>NC_086451.1:271123276-271772776 GCF_028390025.1 Pseudophryne corroboree | reverse complement strand
ACACGTGAACTCAATGCCACCCTCACTAACCTGAATGAAACACTCAGATCCATGCACCAACAGCAAACAAGCAGCAGTTCTGGTACGACTACTCCAAATATCACGCCAGTCTCATCACCACGAAGACACTCCACCAGAGCACAACAACATGACAGTGCTAAAGGCAAAGGGCAGGACAAGCAGGCACCCAAAAAAATTAACACAAAACAAACAAATTTTACATTTCTGAGAAGTAATTCAAAATAGTTAGTAAGTGTATGTTTGGCAAAATATATATAACACTTAGCTCCTTGACAATTTATACAACATCATTAATTATAAGTGGTACAAACAACAGCATAAAATTTGTACGCACATTTATTCTTTACCATATTTGTTTTCTTTTGGAGGAGGGAAATGTTGTTGGAGCTGTACATACATGTTAGCTGGAAGTAACCAGACCATTTGATTTTTTTCTAATTATTACTCTTTCTAGATTCCAATCATTCTCCTATCCTGCAGACAATCCACATTACAATGTGATTGTTAACTATTTTACCTTTCTTCTCAACATTACAAGAATAACAAAATTGAGTTGCGTAATAAGCTTTTAATATGTTGTCATTGAATTGAGATAATTCATTGCCAAAATGAATGTCATTACTGTTGGGCCATGTTTGTGTGTGTTAAAAATGAGTAATAATGTTATTACACATGATGCAGAAACCAAAAAATAATAATTTTTTAACCAAAAAAAAAATTATGTGTATAATAATGTATATATGTGGCAAACTGTGTATTTACTTACAAATCAGCAAGTTTACTGCAGCAAACATTACGAAATAAATTATTTTGGATGAGAGTAAGTTTGTGTCCCTTAAATATGATGGAGCATCACACATAGGGACACATGTATTCCTCAAGGCTAACATATTATATGTTGAGGACTGGTTATTTAGAACACAGGTTCTCAAACTCGGCCCTCAGGACCCCACACAGTGCATGTTTTGCAGGTCTCCTCACAGAATCACAAGTGACATAATTAGCTCCACCTGTGAACCTTTTAAAATGTGTATGTGAGTAATTCATACACCTGTGCTTCTACTGGGTTACCTGCAAAACATGCACTGTGTGGGGTCCTGAGGGCCGAGTTTGAGAACCGTGCATTAGGACGTTACACACAATCATAAAGTAAAATACTAAATAAATTACTATGTGGATTATGTGTGCTTGTAATAAAGTATCAGTGCAAGTTTAAGAACACTTATCCAGACTTAATGCATGCCACTCATAATCTGTTGCTTTGATTTTTCAAATAAACACAATACACATGCGACATTAGTTTTGCATAAAGCGAGGGTATGTTTTTATGTCTCAAGGAGACAGACACATTCTGAGTAATGGTTTTTACAATAAAAATGGGCCAACATCTATTTATGATTACACAACAAATGAAATGAGCAAACCAAACTTACCTTAGAAATAGCGAGTGATGAGCTCTTGCCTAACCTGCCTCCCTACATCTGTACTCCAAGTATCACAAGATGTGTCTAATTCCTCTGCTTGCTGGCTGCTTTCTTCATCCTCCTCCTCCTCCTCAACATGTGGAAGATGTTGTTGCAAACACATGTTATGAAGAAAGCAGCAGCAGAACACAATTTGAGTCACCTTGGAGGGACTATACAACAAAAGGCCACCAGACTTATCCAGTCACCGAAACCTAGATTTCAGCACACCAAAACATATTTCTATCACATTCCGCGTGGACTTATGTGCATGATTGTAATTGTGTTCAGCAGGGGTATCAGGTCGGGACAATGGAGTTAGAAGCCAAGATAAATAGCCATATCCTCCATCACCTAAAAGACAGATATAGTAACGTGGTTCATGTTAAGATACAGCAACATATAAGTAACACACTGTGGGGCAGATGTATTAACCTGTAGAAGGCATAAGGAAGTGATAAACCAGTGATATGTGCAAGGTAATAAAGGCAGCGGACAATCTGTTCCTAAATGTTAATTTACATATTGGAGCTGATTGGCTGGTGTCTTTATCACCTTGCACATATCACTGGTTTCTCACTTCCTTATGCCTTCTACGGGTTAATACATCTGCCCCTGTATTTGGACAAAGTATACGCAGGCCTACACATATCAAATTACCCAGCAGCCATCCATCTGGCATTTGTCCATCCTCAAACTTATCAAAGAGGGATGACTGACTGAGGATGAAGGAGTCATGGCAGCCCCCAGGGTAACCAGCAACAACACTCATTATTTTGAGATTTGCATCACAAACCACCTACACATTTGTGGAGTGTTCATGATGGCGATTAGTATATATGTGCGGCCTGCCCCTAGGTGGTCTCAGCTGAATGTGTGTGCAATCTATGGCTCCAAGCACATTGGGCATGCCAGCCAGCTCATAGAAATCTACCCTGAAGGCATGCCACTGAGACTCCTGGGTAGGGAAGCAGATTGAGGCATCGATGTGGGGCTACAAAACAGCCAACACCTGTGTGTATATTTCAAAGAACAATAAACATGAGATTTTACGACAGAACTGTCCACCGAGAAATTAAAAAAAAAAAAAAGAAGAGGTAGCTAGGCATACATCACCTGTGTTAATATTCTCAAAAATGAGGGCTGTGAGATTCATATGACATCCCCAGACACAGCCTGAAAGCTACCAGTAGCCATAAAGTGCAACACAGCCAGGAATTTGTGCAGGCCTGAGACAGAGCGAGAGCGTGCTGTCTCGGGGTCTAGGCCCAGTTTGACATGGTCATACAGACGGAAAATGTTGTTACGATTTAGACGGAACATCTGTATGACCATATCATCGGACAATGCATTCAAGTTTAAACGCCCCCTAAAAAAACGAGGCCTGCGCAGCCTCCGCGGAACCTGTGCAACCTGCTGACCATGTTCAGTTTGTTGGCCCTGGTTACTTAGAGGCTGATGTCTGAGTCTGAGGTATCCCACAGCACACAAAATATCACCGGTCCACAGTCCTGCTGCCATTTCTGAGTGTAGGTGGATTGAATTGGGCCTAACATCCTTTTATAGGCATCCGTATTCAGGTGTGATTGATTTTTGAGTTGCAACACATGTAAACATGCCTGAAAAAAGCAGGTCTATTTTTTTGCCGCTTTTTTTAACGATTCGCAAAAAAATACGACCGAATTTGAGCACTCAGAGACTAACACCCAAATACGAATGAATAGTGAATTCCCGTATTGTATGAAATAACCGCCGCGTTTGACCGATGGTCTATTCATTCGTATTTCTGAACTTTGCAAATCAAACCATTACGAATAGTCCAAACACTGCCGAGATTGGTGCTTAGTGAATTTCCGGATTGGGACTTAGAAAAAAAAACACAAATCGGGCAAACTCGGATTTTTAGTAAATATAGGCCCATGTCTCAAATTGCAATGGATTGGCTATTTTTCTCAGAGTTCCTTCCCCTTCTAATTTCTAAATTCTAAATGTGATACTGAGGACAGATATTTTATGCTACAAAAAGGATCAGACACGAGGAGAGTAGTCTAGCTAATCTAATACGGGCCTGTCCAAGTTTTTTCATAAATTATTTTATGAGATCTGCCTTTATCATACGGCAAACCTGATGATAAGGTGCAATTTTAACATGATACTCCCCTTCTGGATAAATCAGGTTCATCCCCCTCAAGGAAGTGTTTCCTCTTACAAAATGCATAGCTGAAGCTGGTTTATTTGATATCTGGTGCTTCCTCAATGCTTTTTTGCTCTTCATCTCATGCTGTATTCTCCTTTATAGATCTGTTGCTCTGTCATGCCTCCCTCTCCCAGGCTGCCTCACAGTCCCAGATAGTTCATCTGTGGCCATGCCACTCCATTTTAAAAGCAACTTTTGATTTGTTTTAATCCGAAGGGGGTATGTCTCCATGAAGACTAAATTAAACCTTGTTAAAAATTCCCCAATTTCAGGAACTTATAAAGTCTAAAATTCATGTTTTCTTTGCCCTTAATTGACATGGGGACCGTAAAGTGTTGACGGTTTGGGAAGATTCTACAGGTTCCTACATCGTAGTCATTCCCAAACCTGGTAAAGATCCCTCCCTTAGTAGCAACTATAAGCCCTTTTCTTTATTAAATACCAAATAATTTCCCAAAGTACTGGCTAATAGACTAAACACTGTATTGGCCTTTCTGATCAACCCTGATCAAGTGGGTTTCACACTGGGTTATCAGGTCTCAGACAACACGAAATACACTATTAAATTAATTTATCACATTAATACTTCTAAAATATCCTTTGTTGTGCTGGCACTTGATGCTGAAAAAGTGTTTGATGCAGCTCATGAGCCTTCTTTTTCTCTACCCTATCCTCTTTAAGGTTCCAGGACCACTTTATCTTGGCAATCAAAGCCTTGTATTCCAATCCCTCTTCCATGGCCATGATGAATGGTGTCTGCTTTCCCTGATGTACACTGATGAATGGCACCCATCAAGGAATCCTTTGTCACCAATAATATTTGCTCTTTGTATTAAACCCCTTGCAGCCCATTTTCAAGCTAATGTGGACAATAAGGGGACTACAGTTGGATGCAATCAATATACATTGTCCCTCCTTGTGAATGATGTCCTCCTGACATTTTTCAACCCATTTGTATCCTTACCTAACCTCAAAAGATAACTTTCCCTGTATAGCACCCTATCAGTTTATAAAATAAACCTGTCCAAATTGGAAGTTTTTGCCTTGCATGTCTATCCCTAATTACAGTCCATATAAACTTCTATGTTTCTTTTTCTTGGAGACCGTCTGCTATTAGGTATCTTTGGGTCTACTCTATTTCACCAAAACCTATTCCTCCCTATATCAAGCTAATTTTGTCTCTAAGATTAAACCTCTAGAAGTGGGTCTTGACAGTTGGGATTGCATGTATGTTTCCTGGATTGGCAGGGTAATTGTTCTTAAAATGAAATTCCTTCACATTTATTACATCTTTATCAGACTTTCCCAGTCTCAGTATCTCTCCTCGTTGCGAAAATCATAAAACCAATTTATATGAGCAAGTAGTAAACCCTGCATCAGGTGCTTGATTCTCAGCAAAAGTACAGTCTCAGGGGGCTCAGGGTCTATTCTTCAATCCTAATATGTACAGTAGCATGTCATCTAAATCAGATTATATCATGACATTCTAAACCGGGAGAAAGAAAATTGGTAAACATCGGCGGTGGTTGCAGCCCCTGGGCTGCAGCACCATCCAAAGTGTGCAGGGGGAGCTGGACAGAACATATGAACATACATGTGAAGTTGTGTGTAACATATGTACTGGCTTCCTTCCCTTAGATTCAAAAGGCAAGGAAGGCTACCCTTATACATTGCATTCAAAAGGCAAGGAAGTCCTGCACCAGTTTTTTAATTAATTTAATAATAGATAGTGGTCATAGGGATATAGTCTCTCAATAACTATGTATGTTACAGATAAATAATTACAGACTGGTGCTACCCACTGATCCTAAAATACATACAAAACAGGGTAAGAAAAAGGGGATCAGTTTCTATGGGTGCACTCTTTTCCCAAAAACCAATAAAGATTTTTAATATCAAATCTGTGTCTCTATATTTTTTTTATATATATGTATATTAACACTTGATTTGTAGTATCTACCAATACCCATATGGAATAAGTCAACTTTATTTAATGTCCCATATGAAGTATTATGACCCTAAATTGGGCCGTAAAGGTGAAATATAAAAACAATAAAGAATAGTAGACGTGAATCAGAAAAATGGACAAATAAAGAAAAAGAGAGAATTTATTTGTCCTAGTGTCAAATAATAAAGAAGATTAAAATCAAAGCCATGTGCTGCCTGTCATTTATTAATGTTTTATATACACATAGTATTCCACTGTTGTATTCCTAAGAAGAATACAAATTTGGATATATATATATTTATCTCTATATGTGTATTCTTTATTATTGTTATGGTAATTCCTGATTGATAATAAAATTCTTCATAAATCTGTATCAACCTTATTGTGTTATTATAAACAATAATTGCTCTTGATTATATATGAGCCTTCTATTGTTCAGTAGGGACAAAAATTCCCAGTGCAGATATTAATTCTGTGCTTACATCCTGCTAGAAATAATGGTTACTTTTCAATGTTGCACCTAGTGCCAGAGTGTTATCTCGATACAAATGTTGCTAAATCTGAGCAAAATATCTTGCTATGTTGTAACTATGTTATCTTATGAAAGGAGATCCACAGTGTCTCTTTCCAAATGAAGTATAGTTATGAATAGTTTCTTATTAAGGGCAGGAGTCACATAGGAGATCTGGCTTACATCCAAACATTCATGTATATATATACAATGCGTGTATCTGAGATTTATTGATTATACTGTACAGCCTTTTCAGCTAGTAGCATTACATGTTGATCATATACACACCATTTAAAGAGGGATCAGTTCATATATCCCTACTTGAATTGTTGTGTGTTTATAAGTTATATGACCCCAGTAGAAGGTGGTACATCTGTTTTTATTCAATTATGTACTGACAGTACTCATACTTGATATTCTGTAGTATAATACACAATTGTAAGTTACTCTTATTCCCTATTTGATATATATATATATATATATATATATTTTTTTTTTTTTTTTTTTTTTTCGTGTATTGTATGCCCTTCACAGGAAATAATACGTTCGTAATCTATTGATATCTGATTGTATCTATGTTATGCTCATGCCCATGTCACATTCCACATCCCTCATATATAGGTTATGGGGCAGTTTTAGAGCTTATAACATTGGTGCAGTGAAAACATAGGGTAATTTTATGCCCCTGTATACTGACAATACTCGTATTAAATGTCCTATAGCTGCATTCACAATCAGTAAGATTCTGGTTTTTATTCCCAGATATCATAGACCTGTGTCAAAAAATAGGAGCTTAGATCTAATCACAATACACATACGCTGTGGAGTGATTTAAGAGCTGTTACACGAATATAATAATAGTATGGAACAGTTGTTTGCTTCTTTGTACTATCAGTATTTGTATACAGTGTCCTATAACTGTGTATACAGTAGGTAAGATCCTAATCTCTTTAGTCAGATGCCGTAGGCATATATAAGGAACCAGGGCTTTCTGTATTGTATATTATCACACGGCACCGCACTGCAATGTACTGGCTGATATCCCTGCACACCTAAATATGTAAACAGTTATCTGCTCCTTTGTACTCTCAGTATAAATATGCAGTGTCCTATAGAT
Source organism: Pseudophryne corroboree (assembly GCF_028390025.1). Classification (NCBI taxonomy): domain Eukaryota; kingdom Metazoa; phylum Chordata; class Amphibia; order Anura; family Myobatrachidae; genus Pseudophryne; species Pseudophryne corroboree. The sequence goes on along the minus strand of NC_086451.1, from coordinate 271,765,519 downwards.
ATAAATACAGTGGATAATATCCTGTTATCTTTTAGCAGATGCCGCAGGTATGTATAGAAAGCCGAGGCTATCTGTGATACATGTTACCACATGACACCGCACTGCACTATACTAGCTGCTATCTCTACACACTCAAATGTATCCTGCACAATTAAAGCATAAAGGTTGTCAAGTAATACATAGGAATACAATGTTAACTAATTTCAATCATTCTATCTGGCGGAGCATGGCTAATCCCTATGCGCATTTCACTCTATGTTAGCGCTTCGTCAGGGCTCTAGTGACCGGCTCCCGCCTCATGATAAGTTTATATAGGGAGAGGGAGCCAGTAAGAACCTATTATATTGCTCATGACTAATCCGTTATACGTACTGGGGATTTTCAAATCCCCGGTCCGTTGCCGCATACCTCAGCGGCTACATCCTACGGCGATGCTGATTAACTCCTCAGCGTGTGCACACAGGTGCACTCAATGATCCTATTTTCATGTGATTTCTACATACATATAGGGGGCCCTGTGTTCTGGATAAATAATAATCATATTAATAAAACGATATGTATGTTATAAACTCCACCACATTAATACTTTTAAGTGGGGTAACATGTAGTATAGTTAGCATTTATATCTAAGAGGGGACTAAGTAATAATGTAGTGATATATATACACATGAAATAAGATTGAACATTATAAATAAATTCAGGGTCTTTGGTTCACAATATATCGGTTCCAAGGCTGTATATCCATATATACAAAGAGCTTATATAATTTCTTGTTATACTTGAACATATATGCAATAGTATCATTGCTGCAGGCAGATGTTCCTAAACTCTAGAATCTTTTAATTACATACCTGTTTTTTTCAATATATCCAATTAATCTTATAAATAAATTATGAATATATTAATGAAAATAAGTTCAAGGTATTCAAACAAAAAATATATTTGTTCTATCCTCTCTGTCTATTTAGTATATCCCTCCAAACCTGTCATAATGATCATGCTGTAAGAAATGTATTTAAATATTTATCATGGAATGTAAAATATATTGTTATAATTTAGATATAATATTACCAGTAATTAAGTGTGAATATATGTGTAAAATTATACGTGATAAGGTGACTTATAAAATATAATAATGTGTTAAACTGTGAAAATTATTAGGATCCCATTACCAAAAAGAGGGAAAATAATGTATACATAAATTTTTTTATAAAAAATTTGAGAATGTCAAATAAAGAAAAAGACATCATTATATACCTTTAAAGTGAATGAATAAATTATCTTATGAGTGAATATTGCAAATAAAACAGTGCAGTGCATATTGATACTTATATGAGTGTGTTTTTGTTCCACGCTTTATACTGATTATGAAATATATGGTGTATCAATCCAAAATAATTTCAATCCATATTAATCTAAAGAATTATATTGAAATATGGGGGATATATAATATTCTCAGGTAATATCCGCAAATATTGGTAATATGGAATCCAACCCTGTTCCATTTATGAGATCCCAGTCTTATAAGAATCGCCTGAAAAAATGTCACTGTAATCTTGTGTGTACATTAACTGTATACATTTTTATCCACACACTCCTCAGTGTATATTCTGGATACATTTTCCATAAATTAGTATACGTCTAATCCCGTCTCATATTTATATCCCCCAATTGTATATTAGATGGTTAAATTTGAACTTTTTATAAGAAAGATGAGTATTGTATTTCCTCATTTAATCCATGTGGTGTTAAACTGTCCATGAGGAAAATATGCCTGGATTACCTTTTCAGAAGCTCCTTTGTGATGTTGCCTCCTCTTAAACCCAACTCAACCTTCTCGAGGCAATAAATTTTCATTTGTTTGGGGTCACTTCTATGTTTCCTCATAAAATGTTGCGCTACACTGGTGAGTTGCTTCATATTGGAGTGATCTCTTCTGGCACGATTAATATTACCCACATGCTCCAATATGCGTTGTTTAAATTGTCTCTTGGTCATTCCTATATACTTAAGTCCACAGGGCCAAGTCAAACAGTAAATGACCCCCTGGGTTGAACAGTTAATATAATCCAGAATTTTGACCCTAGTGTTGTATTTGTTCTTATATTCTTTAGTTATTTGTATATATGCACATGCTTTACATTTGCCACATGTATAGCATCCCTGAATCGTTGGTTCTCGTTTCTTATTTCTCACAAAGTGGCTATGAACAAGTTTGTTCCGTAAACTGGGCGATTTTCTCCAACTGGTAAGTATTCTATCTCCAATTTCCTTCTGTAGGTCCTCATCTGTCATTAGTACATGATGGTGCTTTTGCAAGGTTTTATTTACATCCCTCCATTCCTTACAGTATGTGCTAATAAATCTTGTTTCAATGTCTTTTTTCTCTTTCTTTTTTGGGGTGAGTAGATTAACTCTGGGGACAGTCTTGGTGTGATTGTATGCTTTTTGTAATTCCTTCTTACTGTATCCCCTCTTTACCAACAGGGTTTGTAATTCATCAGCCCTCTGCTTATATGTTGTCTCATCTGAGCAGTTCCATCTCATTCTAATATATTCCCCTTTGGGAATCCCCCTCAGGGTAGCTGGAAGATGTGGGCTGCTATGGTGCAGTATGCTGTTTGTGGCTGTTTTTTTGCGGAACACATCCGTTTTAAGTTTATATTCTGTTCTTGCTATGATCAAATCTAGGAAGGTTATGCTCTCTTTGCTGATGTCATATGTCAATCTGAGATTCAAATCATTCTTATTAAGAACTGATATAAATTTCTCAAGATCCTCCATCTCCCCTTCCCAGATGATCAAAATATCGTCGATAAATCTATACCAGCTCACAATATGTTCCGTGTATTCCGCATTCCTTTCATTAAAAACCCACTCCTTCTCCCACCAACCCAAATAGATGTTAGCGTAGGTTGGGGCACAAGTACTTCCCATGGCGGTCCCCCGCGATTGTAGGAAGTACTTGTTGTCAAAGAGAAAAAAGTTTTTGATCAATACAAATCTCAATAATTGTAGTAGAAAGTCATCAAAATCCTGGTATATGCCCATATTGAGGAAGTATTTCACGGCTCTTATACCAACCTCATGGCTAATACTTGTTTAAAGTGCTTCCACGTCACACGTGCATAGCCAAGTGTTCGGCTGTAGTGTGACATGTTCTAATTTGTTCAGCACATCCATGGAATCTCGTACATACGAGGGTAATTCCAGGACAAAACATCTTAAATTCTGATCTATGAAGATACTCGCCCTTTCAGTCAGGCTACCGATGCCTGAAATTATTGCCCTTCCAGGGGGGGTACTCCCTGTTTTATGCACCTTTGGGAGCATATAGTACGTTGGTATCCTGGAATCTTTGACTTCCAGGAATTCTGCTTCCATTTTAGTGATGACCCCATCCTGAAATGCATTCTTAACCAGAGTTGTATATTCCTTCAAAAAGTTAGCAGTAGGGTTAAAAATTAACCTTTTATAGGTGGTGGTATCTGACAATTGCTTGTATGCTTCTTTCAAATAGAGTTCCTTACTCCATAGGACGACGTTACCCCCCTTGTCAGATGGTTTTACTATAACGTCATCCCATGAGTTGATCTCTTTAAGGGCTTCTTGTTCATCTTTGTTGAGGTTATTAGCCTGGCCCATTCTCTTATTCTCAAAGATAACATCCAATTCTTTACTCATAAGTTCAAAAAACACATGGACAGGTGGACAGATGTACGGGTTAGGGCAAAAAGTGAATTTTTTTCTTTAGAATAGGTCTGGACACATTTTGTGAGTTCATTCCCATTCTATGTTCTTCAGCTAATTCCTTCAGAATGAGTAATGCCTCCCTTTCTACCTCACTTAGGGAAGATGTGTCAGACTCTCCATTCTCACCCATACTGGCATTTTCCATTTTTCTCAAACTATGAAATTTTTTAAGGAGCAATTTTCTGGTAAATAGAAATAAATCCTTTTGAATTTCAAATCTATCAACTTTTTTAGTTGGCGAGAAACTAAGACCCTTAGAGAGTAACTGTATGTGTTTGGATTCTAAAACTCTAGTGGTCAGATTGATAACTTGTAATTCATCTTGGTCTAGGTCCTCCTGTAGGGGCGTCTGGTTCTCTGAGGATACCTGTCCCAGTCCCTTGCCTCTTTCTTTTTTCGAGTGCTTTTGCCCTCCCCGTCTGATCTTCTTCCATCTTCCGTTCCTCGATCCCCTGTCCTTGATTTGGGGCCAAGATCTAAAAAACGGGCTCTTTGCCACCCCTCAACTTCTCTACCTCCTTCTCCCTCAGAGGATTCTAATTCCGACGAGCTATAGTTAGTGGAATTATCTTGGACTCTCCTCTGTGATCTCACATTCCAACTATACACCTTGTTATTGGCATAGTCACTTCTATCCCTAGCAAACTTAGTTCATTTCCGCTCCATCAACCCTTTCTCAAACCGATCTAAGTCTGTTTTATATTTTTCATATACTTTTTGAAATTCTTCCTCTTTCTCATGTACTTTCAGTTTTTCAGTAATCTTGTCTATCTCAATTGAACAATTGTCCAAGATGCGAGTATCATGTTTGACAAGAATGTTCATGAGATTCTTAGAGCATCCTTAAAGAGTGCTCTCCCATTCCATTTTAAGATCATCCTCTAGCTCAAAGGAGGGAAACAACTTCGGTCTGAGGCCCCTAGGGGTCATATCATATTTGATGTAATTAATAAATGTAGTTCTGCTCCAATGTGCCTTCGTTTGTTTATATAACATATTTTTTTAGCTCTATTAGGTCATCCATCCAACCTGTAGATTTGTTCATACTGTAACCTTCACTCAGAAGTGAACTTTGCTCACCATTCCATCTCTCCCTCCTACTACCTAGATCTTTACTGAGGCTAAAGCTACTCATGTTGTACCAGATGGGTAGGTATATATGTATTTAACTATACTGTTACTATTCAAATACAAGGATATATTTTTAATGGAGTTCTGTGCAGGGATAGAAAAGGGTTTTCACTAAGGGCTACCCTTATACATTGCATTCAAAAGGCAAGGAAGTCCTGCACCAGTTTTTTAATTAATTTAATAATAGATAGTGGTCATAGGGATATAGTCTCTCAATAACTATGTATGTTACAGATAAATAATTACAGACTGGTGCTACCCACTGATCATAAAATACACACAAAACAGGGTAAGAAAAAGGGGATCCGTTTCTATGGGTGCACTCTTTTCCCAAAAACCAATAAAGATTTTTAATATCAAATCTGTGTCTCTATATTTTTTTATATATATGTATATTAATCTTGATTTGTACTATCTACCAATACCCATATGGAATAAGTCAACTTTATTTAATGTCCCATATGAAGTATTATGACCCTAAATTGGGCCGTAAAGGTGAAATATAAAAACAATAAAGAATAGTAGACGTGAATCAGAAAAATTGACAAATAAAGAAAAAGAGAGAATTTATTTGTCCTAGTGTCAAATAATAAAGAAGATTAAAATCAAAGCCATGTGCCGCCTGTCATTTATTAATGTTTTATATACACATAGTATTCCACTGTTGTATTCCTAAGAAGAATAAAAATTCGGATATATATATATATATCTATCTCTATTTGTGTATTCTTTATTACTGTTATGGTAATTCCTAATTGATAATAAAATTCTTCATAAATCTGTATCAACCTTATTGTGTTATTATAAACAATAATTGCTCTTGATTATATATGAGCCTTCTATTGTTCAGTAGGGGCAAAAATTCCCAGTGCAGATATTAATTCTGTGCTTACATCCTGCTAGAAATAATGGTTACTTTTCAATGTTGCACCTAGTGCCAGAGTGTTATCTCGATACAAATGTTGCTAAATCGGAGCAAAATATCTTGCTATGTTGTAACTATGTTATCTTATGAAAGGAGATCCACAGTGTCTCTTTCCAAATGAAGTATAGTTATGAATAGTTTCTTATTATGGGCAGGAGTCACATAGGAGATCTGGCTTACATCCAAACATTTATGTATATATATACAATGCGTGTATCTGAGATTTATTGATTATACTGTAGACTTTTCAGCTAGTAGCATTACATGTTGATCATATACACACCATTTAAAGAGGGATCAGTTCATATATCCCTACTTGAATTGTTGTGTGTTTATAAGTTATATGACCCCAGTAGAAGGTGGTACATCTGTTTTTATTCAATTATGTACTGACAGTATTCATACTTGATATTCTGTAGTATAATACACAATTGTAAGTTACTCTTATTCCCTATTTGAGATATATATATATATATTTTTTTTTTTTTTTCGTGTATTGTATGCCCTTCACAGGAAATAATACGTTCGTAATCTCTTGATATCTGATTGTATCTATCAGAATCAGAATCAGAATCAGAATCAGCTTTATTGGCCAGGTATACTTACGTATACTAGGAATTTGTCTTCGGTTTGCTATACAACAGCCAAGTAGGTAACAGGTAAGCAGGTGTGTGTGTGTGTGGGGGGGGGCAAGTTAAGTTACACAGATAGGTATACCGTAGGGACACAAGTGAGTCACATGTACGTCTAGTCAGTCAATGTTCAGGAGTTCAGCAGGCGGACAGCTTGGGGAAAGAAACTTTTGAGGCTTCTGGTGGATCTGGCGGGGACAGCCCTGTAACGCCTGCCTGAAGGAAGCAAGTTAAACATGCTGTGGCCGGGGTGTAGCTGGTCTTTTACTATCTTCATTGCCCGCTTTTTAGCTCTGGACAAGTACAGGTCCTGGACTGAGGGAAGGTCGGCCCCGATGATCTTCTCTGCGGTTCTGACCACCTTTTGGAGCCTGCATATGTCCCTCGCACTGGCGGAGCTGTACCATACGAGTATCGAGGAGTACAGTACCGACTCCACAATCGCGGAGTAGAAGAGGAGCAGGAGCTTCTGTGGGATGTTGAACTTCCTTAGTTGCCTGAGGAAGAACAACCTCTGCTGCGCTTTGCCAACAGTGGCGTCAGTGTTGGACCCCCATTTAAGGTCCCTGGAGATTGTGGTCCCTAGAAACTTGAAGGAGTCCACTAGCGATACCACACTATCAGCAATCGTTAGCGGAGGTGCACTAGATGACTTCTTCCTGAAGTCCACTATCATCTCGACAGTTTTGAGGGGGTTGAGGTCAAGGTTGTTGTGGATGCACCACTGGGCCAGCCGGTCTACTTCCCGTCTATAGGCCGATTCGTCCCCATCCTTGATAAGGCCGATGACGGTGGTGTCATCGGCGAATTTGATGATCCTTACTGATTGCGCCTCTGAGGTACAGTCATTTGTGTACAGGGAGAAGAGCAGGGGTGAGAGGACACAGCCCTGAGGGGCCCCTGTACTGATGGACCGCGCTTGAGAGGTGAATTGTTATGCTCTATGTTATGCTCATGCCCATGTCACATTCCACATCCCTCATATATAGGTTATGGGGCAGTTTTAGAGCTTATAACATTGGTGCAGTGAAAACATAGGGTAATTTTATGCCCTTTTATACTGACAATACTCGTATTAAATGTCCTATAGCTGCATTCACAATCAGTAAGATTCTGGTTTTTATTCCCAGATATCATAGACCTGTGTCAAAAAATAGGAGCTTAGATCTAATCACAATACACATACGCTGTGGAGTGATTTAAGAGCTGTTACACGAATATAATAATAGTATGGAACAGTTGTCTGCTTCTTTGTACTATCAGTATTTGTATACAGTGTCCTATAACTGTGTATACAGTAGGTAAGATCCTAATCTCTTTAGTCAGATGCCGTAGGCATATATAAGGAACCAGGGCTTTCTGTATTGTATATTATCACACGGCACCGCACTGCAATGTACTGGCTGATATCCCTGCACACCTAAATATGTAAACAGTTATCTGCTCCTTTGTACTCTCAGTATAAATATGCAGTGTCCTATAGATATAAATACAGTGGATAATATCCTGTTATCTTTTAGCAGATGCCGCAGGTATGTATAGAAAGCCGAGGCTATCTGTGATACATGTTACCACATGACACCGCACTGCACTATACTAGCTGCTATCTCTACACACTCAAATGTATCCTGCACAATTAAAGCATAAAGGTTGACAAGTAATACATAGGAATACAATGTTAACTAATTTCAATCATTCTATCTGGCGGCGCATGACTAATCCCTATGCGCATTTCACTCTATGTTAGAGCTTCGTCAGGGCTCTAGTGACCGGCGCCCGCCTCATGATAAGTTTATATAGGGAGAGGGAGCCAGTAAGAACCTATTATATTGCTCATGACCAATCCGTTACACGTACTGGAGATTTTCAAATCCCCGGTCCGTTGCCGCATACCTCAGCGGCTACATCCTATGGCGATGCTGATTAACTACTCAGCGTGTGCACACAGGTGCACTCAATGATCCTATTTTCATGTGATTTCTACATACATATAGGGGGCCCTGTGTTCTGGATAAATAATAATCATATTAATAAAACGATATGTATGTTATAAACTCCACCACATTAATACTTTTAAGTGGGGTAACATGTAGTATAGTTAGCATTTATATCTAAGAGGGGACTAATTAATAATGTAGTGATATATATACACATGAAATAAGATTGAACATTATAAATAAATTCAGGGTCTTTGGTTCACAATATATCGGTTCCAGGGCTGTATATCCATATATACAAGGAGCTTATATAATTTCTTGTTATACTTGAACATATATGCAATACACGAAAATATATATATATATATATATATATATATATATATATATATATCAAATAGGGAATAAGAGTAACTTACAATTGTGTATTATACTACAGAATATCAAGTATGAGTACTGTCTGTACATAATTGAATAAAAACAGATGTACCACCTTCTACTGGGGTCATATAACTTATAAACACACAACAATTCAAGTAGGGATATATGAACTGATCCCTCTTTAAATGGTGTGTATATGATCAACATGTAATGCTACTAGCTGAAAAGGCTATACAGTATAATCAATAAATCTCAGATACACGCATTGTATATATATACATGAATGTTTGGATGTAAGCCAGATCTCCTATGTGACTCCTGCCCATAATAAGAAACTATTCATAACTATACTTCATTTGGAAAGAGACACTGTGGATCTCCTTTCATAAGATAACATAGTTACAACATAGCAAGATATTTTGCTCAGATTTAGCAACATTTGTATCGAGATAACACTCTGGCACTAGGTGCAACATTGAAAAGTAACCATTATTTCTAGCAGGATGTAAGCACAGAATTAATATCTGCACTGGGAATTTTTGTCCCTACTGAACAATAGAAGGCTCATATATAATCAAGAGCAATTATTGTTTATAATAACACAATAAGGTTGATACAGATTTATGAAGAATTTTATTATCAATCAGGAATTACCATAACAATAATAAAGAATACACATATAGAGATATATATATATATATCCAAATTTTTATTCTTCTTAGGAATACAACAGTGGAATACTATGTGTATATAAAACATTAATAAATGACAGGCAGCACATGGCTTTGATTTTAATCTTCTTTATTATTTGACACTAGGACAAATAAATTCTCTCTTTTTCTTTATTTGTCCATTTTTCTGATTCACGTCTACTATTCTTTATTGTTTTTATATTTCACCTTTACGGCCCAATTTTGGGTCATAATACTTCATATTGGACATTAAATAAAGTTGACTTATTCCATATGGGTATTGGTAGATACTACAAATCAAGTGTTAATATACATATATATAAAAAAAATATAGAGACACAGATTTGATATTAAAAATCTTTATTGTTTTTTGGGGAAAGAGTGCACCCATAGAAACTGATCCCCTTTTTCTTACCCTGTTTTCCTTCCCTTAGAATCAGAAGCCACCAAATCATGGAAAACACTGTTCAGCCTGCCAGTCATCATTTGGCCCTCCCCCGGACTCCCATTGGCTGGTTTCACAGGAATCTGGTGGCTGGCTAAATGACAATTGACAGGATGAGCAGCATGTGCCATGCTGCTGCAGCGGCTGCTGATTCCTGGGGATTGAAGCAAGGACAAATGTTATGTACAACTTCACATGTATGTTCATATGTCTTGGCCAGCTCCCCCTGCACACTTTGGATGGGGCTGAAGCCACCTCTACATTGGCTTTTCTATAATGGATGCAATGTGTTCAGTGCACACAGGCCTCTGAGTCCATGGGGGGCCCACACTGCACACACTGCACCCATATTTTACTTACCTTTCTGGAGTCCAGCATCGGGCGCTGCAGTCGCAGTGAAAATTGCAGCTGAAATTTGTACATGTGCAGTAGTCAAATTAGCCTCCGGAACATGGCAGATGCCGTGTTTCTGGAGACATGCACATGCACAGTAGATTCCAGCACAATGCTAGAGACTACTGCACCATGCAGAGAAGGGGATCCACCCAGAGGTGCACACAGTCCCCCTCCTGTGTTTAAACTCACCTGTTCCTCTAGTAATAATTGTTTCAAGGACATACTATTGATACATTGGATTGGCTTCCCAGGGATTGTAGACCAGCTTTGGCATATTTGATTCCCACTATTAACTTTACTCTCCAACAATGGGACAACTCGCACACTACCCAAGATCTCCCATCATATCCGTCTCCATTGACCCCAATATGGTATCATCCATAATTCTCCCCAGGTTTTAGCAGCAGACTTTGCAGAAAGGAAGGTTCCATTCTTAGGTTCTCTCTACTCCTGGACTACATTGATTTTCCTGACCTGACTCCCCCATCCCCCTCTCCCTACTCTTTTCTTTAAGTTGTTTTTCTTTTTCTTTACTTACTATGGTTTTTCTTATTGGATTCTTTTTTCTCCACTTTTTGATTAATACAAAAACCCCAGGGTGACCTCAGGACTATAATGGTTGGTCTACCTTCTGTGTTGACTTATAAAGTTGTGTTATGCTAGCATACTTGTATTTCAATTATATATCTGCTTGTATAAAATTGCATGACTTGATTTTGTTTCAATACAATGTGTGTACTGTATTGCTATTATTTCTCTTCTTAGTCTTATCCAATAAAATTACTTTGGATTTTTTGTTTTTTAAATGTACGTGAAAAAAAAAAAAAAATATGCAGTAAATCAGGCATTAAGCAAGAGCAAGACAGAAATAAATGAGTATAATTAACTGGAAATAGTTTTTCTTTTAAATGTTACTTGACTTGCTGTGTATTCAGCAATCGATGATGTCTGGAAATGTGTCTTAATTATTCTTTATAACAAGTGTAATGTTTTACATTTTATTTCTCTCATTATCTTTAATATCCACTTTTAATAGAAAGAAAATAAAAAAAAAATCTATTTGCAATAATACCCGTTGATGAGATGTTTATATTGTCTGGCACTTGCAGAAATCTGTGAAAATTCCTCTCTAGTTGCCAGTTGCAGAAATATGTGTCATGCTTCAAAGTTAAGACTTCATAAGGAGCAGCAAAGCTCCTAAGTAATCCTTCTTTGGGAGTTCTTTCAAGGGCATCTGCATGAGATTACAGTGGTGTTTGAGCTCTCATGGTTAGAGGGTAGCCTACCTCAAACATTCCTCTGGGAAGGAACTTTATAAATCCAAAACCCCCTACACTGACACAAATGTCATTTTACATTTTGCTGAGTCTTATTGTCACAAAGCAACTTGAAATTATTTGATACATGTTTTCTGAGAACTTGCATTTGTACTTATGCTTTTAATCCTTTTACATATTGTTGTGTAAATGCTGAAGTTATGTGGCTGCTGGCATAATTTTTATGACTTCTGCAGAGATCTGAGCAGAATTAGTATAGAACAAGAGAGATGCAGTACATTCCTTCCATCTCCAGTTTATCTCCTCTTAGATGTATTTAATATTACCAGAGAAACATGTGTGGCTCTTTGCTGAACTTTTTGGTGCATCCCTATCCTTTCATAGCCAAAGTAAGACACGTGTACAGTACCTTTACTCAGAGATATATGTTGCATTTGCATACTGTAGGGTACCTATAGGGAATAGACAGGAATTCTTATAAACTCATAGTCAAACTACATATTAACAATTACATTTAAGAATGTCATATAAACTAAGCATTCTAGCAACCCGGCAAAATTAAAAAGTTAGCAATCTATCTATGGTATGTTAATTCACATATGATGCCATATACATTTGCAAAACATTATGTTACTGTATCTGGTTTGCACAAATAGGTTCTTAATTAATCTTATAACAGGATGATGCAGTTAGACTGGCTTTTTTTCAACTTTATTTTCTTTTCCAACTTTGTTAGTTTTCAGTGCAAGAAAGACTTGCGTATACTTATGCAATCACACCTCCTACAGTAATGTACTAATCACATCCACTTTAACCCTCTAATGTAGTTGCTTCCTCTGACTCCTTTTTTATTTACAGTATATGTTTAAACAATTGCATCAGTCAAAAGCAGTCTCAATGATATAGTATTTATAAAATATGTAATGGAACAGCAATAAATCTTTCAGTTTACTTAGGGCTGTAGAGTACTCTATTTGCATTTTTTTTTTATAGTGTACTGAGTAACCAAGTAACACACGTGTCTATATCAGATGAGACTTTATTGTAGACACCTGAACCTATTGCACAGTAGGCATTCTGTTTATTTTTTTCTTTTTATTTGTAGCTAATATAAATTTAGGTTTGCAGAGGCACAAGAGCATCAGAGAAAAATGCTTAGGGTAGATGATATATTAGATGTACATCCCCACTGTAGGCTTTCACTCTGCTCTTCAGAGCATATACAGGTGCTGGGATATACAGTATGTAGTAGAGCCCCATTTTGGCATTCAGTTTCAACTGGGCTTCACTGTGCATTCCCTTGCCCCATGTCTGCTCATAATTTTTGGTGCATCCCTATCCTTTCATAGGCAAAGTAGGACACGTGTACAGTACCTTTACTCAAAGAGACATATGTAGCATTTGCATACCGTAGGGTACCTGTAGGGAATAGACAGGAATTCTTATAAACTCATAATCAAACTACATATTAGCAATTACATTTAAGAATGTCATATAAACTAAGCATTCTAGCAACCCGGCAAAATTAAAAGGTTAGCAATCTATCTACGGTATGTTAATTCACATATCATGCCATATACATTTGCAAAACATGATGTTATTGTATCTGGTTTGTACAAATATGTTCTTAATTAATCTTATAACAGGATGATGCAGTTAGAATAGCTTTTTTTCAACTTTATTTTTTTGTTCAACTTTGTTAGTTTTCAGGGCGAGAAAGACTTGCGTATACTTATGCAATCACACCAACATGCAACTTAATTCACATTTTCTAACTAACTCCTACAGTAATGTACTAATGACATCCACATTAACCCTCTAATGTAGTTGCTTCCTCTGACTCCTTTTTTATTTACAGTATATGTTTAAACAATTGCATCAGTCAAAAGCAGTCTCAATGATATAGTATTTATAAAATATGTAATGGAACAGCAATAAATCTCTCAGTTTACTTAGGGCTGTAGAGTACTCTATTTGCATTTTTTATAGTGTACTGAGTAGCCAAGTAACACACGTGTCTATATCAGATGAGACTTTATTGTAGACACCTGAACCTATTGCACAGTAGGCATTCTGTTTATTTTTTTTCTTTTTATTTGTAGCTAATATAAATTTAGGTTTGCAGAGGCACAAGAGCATCAGAGAAAAATTCTTAGGGTAGATGATAGATTAGATGTACATCCCCACTGTAGGCTTTCACTCTGCTCTTCAGAGCATATACAGGTGCTGGGATATACAGTATGTAGTAGAGCCCCATTTTGGCATTCAGTTTCAACTGGGCTTCACTGTGCATTCCCTTGCCCCATGTCTGCTCATAATTTTTGGTGCATCCCTATCCTTTCATAGGCAAAGTAGGACACGTGTACAGTACCTTTACTCAAAGAGACATATGTTGCATTTGCATACCGCAGGGTACCTGTAGGGAATAGACAGGAATTCTTATAAACTCATAATCAAACTACATATTAGCAATTACATTTAAGAATGTCATATAAACTAAACATTCTAGCAACCCGGCAAAATTAAAAAGTTAGCAATCTATCTACGGTATGTTAATTCACATATAATGCCATATACATTTGCAAAACATTATGTTATTGTATCTGGTTTGTACAAATATGTTCTTAATTAATCTTATAACAGGATGATGCAGTTAGAATGGCTTTTTTTCAACTTTATTTTTTTCTTCAACTTTGTTAGTTTTCAGGGCGAGAAAGACTTGCGTATACTTATGCAATCACACCCACATGCAACTTAATTCACATTTTCTAACTAACTCCTACAGTAATGTACTAATGACATCCACTTTAACCCTCTAATGTAGTTGCTTCCTCTGACTCCTTTTTTATTTACAGTATATGTTTAAACAATTGCATCAGTCAAAAGCAGTCTCAATGATATAGTATTTATAAAATATGTAATGGAACAGCAATAAATCTCTCAGTTTACTTAGAGCTGTAGAGTACTCTATTTGCATTTTTTTATAGTGTACTGAGTAGTCAAGTAACACACGTGTCTATATCAGATGAGACTTTATTGTAGACACCTGAACCTATTGCACAGTAGGCATTCTGTTTATTTTTTTCTTTTTATTTGTAGCTAATATAAATTTAGGTTTGCAGAGGCACAAGAGCATCAGAGAAAAATTCTTAGGGTAGATGATAGATTAGATGTACATCCCCACTGTAGGCTCTCACTCTGCTCTTCAGAGCATATACAGGTGCTGGGATATATGTAGTAGAGCCCCATTTGGCATTCAGTTTCAACTGGGCTTCACTGTGCATTCCCTTGCCCCATGTATGCTCATAAGAGCAGAGGCCAGCACAAGGCCATAAGGAGGGTGGTGCAGCTAGTGCCTGTGCTCAGGATGCCCCAGGGGCAGAACCTGCCCTGCTTCCCATGACTGCTACAGTTTGGCCTCCTCTTTCTCACAGTTCCTGTGTTCTGTACTGTGGGAAAGATATAATGGCATCTCCCACGTTGTTGCATGAGGCTCCAGGTGAGCTGTAGTGCTGCACAAAGCATGCTCAGGACGCTCCTGTAACTTAAGTGGCACTTTGCTGTGTCACTGCCCACCCACTGTCTGGGGTGCTGGTTTATGACTGTGATTAACTCAGGGGGATTGAAGGCAGCCGGGCACATTGCTGCCTAGTTATGGGACTGGGCCAGCACAGTGGTGGGACCAAAATGACTGCCCCCCCACCCCTTTTTCTGTCCTATAGCCATAACAACTTGCTGATTATGAATTGTGTATTAGTTGTAAAGATTACAGTATATTTCTTTTTTTTTTTTTTAAAAGCATGTTTCCAGTATTTGCTCTCAAAGCTTAGGCTAGTACCTGCAATGGCTCAGGGACAAACAGTGTTGAGTCCTTCGATGAAATCTGCTACTAGCTTAAGCTGTAACAGGATAGGGTGGTGACACCAGTGGCGTAACTAGAAATTTTTCTCCCCCAAGCCAAAAAATTCTCCAATTCTCCGGCACCCTCGCCCCATCCCCCATAATTGGCACTAGTAAAGCGATGAACCTGCGCATGGGGCATGGCTTTGTTGAAATGGGTGTGGCTTCACATAAAGGGGCGTGTCATTGCAGGAAAAGACTACCTTATAACCCAGTTTTGCAACCTGCACGCCCAGACGTTGGCCACAACTGGAAAGAAAAATAATCCTGATTCATGCCCCTTACATTATTTGTCATTTTTCCTCCTTATAGTAATGCCCAGTATACATTATGCCACATACTGCAATGGCCCTTAGACATTATGCCACACACAATAATACACATGACACAATATGCACACACCATAATGCCCCCGACACATTATGCCACACACCGTAATGCCTGTGACACATTATGACAGGAATCGCAATGCCCACTATACATTATGCTACACACTGCAATGGCCCTGATACATTATAGCACATACAATGCCTGTGACACATTATGACACACACCGCAATGACCCTGAGACATTATACCACATACCACAATGCCCGTGATATAGTATACCACACACCGTAATGCCTGACACATTATGACACACACTGCAATGTCCGTGATACATTATGCCACACACTGCAATGACCCTGAGACATTATACCACATACCACAATGCCCGTGATATAGTATACCACACACCGTAATGCCTGTGACACATACCGCAATGCCCATTATACCCTATGCCACACACCGCAATGCCCGTTATACATTATGCCACACTGCAATGCCCCTGAGACATTATACCACATACCACAATGCCCGTGATATAGTATGTCACACACCGTAATGCCTGTGACACATTATGACACACACCGCAATGTCCGTAATACATTATGCCACACACCGCAATGCCCATTACACATTAAGTCCTACAGTAAGGCTTCTAATTACTTTTAAATTACCTGCTCATTGCCAGGAGTTTCATGCTCTTGGTTCCATGCACAGTGCCTGGGGTTTTCATGCTCAGGGTGTCATGCTCGTTGCCAGGGGTTTCATGCTCTTGGTTCCATGCACGGTGCCAGGGGTTTTCATGGTCAGGGTGTCATGCTCGTTGCCAGGGGTTTCATGCACTGGGTGTCATGCTCGTTGCCAGGGATTTCATGCTCTTGGTTCCATGCACAGTGCCAGGGGTTTTCATGCTCAGGGTGTCATGCTCGTTGCCAGGGGTTTCATGCACTGGGTGTCATGCTAGCTGCCAGGGGTGTCATGCACTGTGTGTCATGCTCGTTGCTATGGGGTAATGCTTGTTGCTAGGGCTGTGTTCCCAGTGCTACATATGCCCCCAGTGCCAGATATTCCCCCACAGTGCCAGGTACAAACATGCCCAATGCCAAATATGCCCCACCCCAAGTGCCAGGTACACATATACCCCCCAGTGTCACATATGCCCCCTCAGTGCAACATATGCCCCCCCAAGTGCCAAATATGCTCCCCCTCCCCCAGTGCCAGGTACAGCTCCCCCCTGCTCCTCCGCTGTTTTGTGAAGGAGGGACACGGAGGGCACAGCACGCACCTCTCCTGTGTCCCTCGTGCGTCTCCGGCGTGTCTGTTAAATGAAGTGCCAGTTTGTGAGCCAATCAGCGCTCACGAACGTGCACTTCATTCAATAGACACGCCAGAGACGCAGGAGGGACACAGGAGAGGCACGTGCTGTGCCCTCCGTGTCCCTCCTTCACAGCAGCGGTTAGGGAAGGAGGGAGACAGCAGATTGACATGCAGACGGCTCATCTGCATGTCAATCTGCTCTGCGCTAAATCAGTGGCGGCGCCCCCCACAGCCCTGTGCCTCCAAGCCACGCTAGGGCTGCGGGGGCAGTAGTTACGCCACTGGGTGACACTAATATATGTAAACGCACAGACCAAGGGGTCATTCAGACCCGTTCGCATTATGCATTTTCTCACAGCTGTGCGAACGGGTCTGAACTGCACATACGTGCGGGCAACAATGAGCAGGCGCGTCGCCGGAGTGCAACAGCTTCTATGAAGAAAGTGATCGCAGGGGTGATCGCAAGAAGATTGCCAGGCAGAAGGCGTTCCTGGGCGGCAACTCACCATTCTCTAGGAGTGTCGGAAGAAACGCAGGCGTGTCCAGCCATTGCAGAGGAGGGTCCCTGATGTCAGCTGCTTCCTGGATCATCGCTGTGGGTGAGTAAGTTCTGGGCTGTTCAGAAACTGCACAAACTTTTGTTTGTGCAGCTCACTGCACAGCCCACCGCACCCTTGCAAAGCCCTTACCCCCTCCCCCTGTAGGTGGCTATTACCTGGTCGCAGCAGTGCAAAAAATAGCCTGTGTGCGACAAGGTCTGAATTACTCCCCTACAGTGTCGGACTGGGGCATGTAGGGCCCAGCGGGGGGATGCAGTGGTAGGGGCCCATGTTAGGGCATGGCCAGTCTGTAGAGGGGGTGTGGCCTGCTACCTCATTGGTTTGACTAACCATTAGAGAGTGCAACGTCTGGGCCCTTCATAAATATATACAGTAAACTCAGCTGTTGCATGCATGATAATGTACCAGATTAATAACAGCAATGCACTGTAGAAAATACACCATAGTCGAGTATAAGGTAACATGTGTATAATGTATAATTCAAGTGCACAGTCTGGAACCTTAGAGCAGAAGGTGGGCCCCCGGACAGTAGGGCCCACTGGTGGTTTCCCCTGTACCCCTGTGGGCCAGTCCAAGCCTGCCCCCCCTAGTCTGTTCTTACCGAAATCCAATGGAAATCTCTACTACCATGCAATTATTTTAAAATAAAAGCCCTACGTAGTACAAGTCAAAGACTTCTCCTAGAGGAGCCACAAGGAAGGATGGTATGTAAGCTACTCATCATTATAGAATATCTTTGCTCAGATTGGTCAGAGTGTGGGAAATATGATCTATATCTGCTATTATTGGTTACTCCACACACAGGACATAAACTTTATGAAGAAATTCACAACAATGTAATGTATTGCTATTTGTTAATTAATTTAGAAATTGAATGCATTATATCATAGCAATATCATTTATTGAGGTTATGCCTCAGGATTTTTTTCTAACCCTACAAGTGTTCCTATCTGTGTGTCTCCAACACCATCCCTGTGTATGTCTCCAGTGCCATTCCCCTGTGTGTCTCCAGCACCATCCCTGTGTGTCTCAGCACCATTCTCCTGTGTTTCTCCAGCACCAGCCTCCCTCCACCCCAATGTGTCTCTTCAGCACCATCCCCCTCTGTCTCTCCAGCATCACCCCCATGTGTCTCTCCAGCACCAGCCCCTCCCCCCCACCTCTGTGTTTCTCCTGATGTACATGATCCCAGCTTGGGTGAGGTAAGTATTCTCCCTTTCCAAAGTTTATCTCTAACCTCCCCCCTTAGTGCCTAACCCTAACCTCCCCCTTAATGCCTACACCTTAGCCACCCTTTCCATAGCCTAACCCTAACCTTTCTGCATTAGTCCCTAAACCTAACCCCCCAGTAGTGCCTAACCCTAACCTTTCTACATTAGTGCCTAAACCTAACCCCCCAGTAGTGCCTAACCCTAAACCCCCCTCCCTGCAACCTAACCCTAATCCCACCAGCTGGCGCCTAAACCTAACCGCCCCCTGCAGCCAAACCCTAACCCTCCCAACCATACTTACAGCATGTAGCCATGCTAATCTTTGCTGTGATGCAACATGCTGCAACACAGCTCACTACATGGCATGCAAGGCTGTGACTATTATGACTATTTGCAGCTGGTGATTGCTCCACTAAGTCCTAAGGGAATTAATGTAATGATTGCCAGCTGCGAATAGTCAAAGCTCGGTGCACTATTTAGCAAACCGTGTTGCCTCATGCTGCATCACAGCAAAAATGAACATGGCTACATCTGTACCTTCAGGATTCCATCTGTCAGGTTTCTGGCATCATGATGTTGACCTTTATGGGATTCTGGCATCGGTATTCTGTGTTGGAATTCCTCTGTTGGAGTTCTGACTACCGTGACAACCAGTATCTTGAACATATACCATGACCTTGTGTCTCTCCAGCACTATCACCATCCCCGTGTGTCTCTTCATCACCATCCCCGTATGTCTCTTCATCACCATCCCAGTGTCTCTCCATTGCCATCTCCCGTGTCTCTCCAGTTTCATCTCCTCTGTACTGTCCAACATCATCTCCACTGTGTCCCCAACCACATCCCCCCTGTGTCCCCAGTCCCATTTCCCCTGTGTCCCCAATACCCTATTACTGTATGTTACAATACGATCACCTGCCCTTGTACTACCCTATTATATGGTAACCTAAAGCTGTATCACACCATTATATTACACTGAGTACCACAGTAACCTACCACTGTATCACCCACCCCTTCACTGCTGTTTGAGCCAGGGATGCCGTACACTATGGAGTGAAATTCTTCTCAGATGCTGCTACTGATGCTGACCCAGCTCTGCCTGCCTCTGGCCTCTGTCTCACTACTGTTGGACTGAACAGAATGCCGTGAAGTATCTTTGAAGGGTCCATTTCCTCCACCTTGAATCATGATGATGGTGCTGCTGTGCTGGAGGCCTGGCTCGTCTAGCCTCACACACTATCACTCATGGCCTTACCGCACACTTTCATTGGCTGACATGTTTCAATAAAAAAGGCAAATAAAATGTAAAAAAAACCTCTTTTAATCTTCCCAGAAAGTCAAATCATCGCCTGCAACTAGGTATTCCAAATAACCTAGGAAATTGCCTAGTTTTCCTATGCCTTGGGCCAGCTCTGGCAGGATAGTCCAATGAAAATGACCAGCTGAAAATAGGAAGTTTGGACTTTAGGCATAAGGAGAAATATCATATATATGGAGTTATACGCTCATGTTATACTGTAGGATGCAGGATTTTGATTCTCTAGCAACACACTTTATATATGCACTAGTTCCATGTAAATTAATATTTCATATTTCATAGGACAAAAAACAGATTAGTCAGGAAATGGATATAAAAATTCAGACATAGCATTTGTAGCTTATCAAATTGTCACTCCAGGATCATTAACAAATGATTTAGTGAGACCATTTCAATGAGCACTTTTCATACACACTCACCAATCCATTGTTTTATTCTTTCATTTTGCTGCATGCTGGAGTGCGATTGTCATTGTCACGGAATGTGTTAAGGAAAAGAAATAAAATACACAGGATCACAGATTTTCTGCTAATCTACTTTATTTAGAGACACTTGTAAAGAACAAATGATTGTAGTATTCATGGGAATGTAGTCTTCAAGAGGATATTTCCTGCTGTAACAACAGAAATAATCTCCTGAAACTATTTAACTCAACAGGATTTTCTTAAACAACTTCACTTCAAAGGAATCCAGCAGACACATATCGTGAAAAGAAAGAAGGCAAAGTTATTAGTTATGATATGAGGCCTGCTGATAAAAAAATATTTTTGATTTATTTAATCAACAGATACAAGTAGAAAATGTCCCTGGGGTTTTATGCAAAAATTACATTTTAATGCAAATGATTGTTGAAAAGAAAATCTATGCGTTGCAGAGATCATTATCTGGTATATTTTGGAATACACTGTTATTCTCCTGTAGTGTTATACTTTTAGGGAAGACTTTATAAAGAGCACAGTGACTTTGACATTTTAATATGCTTTATGATGTGAATGTTTGTGTACAGCATCTAATTGGTTGTGTCACCTTCCACTGTCCTTCTTCACTTGGCACCGCACCGTAATTGGTCCACACACCACAGAAGCACCTTCTGCTATATTCCAGGGGACCAGCTTGGCAGCAAAGACCAGCACAACGCTAACCCCTTCATCCACTGTTTGGATGAGATTAACAGAGGAATCACATGAAGCTTGGATGACCTTATACCTTCACAGTAAGTTACATATTTTTCTGTTGACAATAAAACTTTATAGATGCAAACTATATTTCAGTGCTAAATTTTCATAAATACACAGTCAGATACAGTACACACTCTGACCTGTAAAATGACATAATGGCCCATGACATGATATGTCTTCTAACTACTAGAATTACTGACATTTTTTTATTTCTGCACTAAAATTTGTCCTGCTGATTTGATAACTTAAGGTGCAAAGTGCATAGATGTATTAAAAGATTATCAATGCGGGGCTCTCCTGACAGTCTAGAATTTGTCTGTCTCCAGTCCCCAGACATCTAAAGGACTCAATCTACCTGGATGAAGGAGGGTGGCTTGCCCCCACCTCCTGATTCCAGTTCCAGCAAGGGCCCGGCACCTGCACAACATAGCTGAAATGTGCCGGGACAGCGCACAATAAGCAATGTTTCTGCCAAGGTGCAGGCAGTGCAGCTGCTATGGGGCCCATGGTTGAGGGGGCCCCTTTTACCTGTCAAAGTTATATGTGTTGTATAAATATTTCAACATTCGGTTATACATAAGGGCACTAACAAGTATTTGCCTTGGAGCCTACAATCTATCTAGTTACGCCCCTGGTCCTGTTCATTGTAAAGTAGTATAAAATGAACTGGAGGGGAATTATAATGTTGCATAATATGAACTGAGGGCCCTGAAATGTGGCACAATATGAAGTAAAGGCAATATAATGTGGCATAATATGAGCTAGGGACACTGTATGTCATAATGTGAATTGATACTGTGTGGCATAATGATTACTGGCAGCCCTACAATGTGTACTAGAGTGCCACTATGGTTCAGAAAATAAATTAAATCACTGTTATGGGGCATAATATAAACCAAGGCACTACTATGGTCTAGAAAATGAACTAGGGCATTATTATGGGGCATAAAATTAGCAACTGTTGTGGGGAGGAGTCTGTCTAGAAGTAATTGGGTAGGGGCCCATTCAAGATGTTGCTATGGGCCCCACAAATTTCTGGTTACGCCCCTGGTGACTGCACATGTGCAAAACCCTAGCTTCTATGAACTGCTGGCTATGGCTAAAGGCAGGTAGTTGCTTCCACAGGAAGTAAGCTCTGGTAATAGCAGCCCGGTCTGGCAGACCCAGGGGGAGATAACACCTTCCAATGAGACTGCCTGTCCTGTGGGTGACTGGCAGGTAGGACTTTCATTATGATGGCACTGCCAGTTACAGTGTAGCCAGTGCAGTCTCAGACTGCATCTGGCTCTCTGAGCTAAGGTGGTAGATTTTACTGGGAACCTTGGGCCACTGGTTACCAAATGTCCAAGTAGTAATATTGAAGCAGACACCCACCTTGCTACAACAAGCATTAATGTACTATATAAGGGAAGATATGTTTAAGAAATTGCTAATAGTAGACAACTCTGGCTTCAAAGATTTCTCTCTTGATATCAGTTGGAAACGGCAGTAGCCCTGCTTTATTGTTACCTTGTTTTGTTAGGAGATATACATTGCACAGTAATCACAAGTATTACAGAAGAAATATCCCAGCAGTATTTCAGTACCTTTATGATACTTCAGTCAGCCCAGTGGGAACTATAACCCCTCAGAAGTACAAAAAAATAAGCTCATAAATGGAAAACAAGAACAATTATGGAGTAAATGTCATGTCTACAGTTGAGCTCTAGACATACCCTCCCACTCTCCTTGACAGCCCTCTGCACCCCCCATCCTCCTCAGCTGTGCAAAGCAGAGAAAAAGTGGGCGGTCCAAGGGGCTCCGATGATGCTATTTGTGCTGAATCGTGTCATCATAGCTCCACCCCCATCTACAGTGCCTGTTTTCTCAGTACTGTAGAGCAGGGGCCGGAGCCACAATGATGTGATCATGATGCTATGCCCCCAGACCGCCCACCTCCCTGCCAGCAATGCCCCTATACAACCCATCTTGCTGCTGACCATGTCACCGGACAGTCCACCTTGCAGCTAGCCACATTCTCATGTGGCTACTACACTGTCACCTCCTGGAATAAGGGGGCAGCAAGGTAGGCAAGCATGGTACTAGAGGAATCTCTAGAACCAGACATGTAGTGAGGTTCACCTGTACCAAGCTACCTTTTTCCCAATGATCCGTATGTTCATTAGTTCTCAGATGCTCTCAGGATTTTAAGCTTAGAGTATAGTGACTTATTTAAGTTTGTTATGTAA
Organism: Pseudophryne corroboree; assembly: GCF_028390025.1. NCBI lineage: Eukaryota > Metazoa > Chordata > Amphibia > Anura > Myobatrachidae > Pseudophryne > Pseudophryne corroboree. The sequence continues at coordinate 271,741,911 of NC_086451.1, read as the reverse complement.
TTGAAATCTACTTGGTTCCAGGATTAACTCCTTTGTTGCTGGTCTACAGATGATCATTCTTCCTAGGGTTGCTACAGATCTTTTAGAGACAGCATAATTAAAAATACAGTTTAAAACATGTACTTAATAATATCCAGTACAGGTTGGCTACCCAGTGGCATTTCTTTTGTATTCAGTACAATTTACCAGTGGCCGGGATGCCGGCTGTCAATATACCAACATCAGCATCCCAGCCGCCATTATGCCAGCAGCGGGCTCACTATGCTCACCACAGGATCTACTCCCACTCTATGGGTGTTGTAGACACCCATGAGTGGGAATAGTCCAATAGTATTCCGGTTGGCGGCATTGCCGGCATTGGTATACTGACCACCAGGATCCCACAGCCGGCAAATTAAATGGATCCCTTTCTTTTAGCCCACCGTAATACCAGCTTAGTTATCAGACACTTTTCCCTGAATTATTGGAAAAATCTGATTGATTCGCTGCTTCAACATCAGCCACTCAGCAAAGGGGTGATCTCACTAGATTATAAATGACTCCATGATCACTGGATCAAAAAGGGCCTTGCGGTTTAGTCTTTACAGAGCCCAAGTTTACAAACTAAGGACTAACTTAAAGCTTATTTAGGGGTCTATTCATGAAGCAGTGAAAAGTGTGGAGAAGTGCTCCAGTGGAGAATTTGCCAATGACAACCAATCCGCATTGAAGTAACATTTATTATTTCCATACTATATAATTGTACGAAGCAGCTGATTGGTTGCCATGGGCAACTTCTCCACAGACTCGCTTTGCCACTCTTTTTACTGATTCAAGAATAGACCCCTATAGGTTGTGCCGGTCATTATCTTCCATAATGTATGCGGAGGTGTTTCTTAATATACTCTACAGAACATACCTCTCTCCACACAGTAGGTTTTTGACTGGTCTTTCCACCTCCCACCTAAGTTTTTAAATGTGCTGCACCTCAAGCAGATATAGGGGGTCATTCTGAGTTGATCGCATGCTGCCGATTTTTGCAGCGCAGTGATCAGGTGAAAAAATGGTATTTCTGCGCATGCGTATGCCCCGCAATGCGCACGCATGACATACAGGTACAAAGCCCTTTGTGTTTGTACTCAGGTTCTAGCAAAGTTTTCCTTCGCACTGACAGCCGCAAGAAGATTGACAGGAAGGGGGCGTTACTGAGTGTCAACTGACTGTTTTCAGGGAGTGTTTGAAAAAACACAGGCGTGTCTGAAAAAACGCAGGCGTGGCTGGGCGTTCGCTGGGTGGGTGTATGACATCAAATCCAGACACGAATAGGCTGAAGTGATCGCAAGTGCTGAGTAGGTTCAGAGCTACTCTGAAACTGCACAAACTGTTTTTGCAGAACTCGGCTGCACAAGCGTTCGCACTTCTGCTAAGCTAAAATACACCCCAAAGTGGGCAGCGACATAGCGTTTGTATGGCTGCTAAAACTAGCTAGCAAGCGATCAACTCGGAATGACCCCCATAATCCACTGTCTTTGGTCGTGTCCCTTGATTCGTAAATTCTGGGTACAAATACTCATTCTGTTGAATACTTAGTAAACTATTTACCTTTAATACCAGGATGGCCAATTTTTAGAATTCTCCCTCATGCCTTCATATAACTAAGAGCTGCAGTAGCCTGTTGCTGGCAGTGATTTCAGTGGCTCGCATACAAATATGGTTGCACCCTGTCCCTTTTTAAGGCTAAGCTGTTCTATTTCTTCAGAATGGAATGGGTGGGAACTATGCTGGAAAATATTGAAAATTATTTGATATGTAGGAAAACTGCACAGCAACATTATCTGCTGCCATCAAATCCCAGATTCATAGTTCTCTTTCAAACTCTACAAGGTATATGACCTGCATGGGGAATAATGATCCCCCAATTGATCTGTGACATTCCCCTTTTTTATATAAGGGATTGTCCTGGAGAGGGAGGATATTTCAGGCCAGGATTGGGGGAGGGAGGGTAAGCAATTTAGTTTTCAGTTTTTTAATTTCTTTTCTTGAAAAACTGCTCCAAACCCTTTAATTCACTTTTTTTAGTACGCAAGATCACATTTTCTATATTTATAATAGGAAATGCGATCTCACCAGATTTTTTTTTAAAAATTGTAAAAACCCCACAGCAGTGAGCCCTGTGAAGGACACACTGTGGATTGTGTACTTCGGCACAGCTTTCTACACCCCTATGCAGAGAAAGCTGTGCGGAGAGCCGGCAGTGTGATCAGCTCTGTGTGCACACAAGCTGATTGCTGTGTAAAAAAGTAAAAAAAAGTAAAAAAAAAAAATAGCTCACCTACCCAGGGTCCGGTGATCAGTGCTCTGGTGCAGGCTGCTGGTCATCTGGGCTCCCTGCTCCTCATGTGACCTCCAGTGCAGTAAAGTGATGCTGCAAAGTGGCAGCTCACTTTATAGCACTGGAGGTCACAGCAGCAGGGAGCCCTGATGACCAGCGGCCCTCCAGGAGCTCTTACCACCAATCCCCAAATGGTGAGTGTGAGTCAGCAGTGAAGGAGGAGTCGCAGTGTGCACAGGGGGAGAAGTCACAATGGGGAGTCAACCCGGCAGTGGCAAATGCACATAATATACTCAGGATATTTTTTATGAAATAAAAACTGATAATGCTCTGGAGAGTCATCGCAGGGACAGAGCTGTCTCATATGTTCTTTCCCTACATACGATAATTAATACATCCATGCTATGCAGTCAATTATTGCAATACAGATTGGTTCGATTTTATCCCATCCACATCCTCAAATGTGGATGGTGATAAATTGGCCCCTAATAAATAAAAAAAATAAAAAATTTGATGCAAATAAAATGAAGAAGGCTCAGTTTGTGGGGAGGTCAATGGCTGGGGAGATACTGTCTATTTTCAGAGCCAGATTCACACACACATATATGAATCTAATGGTTCATGTGAGTAATATACAAAGGTGCAGCAGTATATACTTGGTTACTACAGTATATATACGATAGATAGATAGATAGATAGATAGATAGATAGATAGATAGATAGATAGATAGATAGATAGATAGACTTTAAAATCTTACACTTGTCCTAAAGAAAAATTCTCTTTTGTTAAGCATTCCAGCCCCTTGGATAACTTACACCCCCTGCTAACAAACAGGTCAATACTACAAAAGATAGTATGTTTGAATGCATTAGCCTGCAACAATTGTTACTATATTTTGAAAACCCAATATACAATTCGTAGTAAGCATATAAAAACTACTTCAAAATACAGAAACCCCTTGTGTGCTGAAGGCCAGTAACATTAGACTATGCTCTGTAACAGAAATAGTCTTTATTACTTCAGGAATAAGGTTACAATATAGTTCATAACTTATGCAAATTGTACAATGGGCTCTATTTTAAATATGCAGTAAATTGCACATATCTTGCTGTTTGAACATAAATCAATTGCTCTTTTCACCATTTTTTAATGTATTTAAATACATACATTTATATAATATGTCAGTTCTGAGGTGAGTTTTGAGGTATGGGTCCTCCTGAGTTGTTTTGGCTGGGCTTCTCCAGGGCATCACAATTTAATACTTACTTTAGCACCCTAAAGCACTTTTAGTGTTTGTTTTTTATCTACAGTATATGTAACAATTTTCACACATTTATTTTTCACCTCTGTAACACTGACACATGCGGTATCTGCTCTTCTCTATCCAACTTTCTCACACACTTCACTTTTCTGACTAGATTGATGCGTTGGGGTGGTTCTGGCTGGGCTGTTTTTGGTGGTGTCCCACACCCTAGACTTTAACCGTTAGAATGTTAGGGACTAACCTGACTATGAGGTTACCATGAAGTGGTGGGTAAGGCCGTAATTTTGGCCAAGATTATGCAAAAAGCTGCATATTGCAAAATGTGTTATTATTCAAATTAGTAATGTCTGAATACTGCACTCGTTCTCTTTGTTTGTGGCACTACAGGTCTCAGCAAGGTATCACCTCTCATAACTATCAATTAGGATGTGCAGTCTAGAGCCCCTTCCCTATATACTCTTTATTGTGTATTTATATGTACACTTAAAGGTTTGAGACCCATTCACCACCTGTCACTGATTGATCTTAAGTAGAGAACCTAGCATTATCTGACTTCACATTTAAAATTAGGCACAATGAAGGTAATGACGTTTATAGAATATGTCAGTTGTGGGGTGAGCTTTGAGGCGTGGGTCTCCCTGAATTGCTTGGCTAGGCTGCTCCAGGGCATCACAATATAATACTTACTTTAGCACTCTCTAGCACTGTTATTTTTTATATATGTAACAATTTTTACACATTTATTTTTAACCCCTGCAACACTAACACGTGCAGTGTCTGCTCTTATCTATCCAACTTTCTCACACACTTCACTTTCCTTACTAGTGTGATGCCTTGGGGTGGTTCAGGCTGGGCTGTTTTGGGGGGTGTAGCACGCCCTAGACTTGAACCCTTAAAATGTTAGGGAATTACCTGACTAAGAGGTAACTGTGAAGTGGTGGTTAAGCCTGTAATTTTGGCCAAGATTATGTGATAAACCTCATATTGCTAAATTTATTGCAAAATGTATTATTATTAAAATTAGTAATGTTTGAATAGTGCACCTGCACTTGTTCTCTTTGTGTGTGGCACTACAGGTCTCAGCAAAGTAGCAGCTCTCATTACTAGCAATTAGGGTGTGCAGTCTAGGGCCCCTTCCCTATATTATTTAGTTCTGTTGCATTGGTTACAATTACATGAATCAAAAGTGTGGTACCTAAACTGTTAATCAAAGTGGAGTCAGCTAAATCTTTCTGTTTTATAGAGCACTCTTAAATAATGAGATACTTGATTCCTACTTTAATTATGTACTATAAAATAAAAGAAACATGCTGCATTCATATTAAAATAACATTTTATTATGTCCATTCAAGGATCACATAATTTTAAATTATCTTAAATATATGTATTGTTGATTTTTATTTTTTATATTTATCTTCTTTTTGTGCAAATCAGAAAAAGGTAAAAACAAAAGCACAATAATATTTAAATATATTTGTAATTGTTGAAAAATTGATACCTGAGTCATTCATCAAAGTCCAACTTATGCAAACATTGTCATGTCAGTTTGATGACAATATCTTGAAAAAGATGTAGCCTTCAAAATTGTCATAGAAATATTTTGGACTTCTTTGCTATGCTTGATGTGTATACTGCGTGATGAACCAAAACTTAGATTATTATATCAAACCCATTTTAAATGGTTTACCACTGAAAAAAGTAAGGACACAATCTATTTCCTATTGAATTATTCCTCTTAACAGAATGTTTGAGGTCTGGAGACTTTGATAAGCGGTTTTCTATTTGAATGAATATGTTGCAAGGGTGCAGAAGTTGACAAACGGAAAATTGTGTGCTCAACACATTTCAAGTAAGATATTTTAAAAGATGCTTAGTTTGTAGTGTAGAAGTCTACAGTGTGTCTTGCTCTGTAGATTTTAGAATACTTTGGATTGATAACCTGTATGATAAATACATCTCAGGTCTTCTGGAAACTAAAACTATGTGAAAATCCCAACTTGCAGAAACTAAAAAGGACAATTTTTTAAATAGGACTATCTATAATATATGGTAACATATTAATTCAAATAATAATTCGATTTAAAGATATTTACACATACACCATTCATACTGTATTTATGAAAACATAACTGGCATCTGGATTCCATTGATTGTAAACATTAGGCTTTAGGGAAGGGCAGAATTAAAAACATCATTAGGATTTATATATTTATTTAGGTTATGGTTGTTTAAATAGGTACATCTGTATATTTTAAAGGATTATATATATATTTGTATATATATATATATATATATATATATATATATCCTGTTGATTGCTCCATTAATTCATAATGGAATGAAAAGATGAGCATGACTACATCTTTATATATGTGTTGATACATAGATAGGTATACCTATTTATCTATCACAACATGTAATCATTATATATCCCATAGGATATTTTGCATACTATAGAAATATGTAATGTCCAGTATACTTTAGAATACTTTGAAAGTCAAATTGGCTGAACCTGATTTAAATACTAGGGCAAGTTAGGACTCCTCACCTTGAAAAATGACCATTTTATGGTTGAAACATGTTGGTGGTGGAACTGTTTTGACTGACTACAACATGTAAAAGTGGGTCTGAAGGAGTGTGCCCATGTTTTACATCTTTAACCACTGCTAAAATGGAGGCTCTGGGCTCACAAGTTTATGGTAGGAGTCAATTTCTTCAGGTAGGATTAACCTTAAGTTTTACATCATTAAAAATTATTTTAAACTGTACCACTCTTTTTTGTTTCTAATTAATGCATGTTGAGAGGATGACTTGGTAATAAAGTTGGAAATTTCAAGCAAGATTGTGGGAATATACAAGTGACTGACATATTAATGACATTATAAATACTCATGAAATACTGCCATCAGAAAACTGAGGATCAAACTCAGAGACTTCCGCTATCTACACATAAAGGAACACATTTTCACTTACATCTATTACACTTTTAAGCGCCTTTATGAACTTCTCATATTTTGTTAGGTGAACACTCAACAGTGAATTTGTGTAATAATCAGGCATCATGTTTTTGGATTTAGCATCCCAAATGATAATTTTCATCTATTTGCATTGCAGCAGTGGGATCCCGACTCTGCAACATATTAAAGTATGCAGTATTAAATATACAGATTGTCAAAGTCGAAAAATATTGCTGTACACACATCATGTACAAACTACACACAGGTGGCCTCCATGCGCGTACTTGCTGTGTGTGCGCATATTCGCAATTTGTGTATGGTCGCTCCCGCGTTCCTGCACATTAGCGCGTGGTATGAGTATTTACGGTAGAGTTTGTGAGCGCATGGAAGGCTATCAAAACACATTACATATTTAATCCAAATAGTGCACAATGTACACATAGTCTCCTTGCACCACATCAGAAATTAACAGCAGTTTAAATGGTAACAGAACAAAGGGATTCACCTTTACAGGATAGAAGGGGACAGAACAAGGTTACAAGGTGGTGTTTGGTATCCAGCTGTAGGGTATTTTAAGGGAAATATTCCGGTGTTGGTTTGAGGAAGATCGCATGTTCCTGCGGATAGTTATGTGGAGGAGCAGAATATAGATATAAACTGTATTTACTGTACATTATGTATGCGGCGGGAATCCAGAGGAGACCACCCACAAGAGCAGTGAAAATAGACATCGCCCACCTATTCAAACAGACCTATGACCTCTCCTGTAATGTAAATGACCATCCCTGTGTCCATTGGACAAAGAGATTACAGTATCCATTGTGTTACGTTTTGGATGAAGTGAATAAAGAGAGCCTGCAGCAGGCCTGGTCAGACACAAGGCTCACAACGTTATCTATCAGATGACCGAGGACCGGACCGGGTTGCGCAAGCGAACCCACTCACGTATGTAACATTGACTGTAGCCATTTACTCTGTTATATTGTATTGTTTGTATTGTAACCCCCTTTCAGCAATAATACGCTGTGGTGTCGGAACCCAGTGGTTTAACTACAGACTGGTGTCGTGTATTTCTTTCCCTGCTAAGGTTCAAAGTGTAATAACATCACACTGCATTGCTGCATAAGGTTTAAAGTATAATAGCATCACACTGCATTGCTGCATAAGGTTTAAAGTGTAATAGCATCACACTGCATTGCTGCATAAGGTTTAAAGTGTATTCATTGGGTGTGTACACGCTGTGTGTACTTTGTACCGTCAGCGCAGAATTTGTAGCAAAGTCCATACACGATACGGGACTCTATACGCTAACAGCGTAAAAAGTACGTAAAGTGTGTTTAAGGTATAGCTTTCATTCCTGTATATAAATCAGCATTTATCAAGATGTAGCCATGTTCATTGTGGCTGCAGCTTTTTAAAATGTAATCAATAAAATAACATTTAATAATCCTGAAAAAAGTTACTTCTTAGAGATGAGGATTTACAGCAGTAAACATCATGGGACAAATGTAATAGAGTGAGAGTTTCAAAAAGTGAGAGATTTGGTAAGGGTTTGCAGTTTTTTTTAAAGTGGCAATCATTTACACAGCAAGATCAACCTGGTTTTGCAGTGTAAATGATTGCCACTTTAATAAAAATTGAAAAACCATACCAAATCTCTAACTTTCTGAAACTCTCACTATTACTATACTCTATTACATTTGGCCCCATATGTCAAAATTAATTTTCTACCATACACATGAAAATATTATTCTGCTTGAAAAATGTTTTGGGGAATATGACACTGAAAAACACTTTTTGTTACAACTTAATTGGGCTTCTTCAAGAACCAATAATTCTGCTTTATGTATACTGATACTTCTTAAAGAAACACTATCATCAGAATAATTATAAACAAAAAGTTTTATGACAATATTTATTAAGCAATAAATTCTGTGAAAATGGATGAGAAATATGACATGTGTATGCCTCTAACTCTTGAAATATCACAGGTATCTCAGGCATTTAATAAAGTACAGAAAAAAACAGCTATCTTCCTAATAGAATTAGTCAGATGTGTTAAAAAAGTAACAATTTAATACAAGACAATGATACAAAAATAATATATTGTGTCTGCTATGGGCAGCTGTCCTGACATGAGAAGATTGGTAAGTGTTCCCAACATAATAGCATCTACTGTATAACTGCAAAGATGAGCAATTAAATGTTTGTTTTTGGGATATAATACTCCATTAGGGGTTGATGGATCAAGCAGTAAAAGTGAACCAGCAGAGAATTTACCATTAGCAAATAATTAGCTTCAAGGTAGCATTTATCAAGTACATTTCATTGGTTTGTAAGTGTGATTTATCCACCGGTCCACTTCAGAACTCTTTTCATTGCAGCAGCTGTAACCCTTAACATGGCGGCTAGCCGTCTGCCTTCAGGCTGTGTAGGCAGAGGGCTACTCAGCGGATGCAAAAGCATCACCGCTGTGCGTTGCTTTCGCATGTCTGCTGAGGGGGGGGGGCGGCGGCTGGATCCGGCATGCAGGGCGAACTTGCCCTGTGCTGGGCATCCCCCCACATGTCAGAGTTATTGATCATAGATGTATGTTTTAGGCTCATACTTAGATCTATAAATAAAGGACTGTTTAATAAATAAAGGATGGTTGATATTTTTAGCTACAGTATGTGACTCTGACAGCGGGATGTAATGAAGTCCGAGATCGCCAGAGGTGCAAGATGCCAGCCGATCTCTGACATTTATTTAAAGGGACAATCTCTTACAAGGCATGGTTTTGCCCTGTAACTGTTTGCCCCTTTAAAAAAACAACCAAGATTGGCCTGCATCCCGCACCTCTGCTGATCTCCGTTACATCTTGCCGCAAGTCTCTGGAACTAGCTTGCTCATGCAGTTAAAAGAAAATCCATTCTTGAAACGTCAAAAATATACTCAAGATTAGAGATGGGCGGGCCTGGTTCTCTGAGAACCGGACCCACCCAAACTTTGCAATCCGAGTCCGATCCGAGTCCGGCTCAGGACTTCCTGCCTTACTCGGATCCCAAAGCGAGGCCAAATGTAATCTTCTGGCAGTGTGATTCTTGCTGTTTTTGGATTCTATAAAGGCCCCCAGTGATCAGCACCATCTTCACTCTGGCTGTGGCATCTTCACTCTGACTGTGGAGAGTGTACTGTATGGGCGTGTCCATCAGTACTGTGTTATTTCAGCATGGGGTGGGTGTAGCTGAAAGGAGTGCTTTTTGTCTGCTCTGCTGTATCAGTTGGAGTGCCCTGTCTGCTGTATCTGAAAGGGGTGATCTGTCCATACATCCAGGGGGCTCTACCCCAGTGTTAATTAAATTAACTAAGTAACATCCAGGGGCTGATGTGTTCTATTAGTATCAATCCAGGGGTGCTCTGTCTGCTGTATCTGAAAGGGGTGATCAGTCCTTACATCCAGGGGCTCTGCCCCAGTGTTAATTTAATGAACCCAGTAACATTCAGGGGCTGGTGTGTCCTATCAATATCAATCCAGGGGTGCTCTGCCTGCTGTATCTGAAAGGGGTGATCTGTCCATTCATTCAGGGGCTCCACACCAGTGTAAATTTAAATAATAAAATCTAAAAACAAAAAGCCTAAAATTATAATTATAAAAAAATATGTGTTTTTTGTGCTGTACCACAGTGTGTTATACAATTTTTATTTTATTTTCATAAGTACTGTGATACTGCGGGTCAGACCACAGTATATGTTATTTCCTACTCATAAAGTATTGTGCAAAGCAGTTGGTGAAGGTCAACTGCAGTGTTCAAGCCCTATTTCCTACTCATACATGTATTGTGTGACACTGTTGGTGAAGGTCAACTGCAGTGTTCGACTACAATTTCTGACTCATACATGTAATGTGCAATGGTGTTGGTGAAGGTCAATTGCAGTGTATGATTACTATCTCTGACACATGAAGGTATTGGGTGCACTGTAGGTGACACATTTTTGTTACAAATTGTGGTGTGAGCTGTACTGCACTTTTCAATTGAGACAAGATTATGAACTAGGTACTAGTGCTGAAGCTGCTGCCACTAGTCCTGACAATGCAAGTCCATCAACATCATTTGCTAAGGCCAATGCCCAATGGCATAGAGGGCATGTCAAATCAAATTCTGTGCATGTAAAATCAAAGAAGCAATATCATTTTACAGTGTTAAATAAAAAAATCACAAGTAAAGTTAGCTGCTGAGAAACATACAATTGGCAATACAGTGTATGCTATTCACTACACGAAGTTGCAAGGAAAGGCTAAGGCCTTGGCCTTTGTTTATGACTGGTGGTTCTGCATCTCATAATGATGATGTAAGCCCTTCTCCCTGTAGAACAATTAAGAAAATTAAACTTGTTAAGGCACAGGAGCAAACATGTTGACAATGAAATTGAGAATGGATAAGGTACATCAGAATGAAGCCCATTCCTAAGGAACTATGAGGCAGCAATGAAAAGAAAAAAATTATATTCATTTAAATTAAATTTAGCTAATTTATAATTATTATTAATAATATTAATTTTAATTCATTACAATGTGGTGATAAAAAGAGATGAAAATAGGAAAATAAGTTATAATAAGAATATGAGCTACAGACACCACACCCTGAAATGGACGGAACATTCGGATGTATTCTGAGAGGCCATGGACCAGTGCTTGAGAAATTAAAGGGACAGCTGGAGAGTCCATAGTCACTGCCCCTGCCCCATTCATTAGCATTATAGTTGCAGAGGATGAGGGAGTTTCATTGGTGGTGCTGGGGAGCGGGTACCTGCAGCAAGGGTTCTTGGACCCGGCAGAAGATAGCCTCTTAGGGATGAGAGGAAGGAGGGGTGGCAGAGTACACATCTCTGCACCATCTCAGATTCTGCACCCAGGGCGCATGCCCCCTAAACATTCCACACACCCCTACTTGCGGCCATGCTCATGCCATGAACAAGCCACTTCCCTATAAAATGCTTCCTTTATTTCTGCTCTTGCCTCTGTCATTCCACCAACCACTATACAACCTCGCAGATCAACACTTAAAACCTGACACACCAAATGCACCAGATATTTGCAAAAATGCTCACACACTGCTAAACAACAGTTGAGAAAATCACGCTCTAAGGCAGACTTCCTTCATTTCAAACTTATACTCTCATCCTTCAGTGCTGCCATTTCCCTGGCTAAACAGTGATACTTCAAGAACCTTATCTCCTCACAGTTTTTGAACTCCTGGCACCTCTTTGCCACTCTCAGCTCCCTCCTCTACCCACCCCCGCTCATCTCCCTTCCTCACTCTCTGCTCTCGACTTTTCCACTTAACATCTAAAATTGATGCCATAGCCAGAAAATTACATCCCACCAAACTATCAGCAACCAGCCACCTCCTATCCCTTAACACCCCTCTCCATTCATCTTACCAACTTTGACATCTTTCACCCAATTATCTGGCTCACAATTTGACCTCTCTATTTTTGCTTGTTACCATCTTGCCCACCTATACAATCTCTCCCTCTCATCAGGCACTGTCCCCTCTGCCTTCAAGCATGCACTCATGTCCCCTATTCTTAAAAAAATTCTGTTGATCCACTCACTCCCGCTCATCCTCTTCGCTCTGCTAAAACATGCCACCTCTCCTGCCTACTGATTACCTCCTCCCACTCCCACCTCCAAGATTTTGCACATGCTGCTCCCTTTCTCTGAATTCTCTACATCAGGGGTGGCCAACCAGTCAGAGACAAAGAGCCAAGAAATCTTGTTAGGTATATCAAAGAGCCGACTTCGAGCCGAAGAAGCACTTGCAAAATGGGGTGTGACCTTGTGCCTGCTAGGCCACGCCTCTGGTATAAAATACATTGAAAAAGCCAGATCCAACATAAAATACAATGACAAGCCACTTCTACATCAAATAACTGATAGGCCAGATCCGCATAATATATATTGAAAAAGTCAGATTCACATAATACACTTCAGCTCCCCCATGTGTCACTCCAGCCAGCACCCACCTGTGTCACTCCAGCCAGCAGCCTCTTGTGTCACTCCAGACAGCTCCCCCATGTGTATTTGGCTCCCTCAGTTCTTAGTCTACGTAGTGCTGCTGCATGTCTGGCTGGAGTGCAGTGTTTTACAGATCTCTTGAGGTCACGTGAGTTTGAGTGTTGGGAGCCACATTTGAATAAAGAAAGAGCCACATGTGGCTCAAGAGCCACGCGTTGGCCACCATTGCTCTACATCTTCCCCTCAGACTCTCCACCTCTCCCCCTCAGTCTCTCCTCCCTCCTAATATTGCCATTTTTAATCAGTTGAAGTGCTCTATTTTGCTAATAAAAGAAAAACATTTTTGATTTGTGAACTTGTATTTCATACTAGGGCTCTTTCAACTATCAATATTCACTGAATGAAAGCAATATTATAGGCATATCTCAATATCAAGAGTTATATAATATAAATAAGGGAATTTGATATAAATTATTCTATCTACATGATATGGTTAAATTAAAACGTACAACAGTAAAGGTGATTTTCTTGACTAAAAAGATAAAAAGAAGTTTGATTTTTATTCTTATTTTGAGATATTACCTAAAAATTCAGTTTTATATTAAAGTTTCTAAATACCAGCTAATTTTTAAAAGGAGATGACCCTAACAGTTTTTCTAGTCTGTAATTTGAAATAACTGAATCAGTGTATTTTGGTAACGGATTCATATTACAGATGTGATGAGACACCTGGCACAAATAAGTCCCCCAAGTCCTGTGTGATTCTGATAGCACCAGGAGTGTTATTTACATATTTTTTTACTCAAAATTACATATTAGTCAAAATGTGATGCAGCTAGGATACACCAGGAGACTGTACTGATTAATTTGGTGTGAAACACTTATATATCTGGGGGCAAATGAGTATGTACACGTATCACAATGTATCACTGTAAAGATATAGGCAGGGGCTAATACTGTATTTGTGGTGTTTCAATCTTTATAGCGTTTAATGTACATTTTATTCCTTCTGTTCCCATGTCTCTCTGGCTTGTGTCACTATTACCCCATGTGTGTGTTCATCCATTAGCCTATATATTCTGTACTATAATCTTACCCAGGTAAATACAGGTGGGCTGTGACCTGGCACCTAGTGCTGCCATGTTATGTTATTGTAGGAGGATGCCAGTCTGGTAGGAGGTTATTACAGGTTATCATTGCTATGCCTATTGAGTCCATCCTGTGATCCTTATATGGTCACACAGTAAATACATTTGAGGACCAGGTAATGTCTCTTTGAAGCTTCTCCTCCACAGGGGACAATCAGGACTTAATCCAATTTCCCTGTCATTGTCCCTTCTGTTTACTGTCCTCTGTTACATCCTGGTCTCTGACAGACATCACGGAGCCTGACCCAGCATGTGGTCAGCAGGAGAAGGCCAGCTGTGGGAGGGAGTAGGGAAATACCTGAGGTGGGATACCACCAATCAGGAACCTGCGTCTCCTCCCCAGGTGAGCGCTGCATGATGGGCATTTGGATTGTTTTAAAAGCATAGTTGCCAAGTCAGCTTATAACAAGCGGAATTGGGCTTGTTTTTTCTTCTGGTTGCTTATTTTTTTGGGTGGTTGCTTGTTGCTTGTTTTTGGGCTTATAATTTTTTTTTCTGCTTGTTTTTGGGCTTCTTTTGTTTTTAGGTATCACTGACACTGACTTTCAGAGATAGTCATTCATCCATTCAACACAGATCCTCATACAGACAGTATGTATGTGAGACATTGTGGATGAATAGAGTCTTAAAGAAATGATGATGAGTCATTCATTATGTCTATTGTTGCCGACTGCCGGTTGTGTGTTCAGTAGGGCTAATTTGTTTTTAATGATGACAACAACAAAGACACTGACCAGACACACAACAGTGAAGCAATTCAGGACCACTTTATGTGGTATTCTTTATGTCAGATATGGTTTAAGACGCTTGGGTATTTGTTGCAAGGACTTTAAACTAGTGATGAGCGGGTTCGGTTTTACTCGGTTCTCAAAACGGCATCTTATTGGCTATCCAAAACACGTAACATCCGTGAGACAATAAGATGCCGTTTTGAGAACCGAGTAAAACCGAACCCGCTCATCACTACTTTAAACCAACTACCAATATGCTTCAGCGCTTCAACTCAGGAATGTATAACATGGAAGCTTCTATAGACGATGGAGACAGCTCAGATGAATTTGCTTAAATCCATTTTACATAAAACCTTTGTAATTCAGTGTGCCATGTACTTTACCTCACAGTGGCCCTCATTCCGAGTTGATCGCTCGCTAGCTGCTTTTAGCAGCATTGTACACGCTAAGCCGCCGCCCTCTGGGAGTGTATCTTATCTCAGCAGAAGTGCGAACGAAAGGATCGCAGATCTGCTCGATAATCTTTCCCTGCAGTTTCTGAGTAGCTCCAGACCTACTCCTAGCTTGCGATCACTTCAGACTGTTTGGTTCCTGGTTTGACGTCACATACACGCCCTGCGTTCGGCTAGCCACTCCCCCATTTTCCCAGGCACGCCTGCGTTTGTAAATGACACGCCTGCGTTTTTTTGCACACTCCCGGAAAACGGTCAGTTAACTCCCAGAAGCACCTCTTTCCTGTCAATCTCTCCGATCAGCAGAGCGACTGAAAAGCCTCGCTCAGCCCTATGTAAAATTGCTTCGTTTGTTGTGAAAGTACTTTGCGCGTGCGCACTGCGGCCCATGCGCATGCACAGAAATGCCGATTTCACTTGAGATTTTTCTTTAGAGGAAACATGAAAGTATATTATCTTAAATTCACAACGCTAACTATAATATTTATAAAAATTCCAGTATTCTTTAAAAGCCAGTTTTGTGCTGATAAATATCATTGTAAAGACATTAAAGGCAGATTGTATAAAATAATTCTATGTATTTTAATAAGACAAACAATAACGTTTGTTTTTATGTTAAAAAAAACCCCAAAACTTAAGTTGGGCTTTTTTGGGGGCTTTTTAGGATTGGTTTGGGCTTGTTTTTCAGTCATTGGTTGCTTGTTTTTCATTTCAGAGTTGGCAACACTGTTTAAAAGAGATTGCGCAGGTCAGCTCCGGATATTAGTCGCAGGACTTTGGCTAAGGGGTGATTCTCTGCCAGGGTACCTTGTGGAACGCATCAACAGTGCTGTGTGGACTCATATGTACTTACTACTGCATGGACTAATCTGCTATCACTGCTGTGTGGACTCAGTGATAGTTCTGCTGTATGGACTTGTTTATCTGGAACTTCTGCACGGAATTGCCATGGACCTAAATCCTCTACTGGGACTTACTATCTGGACTGCTACCTGTATACTGTTTCTGGGCTATATTTACGTCTGTTTCCTGTGAATTATCCATTCCTGTGTGCTGTGAGAAATAAACCATCACTTTGGTTTCATCGGCTCTGTGTCTGAGTGATTAGAAGAACCCCGTATCTTCACATTTGGCGGCAGCGGTGGGATCATTCAGACACCAAACAACGACCGCAGGAAGCGTGAAGGCCCAGCAGAGAACAGAGGAACAGGCCATATGTAATGCAAGAGGATCTGCAGTGAGGTGGTAACAAGTGAGCAGGTGTCAGTCCTGTGCAAAATAAAATGTTTCCAAGGAAAGAAAATGAACGCCTCAAGTCTCACAGGGCAGTGGAGCTCGTGGATGGAGGTGTGTCGGTGTATCGGCAGGCTGGAAAGCCGGATCTGTTATTGAGTGCTATAAAGATGCAGTACATTTGGGAGTACTGGAATGACGCTATGCGGGTGATCAGTGGCTGGAGAGTATCCAGCATACAGGACAAGTTGTGTTACCTGGGGGATGCATTCCTGCACTGTAAAAGTGATGCAGCCTCATGGAATCTGCTGGGGGAGCCAGAGTTTGTAGAATTCACAGAGGAAGTGAGTGCTACAGTGACCCAAATGATGCAGAGAAGTCAATATTCTGAGGCCGAAGAGCAAGTCCAGAATCAATTATCTTCTGGGTTAGAGCCAGAGGAAATATCCAAAATGGCGCCGCTGCAACCTGGGCAGATGACTGAGGGGTCCGCCTTGCAAGTGCCTGTTACCAAGGGAGCAAAGTCATTGTCAACGGGGCCCATAACCACATTGGAAGAAATGAGCATGGAGGAGCTGATAGCAGAATGCCAGCTACGAGGCATCCCTTTCCAATTCTGCACTCGCAGGGAAATCCTGCAGCTTATTCTCCAGGATCAGCGGGATCCAACAAAAGCGTTCACCGATTACCGGGCGTGGATCCTTCATCTCGGCCCAGGGATGAGTGTGTGGGAACAGCTGGAGTGTCTGGAGGAGTGCTTCATTGTGGCAGAGGAAGAGGCAATGGATCAGGGGCTCCTGGATACCCCAGCATGGCTAGACCAGTGTTGCAGGGTGGATGCAGAAAGGCACCGTCTGCAACAGCTTCTCCCACACCCAAGAGAAGCAGTTGCCCGGTGTACTATGCTGGGAGAGGCTAGCGCTGAAGTGAAGGCTATGCCCACAATACAGGCATCCCAGGAGGAGCTGTGCTACACCTTCCCTTTTGCTGAGGTGGAAGATGTAGACCAAGTAACCAGCTGCCAGGGAATCAATGAAGACTGTGCCCAAGAGATCACCATGGATGGGGGAGTATTGTTCCACTCCCCGACTACAAACATACCAGTCACGGATGGCCTTTTGCTCCAGGATGCCCAGCTTATTCAGCTGGGGGAGGCTCATCGCGATGGATTGGCAACGGCAGCCCCATTCATTTCACTGAGGAAGGCTGATGAGAAAATGCCCTGTGTATCTCCTGCTACCCTAACTCCACAAGAAGATTATGAAGGATTATTCCATTTTAACGATTTGGAGAATGAGGAGCTGCGATGTGAATACTGGTACGTACCCTGTGATTCAAAAGTGACATTGGTAGCAGAGACTGTTAACATAATATCAGAGCAGGAACCAGAAAAGGATGTGTTGCACCACCGTAATACCTGTGAAAGTGTTGTGGACTATAACTATGTGCCGAGGGATGTGCCTGCCTTAAGCCAGGCCCAAGCAACTAAAGATCAAGTGGAGGTTGGGAGATGCCGCTTGTTACCTTGTCTCCTTTACCAGGGTGAAGGCACAGTGCAACCCTCTCCCCTTCCATCTGCAGAGCAAGAGCAAGTTGTGGAGATAATTGTGGAAGCTTCAGTTGTTAAAACCCTGACTGGTACCCCACCAGCTACCAAGCGCACATGACTGGCGGGGGAGGAGGTTATCCAGGAGGAGGAGTGTGCAGAAGGAGCTGCAGGTGAGATACTGGCTTTTGAGGGGGGAGCGCTGGCACAGGACCAGCCTGTGCTGGTGACTCCCCTGCAGCCACCAGCTGAATTGTTTCTGATGAAGGGTCCATCCTCAGCACTGGGTATTGAGACCACGTGCTGTACAGAAATTTGCCAACCCCCTAGTTGGGGTTTGAGGAAGGAAGGACTGGACAGAGTTGCGGAAGTGCCGGGGGCAGAACCCCAACATTGGCCTGCCTTTAGGCAACTGTTACTTGTGCAAGGGGGGGAGATGGAAGGTACTCCCTGCCCCGTTGTGCCAGATGCACAGGTATTAGTACACCCAATAGGTGGGCCGGGTGTAAAAGTTTGCAATGTTGTGGAGTGGAGATACCCAACATCTGAATTGCTAAATCCCCTGCTGGTGAAAATGAATGTGTCATATTGTAATATTGTCCTTGCTGGTTGTCTAACACTGCTGCCTCTTACCACATGGGTCTGGTGTGACATCACCCTGTGGGACTCAGGTGGTACACATGCATGATATTCTCTCCCCTGCACTCACTGCTCCTGGGTGGTAATGTTTCCTCAACACTTCGGAACGAGGAACAAAAAGTAGAGGAAGGAAATGTAAAGATATAGGCAGGGGCTAATACTGTATTTGTGGTGTTTCAATCTTTATAGCGTTTAATGTACTTTTTATTCCTTCTGTTCCCATGTCTCTCTGGCTTGTGTCACTATTACCCCATGTGTGTGTTCATCCATTAGCCTATATATACTGTACTATAATCTTACCCAGGTAAATACAGGTGGGCTGTGACCTGGCACCTAGTGCTGCCATGTTATGTTATTGTAGGAGGATGCCAGTCTGGTAGGAGGTTATTACAGGTTATCATTGTTATGCCTATTGAGTCCATCCTGTGATCCTTATATGGTCACACAGGAAATACATTTGAGGACCAGGTAATGTCTCTTTGAAGCTTCTCCTCCACAGGGGACAATCAGGACTTAATCCAATTTCCCTGTCATTGTCCCTTCTGTTTACTGTCCTCTGTTACATCCCGGTCTCTGACAGACATCACGGAGCCTGACCCAGCATGTGGTCAGCAGGAGAAGGCCAGCTGTGGGAGGGAGTAGGGAAATACCTGAGGTGGGATACCACCAATCAGGAACCTGCGTCTCCTCCCCAGGTGAGCGCTGCATGATGGGCATTTGGAAGGTTTTAAAAGAGGTTGCGCAGGTCAGCTCCGGATGTTAGTCGCAGGACTTTTGCTAAGGGGTGATTCTCTGCCAGGGTACCTTGTGGAACGCATCAACAGTGCTGTGTGGACTCATATGTACTTACTACTGCATGGACTAATCTGCTATCACTGCTGTGTGGACTCAGTGATAGTTCTGCTGTATGGACTTGTTTATCTGGAACTTCTGCACGGAATTGCCATGGACCTAAATCCTCTACTGGGACTTACTATCTGGACTGCTACCTGTATACTGTTTCTGGGCTATATTTACGTCTGTTTCCTGTGAATTATCCATTCCTGTGTGCTGTGAGAAATAAACCATCACTTTGGTTTCATCGGCTCTGTGTCTGAGTGATTAGAAGAACCCCGTATCTTCACAATCACAATGTAACTTAGCGTGGAAAAAAAGTGACATCTCCTGCATCAAAGCAATTTCTGAAATAATCCAGACCAAGAGTGTTTCATATTACTGTCAATAAATGTCAACATATTTCTGGTAAGTTCTAAAGGCTCAGTAAAAGCTACATTTAATGAATGTACTACTTGGTTAGTCTTGATTTTGTTTTAAATGTAAACTTTTGTAGTTGATATTTTTAATTCTATGTATCTGAATCCAGGGTCAGCTCTACCATTAGGTAGCTATAAGCAGCTGTCTAGGGGCTCCAGTCACTGGAGGCCTCCACTGAGTCTAAAAAAAAAAGATGAAGGATTTCTCTTTCAGTCATACAGCACCTCCCAACATGGCCTATTCCAGGAGGGACACAATGCTCTGTCCCTGGACTTCTCATTTAATTTATGATTGCCATCACCTGTGCTGAAAAACGTTTCTTGTGAATTAACTAGTTCAACACAGGTGATGGCAATAATAAATTAAGTGGGAAGTCCAGGAACAGAGCATTTGTCCCTCCTGAAATGGGTCGTATTGGGAGGTATGCTTTTAGTCTTGGCCAGGGCTACTGATGACCAGAGCTGAAGCTACCATGGTGTCAAGCCCCCAGAACTATCTCAGCCCCCAGCAGTGCACTCTCACCTAACAGTGCGGCAGCAGTGGTGGCCACACCTTCCCTCTCCTCCAGTCCTCTACTTTCCTCCAGATGCCAATGTGTCACTAGTGACAGTCACAAAAGAAGCTCTATGCCTTAGACAACACAAGGAGCTGCTGGCCTGCTGCTGCCGAATGAAGCCAAGTAAGGTATATCTGTTGGGGGGGGGGGGGGAATTTTGTGTGTGTGTGTTAATGAGTGCTGACACTGTGAGTTGTTATGTATGAGTTGGGGGTTTAATGAGTGCTGACAGGGTTAGTATATGTGTAGGGAGGGTTTAAGGAATGCTGGCAGAATGAGTGTCTGTGGTTGGGTGTATGGGATAATGATCGCTGTGCATTTGTGTGTAGTGTGTGTGTGTGTGTGTGTGTGTGTGTGTGTGTGTGTGTGTGTGTTAATGAGTGCTGGTGGGGTGTGTGTATTATTACTTGGGACATTTCTACATAGTATATTATGAATTTGGGACACTGCTGTATGGCATATTATAAATTGGGACATTGATACGTTGCATATTATAAATTGGGGGCACTGATGCGTGGATTATAAATTGGAGGCACTGATGCATGGCATTGTACTCAGTGCACTTTAGGCCTAATTCAGACCTGATCACTAGCAGGCGATTTTTTCACTTCTGCAATCAGATAGTCACCGCCTAGAGGGGGAGTGTATTTTAGCTGTGCAAATGTGCGAACTCATGAGTAGCAGTGCTGTACAAACAGATTTTGTGCAGTGACTGAGTAGCCCAGGACTTACTCAGCCGCTGCGATCGCTTCAGCCTGTCCAGGACCGGGATTGACATCATACACCCACCCAGCAAACTCTTGGACACGCCTGCGTTTTTCCAAACACTTCCAGAAAATGGTCAGCTGACACCCACAAATGCCTTCTTCCTGTCAATCTCCTTGCGAACGCCCGTGCTAATGGATCATTCACACAAACCCATCACTGAGCAGCGATCCGCTTTGTACCCATGCGATGCGCCTGCACATTGCGGTGCATACGCATGCGCAGTTTAGACCTGATCGCCCGCTGTATTAAAATGCACCCTAGCGATGAGGTCTGAGTTAGGCCCTTTACCATGTTCATTACCCACTTTGTGATTCCATTACCACAGCATGGTGATTCTGTTACATTATTAAACAATATGCCCAGGTTACAAAAAATTACTTTTACCAAATGTATGTAGATGTACATTATCCCCGGGATATTCCTATCTTAAAATTGTGAAAATCTAGAGTTAATTCTGGAAGCTGAATTTATTAATTTTGTGTACACACAAAAAGTAATATGTGTCATGAATGGTGATTCTATTACCAACTTTGAAAGTAGGCTGATTTATCAAAGATAACTTAGACAAGATAGCACTTTAAGCTATTTTAATAGTATTTTACAGATGTGTCCTATTACATCCTGACTGCAGGAGGCAGCATATCCTGGCGATGCAAGCCAACTTCCCTATTGTTTCATATGGGTAGTGGGTGCATGTGTATGCCCACTCCCACTTCCGCTGCCTACTGCCACATTAAAAACTATGGTTAGCCCATAGTCCATGCTTATTCCCTCCGTTGGTGCCAGCTGTATAAATTCGGGTAGCAGGAGCATCACTCCCTGCTACCTGCACCTGCTCTCTGTGGTGTCCTGTGTACTGGTAGTGGGTGAGTGCATACACACATGCCCACTACCATACACTGTGCCATGACTTGTAGCCTGCGATTGCCAAGTGGTAAGAGAACACATCTGTATACTGGGGCTTGTTGTGGGCTCTTGGATTATGATGATTTGTTCAAATGAATGGTGGCAGTTGTACAGTATAATGAATAAAGTTTATCACTGTTAAAAGGTGATTAGCTCTATGAAAGATGCCATTATACAGTAGATAATGGGTGAATAACGGGTGTGGTATGGTATGCCGGTGGTCGGGGTCCCTGCGACCAGCATACCGGTGCCAGAATCCTGACCGCCGGCATACCAACAGCTGGGAGAGTGCAAATGAGCTCCTTGCGGGTACGGTGGTGTGCTACGCGCGCCACGCTATCTATTCTCCCTCCAGGAGGGTCATGGACCCCCAAGAGGGAGAAAAGATGTCGGTATGCCAGCGGTCGGGATTCCAGCACTGGTATGGTGGGCGCCGGGAGGCCGGCCGCTGGCAACCAGAAGACCACCCGTGAATAACACCCCCAGAAGTCAATTGCAGTGAATTCAAAGAAACTATTCTTAGGAGTAAATTTACTAAAGCTTTTAAAAATGAAAAGATGATGCTCATAGATTCTATATTTTCTCTCTTGCATCCTAGAAAAATGATAGACAGAATCTGATTGGATGCTATGGACAACATCACCACTTTTCATTTTTAGAAGCTTTAGTAAATATTACCCCTAAGAGTATAACATTTGAAGTACAAGCTGGTGAATTACTATAAGCATTGCAGGAAAAAAAATCCACTAGTGAATCTAGAAAAAGCATTAGTGTTCACTAGCTCATATAAATGGGAGTAACAATTAAAAAATAAACATGGTAGTAATATGAATGATGAGAAACCCAATCTAGGTTAAAAGCTCATAGGGAATTTCATGACTACAGAATCTTCCAATATGCAGGTACCTAAATTTATATCTAAGTACAATAGATCAGTTTCTAAAATTAAAATTAAAATGATTATTAATAAAACATTTTTGAAATGGACAGTTAAAAACCTTTCTAATGAAACTAAGAAGAGTAAAAAATTGTGGCAAGTGTTAAACCCGTTGTTATGGATGTGGAGCCAATAAATGCACAACTTGCTCATTTATTATGAATAAGAGTAAATGTTCAAATGTGTGTGTCAAGGAAAACTTTCCTTATTAATGCTTTCATTAATTGCAACATGTTATATGTTATTTACTGTACAGTACGTGCTGGATTGCAGTTGACCACTTCAGTATGTTGGTAGAACTACAAGAGCAATTAAAAATAGAACTTGGAATACAGAAAAAATATCCTGAGTGCATATGATTTCCATAGTGTCTTTTTTGACAGTCCATAATAAAGATTCAACTGGAACTAAAATAAATGGTATTAAGTATATCGCCCCTACTAGTAGGAGGAAATAGATTTAGAAATCTTTGCATATTAGGGAACTATTGGATACATAAAGTAAGAACCCTCTGTCCGGAGGGGCTTAATGAACATACTGAGATTTATGTTGTATAAATGCTGGAACTCTCCCTTAAAAAAACATACTGTAGAGTCAATACGGACAGTGAATAAACATAAATTCTCCATTAGATGGGTTCTGAATTATTCTTGACTTGACTATTAAGGTTGAATAGTAGTACATTAATTTGAATAAGGCCATCACAATTGTGCTTACTCAGGGCCAGAAGCATTATCGCTTGGAAAGTGATAAAATGGAGAGTGAAAAATTACCAGCCAATGAGCTCCTGACATTTTTCAAACACAGCATGTGACATGACTGTTAGGACCTGATTGGCTGGTACTTTTTCACTCTCCATTTTATCACTTTCCAAGTGATAGTGCATCTAGCCCTTAGTCTGGAATGGATAATCAATTAGGTGACTTTTAGATTATACTAGCTGAATATCCATGCTTCGCTACGGAATTTAAAGAATAATGCCAATCTGTGTCAGGCCACACCTCTGGGCTTCCCCGGATTGATGCTGTTAAAATGCTGGTGCTGAGGAGAATAATCCGCCTACTTCTCTGTCCTGTCCCACCTCTGATGCTGCCCTGCTCAGTGCTGAAAATGTTTGGACGACAGGCCAAGCTCTGCCCGCTGTATGTTAAATATGTAAGGTTTGCCGGCTGACTCTATTTCAAATGGCCCTAGGTAAAAAGGTAAAGCTTTTTGCACAACACTTAAGGTTACTGGGAGAGCTGTTGGTACCCTATACACCGCGGCTACACACACGTGGAAATCTTAATGCAATAAGACTATTTTCATTGAGCTCATCTTTAAGTTTAAGTTCACTACCCCTTCTCACCCCCCATGCTGATAGGGGCTGAACTTTGACTGAAATGGCATCGGGAGTGTAACTATTCATCTCACCAACCCCCAAAACTATGGGTTTTTACATGTCACCCCCTTCCCGCCCCCACCACTAGGGGGCACCACTACCAACACAGTATTTTTTTCCAGATTGTAAGTCATATGTGTACTAAGTTTGGTGTAAATTGCTCCAGGCATTCCAGAGTTATGCTGGAACATACATACACACATACATCCATTTTTATATGTATAGATTATTTATTAAATGTTTTTGTACATTTCTACAATATATTTATACTGTATGTATATGTTTTGTATAACATATATTATTTATTTATTTTTTTCTTATAAATATAGTATTTTAATTTCATTTATATATATTCAGATGTATTTAAATGTGTGATTAACCACTATGTGGAAGAGACTTGTTACTAAGTTTATTTAATTTGTAAAACATGGACTTTTACAGATTATGTGGAGTAACAATCACTGGTAATAATGAACTCATACTCTGACAGCAGGAATTGTATAAATCTACTCCCAATTTCTTTTACCCACAGTCCTCTGATGAAACTGCATGCTGTGTGGGAAATATGTTAGTAACAGTGGGTACTTGATTATTGCCTGCTAACTTGGAAGTACATGTGAATAGCCGGCTCCAGTTTTATTGAAGTGTAGTACTACTGACAAGTGAGTTACTTTTAGAGACACCCTCTGAAACTGAGCTGCCTCAAAAAGCTAAATTGGAAGCATGCATTTTCATTCTAGCAGCTGCTAATTCATACACCTGAAGCAGTTGCTGAGCCGATTCACCAGTGTTAAGCTCAGGCTATTGTTTGACGTGTCTGGATAATGGCTATCTTCTTACACCAAAGCTTTGTTGTGGTCAGAGGAGAGATGCCTGTGCATCTGACAGTGCTGGCATATGCAGTCTGCTTTCTCAAAAAATGCTTGAACAACAGCTACAGGGGTATGATACAAGTGATGAGGATGAGCGAGAGAAGTCTTAGTAACTATTGAACAGTATCCAGTCCTCATAATCAATCAGTTTTCCTGCTGAGAGTGTACAATATGCAGGTCACTACAGGAGGTCTATTAAATGTTTGACTGCCGGAAAGCCCTTTATGATCATGCAGGGTAGCCAGCATCTGAGTCAGCTAATTATTTACATTCATCCTTCTATCAGCTGGATACTGGGAATACAAACATTGTATTAATACTGTATATTCTAAATAACCCTTTTGCAGCTTCACATTGAGGGCTTATTATTTATATTTTTAATAAATCTGTGGATTATATACCATACTCCTAAAAATGGAAAAGTTTCCTCATAGCTAATTGAAATATTTCTTAATATATAATTAAAAAAACACCCATATGCAAAAAATTAAAAAAAATTGGAATATAGCGGCTAGTTCCGAATAATAATAAAAAATCCTATATATGGGCGCAGACCCTCATGTTTTGGTTCTGACAAAAACCACCCTCTGCAGAAGCAACCATTTAAAACAAAGAGCATAAACTATAGATTCACATTATTTCACTAATACCATAAATACAAATATAGTTCAAGGCAAGTAGAAAAGCACTATTCACAATTATTAGAAAGCAGCCTTCATAACATCTCTGAATGTATACAGTACTTCATTATTACTAACTACATATGCAATCTCATAAATATGCATTGATTTACTCCTAATTCACAAAAAATAAATGGTACACTACAAAATCTATTGGTTTCACAAATAATCCACATACAGGTTAAGTCTCCCATATCCAAAATGCTTGAGATCAGAAGTATTCTGTATATCAGATTTTCCCATATTATGGAAGATTTGCATAACTTAATGAGATATCTTGGGGACAGGACCTAAGACAAAACATAGAAAGCATTTATATTTCCCATACTCCTTATATAAATAGTATGAAGGTCAATTTTGACTATATTTTTAATAATTTTGAAATAAAATATGTGCACTTACATGAAATTTATTTATGTTTTATATATACCTTTAAAATTTAGCCTGAAGGTAATTTTATATTAGATTTTGTATAATTTTGTGCTTTAACCAAAGTTTGTGTACACTGAGCAGGGCCGGACTGGCCATCAGGCTCTCCTGGCACATGCCAGAAGGGCCGATGGCCAGGTGGGCCGATTTGTGCATTCATTTAGAGACTGGGCCCGTGGGCCGGCAGCACCGCCTCACTGGGCTCAGTGGCCGCATCATTTGCATAGTGGCGTCATGACGTGGCTGCGTCATGACGTCATGATGCGACGCGCGCCCGAGCAGTGAGTATGAGCAGCGTGGGTGGGGGGAATTGAGCGCACAGTGGACGGCGCAAGTATGAGCAGCATGGGCGGGGGGAGCGCATAGTGTACGGCACATAATTTGCACAGGGACGTCATGACGCGACCAAGGTGGCCCGAGAGTGAAATGCGCGGGCGGACAAGCTAAGCGGGTGCCATCTTTAGACGCATCCGCACGTGTCGGCCAGTGCTCCTCCAAGTTTCCGACTGCAGCAGCACGTACACCGTCTCCTGCTCCTTTACTCACCCGGGTTAGGTGCACAGCTTTTACCTCCTCATTCCATGGGCAGGTACTGCCATGCTTTCTTTATAGTTTTGATGCCCTTTGCTGGTAGTACCCCAGTACCACACTGTTATGAGTATTGCTATTGCAAACTGTAAATTTTAGATTGCACAAAATGATTTATGTGTGCATGTTTTCATCATAACGTGCCTATATATCATGCTTATGTTGTATATACTGTATATGACCATATACCATGTAGCAGTAGGATGAGGGTACTGGCACATGGTCCATCTCCTACACTTTTGTGCAAACCTTCCTAACTCCATAGGGAATAATCCCTATTTAGAGATGCATTATAACCACTGAACACACTGCAGGTCAAGGGACCAGGGACACACACAATTCCCCTATGTTTCAGAGGACTGATTAACTGTTCAAATGATTATATGCCACCACAGGGTAACTCTTAAAGGGGGAAGTGACTTTCAGCCACATGCAGTAGCTACTCAAAGACACTCTGTTAGAAATATGGACCAGAACAATGGTGTGCTTACACCTGGGATACCAACATTATTTTGGCTCATACCGTGTGCTATAATGTGAATTTCTGCTCATTCCGTGTGCTATAATGTGAATTTTGGCTCATACTGTGTGGTATAATGTGAAAGAGGCACCAGTACTAGACAGTATAATGGGTCCTACTATTGTGGTGCATAATGTGTATAAGGGGTATATGGTGTGGTAAACTACACTGAAGGACACCCCCCCATTTTGAGTGGCCACACCCCCTTTTCCAGAGCTTAGTTACAACCTTCACTTTTCCATACCCCACTTCAAAATTTCCACTTCAACCAATGGTTGTGTGTATGATGTACGCTTGTATGTTGTTTTATTATTAATTATTTTTGTAAGAGCATAGACTAAGAAGTAGGAGGAGTCAGGAATAGTAAGGGGAGGAGTCACCGAGGTGGGCCTGTGTTCTTCAAAAATGCCAGGGCCTATTTTTAGTCCCAGTCCGCCGCTGACACTGAGCCATCAGAAATCAAAGGTTTCACTGTCTCAGTCGTGCTAAAAAAAAATATCTGTATTTCAAAATATTTAATATTTTGGAATTTCGGATATGTGAGACTAAACAATTATCTCATAATCTCCATCAAAGCACAACCAATTACATTTTTATAACTTGATTTTGTCTACTGGGCTGGATTCTGACACCCCACTATTTCAGTGATTACAACTGACAGAGATACATGAAAACAGTACCTAGAGGCTAGCCACTCAGAGTTGGAGATGAACTCAGGGCCGACGCAACTCACTCAGCAAAGGGATGCAAAGCAGGGAGGTACCAGGGAGGTACCAGATACCTCCTAACGCATTTCGCTGCATTGTTTGCAGCGAAACGCGTTAGGAGGAGGCTACCTGGGTCAATAACTGTGACATTTTTTGCTGCCGTATCACATCCGGACCAAACACTGGACTTTGCCATCTGCAGAAAAAACGGGACAAACATCCAACAACTAGGAACACCATCCACCCCATCTCTATAAAGAGGACACCGCACCAAATGAGGATCCCAAACCTGGCTGGTTTTGAGTAAAAATACCAGAGACACTCTTAAGGGACTACACCTCTAGCGGTCTTCGGGTAACGTGTAATGGTGTGACTGCGCTGTCAGTCTGTCTTCATCTGCTATATGTTCCAGGTTTAATAATAGGAACGGATACTAATGTGATAGGCAGCTATAATTAATTGACCCATATATGTTATTTTTATTGTTTTAAAATTGTTTGTATGGATTTTGCATCCAATTTTTATTGAGGCCTTAATTTATGTTTTATTAAATTGAAGAATTTTTCACTCAATCCTTCGTATTAGAATTGTTACACAATATTCCAATTAGCGCTGCTATTTTATTTCTTTTGGTTTCTTTTGATGTATGGTTGGGGTGTGACTACCACCAAGACGTTATAGCAGCAGCATTAGAGATACAGCACCTGAAAGCGCCCGATCTTCCATTTGCAGGGGAGACACTCTCCCTGCTCTGCACCTTTGCTGATGTCCCCTGCTGCTACTGGCTGCCACTGCACCAGTCATTCTGTATGACAGACAGTGGCAGCAAGCAGCTTGAAGCCTCCTCCAAACCCCCTGTAAAAGCATCAGTGTTTGGGCCTGAAAAGGGGATTAAACTACATGGGAATGAGGGGTTGGAGCGACACAGTACTGAGGGGGCAGAGATACATGGGACCAAGCTGCTGTATGTCAGAGGGAGAGGACAAGCTGTTACAGATCTAGTAAGCCAGACTTCAATAGGTAAGTGGGAGGGAAAGAGAGATAGTGAGATAGAGAAAGCGTGTGTATGTTTTGTATGTGTCTGTGTGGGCATTATGTGTATAAGTGACAGTACTACTGTGGGAATTATGTGTATAAGCAATACTACTTCTGGGGGAATTATGTGTATAGGGGCACTACTACTGGGGGCATTATGTATATAAGGGACGCTACTAATGTGAGCATTATGTATATAAACTGTGCTCCTACTGTGGGCATTATGCATATAAGGGGTGCTACTGCTGCAGGCATTATAGGTGTAAGTGACTCTCCTTCAGTGGTCTATATTTGTATAAGGGGTGCTACTACTGAGGGGCATTAATTCTAAAAGTGGTGCTAATACTGGGGGCATTTTGTGCATAAGTGGCTCTACTACTGGGGGCATTATATGTATAAGGGGTGCTACTTCTGTGGGCATTATGTGTATAAGGGGCACTAATTCTGTGGCAATCATGTGTAAAATGGGTGCTTCTACTGGGGGCATTATGTGTATAAGTGATGCTACTACTGGGAGCATTTTGTGTATAAGAGGTGCTAATACTGGGGGCATTATGTATATAGGGGCACTTTTCCTGGGGGCTTTGTGTGTATAAGGGGCACTACACCTGGGAGCATTATGTGTATAAAGGGCACTGCTACTGTGGATATTATGTGTATAACAGGGACGTGCGGTGAGCTAAATGGCTCAGGAGGCATTGGCTGGCATCAGAGCCAGATTTACATGCAATATATGAGCCAAAAGGTACATCTGGGCATTATAAACAGGTGCAGCAGTAAAAACTCCTGGAAATTTGGTGAGTTTTGATAAAAGATGTGCGGAAAGGTTAGGCAGGTGAGGCAATGCCTCACCGGCCATAGACTTTTTACTCCAGAGTTTTAACTATAAAAATTATTAGAACAATGCAAAGAAGATATTTCAAACATATTCTTTGTATTTTTCATATACTTTATACAGTCAAACCTTTGACACAAACGTTAGTATGACAGGAAAGGCTCTGCCTCACCTGCCTCACCCCACCGCACGTCACTGGTGTATAAGAGGCAATACTACTATGGACAATATTTGTGTAAGCAGCACTACTACTGTGAGAATTATGTATAAATGGCACTACTACTATGGGCATTATGTGTATAAGCAGCACTACTGTGAAATGGGGCTACCATGTGTGGCCATGCTTCTTCCTCGCAAAACCACACCCTTTGCTGTGATGTTCTCCAAAGGAGCAAGCTGTCCCTTTGTAACATATGGGAGGGTGCAACTTTATAGTTTGCAGGGAGGCGCCAAAAACACCCTAGAACCAGCCCTGGCTGACCTGATGGTATTATATCTAGTCAGAAAGCCACATCAGACATATACTTTTAAGGTGGGGGCTCACATAACAACTCCTTCAACCCCATGCAGAAATCATACATTTGGACACACTCACATTGTCCTTCACCAACATATACTGTAGATAAGGGGGTATATTTACTAATGTTCATGTTTGGGTTTTGGGTGATTTTGCATTTGATCTGCATTCAATTTTGCACTTGGAGATTTACTAAAGGCAAAATCAAATATAAAACCAAGGCCCTCTCAAATCTCATTAAAAATTGAATATTGGCAAAACACTGGTACTTTAACATAGGCAAACATAGAATCCCCTGATTTATTAACATTTGAATTGAAAATCGAACACAAATTGAACGCAAAATCGAACTACAAATCCCAAACAATTAATAACAGACAGTCGATTTATAGCTTCTAGACAACATTCTATGCGTTAATGCTTCATTATGACGCCTATAAAAGTAGAAATGACGGATGCTATGTAGAAGTTTTTGCAATTAAGCGCATGCACCAAAGTCTAATAGTAATGCCTCTTGCAGCATTTATCTTTATGCAAAATGATTGACATTCAGGAACTGTTTGTGGGCATTGATGGCGGAGGGGTGACAAAAATGGAGGTGTGTCATGGTCACTTTGGTAACGTGTTGCTGGGTGTTATGAGCCACGGCTGTGGCTCATTCCTGTTTTGCATTTTGGTTATGTATTTTATGTTATACTTCTGTTTATGTTCCCCGTGGGTGTCATGGGGTGTTCGGAGCTCACCCTTAAGGAGAGGTTACTGTTATGAACCACAGGTAGTGGTTCATTCCTGTTTTCCGTATTTTATGTTTATAGTTGTCTTGCAGGCCAGGATTTCCCATTGCTCTGGTTTAAGAAGACTCTTGTTTGCTGCCGGTGGTGAGTTTGTGTAATTGCAGCTTGTTCCCATGTGTTCAGCCTCACCTGTCTGTTAATTGCACCTCTCAGTTGTGCAGCAGGGCAGCTGCACGACATAATTAATTAGGACTCTCTGTTATATTCTGGCTCAGTGCAATACACAGACGCTGGTGATAGTTCCAGAGTTCTTGAGTTCTGAGCTAGTCCCTGCCAGTTCCTGAGCTCCTGTCTAGCAGTGTCTGTCTAGCTGCTTCCAGTGTCGGTTCCAGTGTCGGTTCCAGTGTCGGTTCCTGTGTCGGTTCCTGTGTCTGATCCCGTGTCCTGCTGTGAAGCGTTCCTGTCCAGAAGTCCTGTGGCTTTGTCTGTGCCTAGTCGAGTGTCTGGCTTCTTGGTGTCCACCGGTCTGTCGTTTGGGATTCTGCCTGTCTTCCGGTTCTGAGAGTCTGTGTCGGCTGCATTGGGGGTTCCTGTCTGTTTGCCAGTATTTGTATCGGTTCCGTGAGTAGCGGCTTTGCCGCATCCGTCGGCCTAGGCCGCAGTATTCTTTGGTTATATTTTGTTACTGGTGTTTTGCAGAGGGTTCTGCTTATGCTGTCACCGCCGGCACACAACAGTATTGTGTCGGCGTGTGGACAGCATTTCCTTTGTTGTTCTTTTCCTTTGGCGGCATGCCGCACATATATTTAGTTTTAGGGTTGTTAGTAGCCCCTAGCCTTCTGTTTGCTTTAGTTAGAGGTCCCCTTGTTATTATCCTGTCTCGGTTCACGCCTTGTCTCACTCTAAGACCTCGGGGCATCGGAGTAGGGCAGACCTAATCCGCCCTTCAAACGCGGGTGCCGTGGGCCCAAGAAACCATAGTCACTCAGGCATGAACTGACCACACGGGTGAAACAATGGAGGTATGGTGCTAGGGGCTATTTACACACCACACCTTATTTAAGCATCACGTTCTGGTGCTCTGGATTCACTACGCAACATCTCCCTTGTTCTGAGCACCAGGAACCTAACATTATCACCAGCCATACAACAAAAAAGAAACAAAGCTAAATAGTAGTTTTTTCTTTTTTGGTCCAGTGTCTTGTCTAGAATTCAGTGTTTAGAATCCAGTCCGGTGTTTAGAATCCAGTCCTGTCTAGAATTCAGTGTGCAGAATCCAGTCCGGTGTTTAGAATCCAGTCCTGTCTAGAATTCAGTGTGCAGAATCCAGTCCGGTGTTTAGAATCCAGTCCTGTCTAGAATTCAGTGTGCAGAATCCAGTCCGGTGTGCAGAATCCAGTCCTGTCTAGAATTCAGTGAGCAGAATCCAGTCCAGTGTGCAGAATCCAGTCCGATGTGCAGAATCCAGTCTTGTCTTGTCTAGTTAAAAAAAAAAATCCAGTCCAGTCTTGTCTTGTCTAGTCTAGTTTAGTCTTGTCTTGTCTAGTTTAAAATCCTCCTATGCCAACTATGCAAGCCCTGCAGGCGTCTCTCTCAGCCCTGAACTCTGCTTTCAGTGCTTTGAAACCTGAGCGACTGGAAGTTTTGCAGCAATCCTTAAAGCAACTGCAAAACCTTCTGACTAAAATTTTGCTTATCTTGCCAGAAGTCGTTGAGAGTTCATCTACCTCTAAAGAGATTCTTGCTCACAATATGGTGACAAGAGAATCCTCAGGTTCAGTTGGAGAGAAAAAGTTTAAAAGTTTTCTGTGGCCCAGGCTCTCAGAAGAGGAGCGTCTGCGTCGCAGAAACTTAAATTTATGCCTATATTGTGGGGGTTTAGGCCACTATCTGCAGACCTGTGAGTTGCGCAAGCCCAAGTGTGGCGACAAGTCCTGCCCTCTGGCCAAGTTGAGTCAGGATACAAGACCTACTCCTGTCTCTACTGTGGCAGAGGTACTTGTCACACAACCCACACTAAAAAGCACTCTGTACTATAATTGGGGTCCTTGGGCTAGGGAGCCCCATTATAGATTCAGGAACCAAAGGAGAATGTTTCTCTCCTCTCTTGATTTTCCTGTTGAAGCAGAGTTGCAAACCCCTGGAGCGGTGCCCGATGCCCGGGGTCCTGGAGTGGTGCCCGATGCCCGGGGTCCTGGAGTGGTGCCCGATGCCCAGGGTTCTGGAGTGGTGCCCGATGCCCAGGGTCCTGGAGTGGTGCCCGATGCCCAGGGTCCTGGAGTGGTGCCCGATGCCCAGGGTCCTGAAGCGGTGCCCGATGCCCAGAGTCCTGGAGCGGTACCCGATGCCCAGAGTTCTGGAGCGGTACCCGATGCCCAGAGTCCTGGAGCGGTACCCAATGCCATGGGTCATAGAGGGACATCGAATATTATAGCTCAGGTGTCAATACCAGAAGGGGTCTCAGAAGCTGTTACCCCAGGTAGAGACTTGAAAAGCGCAACTCCAGAGAAGGTGTCTAAAACCATAGTTCTAGAAGGGAACTCGAGAAGCAAAACCCCAGAAGGGATCTTTGAAGTAATATCCCCAAGTGAGGTCTCGAGAGACAGCCCCAGAGAAGGGTCTAGAAGTCGCTTCCCCAGGAAAGGACTCAAGAGGCATAGCGCTAGTGGAGGTTATGAAGGTTATAGCTTCAGCATAAGTCCCGGAAGTCATTGTCCTGGGAGAAGTTTTGATAATTATCGACTCAGAGAGGGAGGCTGATGGCCCGGTCCCAGAGAGGTAGGCTGACGGGCCGGTCCCAGAGAGGGAGGCTGACATGCCGGTCCCAGAGAGGGAGGCTGACGGCCCGGTCCCAGAGAGGGAGGCTGACGGCCCGGTCCCAGAGAGGGAGGCTGACGGCCCGGTCCCAGTAAAAGAATCTGAGGTGCTGCCCCCAGCGGGGTTCCCGAAGGCCACTGCCCCAACGGGGTTCCCGAAGGCCACTGCCCCAGCGGGGTTTCCGAAGGCCACTGCCCCGGGTGGGGTTCAGAAAGTCACTGCCCCGGGTGGGGTTCAGAAAGTCACTGCTTCGGGTGGGGTTCAGAAAGTCACTGCCCCGGGTGGGCTTCAGAAAGTCACTGCCCCAGGTGGGGTTCAGAAAGTCTCAGCCTCGAGTAAGGTCAATAGTGACCAGGTCCTAGCAAAGCACTCTAGTCAGTCAGATGGGAAGGAAGCAGATCCTGACTCTGTTGATATCTCAACATCTATAATCTTTGATGGGGACTTAGTCCAACTTCTGGCGCTTTACAAACACTATTACATCATTATGTTGTCTAGACCATTTCTGGGCATCACTTCAGAGAACCTTGTGCTCTATCTGATATATTCCTTTAGAGGGGTGCCTTTTGAGTGGGCATCCAATTTAATGAAAACTGAAGATCCCATTCTTCAGGATCCCCCAGCATTCAGTGATGCAGTTATTAAATGATATGGTTCCAAAGAAATTGGTTCAGGTTCCTCTAGGTCACCCGTCTTATCTGCTGAGAGTTCACCGTATACTGTAAACTCGGCACAAGAGTCTCAGCCCGTTGTTTTGACTGCAGGATGTGCTTTTCTGTCTTCTTCTAATAGTAGTACTTTGCCTGAAAGTTCAGCTCCCAAGGTTAAGAAACCAATCTCTGATTTGAACCCAGCCTTGCTGGGAGGTACCATCAGTTCAGACAATGTTTGGGGAATTACCTTGGTCAGACCTCAAGAACTTTGTAAAAATAATAATAAGAAGAAAAATAAATAATTATTGACTCTTGCTTGATATAAAAAAAAAATGATTTTTCCCCCCCCCTTGTCTTGTGTCCAGTGGCCACCGTCAAGAGGGGGGCACTGTTACAAGCTGTTGCCACAGCTTGTTTCTGTTTCTTGTCTTTGTCTGTTTGTTCCAGTGTCAGGTTTATTAATGTATACGTTGTTTTGAAAACCTGAATTTTGGGGTCCTTTGACCCCTCCTCAAGGGGGGGGGGGTAATGTTATAAGCCACGGCTGTGGCTCATTCCTGTTATACATTTTGGTTAAGTATTTTATGTTATACTTCTGTTTATGTTCCCCGTGGGTGTCATGGGGTGTTCGGAGCTCACCCTTAAGGAGAGGGTACTGTTATGAACCACAGGTAGTGGTTCATTCCTGTTTTCCGTATTTTATGTTTATAGTTGTCTTGCAATATAACTTATATTATTCATCTGTCCTTTCTAGCGTTCACCTGTCCCCTGCTGGCGAATTTGGATCTTGCAATGCCTTTGGTAACAGGACCCACCTAACACCAGATACAGGGTGACTGAGTGACGCTGAATCTACTCTTTCTATCAATCCGGCAACAACCCTTACTCTCACCCAGTATCCGCTCTGTGATGATACAGGGCAGCAGATGAGGGGGACGGCATCTCGGATTGTACTTTTTGTCATTATAACCACTTTCCATGGATGTCATTTGTATGTCATGTTATTGTATAAAATATACCTGTCTATATGATTCACATCACTAATATTTATGACTACATCGGTAGCTTTCTGCATAGTGATAAGAATTGTTTAATTTCATCGGTGCTATTTATGCAAATTGCCACTTTAGTCAATTGTTGGATATTTATCACCATTGACTTACGTGATCAGTTAGAATGCATGACTTATGGAACAAACAATAATATTATATCCGGGATATGAGATCATCTATGTAGATTCAGTAAATAACAAGCAGGGATACTGTGAGAAGTGCCTTCTAAGCCCGTCCTGGATTAGAATATAAATAGCTTGAATTATTGGTTTGGCAATTCTAAGTAAAAGTGATACAATGTCAGATATATGTAAGTTGTATCTAGGAGTCTGGTAGAATGTGACATATAATCCATATTGATACATTTTTTGAAACAGGCTGTACCTCACAGATGCATGGAGCTAAATAAACGCTGAAATTGTATTTTGACAGCTTAAACCTTATAGGCTGTGACTTATACATATATTGGGATTTATGAATTTATCTAATATATTAAAATTTATGATATTAAAACTTATGTATACAATTATTCAATTATGGATTATTGATGAAATTATGGATTATTGATGATGATCCAATTATGGGTCACTAGTGATTATTCAGATTAATATTTTTACCACGTATGAAATCTTGATTCAATTCATGAACCATATACATAATGTAAAAATTTTTTTTTTTTTTTTCCGGGGGATGCAAATATATCAATGCATCAAAGAGTGACATTTACATATAAATTTATGTTACTCAAACGAACCCCTTTATTTTAGGAGTAAGAATTAAAGGTTACGTTTTAACATTATAATCATATCAAATTACATATCAAACTTGTTATAAAAGAGTGCTCCAAAAAGCAATCTATCTTTTCTGTTGCCTCTTTGCAACAAACACGTTGTCTAATGTTTGGTTAATCTTGATTGCAGGAGCACCTCCAGCATTTGAAAACTAAAATTCTGAGGAGAAAGATATTTATTAGCTGGTTTTTTGCCGTATAATTAGTAATAAAATTAAACTAGTAATTTTTTGCGTCTGGTGCGGGATACACTGTGGAATAGCAGTTGTCTTGCAGGCCAGGATTTCTCGTTGCTCTGGTTTAAGAAGACTCTTGTTTGCTGCCTGTGGTGAGTCTGTGTAATTGCAGCTTGTTCCCATGTGTTCAGCCTCACCTGTCTGTTAATTGCACCTCTCAGTTGTGCAGCAGGGCAGCTGCACGACATAATTAATTAGGACTCTCTGTTATTTTCTGGCTCAGTGCAATACACAGACGCTGGTGATAGTTCCAGAGTTCTTGAGTTCTGAGCTAGTCCCTGCCAGTTCCTGAGCTCCTGTCTAGCAGTGTCTGTCTAGCTGCTTCCAGTGTCGGTTCCAGTGTCGGTTCCAGTGTCGGTTCCTGTGTCGGCTCCTTTGTCGGTTCCAGTGTCTGATCCCGTGTCCTGCCATGAAGCGTTCCTGTCCAGAAGTCCTGTGGCTTTGTCTGTGCCTAGTCGAGTGTCTGGCTTCTTGGTGTCCACCGGTCTGTCGTTTGGGATTCTGCCTGCCCTCCGGTTCTGAGAGTCTGTGTCGGCTGCATTGGGGGTTCCTGTCCGTTTGCCAGTATTTGTACCGGTTCCGTGAGTAGCGGCTTTGCCGCATCCGTCGGCCTAAGCCGCAGTATTCTTTGGTTATATTTTGTTACTGGTGTTTTGCAGAGGGTTCTGCTTATGCTGTCACCGCCGGTACACAACAGTATTGTGTCGGCGTGTGGACAGCATTTCCTTTGTTGTTCTTTTCCTTTGGCGGCGTGCCACACATGTATTTAGTTTTAGGGTTGTTAGTAGCCCCTAGCCTTCTGTTTGCTTTAGTTAGAGGTCCCCTTGTTATTATCCTGTCTCGGTTCACACCTTGTCTCACTCTAAGACCTGGGGGCATCGGAGTTGGGCAGACCTAATCCGCCCTTCAAACGCGGGTGCCGTGGGCCCAAGAAACCATAGTCACTCAGGCGTGAACTGACCACACGGGTGAAACAATGGAGGTAGGGTGCTAGGGGCTATTTCCACACCACACCTTATTTCAGCATCACGTTCTGGTGCTCTGGACTCACTACGCAACATCTCCCTTGCTCTGAGCACCAGGAACCTAACATTGGGTGTGCCTGTGAATATGTACTCAAGCAGTGTACCTCTGGCAGCTCTGTTCAGAATACCATACTGCACAGCTGTTCACTTAATTGAGCTGCAGATTATCGAAGGATCTGCATGTGCACTGGCAGTGTGTACACAATTCCTCTGCCTTTGCGATTGCTCATCAGACCGTCTCTCTGTACTTTGCAGGGATGCTGGGTTTTTTAAATAATTTTGCACATCTTCAACATGTACAATCGCAGCTGCAATCTCCATAGCGTCTGTCAATGAATCAGGCCAGATATTAATAATACTGTAAGGGCTGTATGTGACAGATCCATTACATGATTTTAGATGTTTTTATCATTTTAAAAGAAATCAAGAAACACTTGAGGATCTGTGCACATCTCTAATAAAAAGGGAGCCAACCATATGGTTCACTGTGGCTATAGGAATTATGGGCCTTATTCATAGAAGGACGCAGTGCACATGACACTCCTGTGTCTTCCCTGCCCCAATGTGGTGACAGGCTGCAGCTTAGGGGGCACTGTGTGCGAGAGATGCAAAACGCATTCTGCACATGCACGGAAAGGGTCATGTGCATGTGCAGGTGCCCCACCATTGGAGATGTACGCAAACCATTGCTGGCAGCACACCATCGGAGATGTACTGTATGCAAACCAGAATTAAATAAACCACAGAAGCTTCTTGCATGTGATATAATCTGACCAATAGGAATAAATTAGGACTTTTTTTCGATTTTGTATTTGATTAAATAGGTGATTTTATAGATTATTTTGAAATGGATATCCTGAATCAACCACAAAATCAGTAGTCAAAATCAAACAACAGAATGTAAAATTTTATATTTGTTAATGTTGGATTTGATGAGTGAAAAAGAAACACTTGAGGATCTGTGCACATCTCTAATAAAAAGGGAGCCAACCATATGGTTCACTGTGGCTATAGGAATTATGGGCCTTATTCATAGAAGGACGCAGTGCACATGACACTCCTGTGTCTTCCCTGCCCCAATGTGGTGACAGGCTGCAGCTTAGGGGGCACTGTGTGCGAGAGATGCAAAACGCATTCTGCACATGCACGGAAAGGGTCATGTGCATGTGCAGGTGCCCCACCATTGGAGATGTACGCAAACCATTGCTGGCAGCACACCATCGGAGATGTACTGTATGCCAACCAGAATTAAATAAACCACAGAAGCTTCTTGCATGTGATATAATCTGACCAATAGGAATAAATTAGGACTTTTTTTCGATTTTGTATTTGATTAAATAGGTGATTTTATAGATTATTTTGAAATGGATATCCTGAATCAACCACAAAATCAGTAGTCAAAATCAAACAACAGAATATAAAATTTTATATTTGTTAATGTTGGATTTGATGAGTGAAAAAGAAGTTCGATTTAATTGGATTTCAGTCGATTTAAATCAAACATAAAATCAAATAAAAAATGGGAACATTAGTAAATATACTCCAATGTTACTCGTCTCTTATTACAGCACACCGGTATCACCCACTATGGTTGCCTAAGAACTGCACACGCAATACTCACTAGCTACACTTATATAACAAGGTACCAGTTGCTTTAAACTAAACTAGTTCCTTGAAATCAAGCAAAAACAAAACTTTTTTACTTTTTTTGTGTTCTACAATGTGTTCGTATAAAGTTTACTGTATCCCAATAATTTACTGTATGCCGAAGGTTTACTGTATCCCAAAAGTTTACTATATTTTCTGAAATCATAATGTATACCGAAGGTTTACTGTATAACGAAAGTGAAAAAAAGAATTCATTACAACAATGGAAAAATTATCAAGGGCTTTGCTGCAATTTACATACCAAAGGGAAAGAGCACTCCCCTTCCCCCCCCCCCCCCCCCACACACACACACACACACACACTCAACGCCTTTTCTATGGGAAAAATAATGACTTTAACATGTTATTCCTCATCAACCTGGCAACTTAAAATTATGTGACCTCATTGCACATCGAAATCACATACCCTTTCGAATGACATCAGTAACATTAAAATCAGTGTTGTGCTTGCAGAGTAGTTGCACTCACAAAAAATTGCTTAGCTGATTAAATATATAGATTGTGAAATATAAATAAACTGTTGTTTTAAACTTTCTGGCAGAGTTTCTCTCCGTCTTTACTCTAATATTTCTTACCACATGCATATCATCTCAATCACTGAAATATCACAGCAGCAGAGACCAGCAAGTAAAGATACAACTTTGGAGCATTACAGCCATCTCCCCTATATGGTTTGCATAAAATTATCTCTCCAATATATGACATTGTGCTCATTTTATTTTGCGGTATGGGATTTCTGGTGTGAGGCTATTGGGATACACACTAAGGCTTATGTCATCCATCACATAAGACAGTGGATTTTTTAACGTGTTCTCCATGCACAATGCAGCAACCATATTGGCATCTTTTGATGTGATTGCATCTGTGTATTTATGCTAATGCAAGTAGAAGTACTTCCCAGGTGTACAAGCATGCATTTGAATGCACAAGAGTTTGTACAGTGGCAACCAGTATAAGCACCATTAGGACTTGCACCAGCCCCTTAGTTGATACAGTCTCTGTCAGAGTATGGCCTCCAATGTACACAATTGAGTGTCTGAGGGGGGTTTTCAGACCTGATCGCTGTTGTGCAAATTCACAAGCTGGGCGATTATCGATCAACTGCGCATGCGTATGGATCATAGTGCGCATGCACGAGGCCAAACAGGGAAAAAATCCAACTACTTTTTTGTTCACAAGTTGATTGACAGGAAGCCAGCATTTGGGGGTGTTAACTGGCTTTTTTTAGGAGTGTCAGGAAAAATACAAGCATGGCCAAGTGTTTTCAGTGAGGGTGTGTGATGTCAGCTCCAGCCCCGATCAGCCTGATTATATTGCAATGTAGGAGTAGGTCTTGGGCTATGCATAGACTGCACAGACTGGAAAAATCATTCGATGGTGAGTGAGTTGCGAACGGATTTGCAGATGACTGGCGAATTATGAGATTTTCGCAAGGCATATGCAGACTTGCATGGGGTGGACTTTTACTCTGTCTGGGTGGCAGCTATCTGAATGCAGACCTCTGCAAACTCGCAGAGGAGGGATCAGGTCTGAATAACCCCCTGAATCCACAATTCCTCCTGTTATAACTATGAAGCTCACATATCACAACCATCAGAGATGGTCAGAGTGGTTTCTAAACAGTATGTTGTGTTAAGCTGATATGGTGGTTAGGAACGGGCTCCTTGGCTCCTACCGCATGCTGTTTAGAACGTAGACCTGCTGGTGAACACTCCAGACAAGGCTACCACAGTAAGGTGATGCACCAGGACACAGGAGATTCCACAGTTTATCCCCATATGTGAGTGGAAAATCTTGAAGGCACTTCCTCTCTGTATATGTATTTTTTCTTTTTCCTGGTCAGGAATATGGAGATTATCTCCCTTTGTAAAGGACTGAGAAAATAATTCAGATACTATGAAAAATACAGATCATAATATTGACTGAAAACCTGTAATCTGAATAAGGCAGCTGAGATATGAATTACCATATACAATAGACCTATGGATTTTGTATCTTTTACAAGGATAATGCACCATTTCATTGATCCCAAGTTATCCAGAATTGGTTTGAGGAGCATTCTGGAGAGTTCCGATGAATGGTGTGGCTAACATGTTTGCCTGACATGAATCTAGTCAAGC
This sequence comes from Pseudophryne corroboree, assembly GCF_028390025.1. Lineage (NCBI taxonomy): Eukaryota > Metazoa > Chordata > Amphibia > Anura > Myobatrachidae > Pseudophryne > Pseudophryne corroboree. Next base: position 271,700,548 of record NC_086451.1, on the reverse strand, counting down.
ATTTAAGGGATGTGGTGGACAGGTACAGTCACACCTAAGATCCTGCACCTACAAATATCAGAGAACTGTGGGAAGCTATTTATACAGAATGGATCAACATCTCTCCAAAGTTCTGTGTCCCCTTGTGGAATCATTGCCACATCAAGTTGCTGTACTTTTCTGGCATGGAGGGGGTCCTACACAATATAGGCACCTATGCCATGACTTCTGGCACTTCAATGTAATTTGCTACATGTAGTAGTAGATATTATTCCTACCATGCACTCTGATAAAGTTGCCACTTAGGAGCAATGAAATGCATTACAACAATAAGGACTGACAGTATTCAACTAGTTGTTTCATCCTTATATGCCAAATTTCGGACTAACAGAGCACCTTTGTAAAGTTACCATGTATCCTGGGACTAATTGAAGGTATCAATTGTTTGCAGATAATTCTGTTATTAGTCCTCCTTTCTACGTGAGTGATAACCAAGATGTTATACCAATGGTGTATTAAGATTTACAGATTGAGGGAAGTCAAGTTATCTCTATCATATGGATAGTTATGTTTACTGTAACTAAAAATGCACTGCTAGAATCTGATCAAAATAATTTATTCCATCATCTTAATAACCAGAGGTTCTCAAACTCGGTCCTCGTGGGCACACACAGTGCATGTTTTGCAGGTCTCCTCACAGAATCGCAAGTGAAATAATTAGCTCCACCTGTGGACCTTTTAAAATGTGTCAGTGAGTAATTAATACACCTGTGCACCTGCTGGGTTACCTGCAAAACATGCACTGTGTGTGCCCCCGAGGACCGAGTTTGAGAAGCTCTGTTCTAGAAGGTAATAGCTAGAATGTGATTAGTTGCTATGGGCAACTTCTCCACTTCTATAAACTCACACTTTAGTAAATATACCCCTTGGTGTAACTTAGAGTGACACTAGTACTTTTGATGGAAAATGTTTGGCATAAAATCACAAATGAAGTATACTGATATGTGGCACAAGGCATGTTGCAGGTCACAGGTATAGGCAGGGGCGTAACTCCCTAAGGCAATAGAGACGCCTGCCGCTGGGCTCCAAGCCCTGAAGGGGCACCTGCATGTACAGCAGCACCTGTGTGGTTCACTGCGGGATCCAGATGACCGCTGCTCTTCCAGTGGAGCTCTGTGGTGCATCCGCTGCTGCTGCAGAGTTAATCTGCCCTGTTCCAGGAACCCTGCTAATATCTGCAATAGGGGACAGGATGGCTCCTGCCTTGTACCGCTCAGTGTGCACTGCTGCAAGCGGCGTTGCACATAACTGCTGCTTCTGGACTGTGAGGTGGGACGTGCCGGTGAATTCTGATTCTGCATGCTGCAGGCGGCTGGATCTCGCGAGTCTGACCCTGACCCACAGGCTGTTGTCACACAGCGTAGCTGGAACCCTACCAAATCACTACAGCCTCCAGTCCCTATAGACCAGAGGTTCTCAAACTCTGTGCTCGGGGACACACACAGTGCATGTTTTGCAGGTAACCCAGCAGGTGCACAGGTGTATTAATTACTCACTGACACATTTTAAAAGGTCCACAGGTGGAGCTAATTATTTCTCTTGCGATTCTGTGAGGAGACCTGCAAAACATGCACTGTGTATGCCCCCGAGGACGGAGTTTGAGAACCTCTGTTCTTAACTGTATGGAAATTTAGGATTTGAATGTACGCATTATTAAGAGATTGCATTTTACTAAATCATTTTTATTTTCTGAATTATTTTGTAAATGTTTGTAGATTCATGGATAAACTAATTATGTATTTTCTAGGAGAAACTCATTTTTTTTAAATACATTTTCAGATGGGGGGCTAAATCTACAATTATCCAAACAGAAGTGGCTAGTTAGTCATATCATCATAAGTACTGTGTGTATTTGCATCTATCCTATTTCAGTTACAAAATATATACCTACTCCTGGTGCATATTTGCATATTTGTTCACTGGCTCAATTGCAATTATGCAAACACCATGTTACTGCACTTGGCCTATATCAGAACCTTGATAAAGCCAAACACAGCGAAACATGTGTCGGCTTTCACGCTGTGCATGGAGGTGTCCACTCTTCTTAATTATAATGACATACTGTATAAACAGTAATATAGTAAGCAAAAACAAACTAGACCCAGGTGGGTTCAAACTCGTGTACTCGTCTGCTTATATTGAACACAGCAGTGCAATCTATTTAGGGGGGAATATTAATAACCACCAATACTTTAAATAGATTGCAAATGGATACACTATTATGAGCAATGCATATAGTGCCTATAATGTTGCACAAACGCAGGGTATTTTGCACATCACTTTACCCACAATCATTACCATTTTTGACGATGCAGGTGTGATTTAGATCATGGTTATGTGTACACATGATCAGGATATGTGTTTGTGTGTGTGTGTGTGTGTGTGCGCGTGTGTGTGCGCGTGTGTGCATGTCTGAAAATTTGTAAGCCTATCCTTTTTTTTAACCATAATATCAATGGTGACCAATCAATACTACACATAAATGCCTATGTACCGTATAAATATCTCTGCACAATACAGACAAACTAAAAAGGGATTATAATAAATAAATGTGGAGACACTCTGTATATTTCAGATATTAAGTGATACCTTGCTTTTGATAACAAATTGAGCCATAATCGGCCACATCACCACCTCAATGAGCTCCTGAATATTATGAGAAATGGTGATAACTCTTTCTGAGCAGATACAAAAAGAGGGTTTCATACTACTCTATTTGATTTAATACACCTGTATCGCTGCAAGCCATTTATTAATAATGAGATCAAATATTAATATATAATAATATCAAATATGTGTGTTTAAGTTAAGACACACGAGATGTCATTTTTTTTCTGTAAGAATTATATATATTATAAAAAGATCTGAGTAGACACAGTATGTTTTTATTACATTTTCTCTCTTGTCATACATTTACTCTTATCAATTTTATTTTTCTGATGTTAATGTTGAAATTTGATATTAAAAGAAATAAATACAAGTTATACTTTATATCTTTTCTTTGTGCACCATGTAAGACAATTATTTTCTTTCCTCTTTCCAACTTTAAGAACTTAGTCAAAATAAATCTTTATTACCTATATCTGAACACCCTTTCTGTTACCCACAAAGATTATCCAATCACAAGTGGGCACCATTGTCAGATTTCTGCAAATCTGCATACGTGCGCTGTCAGCTTCAGAATGCACATTTTGTGTTACACAATCTGGCACTGTGTACAGTGGAAATGTGGCTCATATGCAGCCAATGAGAGAGAGAGAGAGAGAGAGAGAGAGAGAGAGAGAGAATCTGGCTGCCAGTGTGCAAAGAATACATTGTATCTTTCTCTATTGTTAACAGTTCCCTTATTGACTGCGAGATCATATATTTATATTTTAGCATGTGAAAAACATGTATCGATATGATTCTACAGTATGCTCCCATAGCCTCTGAGTTACCATGTTCCCCTGTAATAATGGGGGTCATTCCGAGTTGATCGTTAGCTGCCGTTGCTCGCAGCGTAGCGATCAGGTTAAAAATCGGCATTTTCTGTGCATGCGTACCGGTCGAAGTGCACACGTGCAAAGTACTTTCACAAAAACGATGCCGTTTTACATAAGGTCGAGCGACGCTTTTCAGTCACTCTGCTGATCGGTGAGTGAATGACAGGAAGTGGGTGTTTCTGGGTGGTAACTGTCCATTTTCTGGGTGTGTGCTAAAAAACGCAGGCATGTCAGGTAAAAACGCAGGTGTGCCTGAGGAAACAGGGAGTGGCTGGCCGAATGCAGGGCGTGTTTCTGACGTCAAAACAGGAACTAAATAGTCTGAAGTGATCGCAAGGAAGGAGTAAGTCTGCAGCTACTCTGAAACTGCTTGACAAAAAATGTCAGCACTGTTCTGCTAACCTTTCAGTCACACTTCTGCTAAGCTAAGATACACTCCCAGAGGGAGGCAGCTTAGCATGTGCATTGCTGCTAAAAGCAGCTAGCGAGCGAACAACTCGGAATGAGGGCCTCCAAATGTATGCCGCTCTTAGCTCCATAGAGGTGGGCTCTCTCGAGGCCCTTAGTCACAGCCCGCTGCCATTTTGTGAATCGGCATGGCTCTTGAACATTGCCATGAACGGCAGTAGGCTAAGCCTGTACACTAGGTTCCCTTGTACTAACACACTCGGTCAGGCCTAGGAACACTGCCTTCAAAATAATGTATGCCACCTATAGCTTAGTAGGGGTGGGCTATCTCGAGACCCTTAGTCATGGTCCACCGCCATTTTGTGAATCAGCTACTTTGTCACTAGCTCCACAGAGGTGGGTAACCTCAAGAGAATAGCTCTACAGTAAGTCAGTCGCTGTGTGTGATAAGTCACTAGTTTAGCTCCAGGGTCTCTTCTTCTTGGATGTTTTACAGTAGTTAGTAAATTATTATTTCCCTTTTTTTACAGAATGTGTCCTGCACCTTCTAAAATTTACCATTGTTTTTTTAAATGAATAGTCACATAGTGTATGTCTTATCTCTCCATACAGAAGTTCCTGTTGGGCAACATGCCAATGACTATCAACAAAAATATTAGCAAGATAGTTGCTAACATGAAAAAATAAAATAAAACTATCCTAAGAAATCCATGCATGGCTCAAAGAAAGTGGTATTGTAGTCAGTTTACAGACTCTGCACTATCATGCTTTGGAGAGAACACAGCGCACATTAATAATGCTTTCCAAATGCACATGGGAACTGTACACTACTTTTGTGTAACTGACTTATCGTACAGTAAAATTTGTTGTAGTACAATATTAATGTAAATAATTAAAATTTCATCTTACTGTACAGAACTTCATTGTACTGTTCATTAATTCCTATTTCTCTTACTGTATTGCAGGAGAGTCAAAGAAATTGTGGAGGAACAACTGGTTAGGATGATTAGCGTACTGCAGCACAAATAAAATGTATTCTCCAGTTGAAGTATGACCCTGACAAATCCTGTACCAGCAATAGGAGGATACGTAGAGAACTGGGATGGAGTTTATTACAAGGCAAATTATACTCTATAAACCACCAATTCACTATTCAGCAGTTCACTATTCTACTAGAGATGAGCGGGTTCGGTTTCTCTGAATCCGAACCCGCCAGAACTTCATGTTTTTTTTCACGGGTCCGAGCGACTCGGATCTTCCCGCCTTGCTCGGTTAACCCGAGCGCGCCCGAACGTCATCATGACGCTGTCGGATTCTCGCGAGGCTCGGATTCTATCGCGAGACTCGGATTCTATATAAGGAGCCGCGCGTCGCCGCCATTTTCACACGTGCATTGAGATTGATAGGGAGAGGACGTGGCTGGCGTCCTCTCCGTTTAGAATTAGAATAGATTAGAGAGACACTTGATTTACTAATTTTGGGGAGCATTAGGAGTACTCAGTAGTGTACAGTGCAGAGTTTTGCTGATAGTGACCAGTGACCACCACTTTTATTTATAATCCGTTCTCTGCCTGAAAAAAGCGATACACAGCACACAGTGACTCAGTCACATACCATATCTGTGTGCACTGCTCAGGCTCAGGCCAGTGTGCTGCATCATCTATATATATTATATATCTGTCTGACTGCTCAGCTCACACAGCTTATAATTGTGGGGGAGACTGGGGAGCACTACTGCAGTGCCAGTTATAGGTTATAGCAGGAGCCAGGAGTACATAATATTATATTAAAATTAAACAGTGCACACTTTTGCTGCAGGAGTGCCACTGCCAGTGTGACTAGTGACCAGTGACCTGACCACCAGTATATAATATTAGTAGTATACTATCTCTTTATCAACCAGTCTATATTAGCAGCAGACACAGTACAGTGCGGTAGTTCACGGCTGTGGCTACCTCTGTGTCGGCACTCGGCAGCCCGTCCATAATTGTATATACCACCTAACCGTGGTTTTTTTTTCTTTCTTTATACATACATACTAGTTACGAGTATACTATCTCTTTATCAACCAGTCTATATATTAGCAGCAGACACAGTACAGTGCGGTAGTTCACGGCTGTGGCTACCTCTGTGTCGGCACTCGGCAGCCCGTCCATAATTGTATATACCACCTAACCGTGGTTTTTTTTTCTTTCTTTATACATACATACTAGTTACGAGTATACTATCTCTTTATCAACCAGTCTATATATTAGCAGCAGACACAGTACAGTGCGGTAGTTCACGGCTGTGGCTACCTCTGTGTCGGCACTCGGCAGCCCGTCCATAATTGTATATACCACCTAACCGTGGTTTTTTTTTCTTTCTTTATACATACATACTAGTTACGAGTATACTATCTCTTTATCAACCAGTCTATATATTAGCAGCAGACACAGTACAGTGCGGTAGTTCACGGCTGTGGCTACCTCTGTGTCGGCACTCGGCAGCCCGTCCATAATTGTATATACCACCTAACCGTGGTTTTTTTTTCTTTCTTTATACATACATACTAGTTACGAGTATACTATCTCTTTATCAACCAGTCTATATATTAGCAGCAGACACAGTACAGTGCGGTAGTTCACGGCTGTGGCTACCTCTGTGTCGGCACTCGGCAGCCCGTCCATAATTGTATATACCACCTAACCGTGGTTTTTTTTTCTTTCTTTATACATACATACTAGTTACGAGTATACTATCTCTTTATCAACCAGTCTATATATTAGCAGCAGACACAGTACAGTGCGGTAGTTCACGGCTGTGGCTACCTCTGTGTCGGCACTCGGCAGCCCGTCCATAATTGTATATACCACCTAACCGTGGTTTTTTTTTCTTTCTTTATACATACATACTAGTTACGAGTATACTATCTCTTTATCAACCAGTCTATATATTAGCAGCAGACACAGTACAGTGCGGTAGTTCACGGCTGTGGCTACCTCTGTGTCGGCACTCTGCAGCCCGTCCATAATTGTATATACCACCTAACCGTGTTTTTTTTTCTTTCTTTATACATACATACTAGTTACGAGTATACTATCTCTTTATCAACCAGTCTATATATTAGCAGCAGACACAGTACAGTGCGGTAGTTCACGGCTGTGGCTACCTCTGTGTCGGCACTCGGCAGCCCGTCCATAATTGTATATACCACCTAACCGTGGTTTTTTTTTCTTTCTTTATACATACATACTAGTTACGAGTATACTATCTCTTTATCAACCAGTCTATATATTAGCAGCAGACACAGTACAGTGCGGTAGTTCACGGCTGTGGCTACCTCTGTGTCGGCACTCGGCAGCCCGTCCATAATTGTATACTAGTATCCAATCCATCCATCTCCATTGTTTACCTGAGGTGCCTTTTAGTTGTGCCTATTAAAATATGGAGAACAAAAATGTTGAGGTTCCAAAATTAGGGAAAGATCAAGATCCACTTCCACCTCGTGCTGAAGCTGCTGCCACTAGTCATGGCCGAGACGATGAAATGCCAGCAACGTCGTCTGCCAAGGCCGATGCCCAATGGCATAGTACAGAGCATGTCAAAACCAAAACACCAAATATCAGTAAAAAAAGGACTCCAAAACCTAAAATAAAATTGTCGGAGGAGAAGCGTAAACTTGCCAATATGCCATTTACCACACGGAGTGGCAAGGAACGGCTGAGGCCCTGGCCTATGTTCTTGGCTAGTGGTTCAGCTTCACATGAGGATGGAAGCACTCAGCCTCTCGCTAGAAAACTGAAAAGACTCAAGCTGGCAAAAGCACCGCAAAGAACTGTGCGTTCTTTGAAATCCCAAATCCACAAGGAGAGTCCAATTGTGTCGGTTGCGATGCCTGACCTTCCCAACACTGGACGTGAAGAGCATGCGCCTTCCACCATTTGCACGCCCCCTGCAAGTGCTGGAAGGAGCACCCGCAGTCCAGTTCCTGATAGTCAGATTGAAGATGTCAGTGTTGAAGTACACCAGGATGAGGAGGATATGGGTGTTGCTGGCGCTGGGGAGGAAATTGACCAGGAGGATTCTGATGGTGAGGTGGTTTGTTTAAGTCAGGCACCCGGGGAGACACCTGTTGTCCGTGGGAGGAATATGGCCGTTGACATGCCAGGTGAAAATACCAAAAAAATCAGCTCTTCGGTGTGGAGGTATTTCACCAGAAATGCGGACAACAGGTGTCAAGCCGTGTGTTCCCTTTGTCAAGCTGTAATAAGTAGGGGTAAGGACGTTAACCACCTCGGAACATCCTCCCTTATACGTCACCTGCAGCGCATTCATAATAAGTCAGTGACAAGTTCAAAAACTTTGGGTGACAGCGGAAGCAGTCCACTGACCAGTAAATCCCTTCCTCTTGTAACCAAGCTCACGCAAACCACCCCACCAACTCCCTCAGTGTCAATTTCCTCCTTCCCCAGGAATGCCAATAGTCCTGCAGGCCATGTCACTGGCAAGTCTGACGAGTCCTCTCCTGCCTGGGATTCCTCCGATGCATCCTTGCGTGTAACGCCTACTGCTGCTGGCGCTGCTGTTGTTGCCGCTGGGAGTCGATGGTCATCCCAGAGGGGAAGTCGTAAGCCCACTTGTACTACTTCCAGTAAGCAATTGACTGTTCAACAGTCCTTTGCGAGGAAGATGAAATATCACAGCAGTCATCCTACTGCAAAGCGGATAACTGAGTCCTTGACAACTATGTTGGTGTTAGACGTGCGTCCGGTATCCGCCGTTAGTTCACAGGGAACTAGACAATTTATTGAGGCAGTGTGCCCCCGTTACCAAATACCATCTAGGTTCCACTTCTCTAGGCAGGCGATACCGAGAATGTACACGGACGTCAGAAAAAGACTCACCAGTCTCCTAAAAAATGCAGTTGTACCCAATGTCCACTTAACCACGGACATGTGGACAAGTGGAGCAGGGCAGGGTCAGGACTATATGACTGTGACAGCCCACTGGGTAGATGTATGGACTCCCGCCGCAAGAACAGCAGTGGCGGCACCAGTAGCAGCTTCTCGCAAACGCCAACTCTTTCCTAGGCAGGCTACGCTTTGTATCACCGCTTTCCAGAATACGCACACAGCTGAAAACCTCTTACGGCAACTGAGGAAGATCATCGCGGAATGGCTTACCCCAATTGGACTCTCCTGTGGATTTGTGGCATCGGACAACGCCAGCAATATTGTGTGTGCATTAAATATGGGCAAATTCCAGCACGTCCCATGTTTTGCACATACCTTGAATTTGGTGGTGCAGAATTTTTTAAAAAACGACAGGGGCGTGCAAGAGATGCTGTCGGTGGCCAGAAAAATTGCGGGACACTTTCGGCGTACAGGCACCACGTACAGAAGACTGGAGCACCACCAAAAACTACTGAACCTGCCCTGCCATCATCTGAAGCAAGAAGTGGTAACGAGGTGGAATTCAACCCTCTATATGCTTCAGAGGTTGGAGGAGCAGCAAAAGGCCATTCAAGCCTATACAATTGAGCACGATATAGGAGATGGAATGCACCTGTCTCAAGTGCAGTGGAGAATGATTTCAACGTTGTGCAAGGTTCTGATGCCCTTTGAACTTGCCACACGTGAAGTCAGTTCAGACACTGCCAGCCTGAGTCAGGTCATTCCCCTCATCAGGCTTTTGCAGAAGAAGCTGGAGGCATTGAAGAAGGAGCTAAAAGGGAGCGATTCCGCTAGGCATGTGGGACTTGTGGATGCAGCCCTTAATTCGCTTAACAAGGATTCACGGGTGGTCAATCTGTTGAAATCAGAGCACTACATTTTGGCCACCGTGCTCGATCCTAGATTTAAAGCCTACCTTGGATCTCTCTTTCCGGCAGACACAGGTCTGCTGGGGTTGAAAGACCTGCTGGTGACAAAATTGTCAAGTCAAGCGGAACGCGACCTGTCAACATCTCCTCCTTCACATTCTCCCGCAACTGGGGGTGCGAGGAAAAGGCTCAGAATTCCGAGCCCACCCGCTGGCGGTGATGCAGGGCAGTCTGGAGCGACTGCTGATGCTGACATCTGGTCCGGACTGAAGGACCTGACAACGATTACGGACATGTCGTCTACTGTCACTGCATATGATTCTCTCAACATTGATAGAATGGTGGAGGATTATATGAGTGACCGCATCCAAGTAGGCACGTCACACAGTCCGTACTTATACTGGCAGGAAAAAGAGGCAATTTGGAGGCCCTTGCACAAACTGGCTTTATTCTACCTAAGTTGCCCTCCCACAAGTGTGTACTCCGAAAGAGTGTTTAGTGCCGCCGCTCACCTTGTCAGCAATCGGCGTACGAGGTTACATCCAGAAAATGTGGAGAAGATGATGTTCATTAAAATGAATTATAATCAATTCCTCCGCGGAGACATTGACCAGCAGCAATTGCCTCCACAAAGTACACAGGGAGCTGAGATGGTGGATTCCAGTGGGGACGAATTGATAATCTGTGAGGAGGGGGATGTACACGGTGATATATCGGAGGGTGAAGATGAGGTGGACATCTTGCCTCTGTAGAGCCAGTTTGTGCAAGGAGAGATTAATTGCTTCTTTTTTGGGGGGGGTCCAAACCAACCCGTCATATCAGTCACAGTCGTGTGGCAGACCCTGTCACTGAAATGATGGGTTGGTTAAAGTGTGCATGTCCTGTTTTGTTTATACAACATAAGGGTGGGTGGGAGGGCCCAAGGACAATTCCATCTTGCACCTCTTTTTTCTTTTCTTTTTCTTTGCATCATGTGCTGATTGGGGAGGGTTTTTTTGGAAGGGACATCCTGCGTGACACTGCAGTGCCACTCCTAGATGGGCCCGGTGTTTGTGTCGGCCACTAGGGTCGCTAATCTTACTCACACAGTCAGCTACCTCATTGCGCCTCTTTTTTTCTTTGCGTCATGTGCTGTTTGGGGAGGGTTTTTTGGAAGGGACATCCTGCGTGACACTGCAGTGCCACTCCTAGATGGGCCCGGTGTTTGTGTCGGCCACTAGGGTCGCTAATCTTACTCACACAGCTACCTCATTGCGCCTCTTTTTTTCTTTGCGTCATGTGCTGTTTGGGGAGGGTTTTTTGGAAGGGACATCCTGCGTGACACTGCAGTGCCACTCCTAGATGGGCCCGGTGTTTGTGTCGGCCACTAGGGTCGCTAATCTTACTCACACAGCTACCTCATTGCGCCTCTTTTTTTCTTTGCGTCATGTGCTGTTTGGGGAGGGTTTTTTGGAAGGGACATCCTGCGTGACACTGCAGTGCCACTCCTAGATGGGCCCGGTGTTTGTGTCGGCCACTAGGGTCGCTAATCTTACTCACACAGCTACCTCATTGCGCCTCTTTTTTTCTTTGCGTCATGTGCTGTTTGGGGAGGGTTTTTTGGAAGGGCCATCCTGCGTGACACTGCAGTGCCACTCCTAGATGGGCCCGGTGTTTGTGTCGGCCACTAGGGTCGCTAATCTTACTCACACAGCTACCTCATTGCGCCTCTTTTTTTCTTTGCGTCATGTGCTGTTTGGGGAGGGTTTTTTGGAAGGGCCATCCTGCGTGACACTGCAGTGCCACTCCTAGATGGGCCCGGTGTTTGTGTCGGCCACTAGGGTCGCTAATCTTACTCACACAGCTACCTCATTGCGCCTCTTTTTTTCTTTGCGTCATGTGCTGTTTGGGGAGGGTTTTTTGGAAGGGACATCCTGCGTGACACTGCAGTGCCACTCCTAGATGGGCCCGGTGTTTGTGTCGGCCACTAGGGTCGCTTATCTTACTCACACAGCGACCTCGGTGCAAATTTTAGGACTAAAAATAATATTGTGAGGTGTGAGGTATTCAGAATAGACTGAAAATGAGTGTAAATTATGGTTTTTGAGGTTAATAATACTTTGGGATCAAAATGACCCCCAAATTCTATGATTTAAGCTGTTTTTTAGTGTTTTTTGAAAAAAACACCCGAATCCAAAACACACCCGAATCCGACAAAAAAAATTCGGTGAGGTTTTGCCAAAACGCGTTCGAACCCAAAACACGGCCGCGGAACCGAACCCAAAACCAAAACACAAAACCCGAAAAATTTCAGGCGCTCATCTCTATATTCTACACAGTAAAAATTCCTTTATAGAGCTGTAAAACAGAGTATTGTAAAATATATATATTTTTTGCTGTTCACAGAATTTATCCCATGATAAGAGATGTGAATAGAGAAATGCTAGTCAAACCAGCACATCAGTGGATTGAGAGTGGTGAAACATTTGAGGATGTGATTTTCACAGATGAATCATCTGTTGCACTTGAGAGGTTCTCTAGAACATCTTTCCGTAAACCTCAACATTCTCATTAAAACCACGTCCGAAGCATCCATTGAAGGCCCATGTATGGGGAGCCATCTCACGATAAGGGGCAGGTCCAATTTTAAATTTTGAAGTAGTGTATACTGTACTGTACTTGTGGTTTAAAAATAAATACATGTAAAACAACACACACATACAGTAACAATGCAATCTCTATAGTGCAGTAAGTGGTACTTATTAATGACCAACATTTTCTTATTTCTGTAGGTATCATAGAAAAGGTATTATTTCAAGAAAAAATAGTAGAGGGATGTTTGGTGCCATTTGTGAAGGAATTCTATCCATCTCATCACATATTATTCCAGGATAATAATTCTAATCACTCTGCCTTAGCCAAATTCATGGAAGAGAAATGCTTGACTTAATGAACAGTACTGTACTATGGCCCTCATTCCGAGTTGTTCACAGCGGATCATCGCATCGCAAACGGCAGGAAACCCTCAAACTGCGCAAGCGCAAAAGCGGAAATACGCATGCGCAAAGATAACGATACGACACTTGTGCAGAATTACTATAAGAAAAACTGCTCGTAATACACAAACGAAAACGGGGAGTGACGGAGGCGTGGCAGAGGCACGGCTTCGCAATCCTACGAAATGGGCGTGAAAGTGGGCGTCTAGTGTGGGAGTATGCATCCAGCAGTAGGCGTGTTTTTGGCAAAAATGCGTATCCTATGTTAAAAGTACATAACAAATGTTCGCTATCTTGACGCAGCCGAAGAGTGAGTCTGCAGCTACTCAGCACTTGCGAAGTACTGTTACAAGTGTGTGTCTGCTCTAATTAGCAATTAATTAGCAACTGAATTCACCTGTTGAGCATTTGCTCGCAAAACACTGCTCTTACAAAATAATACAAACAGCAATTATATGGCCACTTAATATTTGTATTGTTAGCACAAACAAATCTGACACACTCACAAATAATGCACTGTATTTTTTGTACAAATAAAAATTAACTGATGTTAAATGCATGTTTTAATTATTTGTTTAATAATCTCAAATGTGACTAAAGAAACTTATAAACTACATCAGCTAAATCTTCTCAACAAAGACATATTCCTTTGTACATACCAAATAACATGAGCACCATAAGGCAGCCTACATTTAATGTGACTTAATATTTTTTTTTTTTTTGGGAATATGTGTCCATATCTAATACTATGGCATGTTGCCCCTAGTAACCCAAGTTTTTTTGTTTTTTTTTAATATGGTAAATTAAGTGTTGTGCAAGGCATACAGATTTAAAATTACACTATGCAATGTTTGTCTTAATGTTCTGATTGTTCCATTGTTCCACAAATGTCAATATGCCATGTTCAAGTTTACAGGGCACAGTTTTCATGAGTGCATAACCTTTAATAAAACACACAAACAATTGTAAAGTAATTTTTTTTTACTTCAAAAAAAGGTACAAATTCAACAACACAACATGGCTACAAATGAGCATCACATACAGAGATGGACATAGCAGCAAGCAGATGGCATTGGGCAAATGCACATAGCAGAACCCAGTACTATGGTAACCCCTTCTTCTGACAAAATATGATGTTTTCAATTAAGTAAGTAAACCCCCAGCCAGACTAAACTTTTAGGGGAACTGAGGTAGATTCCGGAACAAACACACAAACACAAACATACACAGCACGCTAGGAAGAGGAAGATGGCTCAGGTGTAGGCACAAATAACTCATAGGCTACAATTTAAAGAAAACCTTTCACTTTGAGGGAGTTCTACATTCTGGCCACACAAGCCAAAAATAAAAAATACATCGAGGCAACATGTAAAACATGGGTGCTGCCCATCTGGAGAGACATCACTTTCTCTTTTTTTCCCCCGCCTGATGATGTTCTTCTTGGCTTGGTCTGCGGAGCGACCTTTGAGGGCCCTGCCCAGTGGGATGTTCTTCCTGGGCAGGGGGAGGGGAGGGAGCCGATGTGGCTGGCTCTCTGCCACTGTGGGCAAGGGAGACAGTGATGTCCTGGAGCCCTTGCCGAATGGAATTGGCAAGTTCATGGAAGGAGGAGGCGAGTTGATCTTGGCCCTGCCTGATCTCTGCCAAACCTTGGCAGAGTTGAGCTACACCTTGCTCCACACTGGTTCTGTGCTCAGTGAGCCGGACAGGTATCTGGCTTACCTCCCGGAGCATCCTGTCCTGAAAAGAATTCAGGCTCTCACCATACCTGGCTATTTCAGTCAGGATTTCCGGGATAGCAGAGGGTTGGGTTGGGGGGCCAGTTGGAATCTGGATGGGTGGGATTTGTGGTCCCACACTGCCAGACACACTAGGTCCCTCCACCTCAGCCTCAGCCACATAACCCTCCTGTGACTCTCCCTGCTCACCCCCCTGTGCTGTGTTATGTGCAAAGCAAATAGAAGAATGAGTGGAAAAAGAATAGATAAAAACAATATGAGACTTTTGTATCCAAAAAAATAAAAAATAAAAATATGTGTGTAAACTTACCTGGCAAGTCATGTGCATGGAGTATTTCAGGCAGGTCCGTGTCCATATAAGACACCCCAACCCCCTCCTCTTAGCTCACACAGTCCATCGCTATCTCCTCCAGATCTGTGTATTCCACAGTGTCAGCTGGTCCTCCCCCTGTTGCCCTCGAGGCATACCACTCCACAGACCTCTTGCCCTTCAGGCGGGATTTGAAGTCGGCCCAACTACATATGTGGGTAAAAATAGGGGCAAGGTAGTGTTAAATTATGAAAACCTGCTTTAATATATAGTACACATGTTATGCATTTGGTTGCTATAGGCAACATCACATCTAAGTTACTTTCTAATAATACTTGGCACAGAAAATGGACTGGCAATATACACTTACCGTCTTCGAACTTCCTGCGAGGTGCGGACTATTGAGCCGACTTCATTAATAGAATTAGTGATGTCCCTCCAAATTCTGTCTTTGGTTGCAGCACCCATGTTTTTGGGTCCTCAATGTATTTTTTGCATGGCCTGTGTGACCAAAATCCGTAACTCCCTCTTAATGAAGGCGGGCTGTCTTTTCTTTTTTTTGGAAGTAGCCTGTGAGCTACCATCCTGACCTTCATCACCATCTTCCTCTTCACTAGCTGCTTGTGTAGTTTGTGTTTGAGCTGCTAGTCCAGAATCACCCTCAGTTTCCCCACTAGCTATGTCTGGCAGGGGATTCACTCCTAACTCCTGGGTAGCAGAAGAAGGAGTTTGTATAGTACTGGGTCCTGCTATTTCAGAGTCAGCATTGGCAAACTCACGCATCTGCCTCCGCAGTGCTAAGCTTCTATGTGCTAAAGCTGCCATCTGCTTCAGCACCTCGTTCATTTCTGCTGCCGTCTGCTCACGAGTAGCCATGTTGCTGGTGGCATGTGTGTATGCACGAGTGTTTAGCTATTTATAGCTGCGTGTGTTTTCCGGTGCGAAATTCCGCGCAGGTGTATATTATGCAAATTGGTCCACTAATTGTTGCACTGGCTATATAAGTGCCCTGCATGCAGCCTGTGTGCGTGTATGCTGAAAAATACTGAAGCAAGGTGGACATTTCTGAGAGCACATTTCTGAGTGAGTTTAGAGAGTATTTTATATTGTTTCAGTACAGTTTTTTATGTAATATTCTCCTTTTCATGTATGTTGTGTAAGATTGTTGTATCCAATGGGTTTTAATTTTTAAAAATGTTTTTATTATATATATATATATGTGAAGACTAATATGTTTATGATTTGAAGCCATATCTGAATGATATGTGTGTGTGTGTGTGTGTGTGTGTGTGTGTGTGTGTGTGTGTGTGTCCGCGGGTGCGAATCTCCGCCCATGAGAACTGTACAAACTGTCCTGCACATCAATGTACACATCAATAAAGTTTATTACAGATGACACCATACATTTCCAACCAATCACATGCAACCACAAACTATAAATATAAGCCCATATATGGATAACGCCATTGCCATGATATGCGCAGCAGCATTCACGCACTGCGAGCTGCGCGTCCTGGTGGCAGTGATGGACCGCCGCGTAGGCCGCGCAGGGCCCTTTGTCCCAAATAGGGTAAAGCACGAGGCCTACGCGGAGGTCCGCCGCTTATTGAGGACCCGCGTCTGCAGCAGGCGTACCATCATACAGTTGGAGAGGCGGTGGAGCGACCTCCGCAGGCGTACGCCGGACCGGTTGGCGAAGCTCCGCCAACAAATCCGTAACCTACGTAGGCGCAGTAAGTAAAATATTACAGTACATAGATTTTTGCATAAACTTTGCCTACTTTTACTAAGTGAGAGTGTGAAAATTAGCACACTATTGTAGAATAAACATGACAGTGTGTGTGGGTAGGGCAAGCAGTACTGACTGTATATCAAGGTGCTTCTGCAAAAGTGAATGTTGTTGTGCATAATTGCTACACAGGCTGACAACTGAACCCAATAACTTGCTCAGTGGGTTTTTTTTTATAATGTGGGTGGTTTTTGGAACTGGTGATGTTGCCTATATCAAACAATCAGATTCTATATATTATCTGATAGAAGCAGCTTAAGAAAGTTTACTTATAATCTGATTGTTGCTATGGGCAACATCACCAGTTTAAACATTTTACAAACTTATTAATGTTACCCCTGTCTCTTTAACATGGGACAGAACAGAGTAATAGGAATATGCTGATGTTATAAATGTATATGCTAAAACCTAAATATTACATATGTCATTCTAGGGCGAGCACAACGGCAAGCTGCTGCTGGGAGGCAACACCAGGCCCCTTCTCAGGCCCCCTCCCCTTCTGTCTCCCCTTCTGTCTCCCCCTCCACCTCTCCAACCCACTCCCCCTCTCCAGCCCACTCCCCCTCTCCAGCCCACACCCCCTCTCCAGCCCACACCCCCTCTCCAACCACCTCTCCCTCTCTGGCCCACACCCCCTCTCCAGCCACCTCACCCTCTCTGGCCCACACCCCCTCTCCGCCCACCTCACCCTCTCCGGCCCAATCCCACTCTCTTTCCCAATCCCCCTCTCCAGCCCAATCCCACTCTCTTTCCCAATCCCCCTCTACAGCCCAATCCCACTCTCCCGACCAATCCCCCTCTCCAGCCCAATCCCACTCTCCCGACCAATCACCCTCTCCATCCCAATCCCACTCTCTTTCCCAATTCCCCTCTCCAGCCCAATCCCACTCTCCCGACCAATCACCCTCTCCATTCCAATCCCACTCTCCCGACCAATCACCCTCTCCATCCCAATCCCACTCTCTTTCCCAATTCCCCTCTCTGCCCCCCTCCCCCTCTGTGTCCCAAAAAACCACTCCACCACCCTCACCCTATCATTCCCAAACCCCCTCTTTAAGGTCCTCCCCCTTCCATACTCTTACACAATTAGACCCTCCTTCCCCCATCCTGCCTCCTTCCCCCATCCAGCACCCATCCCCCATCCAGCCAACCTCACCCATCCAGCCTCCATCCCCTAGCCAGCCACCTTCGCCACCATGTGAATGGGCAGCAGAGGCCCCAGAGCCACTTGAGGGAGTGGGCAAGTGGCAGAGGAGAGTAAGTTCACACACATTCCTTAATTTTTTTTTTTGTAAAAAACCCCCACATATTCAAATAAATGCAGTGTTGTACTGTGGCCAATCTTTTGTCAAGGTTAAATGCTTGTCTTCTTCATCATGGTATGGATGATGCATTTACATTTGTGTAAGGAACATTATATGTACAGTGTCTACATCTGCAATGTTGAGGATGGCCACTCTGGGTCGCCAATCACTATGTCGACAGGTTTGGCTGCACAACAGGGTTTGTATGTGATACATTATATGCAAAACATTTATCCTTAAAACAGCCATGATGTAGTCACTTTGCCATTAAAGCGGGCCTGTCCAAACTGCGGCCCTCCAGCTGTTAAGAAACTACACATCCCAGCATGCCCTGACACAGCTTTTGCATTCTCTGATCCCAAAACTGTGTCAAGGCATGCTGGTATATGTAGTTTCACAACAGCTGGAGGCCCACAGTTTAGACATAGCTGCATTAAAGTGTGCTTTGTGCCTTAATTGTATAATATGTAATGTGAGTAAGTTAGTAATGTTTTCTTTGCATCTTCATTTCAGATGTGGCAGTTGGAGATCCCAGAAGTTTGCTGGAGATTGTTTGCCACCTTAAAGGCAATCTGAGGGCCGTCATAGCGGACTTAGAACTTTTTGAATCATTTTTATAATTTTTTTTAATTTAGAAATATTTACATTAGTTTAAAAAATAACAAATAAAAAAAAGTTTTTGAAGTTAAGCGGGTGTTGTGTTTATTAATGCTATTTTGGCAAAAAAGATTTGCATGCATAAATTGGTGAGTTAAAACACGTCACATATCTTATTTCTAAATATTTAATTAAAATTAAAAAACAAAAAAAACAAAAAATTAGGAGCTTATTGTTTACAAAAACATGTTAACACATTTATTCACACTCTACACCTCTACAACAACAACAAAAAAACAGGCACATTTACCACATCTATATTTTTATTTACTTCTTTTAAATGTTGATGTCCAATTATGCCTACAAAGTGTTATTAAGGGATTCTTTGAAGACTTAATTGGTCATGACCATTATCATTCATTACACTAATTGGATTCGTAATTGAGGAAGGTTTGTGGAGGTGTAACTTAACTTTAAAGAAAAAAAACCCATTGCTGTGCGTTTTTTAGCTAAAGCATGTGCAATTTTAACAGGAATTTGTAAATCTACGATAAGTTAGGATTTTTACGATGAGGTTTGTGGTAATGCGATGGGTTCGCATTAGTGCGATGTCATTTGGCATATACCTACTTTATGTAATACTGCTTACGAAATATCAAAAACACGCTGAGGGCAGATATTCGCTATTTTGCAACATGTTCGCAATTTTGCTCATACCTTGTGCGAACGAAAAAAATAGCGAACAACTCGGAATGACCACCCATATGTTTACTTTCTTAACTAATGTTTTAATTTCAGTAACGCATTATTTTTATTTTTTTATTTTTTAACTAGACATGAATCCAATTAAATTGGTGTCTGCTTATTTGAAGAGATACATCAGTAGTGATGTGAAACCAGCAACTAAAAAATAGCTGATGGATGGAATAGTGAAGTATTGGAAAATTGTACTTACACCTGAACTTTGTAATAATTATATAAATCATCTGTATAAAGTCTTGCCTATTCTAGTTGAAAGTAAAGGGCAAGCCAGTAGTATGTAAAGTAGTATAAAGTACAGTAATGTATTTGCTGTATTTAATACTACAGTATGCATTAATAAACTGTTTTTAAATTGTAATGTACTGTATTTGTTTACAACAATAATGTCTACTGTACAGTATGTCAACAAATGAAACGGTGTATGGTTTTAGCTACATTAATTTACTATAATTAATGTATAGTAATATACAGTTATGTTCATAAGTTTACATACCCTAGCAGAATTTGTGATTTTCTGGACATTTGTCAGAGAATATGAATGATAACTCACAAACATTTCTTTCACTCATGGTTAGTGGTTGGGTGAAGCCATTTATTGTCAAACAACTGTGTTTACTCTTTTTAAATCATAATGACAACAGAAACTACCCAAATGATCCTGATCAAAAGTTTACATACCCTGGAGATTTTGGCCTGATAACATGCACACAAGTTGATACAAACGGGTTTGAATGGCTACTAAAGGTAATCATCCTCACCTGTGATCAGTTTGCTTGTAATCAGTGTGTGTGTATAAAAGGTCAGTGAGTTTCTGGACTCCTGAAAGACCCTTGCATCTTTCATCCAGTGCTGCACTTACATGTCTGGATTCTGAGTAATGGGGAAAGCAAAATAATTGTCAAAGGATCTGCGGGAAAAGGTGATTGAACTGTATAAAACAGGAAAGGGATATAAAAAGATATCCAAGCAATTGAGAATGCCAATCAGCAGTGTTCAAACTCTAATTAAGAAGTGGAAAATGAGGGATTCTGTGGAAACCAAATCACGGTCAGGTAGACCAACAAAAATTTCAGCCACAACTGCCAAGAAAATTGTTCGGGATGCAAAGAAAAATCCACAAATAACTTCAGCTGAAATACAGGACTCTCTGAAAATAAGTGGTGTGGTTGTTTCAAGATGCACATTAAGGAGCCATTTGAAGAAAAATGCACTGCATGGTCGAGTCGCCAGAAGAAAGCCATTACTACGCAAATGCCACAAAACATCCCGCTTACAATACTCCAAACAGCACAGAGACAAGCCTCAAAACGTCTGTAACAAAGTCATTTGGAGTGATGAGACCAAAATTTTATTTTTTAGCCACAACCATAAATGTTACATTTGGAGAGGAGTCAACAAGGCCTATGATGAAAGGTGCACCATTCCTACTGTGAAACACGGAGGTGGATCGCTGATGTTTTGGGGATGTGTGAGCTACAAAGGCACTAGAAACTTGGTCAAAATTGATGGCAAGATGAATGCAGCATGTTATTAGAAAATACTGGCAGAAAATTTGCACTCATCAGCCCGGAAGCTGCGCATGGGACGTACTTGGACGTTCCAACATGACAATGATCCAAAATACAAGGCCAAGTTGACCTGTCATTGGCTACAGTAGAATAAAGTGAAGGTTCTGGAGTGGCCATCTCAGTCTCCTGACCTCAATATCATTGAGCCACTCTGGGGAGATCTCAAATGTGCAGTTCATGCAAGACAGCCCAAGAATTTACAGGAACTGGAGGCTTTTTGCCAAGAAGAATGGGCAGCTTTACCATCTGAGAAAATAAAGAGCCTCATCCACAACTACCACAAAAGACTTCAAGCTGGGGGCAATACACGATATTAAGAACTGGGGTATGTAAACTTTTGATCAGGGTCATTTGGATAATTTCTGTTGTCATTATGATTTAAAAAGAGTAAACACAGTTGTTTGACAATAAATGGCTTCACCCAACCACTAACTATGAGTGAAAGAAAAGTTTGTGAGTTATCATTCATATTCTCTGACAAATGGCCAGACAATCACAAATTCTGCTAGGGTATGTAAAATTATGAGCACAACTGTATATCAACAGTTTTTTTCAAAGTCATGTATAAGGTGCTCTACCTGGCATAATGTGTATAAGGGCTCTTTATTGCCTGGTAAAGCCCTTATACACATTATGCAAGGTGGAGCCCTTATACACATTATGTGTATAAGGGCTCTACCTTGCGTAATGTGTATAAGGGCTTTACCAGGCTGATGTGTATAAAGGACTCTATCTGGCATAATGTGTGTAAGGGGTACTACTTTATGGTGTTATGTGAACTGGTAATATTGTGTGGCCATGCCTCTTTCCCTATAAAGACATGCCCCTATTTTTTTTGTGCACACCCTCAGTGTGCTAGAGTATATCCCTATTTTAAGTATTGGGGGTGGGGGTACCAGCTATGTTTCTAGCACAGGGCACCAAAATGTCTAGTTACGGCTTTGCAGTAGTCAGTGGTAAAGATACAGTAGACAGATACAAAAGGTTAACTTATTCAAATTTTCAACATGAAAATGGTTAACAAATACTCAACACATTTTTTTCATGTGTTTTCAAAACATTTAGGGTCAGTATTAAGGATTACAATAGGGCTAGGCTAAAACTGTTAACCAATTTAATGTAGACCTTTTAAATGTGTTGACCTTTTTGTACTGTACCGATTATAGTGCTGTGATTTTTAATTCCTTATACAGTCCTGCTGCTGTACAATGTGTCAACTGTTTGTCAACTGTTTGTCAAATGTGTCAACTGTTTGTATCAACAATGTTTAAATGTGTCAACTGTGCTTTCCACTGTTATTGTCTGTAGGCATCTGTGATGCTCAGCTAGCTGACTAGGAACATATATTTTTTTAATGTTGGCATTTATAGATAGGATGTTAATGACTTTATATAGCAATCCTGAGACCCAGCACTCATTTGGAAGCTAGGTGGAAAATGATGCTCAGCAATTGAAGCACAGTATTGACACAAGTTGCAGTATGTGTTGACATGAGCCATACAGTGTATAACATACAGTACTGTACGTATGCTGCATAAAATTTATAACAGAGCAGAATTCTACATTATTTGTCAAAAGTTTACACCTTGTATGCTATGCGGGAATCGAACCCTAAGGTAGGACATGGTAATCAGTGTTGATTCCACTTGGCCAAAACAGCCACGGAGGAAGGTGATGATCACCTGCACGCAAATGTACCCTATACTTTCCACTGTCATTGGCTGCAGGCATCTGTGACGCTCATCCAGCTGACTATGAACATATATTATTTAATGTTGCCATTTGTAAATAGGATCAGAATGACTTTATATAGCAATCCTGGGGCAAGGCACTCATTTGTAAGGCTGGCAGAAAATTACGCTCGGCAATTGTACAACATGTACACTATAGTATGTTTACACTTTTAGTTACTGTGCATGATCATGCTGTATCCTGCGATTCTGTAGCCCAGCACCCATCTGTAAAGTATGTTATCACTGCATGTTTGCTGCCTCATCTGTTTTTAACATAAAGTAGTTCTTGCACTATACTGTACTGTATGTACATACTGTAGTACTGTATTGTTTTTCATTGGAGACCTCATGCATGTGCAATGATGCTTTTCAAAAGCGACATTTGCTGGAGGAATGTAAGTCGCCAACAACTCCATATGCCACAATAAACCTCAATTTGCTACGCTGCAATATAATACGATGTCCTGCGGCAAGGTGCAGTGTGACTACTGGATCGATCTATGCGCCATATGGAGGAAAGATGAGTGTGGCTACATATGTGCAATGTTTAATATGTGTACATAAGTTTATACTATATTCTATATTATATTTTGTATACTTTTGTTTTGCAATTGCTTATGCTTTATTTTTGTGTGCCACCAACCACTGCAAATTAAATAGGCAATTAAACAAATGACAGCAAGCTAAACATATGCTACTGTACTTATTACATTTACTTTGTATTACATATGTATAGAAGCATACTCTGAGCCAGTTCCAGCATAACATTAGCTATTTTTTGGTAGAGATAAACATCCATGAATAAAGGTAAGTGTGTAATGGCAGGAGCATAATCACTCTGCTCTTCGGGAGCTTTCAAGTGATGCTTAAATTGTTACAAAGTGTTTACATAAAAAAAAAATACAAATTTTGTAACAAATCCTCAAATTTTAGACCAAAAAACTGAGCTGAATTCAAGCAAAGCAAAAAGGTTGCATGAACTTAAAAGTCTGAATTGGATAAAACATTTAACCATGTGCTCTTAAATTCAAACTGCAAACTGGAACACAGTATCCACATTAACCCCCTCCCCCCACAAAAAACCCAAACAAACCTAAAATTGTTATGCAATTTAGCATTTTAATCAAACATAAAATGCAACTTTTATATTTTATTTTAGTGACTTTCAATTACAAGTTTAATAGTGTAGAAGTTCTAAAATAAAAACAAATATTAATTTAATTTTTTTTAAATATTTTCTAAACAATTTAATGCTATTATAATGTATAAATGCTAGATGTTTGGCATGTACATTTTATCTTTGGAAACATATGTCCCATTATCTTAATAAGATTTTTTTGCCAGATAGCATTAGCCATTAAAGTATTAACTATTACCCACTGTAACTAAAAAAAAAAAATCTCAAGCTTTATTTTTGCACATTTTGCAGTGTATGTTAATTAGCAATATTACCAATATCATGCTGAAATAAAGGAAGAAAAATATTAAAAATAATTACTGTATTAAAATCATAACGATACATTTTTAGCATTGTAAGCTACAGGTGAAACTCAGAAAATTAGAATATCATGCAAAAGTTCATTTATTTCAGTAATTTAACTTAAAAGGTGAAACTAATATATTATATAGACTTGTTACATGCAAAATTAGATATTTCAAGCCTTTACTTGCTAAAATTTTGATGATTGTGGCTTACATCATAAGAAAACTCCAAATCCAAAATCTCAGAAAATTTGAATATTACATAAAATCAATAAAAAAAGGATTTTAAATATAGAAATGTCAGCCCTCTGAAAAGTATAATCATACATATGTACTCAGTACTTAGTTTGGGCCCCTTTTGCATAAATCACTGCCTCAATGTGGCGTGGCATGGATTCTATCAGCCTGTGGCACTGCTGAGGTGTTATGGAAGACCAGGATACGACAATAGCGACCTTCAGCTCTTCTGCATTGTTCGGTCTCATGTCTCTCATCTTTCTTTTGGCAATGCCCCATAGATTCTTTATGGGGTTCAGGTCAGGCGAGTTTGCTGGCCAATCCAGCACAGTAATCCAACGGTCATTAAAACAGGTTTTGGTACTTTTGGCAGTGTGGGCAGGTGCTAAGTCCTGCTGGAAAATAAAGTCAGCATCTCCATAAAGCTTGTCTGCTGAAGGAAGAATGAAGCGCTCTAAAATGCCCTGGTAGATGGCTGTGTTGACTCTGGACTTAATAAAGCACAGTGGACCAACACCAGCAGATGACATAGCTCCCCAAATCAACACAGACTGGAAACTTCACACTGGACTTCAAGCATCTTGGATTGTGTGCCTCTCCATTCTTCCTCCATACTCTGGGACCTTGGTTTCCAAAAGAGATGCAAAATTTGCTCTCATCATAAAAGAGGACTTTGGACCACTGAGCAACAGACCAGTTCTATTTTCTTTAGCCCAGGTAAGACGCCTCTGACATTGTTTGTTGTTCAGGAGTGGCTTGACAAGGGTGGAGATGCGGACTTCATTTTCCAGCAGGACTTGGCACCTGCCCACACTGCCAAAAGTACCTAAACCCGGTTCAATGACCGTGGGATTACTGTGCTGGATTGGCCAGCAAACTCGTCTGACCAAAAATAATTAACTTTGCTTATGTATAAAATAAGAATTTACCACAGATGAATTACTATTCAAAGGGAATATAAAGACCTGATTCATGTTTGTAAGGAAAGCAAAAAAGTAAGCAATTAGGCAAAAACATGTTGCACTGCTTGTGGGGCAAATGTAGGAGTAAATTTACTAAAGGTTCTAAAATTGAAAAGTGGTGATGTTGCCAATAGCAAAAAATCAGATACTGTCTATCATTTTCTAAGATGCAATAAAGAAATGATAGACAGAATCTGATTGGTTGCTATGAGCAACAGCACCACTTTTTATTTTTAGAACCTTAAGTACATTTACGTCTTAACATGTGCAGAGAGAGTTAGATTTGGGTGGGATATGTTCAAAGTGAAATCTTAATTGCAGTGTAAAAATAAAGCTGTATTTGTGGGCTACATGCAAAAGCAGACAGTATTTACCCTGCACAGAAACAATATATATGTATATTTGCTCCCCCTGCATTGCAGCATGGTTTGTTCCAGACACAAAGATACTTACTCTTTTTTTTCTTTACTTACAAATATAAATCAGGCCATTAATTTAAAGAAAAAAAGAAAAACTGAGTCAAGTTTTCTAACTGGCATTTTAGTTGCACTTCTAACTGCTGAAGCTATTTTACCTTGCACAGACGTTCATTGTGAAAGAATGGAGAAGAGAAGAGAAATATGCTTTGTGTGAAAGTCATGCAGAATTAGAGAGATCTGTGAGACACTGCTCTGGGGAGTCTTGTATAAGAGCTGTCAGTTGTAGAATTTATTAAATCTGACTTGAGTATAATTTCAAGAAGGCTTCACATTATCCCAATACTCAGGTGACTATAACTAGGAACTTCAGTGGAATTCCAATTGTTATTTTGGCTGTGTCCAGTTTGCTACATGGGCAAACAGTACCCTTGAAAAAATGATTAACAAAGTTGTATGGTACCAAAATAGCTATTACAGACTACTCTTGTTACACTATGCCTAGAAAAAAATTCTGATTTTTTTTTACCTTTATTTACGATTGTATTAAGGTTGCAAAATTTCACATGCAAACAGTATATCACATTTTCTTGCTGCAGTGGGGCAGTTTAAAGGAAGTAATGTCCCATCTTATAATGCGGTAGGTTTTCTGGTTTAAAAAGTGCGACAACTTGTTGGAGTTATCATATTAATCCTACAAATTGTTAATACATTTTAAGATGGTGAAAAATATCATAAGAAAAATAATGTACTGTATTATACATTTTTAAATGAAGATTAAATTGTGAAAATCTCCACACTAGAATGCATTTTTTTATGGTGTATGTGGAGAAAAAAAATAAAAAAATGTATTTACTTTCTTGCATTTTCAAAGGGGAATTAAACACTTTTTTGGCCATTTTGATTCAATTTCAATGTGACGATTTAGTAGGAGCAAATATACAATTTTTTTCTGATATTGCAATGACTTCTTAAAAAGAGCATGATATAATTATTGTGAGAACTGTATAAAAATTGATGTTGATTATTGATGTTAAAATGTTACAAGGGCAAAGGGGTTAGCACGAGAGTAAGAAAAAATGCAGCAGTGAAGGGATAATAAATTGTACCACAAATTGTTTTTTACATATCTACTGTAGTATTTAAGAAATAATACTGCCAGTTTAAGAATGTTTCACTTTATTTGGGGTGATGTATCAAGCACTGAAAAGACTTTAGAAGTGGAGAAGTTGGCTATAACAACCAGTCAGCAGCTACCTATCATTTTACAAACTGTAGATGATTGGTTGATATCGGTTATTTCTGCACTGGTCCACTTCTCCACTTTTTTTAACTTTTTAATACATCATTCCCATAGTTTGCAATACTACTACTAGTGACTTGTTGAATTCATAATACACATTGTAAAATTATATTCAATCGTAAGATTCAGTTTCCCAGTATTTGTATCAAACTTGCTTTACTTAACTGTAAATATGTCAATAAACAAATAAAAATAGGAACAAGGCTTCTCCAAAAATCCTCACTAAATCCCATCATCATCATCATCATCATCATCCCACCATCATCATTATCATCATCATTATTATCATGATTATATTGTACAAGCTGCCATGCTACTCTCGATGGCTCACACTGCTGCCCCATTCATGCCATTGCTAGCGGCTGCAGTGGCTGATGGTCCAAGCTGTTGCTATGGAGCCAGGATGACTTCCTGGGCTTGTCAACTATGTGCAGCCATACCGATGCCACATGGTTTACTCAGGGGGTCATGTACCTGCTGGTACAATCTGATTGTCCCTTGTTTCTTGTAAACATAGGGATGGCTTAACCTCCATGCCAGTTATAACATCTTTGCCCTGAATAGAAACTATCAGCCTCTCTCTCTCCTGTCAAATCTGACTCCCTAGCTCATATCTATACCTGTGTGTCTTACTTGTCAGCTGCATCAGCTCACCTCAGTTAGCCTTGTATTGTCAGCCTGTAGCTCTTGACATTTCTCAGCCCAGTCTCTAATTACCTACAAGCAACTCCAGCTTCATCTCAGCTCAGCTTGTGTAACTGCCTGTTAGCAACGTCTTCCTAAGCAACGTCTTCCTAATTGTTTCTGTACTTGCTACATGGCTCTGGATTATTACAGTATGCTTCCCACTCCAGCCCATTCTCTGTGCTCACCAAGTTTCTACATGAACTCCTTATATCCTGTGTATAAGTCTTGGCAGCGTCCAAGTACTATTAAGGACTTCTTACAGGAATGGCAGCTGTTATAGGTGAACACCACGCTAGTTGGATTTGGAAGTTCATGTGGTTTCCTAAGTGTGCCCTAACATATAATAGTTTATTTTAAAGATGGCAAAAAATCTACAGTAACTGTATAGTCAGTATAACAAACCATAATAAAAATAGTACATAGATCATAATTAAGAACAGAACAAGCACATTCTGTATGATGATCACTAAAAATGTACAAAAATGAGTAAAATTATAAAGGCTAAATCATAGTTATCTAAGAAGGTCAAGATGATGGATCTATGATGAGCTTAATGCTTGTGCACAAGCAACCTCTTTGATTAAGTTAATATCTCACAGCAATAAAGTTGACTTATAAATGCAAGAGAGATGTCTAGACAGATTCTCAGATGTCTGAGAAGGAGAGATTGATTAACCATGGTTAAAGCTACTGTTCATTCTCCACATATGGATTATTCCCATCAGTACATTTTCTCCTGGGGTCCTTCTTGTTTGGGTTGCTGTTTCTATAAGATATATCCTCCTCAGAGTTTGAACTCTGTCATTGTGAATGTTAACACCACAAATTCACAATATCTGAATACTGATGATGTCTTTAGTAAATAATGGGCAAAGATTCTTTCATCATTATGACAGCGCTATTGGACTCACTCCTGGTAAGTGTGTCTACCTTCTTTCTTTCATTGAGAGTGAGTAGAAACACCCATTTATTGCAGAGCTGTTTGATCATATCAAAAGTGCTTCTATCACCTACTGTAATTGAAGTTTTTAAGGACCTAACATTTTAGCTTCATTTTTCAGTGGATATGAGATGGAGATAGCTTTCAATGTTAGGGACAAGCATTTTGAATACCTTGTTATGTGCATTGGGCACTATAATGCCCCAGCTGTGTTCCAAAAGTTTGTAAAGTTGACTTTTGGAAACATGTTCCATCATTTAGTTGAGGTCAATTTGATGATACGTTATTTCCCATTTCTCAAAGATTCTTTACTCCCTTTGGGGCCGATTCAATTATGGTGTGCGCCACCTGCTGGCTGTCTAAAGGAGTGGGCATCTATTGGAGCTATTCAATTGTTTCTTTGATAGACACTCATTATCCGCAGAAGTCACATTTTTTTCTTGTAGTCTAAGGAAGTGCGAGAAAAAATGTGTTAAAAAGTCTGTAGATGGGTATAGCCGCTTTTCAAGGAGCTGTCATGAACGTTAACTGGTAATGGGCATCTGATACGAGCAACAATTGAATAGCCCAGATAGAAGCCCATTGCTATTGATGTCCAGTAAGTGGTTCAGGAGATAATTGAATAGGCCCCTTTTGTTTCCATGACTCTGACATCCTTGTTTGCCTACGGAAACACACATTATATTGTAAATTAGAAATGACTTTTTAGAACTAGGAAAGATGTTGTTCCGGGTTTATAGCATGACTGGAAGAGGTCTCCTGATGTATCCTTAAACAAACAAGGCACCCTACTGTAGATACTTTTCTACATTTCTATTTTGAAGTTAAGACATCTTCTGTGGGTTAAGGCACTGTCCTTTTTCAAATTTTAACAGTACAACAGAAACTCTTAAAATTACACCTAGCAGCTTGACTATAACTATCCAGGGGTGTACGACCAATACAAGACAATACCTTAAATTCATAATAGTCCTGCCCTGGGCACCACAGTCGGATTACATTTCCAATAGAAGGTCTTGATGTACAGGGAAATTCTTATTTTGTCCTGTTTCTACATAAGAATTAATAATCACATTTGCATAAAAACATACTTTTTTCCTGACATTAGATGGACTTGTTTTCACTCCCCAAAAAAATAGAATAAACCCTATTTAAAATGTAATATCATTTAATAATAAATCAACATCTTCCGCAATTCAAAGTTAAAAACAGAAAACAGGTAAATGAGCCTCTTACCAGAAGATGAAATAACAAGTAATATGAGCAGAACCATTATTGCAATTATATACCCATCAAATTTTACTGTAACTCTGTACTAACAGTTGCTAAGAGGTAACATGAAAATAGGAATTACATGTTTACTAGAACAAATAATATAATGGTCTTTGAAATAATAGAACTTAAGAGGCTTTAAAATTCAAATAATATATGCAAAGCACCCAGTAAATTTGGACGCTAAGTGAACAGTAATATCAGTCATAATTGGTCTGATGAATTTGGGTGTACATTCTAGAGAATGGGCAATAGGGTATATGTAAATAACACATTATTGAAGACAAAGTACTGTATATACTGTAGAAGGATTCAAAACTGAGATGATGTATACACACATGAATAATATATTGTTCAAGTAACTATGCCAAGGAGACCTTGAATTAGAGATGGAACATACACAGTGAGGGGTAAGCTGAGTTTCCAGATGTACAATGGTAGCATATGAACAGCTTAAGAAAAAGACTAGTTATGGGTATATTCAGGGATGAGGCTGGCATGGGAGCTTATAATAAAGTGTACCACGGAGATGTTGTTATCACTAATATCCTAAACGTAGAACCTGTAAAATCATACAGGACAAAGCTGGTATTAGAGGTCAATGAAATGGAATTTGTTTTAAAGTAAACCATGAAGTTGTTGTTGTCCCAATTATCCAAATAATTCGCCCACTTAAGCCGCTCATGGACTATCAGGGCTCATGCTAAAAACACTGTCCTATTGAGGAAGATGACTGTCATCTGCTACAGGCAGAGTACTAGACAAATCTATAGCAATAGTCTGACTCTGTAGGATATCCTGGGATATCTGTAAGATTCATGGTAGTCAGGTTTTGCTGGAAATGGTGAATATCAATCTCAGCAATTAAGGCATTTTTTTCTGCTGACTGCAGAAGTGTTGAGAAAGAATTACATAGTTTTCCAAACCTCCAGGCTCATCAGGAACGAAGGTTACAAAATTTGCTGGTGACACTGCTTTAAGGAGAGCAGCATTTAATTTTAAATCTACAGTATGTTATACATCTACCTATTAATAATGGACAGAAGGATATGGGTGGTGGCACCCATCAGCACAGTGAGAAGCAAGTAGAGAATAGGAGGCATTATCAGACTTGGCATAATCATAGCACAGAGTATGCTCTGAAAACCAAATGGAGAACAGGGGGGGATTCAGTACTAAATATAAACTAGACACAGGAAAATATCCACTATGGTATTGAATTTGAGTTATCTATGAAACAAGAAAATAAAAATAACATACAATTAACTTACACTATAACAATATTTGCTAGGAGAAAATTGAAAAGTAAAAATATAGTCACAATACTGTAACAGTGTCTATGAGATCTTTAATGACAATGAACGATCAATATTGTAACAGTTCTATGAACAGTAGGGTAAGTACTCAGAGGTCTACAGTGGTAAGGTAAAAAAAAATGCAGTTCTATTTAATTAGGTATCACAGTGGCTAGATATAAAAAAGAATGGATAATATGTAGAGTCCAAGATGTACAGTAGAATAGAAAAGTAATGGTTGAGTGGGGAGCAAAGGTATATCTCAGCATCTCTGCAAAAGGGTCAAATAAGGAAAAAATTGGAAATTGAGGCCAAGTAAGGTGAAAAAATGGAAGAGAAAGGTTATACCAAGGTATATTCGGGCACTTGGTGTATGGGAACCTTTGCTAAGCTGTAGCCAAGGATAGGTTGGAGTCACTCCCACAATAGTACAAAATAAAGCAGAGTGGAGGCTGCGCGCTATTATTTTAAACAGTAATGGTTAATAACAGGTAAGTATATTTAAAAAATGACATTTTAATAAAAAACACATAAATGCATATATACAACATTAATTCATGTATATCATTAAAAAGGTAAGTATTACCCTGGATATCAGGTCAGGAAATATGTTATAGTCTCAGTGAATGAGTCCATTCCAAAAGTGCCCTTTGTGGAGTCCAATACAGCAAGAGTCTCTTTGGTGTAAAAAGAGTCCGGTTATTAGTACAGTTGTTAATTC
This sequence comes from Pseudophryne corroboree, assembly GCF_028390025.1. Classification (NCBI taxonomy): domain Eukaryota; kingdom Metazoa; phylum Chordata; class Amphibia; order Anura; family Myobatrachidae; genus Pseudophryne; species Pseudophryne corroboree. The sequence goes on along the minus strand of NC_086451.1, from coordinate 271,668,724 downwards.
ACCATTAGAGGAGATGGTAAAAATGTCCCGTTTTATAGTGATGAGCGAGGTTCGGTTTTCCTCGGTTTTCCTCGGTTTTACTCGGTTTTACTCGGTTCTCAAAACGGCATCTTATTGGCTATCCAAAACACGTGACATCCGTGAGCCAATAAGATGCCGTTTTGAGAACCGAGTAAAACCGAGTAAAACCGAGTAAAACCGAATCCGCTCATCACTACCGTTTTAGAGAGGTACCTTTGAAATGTCCCGTTTTAGAGAGGTACCTTTGAAAAAGCTGCAGGCTACATGCAGTGAAATGTGTCAGGTGTGGCCTATTTGGTCAGGACGTTCTCTACATCTGGAGCCGAACCAGCCCTTGATACTTCTATTCCATCAGAAGAGCCTCAGAGAGATATCGTGCCGATCACAGACACCGTATTGCATGAGGAACCCATCTATAAAATGGGACATTTCAAAGTTACCATCTCCTCTAACAGTGAATTAACAACTGTACTAATAACCGGACTCTTTTTACACCAAAGAGACTCTGGCTGTATTGGACTCTAACTTCCACAAAGGGCACTTTTTGAATGGACTCCTTCACTGAGACTATACCATATTTCCTGACCTGATATCCAGGTTAATACTTACCTTTTTAATGATATACATGAATTTATGTTATTATAATGTCGTATATATGCATTTATGTGTTTTTTATTCAAATTAAATTTTTAAATATACTTACCTGTTATTAACTATTACTGCTTCAAATAATAGAGTGCAGCCCCCACTCTGCTTTACGTGAATACATGGAACAGAAGGGAGAAAGGAAAAGCATAAGAGCATGGTAGGGGAAAAATAGATAAAAAATGTTGGTAGGGTAGGCAAACAAAAACCTTGTTAGAGGAAATGAGTAATTTCCATGCTGTAGTCTTGGATCTTCAATCACAATGGAGCCATCCTGGGATTATATCCCAGCCAAAACAGCAGAGGGGTGTATAAATCAGACCAATAATAAGTGATGGGGCACAATACACTGGGTGAAATCACAGCAAATCACAGCCAGGCAACCACAAAAAAAGAGCCAGATAAGCAGTCTTATGAAAGGTTATTATGGAGCACAATAAGGCAAGCAAGGCAAGCAATAGTGCTCCCAGGCTTACATATCAAGGCTGCAGAGACAGGGCAGCTCACTGTCCACCAAAAGGAAATGCACCAGTGTCACCAGTAGCCATGAGGGAGCCATGGATGGCAATCTGTAGCCCACGGAGAGTAAGACTCCAACGGTGCAGGGAGGAAGATGCCCACCATACAATGAAGAGATATATTAGTGTGCAGTGGAAAAGCGGCACATCAGCAGGATCAGATTTGTTTTACAAAGCATCCTGACAATGATGTGCAGCAGGTAACACCCAGGTATACAGCCAAACTCTATGATATTGCTAGAGGATTGAGAATGCCAGTACATGAATCACTGCAGTCACAGATACATTGTCCCAAAAGTCAAGCAACTCAGATGTCACTGTAGGACACAGCAAACCCCAATGATGTGTACTTCACCGGGGAAAAACAAGTCATACAGATACAGAAGTGGCCACTTAGAACATTGCCTGCAATACATTTGCTGCATGGGCCGAGTGTCACAACATAGCATATTGTAACCGGTAACATGCATATGCATGCTCACACTACAAATACACTATGAATGGAGTAGCTAACAGCTGCAGGAGGTCACACTATGCTGCGATGTATACATGTTGCGGCATTGCAAGGATAAACTGCCTTCTGCAGCAAAGTTCTAAGAGGACATATCTGAACTGAGTCACTCCCAGCATTCACACCCAAAGATGGTCATGACTGAGTATCTTACATGTTATAGGCTCAAATCCGGTGTATAGAAGGTAGCTCCGGGAATAAGACCAGGCTCAAAGTCCTTTCATCAGTATTAATGCAGCTGCAACTAATAGCTAAGAGTAATTCTTAGGGGAACACCCAGTTTTAAAGCAACTTAAGTTAACAAGGTCTGGAGCCCATGTAAAAAGCAGGCATGCTGGGTGACATACCCACTGTAAGTTAGTTACATTTTTTTAATTACTGGATTTTATGTTGGTATAAATATTTTCTTTCATTATTATCACTTTTGGTGTTTGTGCACGTTGCAAAGGATCCACATCTGTGGAATCTTTTGTCATGACGGTACACTTATCTTGTTGAGGCAAGGTGGTATTATTGACCAGTTGTGTTCTGAAATTAGTGTCTTTGCGATACATAAATATGCCAGTGCTTATTAAAAATGTTTTCCACCAATTGATGTTGAGAATTTAAGTTGTATATGAAGGCAAACACATATATTTTTTCAATCTTTATTCTATCAACCATCAATGTTTTTGTCTCAATCTTAATCGTGTCATTAAAAGCCTCAAACTTATCATTAATATAACCATGCAGTTGCTAGTTGTATAAAAACAAATTTTCAGTACAATTGCTTCTCAATCTCTTTTTTTGCCCATGGGATAGAATCCAGCCAGTTTTTGAGGGCAACTCTTAGCATGAATGTTAGTTATTGAATCCATGGGTTTAACATTATTCTTAATATTTATTTTCCTGTCCTTGATATAAATATTCAGGAAAAAGAAATGACTGATTGCGCTATATCACCGGGTGCGTATATGAATAAAGACACATTAAAAATCACCTCTCTGGTTTTTATTTTAGTTCAAAAAATATATATATATATCACAAATGAAAATATATTAAAAAACTCAATATGCATGCATATTCATTATGAGCTCATTCTAAAACTGTGACACAAATTCTCTGTTTAAGCATCCAGTGCTCAGATCTGTTGTTAAGAACAGTTATTTCTTCCACTGATGTATTGTGAATAAAAAGTAACTTGTATTCCCACGGCAATGAGTGGTGTTTTTCCAAATATATTGGGACACAGTCCTCTACATATGAACACAGTTCCTGTTAGTATACTGGAAACAGTCCGTAGACTGTCAATTTAATGACAGGTATAAGCCGCTTACCGCCGTAACCGTGAGCACGGACGTGCTGGGGAGATCCTCGCTGTGCAAAGCGGTGGTGTTTAGCTCTCCCTTTCCCCATCTCTCCTTTGTGGTGGTAGCGGTACTGAATGGTCTCTACCCCTCAGCGTGCTGGGGCCACTTGTATGCGGACACTTGCAAAGCAGACTCTCCACCTGGCTGGCCGCGTCTCCTCTGATTGCGGTTCAGCTTAGGCGGCAGGTGTGTGAAGTCTCATAGGTTGTCCTTAGCTCCCAGTCCGGCAGGGTAGATCCAAAAGTCGGGTGTCACTTGTCAGGGTGAACAGCAAATCCACTAACGCGTTTCGCACACAGGTGCTTTTTCAAAGAGTGTTGTTTTTTTTATATAAATATTAAAATCAAGGAAATTAATGGTGTCACTTTCAATAAAAAATGTTTACAGTCTTTATTGCTAAAAATGTCTTAAATTAATTAAAAAAGGAAATCATTAATATACAGTATCATGACTAGGACACCAGGTTCATCCCATGTGTATTATTATGTCAATATATCAAATTTCCAAATAACCCAAGAAAATATTTGCATAATCTGGGGCGAACCTGGTACCCATCACTGTTCCAACCTTTTTCAATAAAATTGTCTTTAAAATTAAACTAATACATAAACTTTATACAAAGTGAAAAGATGCAGGTGCACTATTCAAACATTAGTAATACGAATTGTAATACATTTTGCAATACACTTCGCAATAAATAATTTTTTGCATAATCTTGGCCAGAATTATGGGCCTACCCACCAATGTCCAGGTAACCTTATTCGGTAGGTCCCCTACATTCTAAGGGTTCACGTCTAGGGCATGGAACACTCCAAAGCCAGCGCTGCCAAACCACCCCAATGAATCACACTAATGAGACAAATGAAGTGTACAGTACAAGAATGTTAGATATTGTAGATAAGAGCAGCTACTGCATATGTTAGGAGTGTTACATGTGTGAAAAATAAATGTATGAAAACGTTTTCTATATAAAAAACTAACAATAGAAGTGTTAAAATACGTGTTATATTGTGAAGCCCTAAAGCAGCCTAGCCCAAGCAACTTAAGAGGCCAAACACCACATAACTCACCCCACAACTGACATACTATATAAATGTATAGGTCTTACCAGAATTGTGCCTTGTTTAAATGTGCAGTCTGAAAATGCTAGGTTCCCTACTTAACAATCAGGGAAAGGAGGGTAGGGGTGCTACTCTAGGCTGAAGGGGACTCATGCCTTCAATTTTACATATAAATATACAATATAGGATATATAGGAAGGGGCCCTAGACTGCACAACCTTTTACAAGTAATGAGAGGTGCTACCTTGCTGAGAGCTATAGTGCCACACACAAAGAAAAAAGATGCAGGTGCACTATTGTAATATTAGTAATTAGAATTGTACTACATTTTGCAATAAATAGAACTTTTTTTGCATACATTTATCCACTGCTATGGGCCTACCCATCTAAAAACAGCACAATGTCTCAATCCATGGCAAACCCGGTGGTCTTTATTCGTTTCCATTTGCAAACCCCATATTTCTGACAGGGTTCAGGAATAAGTAGGTGATATATCCCAATCTTTTCATTTTACTGAGGATCAAGATACAACCCATTATGAGTACCAAAGGTCATTAAGCAATGCGAGCCATCTCTACTCCTGCAGTATGCCTATTCCTGGGAATTTTTTTATTGCATCCTAGCTGTGTGAAAAACTTCTCCAATGGGAACACTCTTATTGTTTCACTGGGCATACTGATATCTACAAGATATTAGAGGTGACAAATTGGTGCCATACTCTTTACCTGGATTTGGAACAATTTGTAGCAGCTAGCTCCACAAATGCTCAGTTTAAGCTTATTTGGGTAACCTGCATGTTTATTCCAGCAGACCAGCAGTGACTCTGTGTATAGCTCTAATTTATTCCAATTTACACCATCCTCTCATGGGCTCCACAGACCTGATCAAACATTTGTGTTACTGCTCCAGCCTTCCTGCAGTGCCTCTGTGCACTGCTCTCCAGTTTCCCAAGGTGCACCATTTCTCTGCTGTGATACTTATGTATTACAAGCTGCTTTATATTGGGCTGAATTTTGAAAATTTTATTATGCAGTACTCAGTGTCTTTTTCTCAATGATCTCAGACACACCACATATCTCTCCGATGTCTCCCTCCCAATTTCCTATAGCCATGTATGGCGCTTGCTTTGGGGGCTGTGAAAAGCTGAGGGTATCTTCGGTAGAACCCAAACATTCCTGATTGGTTCCCTTGCTATCAGGTCCCTGTTAGACTCCATTTTCCTAGTAAAGCAGTCTCAAGCCAATGCTGACAGTATGAATCTTCACATTCCAGTACCATTTTGACAAAACAATACCCCTATAAAAGATTACCATCTCTCCTCCAAATCTTCTAATTTGACCTATTCTTATTTCAAGTTCTCCATCTTGCTGTTCACCCCTCCCCTTAATCCATATGTAAACTTTCAAGGTAAGAGCCTCTTTGCTTTTGTTATTTTCTTATTGATTTCCATGACATCTGTGCTCTTTGTCTCTTAATCCCGTTCAGGGATAATAATAATAATAATAATAATAACTTAAATTTTACAATGTGTTTCTTTAAAACGCAACAGAGTATTACATGGATTACTTGATAATGGTGTCCCTTTAATTCTTGCTAAAGATGAGTCACTTTACATTGTTGCACCGATGTGTACATATGGGCATACGTATCATGGCAATGCTATGCCCCACCAGGCTTTGTACGCTCTCACCTGTGGTTTTCCCATTTAGTGTGTATGGATTGTGTGTTTGAACTAATGCACACCCCCATAATCTCATTAGTCACATGCATTGCGGCAAATAATTAACTGGACACATCTGTACATCTCTATGCCAGTCAATATACTGTATAATAGATATAGTTTTGTTAAAGAGATGGGAAAGAAAAGAGGTTGAAATTATGTAATTCTGTGTTAATAAACATTACTGGTGGGTTTCAGAAAAAATATAAATCTATGTCTGCTTATTATATAAATAAAAGTGCAATATTAGCATAGTAATATGGAATTAATCCACTTAATATATCTGTAAACAACTTAACTTTCAAATGTCCAGCAAATAACACAAGTTATCCAACAGGTTTAATTATAGATAGATAGATAGATAGATAGATAGATAGACAGACAGACAGACATTATGTTAAGAACACTGTACACAACTGAATTGTAAAATATGCAGTAAGTTTTGTAAAGATTCAAAAAGTTACCCAGCATCTTATCTTCTCTTCCTGCTTCTGTAAAAATGGCAGTTAACTTCTTTTGACGGTCACAGAACAATTTGCTGCCAAAAACTTTGAAATAGACTTTTGTATTCTAAAACAATTTACAGCAAGGCAAGATAACACTGTAGTCTATTTTACACTAACTGAAACTGCTATCAGATTGTTGTTGTCATCCAGAAGATAAGGCTGATATAATAACCACACATTAAGGATTCCAGGGATTAAATTCATGTCCAAAACAAATTTTTAAGCAGAGCACACACATTATTTTTGGGTTAATTTATATAGACCCTTGCTTATTTTCTTTTAAAATGCCACACCTATGTAATAAAGCAAGTTTTATAAATTTATATGTAGCCAATAAGACTGGGTGAGAATTATCATGTGTTACATGCATCTTTTATTGCAAATTTTGTATTCACATAGATATTACAGTATCAAGTGTTACTGTAGTATGTACTACACTGCTACTATGTAGTGTGTATGTAGTATGTACATTTTAGTTCTGTAATTGGCAAATTTTGTTGTGTATTTCCCTGTTATTTTGTATTTTCCCTGTACGAAGGTGCAGAAACTTTTGGCATCCTACAAAATTAAAAAAAAAAAATAATAATAATAATAATAATAATAATACAGCAACCTGTAATAACAACTGAACTTACAATGTGTTTTTAAAAATTGCTACAGTGTATTACATGAATGCATTATAATTGTGGGACTAATTCAGAGGTGTATGCTAATAGAATAGTCTTCGTAGGCAGCTGCTATACAAAATGATGCAAAAGCCACAGGAAGTATCACAAGTAAATACATGACCAATGCCAGCTTTTCTGATCCGCTGCTGTGTCTGAAGATGCAGCAATGGGTCAGCTGCGTGAACATCTGAGAAACCCTCAGGTTACTAAGAATATCTGGCAAAATCATGCTGCTGGCGCAATTCCACTGGCTTCAGCCCACCCAGAAAATGGGCAGACATTTTCTGGAACACTTCCAATTGTGGCCCCTGCACTGAGAGCAACATCATAGGATCTGATTTGTACAAGAGCAGTGTGGCTCCTGCACATGTGCTGAACATTACATATAAGAGATGTATGTAAATATCAAATTTATGTAAATCTCTGAATCAGGTCCTGTGTTCCTTTAATTCCTGCTACATCTCTATGGCAGTCACTACAAGAAATTGTTGTTTTACTTACTGTACTAGTGAATAGATGTAGATTTGTTAAACAGATGAGACATTGTAACATCTATATGAAATGTGGTAGTATAGTGTACTGGGGAGGAGCAGAAAAAGAAAAATCTATGTTTCCTTGTAAAATAACAAATTACAATAATGATAATTTTACATTTTATAATGAATTTATCAACTTATTGCAAATATAGCCAATTTTTCTTTACATATTTTTAACAATTTCATGATTTTCAATAATCAACAAATATATACAATATTTAATATCATGGGAAATATGATATGCTAATGAGGGTGTATTAAACCTTGTACTACAGTAATTTGCTTTTAAATTATTGGTTGAGATTGCATTCTTATGTGATTTTTTAACCTGTTTTTGCAACCTGGAGATTTACTAGAGCCAAACACACACATACAAACATGATCAGAATAGAAATAAATGGCCATACATGCAAAAAAAGTCAATAGACCACTGAAATAACTTGCAAGTACTTTCCATAGACAGGTATAAAACTCACAGATTTACTAAGCAATGTGTTTGCAAACACGAATAACATGGACCACTAGATCAGTGATATAACGCAATTTTGGCCAGTTAAAAGCTAGGATCCACTTTCTCGACAAATCTGCTAGGATTTTGCTGTACAAATGTGTTCACTCACATTTTGCCTCCAGGCATGATAAACAGCCCTTCTAGTCATTCCATGCTGTGCGTGACTCAGTAGCAAGTATCTTTTTGTGCAACTTTTTCCATTAAAATGCATCTTATTCGCAAAAAGATGCCTATAAAATGCTTAAAATTCTATGCAGCATGCCTATAGTCTGTGTGCGATTGTGGCTGTTTCTGCATACGAAATGCTATGCTACACTGTCTTCCTAGAAATCACTATAATGTACCATTTTGTATGCAGATACAGCCACAGATGCACACAGAATATAGTTACACCACATATCTTTTTAATCAGCAGAGTCGTATTGTACTTCTTATTCACATAGCAATGTGAATATGATGCATTTTTTGAAAAAAAACAAAAAACAAAACGCCTGATGCTGATGGAGTTGCATGTGACCTTTCAGCTAACTCATGCCAGGAATATCCCATTGTGTGGCATATTGAGGCAAGATATATGAGGGCATATCTGTATTTTCCATCTAAAATATCATACATTGTGCTCTGTTGCAGTTTATGGCATAATCTAGCATTGAGGAAACCTGTACCCCCAGATTATGCAATATACAGTGAGCTAGCAGTGGAATTTGCTACATAAATTCATGGAAAGAGGGAGGCAGATCAGAGTAATAATCAGATAAAATTTTACCTAAGTATACCTAACGCCATCATAAGTATAAGTATACCTAACACCATTACAAGTTATACCTTAAATCCACTCCTTTATATGTTGTAGTTTTTAAAATACACAATTACCCTGCAAATCATGCATCAAGCATAATAAAAAGCAGAAAAGTGGAACTGTGCTGAAGTGTGCCATAGCAAACCTCTTAGAATGATGGCTACATTTATTTGGTACAACAAGCTGCTTGGTTGCTTGCTGAAGCTTCTATACTCATCAACTTCAGGGCTGTCTTTCTGTATAGGATCAATGGGCACTTACCCAAGGGTCCCAGGAGTATAAGGTCCCTAGGCTGACAGCTGAAGGTCCCCTCTTTCCAGAGGTACCAGATTTTTGAAAATCGGCCCTGGGGAACCAGAGAAATCTGACTTCAAAAAGTGGTCCCCATCCATGCTTGTTAATTGCTCTTCCCAGCCAGATATCTAGGGTTCTGTCTGACTTTTCTGAGGGTAGTCTCCAAAAACTGTGACTCTTTCCTTTTGGTGGACACTGGCAGCTTGTCTCTACTATGCCCAGAAGCGGAAATATCAGCCTTCAAGCAGCTGGTCCCTGCTCCAGCTCCACATGCCTAATATGCAGTTTTATATTTTGGTTGGTGGATTGCTCTGGCTCCTGAACTCTATTCCCCAAGTCCCCAGTAGCTCCTGAAAGGTGAGACTCCCTATTTTTATATCCCATTCAAAGCTAAGAAATCTATTTCCAGGAACTTGAGATATCTGCTGTCAAGCAAGCTGACCTCCCACCAGAAAATGAGCCCAATGCCCCCTTCTACAGTTTAGTGTTCTCCCTCCTGCCCCATCTGTGCAGTATAGGAGTAATTAGCAGAAATTACTGACCCAGGTCCTACATGCCGAGTGGAAGGTAGAACACCCCCTTCCACCCGCAGGACATCAAAGCTGTCGCTGATACCACTCCCCACTCCTACCGCTGGAGGATGGGTAGGGGTCCGAGTTCATTGCTGTGCACAGGGGCCTACACTGCTGTTAAGACATCTTTGATCCACTTTGAAAATGTTTACCTTGCTTGATACATCTACACAATTGATACAAGTCTTCTATCTTTAGTCATTTTGCCTTTACAAATATAGTTGTCATTAGAAAAGTGTTCATTGTTTGTAGATTTTTAATGGTCATGTGTGTGTGTTTTTAAAAACATACTTGCTAATATTAGGTGTAAATGTGGTCACAGTCTAAACATAGTACCCTTACATTATCTCAACTTAGACCCAATTTAAATCTGTCCCCACATTAATGTCTATGTTTTTGTGCAAATGTGGCCTAAAATTGGGTGACTAGTACCTTTTTTAAACAAAATATATACACTTTCTACTACATAACATTTGCACACATGTGCAGAAAATGATTTCACATTTTTTATCAAACAAATTATCATTTCTGTATAAGAAAAGTAGTACAAAACATAATGACAATACCAAAGCTGCCACGTACATACACTGAAATAATGTTTTCAAACATATTAAAAGAGTGAGGTAATATTTTTCAACATACGTACGTTTTTCAACAATGCAATGTGTAATCATTTTTTACAATGACTCTCACAGACGTCCTTTTGATGCACCACTGCCAGACCTGGACTGTTGGGAGAGATCTCTGGTTCAAATTGTGGTGTCTGTGGAAGTGCTGGGATTACCAACAAGATGGGTACCTGTAGCATAGTAGTGTTTAGGTCCTGCACATCATTAGTTTGTGATTCCAGCAATATTAGGAATATGTCATAGCATCTATTATTTGAAACCCTAATTTCCTCATGGCTGTTTGCCACTCTACTTAATTCAGCCTGGAGACCGGTTAAACTATGTGCATCCTGATTAAGATTACAGATCTATTTCACTTGTGTTGTAAGGAGGGCCAGTTGCTGTGTTTGGAAATCTGACAGCACATGTCAAAAGATAGTGTCTGGCTGGCCAGGTGGAGGGCTAGTGCTTATTTGTGGCTATGTAGTGTGTACTGTGGGGGTGGATGGCATTGGATCTGTAATTGAATACTTTTGTAGTGTAAACATCTCCTCTTATGCCTGTACAGGTTCCACATCTGAGACTCTCCACATTTTTATATTGTAGACAATTGGATGTTTTTTTGTTTCAAATAATTAGCAATATTCAAAAATGTTCTGCTTATTTGGACCTTTAAGTCAGTTCAATAAGAAAGGCATTTAGTTACAAAAATAATCAGTGTGGACAAAAGCTACATTTAAACCTCCATTTTAGAAAAAATATGTTCCTCTAAATATACTGTAGTGTAAGACAAATTAATGTCATACTTTGAAGTCTTGCTGCTTTTATTAAAAAACATAGCTGTGGGGGCGTGGCCTGACGAACTGAGAGAAGGCTGTATGTGAGAGAGCTCCTCAGTCTACAGCCCTATAATCTCCCTCTATCTGAGGTTACTTTGCACCCTGGTAGCTCTGTACACTACCTAGGGGTGCCCTGTGACCCTGCAGTCTCCCTCTCTGAGCCGCAGAGCCCAGAGATGTAGACGCTGGTCCCCGCCATTTGCGGCCTAGCAACAAACTAGAAGCCGGGACATCAGGTGTGAGCCGCGGACGGGCTGTGAGCTCCGGAGCATGCGATCCACGCTGGATCGCAGCAGCCACCCTGTCTGTAAAGAGGGAGACCCCCTGACACCCATATCAGTGACTCCTGAGCGAGATCTCTCCCCTGGACTTCGGCAGCAACCTGGGTAGGCGCACCCCACCAGCCCTTTCTCCTGGATTGAGAAACGTTGGGCAGCGGCCATCTTGCAGCCTGGTGTCCTGATTAAGCAGCTCCCTAGCTTTTACAGGACTGGCTGCTGCAACGCATTTGAGGGTCTCTGAAGTGGGATTTGCTGCAGCTTCCCGCTAGAGTGATAAGGGATGTCGCATGGGTCGTACATGAAGAGGGATTCCCAGTGTGGTGTTTTGGCCCCCTTGTCCCTCTGTTTTTCAGTTACATTGGTCTTCACCTGCACCCTTCTGTGGATTACAATTAATTTTTTTTATTTTTTAAGATTGGCTGATATATTGGAGAATGGTTAGTCCCCTAGCCATGTTGACCCTGCTAATGCCGATCTAATACATGTGTTATCTCCTACCCTTTGTCATTATCTACGAGATGTCTTAATAGTTCTCAGGACCGTGGAGCCTTCATTTTTTTTTTCTATCTTCTGTGTTTGGGAGCATTGTGCTATTTTTCTCTGTGCCTTATTATGCCTTCAAGACGGAACAAATCATTGAAACCTATCTCGCAGCTTTCATTTTTCAAGCCGTCACTACAACCTTCCTTTCCTAAAACTGCTGGGACCCCCAGTACGGACTCAATCTTTCAGATTCCTTCCCCTATGGAGGCCCCCTCATCTATGTCTACAGCCGCTTTGACTTTGGACAAAGTAGAGGATGACGATGCCCTCACTGTGGGTACTATGAAGCTACTTCTGTCTCGTTTTAAGGAGGAGGTTGCAGCTGATTTTTGTACCACCTTAATGGCTTGCCAATAATCTATAGATGACCTGAGTGGCCGCACTAAACACCTGGAAACTAAAATGGAGGAAGTAGTCGGATCGCATAATGGTCTGATAGACTCTCATGATGCACTGGAGATGGAGGTGTGGCTTTTATGAGACAAGTTCACAGATTTGGAGTATATATCGCGACGCAGTAACCTTAAACTGCATGGGGTTCAAGAGTCTATGTCACACAGTAGTTTGCATGATTATGCAGTGGCCTTGTTCAAGTCCCTGTTGGTTACCTAAGGCCAGAGTGGCTCCGGACAACACCCCTAGAGATGTCCTGTTGAAGATGCATTATATCCATGTCAAGTAAGCCTTACTGAAAGCATCTAGGCTGACGTCTGACACGTCTTCTGCTCTTGGCGAGCTTCAACTCTTCGGAGATTCATCTGCGACAATCTCTTTAAACGACGATCGTTTCATCCCATCACTGCTGCCCTTCGAAAGGCGAATATTCCCTATCGTTGGGGTTTCCCTACTAAGTTGTTAATTTCCCGAGACGGCTCCACTATCTCTATAGCTATTGCAGATGATGGGGAGAAATTGCTTAAATCATGGAACATTGCGGGTCCCTCTGCGGACTCATCCCCCCACCGGCGACTTCAGCAGGACTGGTCCTCGGTGGGGTAGGGATTGACAACTTTGGATATTGCAATATGCATGATTCACTTTTCTTTATTCTCTGCTCTAATAATTTCTGAGGGACATGGTATGTTTGGGGAGGCACTAGATAAATTGTGCGGTTTTGGTAATTATATGGTTCTGTTAGGTTATACTGTATAGTTCTGTCTCTTTTATCAGCACTGAAGAGTTATTTATATTTCATTTTTCATGTGTGATTTATTGTTTGCACAATTTACCGCATTAATAGTTATGCTTTTCACTTTTTTCTACAACACGCCTTTGGGTTTGTCTGGAACCTCCTAAGACATAGTTGTTTGGTCGACATAGACTATCTGTGTTACCATGCTGTAGCACCTTGTTCTGCCTTCTATGCTTTCAATGTTTTGGTCACGTATCTGTATGATTATTTGCTTTTGTATTGTTAAGACATTCTCATGTTTGATATTTTGAAGTACGATGGGTAGGAGATATGCCACTACTTCCCTTTAGGCCACACAGCCACCACGTTATGGCGACTGGTTGTGATCTCAAGAGAGATCAATTTTATTTTGTTTATCCTCTTTTCCTTATGTTTTCCCACCTATTCCTTTTCTGTGTTATCCCCTCCATATCGGGTATATCTGTTCATGTATGGGAGATGGTTCACAGAGTCAACAGCTCTATTTACAGTGAACTATGGTGCACGTAGTCTCTATTAACGCTAAAGGGCTTAACTCACCCCAAAAGCGGAGAGTGGCCTTAAATTATTTTCATAAGCTTAGGGCACATGTGGTTGCAGTGCAGGAAACACATTTTCAGAGTCAAAATCCCCCCCCATTTTACTAATTCTTGTTATCCTCATTGTTATACTGCTAATGGGACCACCAAGAAGGCTGGTGTGGCTCTTCTTATAGCACACCACTGCCCTTTTTTTTATCTTCCAAATATGAAGATCCCGACGGGAGATACTTAATTTTAGTCGGTAAATTAGACAATGTTGAGACTACTCTGGTCTCCTGCTATGCCCCAAATAACAAACATCTCGTTTTTTAGAACCTTTTGTAGAATTCTCCAGGATCATTCAAGAGGGGCGCTCTTGATTCTTGGAGACTTTGATATGGACTTAGACCCTAGTATAGACCACTCCCGCCCAATCCGAGCCCTTCATAGGAGTCAACCCCAGCGTCCCTCAGGCAAATTTGGTCAACTGCTAGCTGAATATGTGTTATATGATGCATGGAGGTCCAAGCATCCTACAGTACGAGATTACACTTTCTATTCCCTCATGCATAGTTCTTATTCTAGAATAGATTTAGCATTGGTGGATAAGTGGACCTTAGCGTCTATAAGCAGGATTGATATATTATCGATGTCTTGATCGGACCACTCACCTCTCATGCTTGTTTGGGATATCAGTAAACGAGTAGCTCCCCATGATCCCTGGAGACTAGGTACACATCTTCTTGCTTGGCCAGAGGCTCGCCAAGCCATCATGAAATCTCTAGTTATATATCTTGCTACTAATCGCCCCGAAGATACATCCGTTTTTACCCATTGGTGTTCTTTGAAAACCGTAGTTAGAGGCTCTGCAATCCAAATAGCGGCTAGACCTAAATGAGAATATAGTAATAGATATGCTTCTGCTGAAAGAGAAGTGGCCCGATTAGAATCTGCATATAAAATTGCTCTGGCTAACAAATCCCTTTTTAAGCAGCTCGTTGTTGCTCGAGACAAGGTAAACACATTCGCTTTAGCGGAGGTGCACCGCAATCTACAGCGGCATAACCAAAAGTACTATACTCTTGGCAATAGAGCGGAGCGATTACTGGCGCGTAAGTTGAGAGGGCGTAGGGCTAAAAAACGTATACATGCTGTTCATACGTCTACTGGCGTTAAAGTCACAGACCCGGTTGAGATAGCTAATGCATTTGCTGAATATTATTAACAATTATATAACCTGAAGGATGACCCTAGTAGCCCCCAACCCACTCTGGTGGATATTAATAGGTTTTTAGATGGGTTATCTCTCCCCGCTATAGATTCTGTGACTAGTGAGTCCCTTAATTCTCCTTGGTCACTAGGTGAAGTGGAAGCAGATATAGATTCTTGTCCCCTGGATAAAGCACCGGGCCCAGATGGTTATCCCTCCAATTTTTATAAAACATTTAAATCTACTCTTGCCTTGCTCTTACTGTCGGTCTTTAATGAAGCCTCTAGCTCCACCTATTTCCCGAAAGAGATGTTTGAAGTACAAAAGTTACTATTCCTAAACCAGGCAAATCTCCCACAGCGGTTCAAAATTATTCTTCAATAGCATTGCTGAACGCTGACCTTAAATTGTTTGCTAAAATGGTTGCGAATAGAATATCCCCTATTTTGCCTAGTCTGATTAAATCCGGATCACGTAAGCTTTGTGCTAGACAGGCAAGCGACAGACAACACACGCAGGGTTATTAATATGATTGAACACTTCCAGGTGCAGAGCAAGCCTCTATTAATCCTTTATTTGGATGCA
Source organism: Pseudophryne corroboree (assembly GCF_028390025.1). NCBI lineage: Eukaryota > Metazoa > Chordata > Amphibia > Anura > Myobatrachidae > Pseudophryne > Pseudophryne corroboree. Next base: position 271,653,255 of record NC_086451.1, on the reverse strand, counting down.
GAAAAAGCCTTCGATAGGCTTCATTGAGATTATTTAAAAGCTACCTTGCGTTGTTTTTGATTTGCAGACAGGATATTCAACTCCACTTTAGCTTTGTATTCCTCACCGTCGGCTTCAGTTTTCACCAATGGTTGTAATTCCCCTACATTTAATATTTCTAATGGTACTCGTCAGGGATGCCCCCTACCACCTCTGATTTTTGTTTTGGCTGCTGAGCCTCTGGCTGAGCGAATTCGGTCGTTAGAATCGATTGTGGACCCGGTTATAGGGGGGACACCCCATAAAGTCTGTCTTTTTGCTGATTACATTTTAGTATGCCTGCTAGAGCCTCACTCTTCTCTCCCACATTTACATTCTCTCCTGGATTCCTATGCGGCAGTCTCCTGCTATAAGCTGAACACCACTAAGACTGAGGCCCTCCCTCTGAATATTTCTGACAATGCGCTTAAGTATGAAGAATGATTATAAATATGCGTGGCAACTTAGATCGCTTAAGTATTTGGGTGTAAATATTTCTAGAGAAAGTGGCCTCTTGGGGTGTAATTACAATCTGTTTTTTTTCGGGCATTTGAAATGTTTATTAAAGATTGGATGATGCAAGAGGTCTCTTGGGTTGGGCAGGTGGTGGCTGCGAAAATGGTTCTTTTTACCAAAATTGATGTACCTTTTCCATACTATCCCCAGGCCTTTCCCCAAAGTTATTTGTAACAAGTTTAACTGATTATTATCTAAATAGCTCCGAAGTATGCGGGTTGGGTGGCGTATCCGGATTTGGAGATGCACCATACTGCTGCTTTGCTTAGTCAGGCCAGAGATTGGTTTACTCGGGGCTCATTTAAACCATGAGTGTCTATAGAACAGACTGCTGTATTTCACTTTACTCTGCCAGAGTTGCTCTGGTTGCCCACCACTTTGGTTCCTCCCAAAGTTGCTGTTTGTACAGCGGTTCAAGTGACGCTATCTGCATGGCGACCAGTGACTAGATCTGTCCCCACTGGTCCTTTACCCTCCTCACAATTGTCTCTTGATGCAATAGCCCTAATGATCCCTAATTTACAACTACATAATTGGCATGAGCTAGGCCTTTCTACTCTACAAGATGTTCTCATAGACAGTGATTTAATCCCCCTTTTCCTCCCTCCAGGAACAATTCCACATACCTAAACAAGATTTTTATAAGTATCTCCAACTGCGGCACTGGTATCAGGGTTGCCTTCCCATACACGTCCGCCATACTGGTCTCCATAAAGTATTGATATCTCTTTTAATGCCCAGAAGTAATAGAGGTGGCATCTCTAGATGGTACCAACATCTTGTTGTTGAATCCCGTACTGGGGTATTCCCATCACAGAGTAAATGGGAAAAAGACCTCCCTAATGTTTTTACTGAACGTATATGGAAAGCTATAGTTAAATCTTGTTTTAAAATTTCTGAATGTGTGAATCATTCTGAAATGTATTATAAATTGGTTCATTGAGTCTATGTTACACCATAGCGACTACATAAGATTTGGCCTGATGTCTCCTCTAGTTGCTGGTGGAATTGTGGGATGGTGGGAGATATCCTTCATATTTTTTGGCTATGTCCGGCAATACAGTCACTTTGGAGTGAGGTGTTTCTTCTCATCTCTACTGTGCTGGGAATGGTTATTATAGCTGACCCCCTCTTAGCACTTTTCCATTACTACTCTGGTGAGATATCTAGCTGTGATAACTACCTTTTGGGCCATATTCTTATAGATACTAAGGCCGCTATTGCCCAGAAGTGGAAGTCAACCGCTGTCCCTACTGTATTGATAGAAAATAAAGTTCACCAACATTTTATTTTTGAATCAGCAGAGTATATTTATTCCTCAAGGGCTTCTTCTATCCATAGGAAATGGTATAAATGGACCCTATATAAAGAGAGATCAGGCCAAGATTATGTTTATGGTGCTCCAGATTATCTATCTGTACTGCGATCTCCTGAGCCACACTCAACCTCAAATTGTTTAGTGATGCAGACTTTCTGATACCTTGCTTACATATGTTCTACTTTTGATGTTATATTACGGTTTTCCTGCTATGTCTTCTTCTGTCCCCTTGTCTTTATTAGTTTTTTTTACTCTATCCCTTCCCTTTTTGTTTTGTATCTTACTGTTTGTGTAAAACTTCAATAAAAATGTTATATAAAAAAAAGCTGTGAATCAACAGCTTCAAAAATGGCAATGTACCCTGGCTAAAACTTGCTAGTGTTGTAGTGTAGGCCCTTAATTTTGCAGTGTGCAATGATATTTTTTTTTTAATCACAGACTTACCACGAAAAACTGGTGAGCAAGGCTCCAAAGTCTCCCCTAACAAACCCAACAGGGTCATTGTTAGTGTCTTTGCTGAAGACATTGCTGGCATATCGCAGTTGGTGCAGATGGTGGGCCTACAAAAGAAACATTCAAACAATCACTACAAAAACTTGGATTATTTTATGAATCTTTGATGTGCATTATTTGGTCTGTAGGGAATTGGAATGTCACCAAGCAATATCCCACCCTATCCCAAATGACTTAAAGTCTATGGCATGAAATTGTTATCTTACTGAAAAGAGAATGTAACTGCTATTCTTGCACCAGCAGACACACAAAGATAAACTGCTGGATAACTTTTATAACAGTGTATATAATTGCAATACAGATGTGTATTAGATTAACAACATGTAAAATGATATCTATCTGCATAGACCAATGCTAAATTTCTAGAGCTTATTTGCATAGGTAAATAAGAGTGTTCCTTCCATTCTGTATACACTGTATTGTATAAGACATTATTGGCATATTGTCTAACCAAAGCAGTACTAAAGAATTGTGAACCTTGGGAGGTACTAGGGCTTGAAGAAAAAGTGTTGTTGCTCTGTACTCTAGCACAGTTTAATGCAGAAGATCTTCTTGTTCTGTCCACTCCCCTCTAATTGCCCTTTTTCTGTGAATGCTCCCCAGCATGGACAAGAAGCATCTGATGTTAATTTAAATATACTGTAGGATGGTGATTTAGTAAACACCCATCCTTACCATGATAGCTAGATCTGACAGATTTTTTTGTGGTTGCCACATACAGTAATTGTCCAAACAAATCTCTGAACTGGCATTTATAATGTTGGCTTGACCATGTAGACATTAAGTCAGTGTTGAAGGGTTGCATTTAGCTTCCTAGCTGTTGGGATACTGCCAGTCATGTGACTGAAACTGGAATTATGATACCACTCAGGAAATCACTGATAGCCATTATCATGGAGGTGAGTATCGGGGTGGGGGTTAGGGCTCGGTGAGGAGTTGAGGTTAGGCACAAGAGAGGTTAGAGTTAGGCACTAGGATGGGGGTCAGCCCTAGCCAACACCTCCAAGGGTTAGCCAAAGCAAACAACCCTGGTGGGGTTAGCCCTAGCTGCCACCCCCAAGGGTTAGGGTAGGGGACGGGGGGGTGGTACAAATACTTACCCCCTCTGATGTCAGGATCTTCAATGTCAGGATGCTTTGGTTGGTCATGTGACCACTGTCATCTCGACAACAGGGATACAGTATGTATTCCATATTGAAATTGTGAATGACGACATTCAGACCATTATTGTGTCCACATTTTGAATACATTTTGAATTTCTGATTACATCCCAATAAGAAAGCCGAGTGAAAGATTTTTTGGAATGGAAAGGACAGTCAGCTGAAAAGGAAAACAATAGCTTGAGAAAGAAGAGTTAATAGAGGGTGAGTGTGTGGAGACTACGTGAGTTATAAAAAAAGAGGTAATAAGAAAAAAGCACATCTCAGGGAGAACATGGGGCAGAGGGATAAGAAAGTAACAAAGATCTAGAAAGGGAAAAAATGCTGGGACAAGGGAAAGAGAAATGGATGGTGAAATGAGTTGGAAAGAAAACAGAGGTATTGTGAGATAATCAGAAACAGCTGGGAGAAAGAATTAATATATAGGGAGGCAATCTATAGCTGTAGTAAAAATACATAAGATAGGTGTAAAAATCAAAGAAGCCTCAGTGATAAATAGAGAGCTGATTAGAGAAATAATAGTTCAGGGAAAAATTAAGAATTTGTGCTGCATTGTGAAGGGTGAAAAATCAAGTGTGTTGGTGGATAGGAGAGAGAAGATATGTCACAGAAAACTTACAGTACAGATGTAGCCACCTTTATCTTGAGTGGCAGAGGCATTTGTCCCGATCGAGCATACGCAGCGTACTGGGGCGTAGGGAGGCGCACCTAGTCACAGAGAGGCTATCTAATCGCACGGAGACAGACGTTTGGTGTTTGGCGTTACCTTTACGTGTAATACCTGCGATCATCCACCAGATGTCGCTTTTAACAAGCACCACTGCGCATGCGTGTGGGCTCCCGTAAAATATAATACTGAAATACTGTATACTGTATAGTAAGGACTACTTTACTAGTGCGTCTCGTTACGCTGAATCCCGCTGACAAAGCAACATAAAACCAGTAGTGTACACTGACGCAAATGGACGTGTTAGAGGTTCATTATTGCCTAATGATATTAGGAATATTGTACAGTATGTTAGCATCCTAATCCCGTAGGCATTATGGCTTAATCAAAATGAATGGATTTATTCATCTGTCTGCGGCGAAGTGGTGAAGTGTTCCGCATCCTATACTCAGGGTCAGAGTTCGATTCCTAAAGTACAGTACAGTACGAACGCATGTTAGTTTTTTCCAGACACTTTATAACTTTTTTTATTCACATAAACCAGGGCAAATCTGCAGGAGCAGATGTACTGTTAAGGTTCTTTGCACCATACGGTACACATACAATTCTGTAGCAGGGCAGACTCAATCGAAATGGCTACTGCCTGTGACTCCTTGCCCCATGGAGGCCCTCAGCTATGGAGCGAGTGATGACATAGATTTTGTGGACAACGGGGCAGTGCTGAAGGTGCGTCACAATCCCCTCGCTAAAATACATAGGGGTAATAGGAATAAGTGAGGTCTATGCACATTACGGTACACCGGACTTGATCGCACTATGGAGCAATGCTGAAGGAGCATCACAAACCCCTCGCTAAAATACATAGGGGTGATAGGAATAAGCGAGGTCTATGCACATTACGGTACACCGGACTTGATCACATAGCACACTGTCAAAATGGCTGTCGCCCCTGAACCCCCACCACGTGGCAGGCAGCGCTCGGAGATGGAGTGAGAGATAACAGTAGTCTTGAAGGCTACGGGGCAATGCTGAAGGAGCGTCACAATCCCCTTGCTAAAATACACGGGCGATAGGGATAGATAAGCGAGGTCTATCATTACGGTACACCGGACTCGATCGCATAGCACACTGTCAAAATGGCCATCGCCCCTAAACCCCCACCACGTGGCAGGCAGCGCTCGGAGATGGAGTGAGAGATACAGTAGCAGTAGTCTTGAAGGCTACGGGGCAATGCTGAAGGAGCGTCAGAGTCCCCTCGCTAAAATAACAGTACACAGAGGCAATGAGGTCCCGAAGAATGATCAAATAATAAATGCTGTATAATGTACAGTATACAGACCAAAAACAAGGACCCCACACAGTGCATGTTTTGCAGGTAAACCAGCAAGTGCACAGGTGTACTGTATTAATTACTCACTGACACATTTTAAAAGGTCCATACAGTAGGTGGAGCTAATTATTTCACTTGTGATTCTGTGAGACCTGCAAAACATGCACTGTGTGGGGTCCTGAGGACTGAGTTTGAGAACCTGTGGTCTAATGTAAATAAAGATCAATGTGGTGGGGTGTAATGTGAATAAGGGTGTGAAAAAGGCTGTTAGGAGTAATGTGGTACTATCATATGATGTAACGAGAATAAGAGACACTACTGCATGATATAATGTGAATAAAGTTGCAGTACTGTGTTGTGTCATTTCATCTGGGGGTATTATTGTGTTACCATGCCCCTTCCCAGCAAGAACATGCACTGTTTTGGGCTGGCACTAAATGTGCACATTGTTCCTATTTAAATTATAAGGGGTAGGAGTGCCAAAATGGGTGATGGTGCTGGGAAAGGGGTGCAGGCTTAGAGGCGGAATTAGCATCTGTGCAAGAGGGCATCAGCCAAAATCTAGTTTAGGGCATCATGTTGGTCAGGTATGGCTCTGATAATACTGTATACTGTACTCTTACTGTACTTTGCATTCAATAGAGATACTGTTTGCACACAGGTTTTACATGAATCATTGGCAATGCTGCAGGAGTGTCTCATTAGGCAATCTAAAATATACCACGACTATGGGTGGGGATACAGTAGGTAAGTTCTGTCACCATAAGCTGTCTGCTGTGTATAGCAGATTTCCATCTGGGATGCATTTGTGTGTTTGTAATAAGAAAAAAACATTTTACTGTACATTTAGTGGATACAGTATTTCTCCCACATAACGGCACATCATACTGTACAGTTACCCCCATGTACTGTACTGTACCATACTGTATAATGGAATATTTATTGGAAAAGCATCAATATTAATGTAAAAAAAGTATTTATTACAACATCCGATTGCATGTACTGTACTGATCAAAATGTACAGTACTCTTATTCAGGACTTATAAAACAGAAAATAACTGTTCATACACATCAATAACATTACTACTGTATAATATTCTACATTAGTTTATGCAATAATCAGACAAAGGCAATTTTAAAAACATTTTTAATAATGCGCCAATTTAAAATTTTAAACAGAAAATACAGTACAGTACTACATATTTGTGGCTTGACCATTTCTTTCGACTATAACAGGTAATACTTTATACAGGTGATTTATATAATTATTATAATGTTCAGGTGTGAGTACTTCTAGACAAAATTTCTTTATCCCATCCAACAGCTGCTGTTTTGTTGTTGGCTTCGCAACACTCCTAATGTACCTCTTCAATTGAGCCCACACTAATTCAATTGGATTCATGTCTGGTGATCTATAAAAAAAAGAGTATAGAAAAAAAGTTAGTCAATTAATGACATTAAATAGAGAAAATTAAACATACGGTATTGTACTGTTTATTAAACAAAAAAAGACATTTACAGTACTAGAGTGCTATCCAAAATTTTACTTGTACACTGTTGAAAGAATACTCACTCTGGTGGTGTGCGTTCCCAATTCATACCTTTCTCTTCCATAGATTTGGCTGAGGCGGAGTGTTTAGGATCATTGTCTTGGAATATCCTATGGTGAGTTGGGTAATATTTATTCACAAATGGCACCATACATCCCTCTACTATTGTTTCTTGGAAAAATTTCTTATCCATGATCCCTACAGAAATAAAAAAATGTTGTTCATTAATAAGCAACTCATTTTATTGTGCAGTTACATGTACTCTACAGTACAACATGTATTTTTAAAGAACACAGGCACAGAATAAAGTATAGTACTGTACCTTCGAAAAATAATAGGGGACCAGCTCCTAATCATGATATGCCTCCCCATACATGGACTTTCAATGGATGCTTTGGCCGTGGTTTTAATGAGATATGGTTACTTTCCGGAATGACTTTCTGGAGAACCGCTCAAGGGCAACAGACGATTCATCTGTGAAAATGACATCATGAAATGTTTCACCACTCTCAATCCATCGCCGTGCCTGTTCCACTCTCTTTTCTTTATTCACATCTCTTATCATGGGAGATATCCTGTGAAGAGCCAAAAATAATGAAATCAGATACAGTAATGAAAGAGATTACTGTATATACAGTAGACTGTATGTGCAGTATACTGTATTATATACCTACTGTATACATTAAACTGTACATACATTACAGTATATACAGAGTAATATATATATATATATATATATACACATACATACACACACACAAACACAGTATACAGTATGTAATCATCACAATAAGCCGGCAATGCTTCATTGCTGTCTCTGAGTGCCTATACAGTAGGTATCTCTTTTGGGATAGATTATATATATATATATATATATATATATATACATACACACATACATACACATACATACACATACACACATACTGTATATAGTATAAAGTACACACTCTGTATAATGATTTATGTCATTGTTATATCACTTATCAAGGGATTACTAACAGTGAATAAGTGTGCATTTACTGTATGGTTTATACTGCTTTCAGTATTTTACCTTGTTGCGCCAAAGGTCCATCCCATTTTCCGTCGCATCCTTCTGACGCTGATGGCCGATATGTCCAGGTCATACTTGGAATGGAGAATCTGTTTTATTTGCAAAGCAGTACGCTCATCATCCTCACGAGTTAGTTCCTCCACAATTTGTTGCACTCTCCTACAGTACAATACAGTATGAAAAATATGAATTAATGAACAGCACAATCAGTTAGATGAAGTGTTTTTTTTTATTTCCAAAAAATTGTCTATGGTATACAGTACTGAAAATACCACATCAGTGTTATGGACTGCAATTAGTTTCCTGTATTAAACAGATACAGTAAATAACCCTCCTTGGAAGTGCATGGGCCCTGTGAGACTTCCAGTAGTGTACAGCATAAGGGGCGACTGACATGATGTACAAGCATTACATACAGTAAATGTCAGTACTGTATGTAAATTCTTCAATTATTGCCTAACAACAATGCTGCATACTGTATATTAAATACTGTAGGCCTAGAAATGTGCATCTCAATATGGTAGTTAAAAAACACAGGGGCCCATGGGGATAAGCGAGTTCTATGCACATTAAAAATGGCCGCCGACCGTGAACCCCCAGCACGTGGCAGCGCTCGGATATGGAGTGAGAGATGGCATAAGTTTTACAGGCCAAGGGGCAATGCTGAAGGAGCGTCACAATCCCCAAGCTTAAATACACCGGGATAAGCGAGGTCTATGCACATTACGTTACACCGAGCTCGATCGCATAGCAACCTGACAAAATGGGCACCGACCGTGAACCCCCAGCACGTAGCAGCACTCAGATATGGAGTGAGAGATGGCATACGTTTTACAGGCCAAGGGGCAATGCACAGGGACATTACAGTAAGGATATTCATGTAAGAATATAAATAATTGTAAACAGTAAATGAAGGAATTACCGATCAAATACTGTATGAAGAAACTGTGTCAATGAGCTAGAACACGTGAGGCTAGCAGAAGTTTTCAAATGCAGACACAGAGAGCAAATTATCAGGAGATTTCTCAAAGGTCGGAGATGATCCACACAGCAAGTCTGATTACGAGGAAACAGCTTTGCAAAGTGGGTAGCGGGCAGTGACTGAGACGCTGTTTTATTCACATTCAAACAAATGGAATTCTTCCCGCTGAAAGCATGCTCTGTGATTGGTGCCAGTATAGGCGCATTCATCCTTGCACCAATCACAGAGCATGCTTTCAGCGGGAAGAATTCCCTTTATTTGAATGTGAATTAAAGAGCGTCTCAGTCACTGCCCGCTACCCACTTTGCAAAGCTGTTTCCTCGTAATCAGACTTGCTGTGTGGATCGTCTCCGACCTTTGAGAAATCTCCTGATAATTTGTCCTCTGTTTCTGCATTTGAAAACTTCTGCTAGCCTCACGTGTTCCAGCTCATTGACACAGTTTCTTCATATAGTATTTGATCGGTAATTCTTTCATTTACTGTTTACAATTATTTATATACGTACATGAATGTCCCTGTGCATTGCCCCTTGGCCTGTAAAACGTATGCCATCTCTCACTCCATGTCCGAGCGCTGCCACGTGCTGGGGGTTCACGGTCGGCGGCCATTTTGTCAGGTTGCCATGCGATCAAGCTCGGTGTAACGTAATGTGCATAGACCTAGCTTATCTCGGTGTATTTTAGCTAGGGTATTGTGACGCTCCTTCAGCATTGCCCCTTGGCCTGTAAAACGTATGCCATCTCTCACTCCATATCCGAGCGCTGCCACGTGCTGGGGGTTCATGGTCGGCGGCCATTTTGTCAGGTTGCCATGCGATCGAGCTCGGTGTACCGTAATGTGCATAGACCTCGCTTATCCCGGTGTATTTTAGCTAGGGGATTGTGACGCTCCTTCAGCATTGCCCCTTGGCCTGTAAAACTTATGCCATCTCTCACTCCATGTCCGAGCGCTGCCACGTGCTGGGGGTTCACGGTCGGCGGCCATTTTGTCAGGTTGCCATGCGATCGAGACTTCGTGTAACATAATGTGCATAGACCTCGCTTATCCCTGTGTACTTTAGCTAGGGGATTGTGACGCTCCTTCAGCATTGCCCCTTGGCCTGTAAAACATATGCCATCTCTCACTCCATGTCCGAGCACTGCCACGTGCTGGGGGTTCACTGTCGGTGGCCATTTTGTCAGGTTGCTATGCGATCGAGCTCGGTGTAACGTACTGTAATGTGCATAGACCTCGCTTATCCCTATCGCCCCTGTGTATTTTAGCTAGGGGATTGTGACGCTCCTTATATCAATGTGCAGTACTGTATGATTGCTCTCACTTGTGGTGAAACACCTATCTTATCAAATACAGTAACTACTGTACAGTATAGTTGTTCGCACAAGTGATGGCTATCATACTGTACATTTAAACTGAAGTCCGTAACAGAGCATTCTGTCCCTCCTGGAGAGGATCATGTTGGGAGGCACAGGGAAAATAGTATAATACTGTACAGTATCTGCACTTTACTGTTGAGCACTTTATTTGAAAATGTAGTGTTGTTTGCTATTTTTATCATATTGTGCTTTCCATGTTTTCTTATTGTGGTTTTTATATTTTTAGACAAAAGACAAAGAATGCAGACTACCAGATTTTACGGGAGTGCCAAAACCGCCCATCAGTGGCACAGAAACTTACTGCATTAGTCCCACAAAAGAAGAAGAAAACTGCTCAGAAAGAAAATGTGGTGAAACCACGAAAAAATGCCAAGGCAAAGAATAATAGTTTGGGGCTGATATGTGGTTTGCCAATTTATGTCATTGTTCCATCTCTTGCAGATCACGGTGTTCAGCCAAAGAATCTGGAAATACCGGTGCTAGAGGACGTGACAAACACGCTGCATCAGGAAGCTTCTTTTTTGGACCATGTAGCCACCCCTGGACAAGAAGACATGGCACATTCACCACGAAGAAGGTTGGATTTCACAGATGTGAACATCAAAGTGCAGGACTGCCAGTGTACCTGTGCTGTTTTAGTAAAGGAGCTACTCAGCAAGGTGATCAATATGGAGGCAGAACTTAGTGGACAGGTAAGTAACCTTGGGGGACAGGTCAATCAGCTGCAGACAGATGTGGCTAGCCTTAAAGAAGGCATAAAGGAACAGATGGTAGAAGCCATGAAGAAAGTCATCGAACAAACAAGGGAAGAATGGCAAGTTGGAGTTGGCCGCACCATAATTACAACACACCACCAAGCGGTTCAAGTCAGCGGCCTGGACGAAGTCAGCGGACTGGACGACCGCAGAGGCCTGGACGACCGCAGCGGCCTGGACGACCGCAGAGGCCTGTACAAAGTCAGCGGCCTGGACGACCGCAGAGGCCTGGACGACCGCAGAAGCCTGGACGATCGCAGAAGCCTGGACGAAGTCAACGGCCAGGACGAAGTCAGCGGCCTGGACGACCCCAGAGGCCTGGACGACCGCAGAGGCCTGGACGAAGTCAGCGGCCTGGACAAAGTCAGCGGCCTGGACGAAGTCAGCGGCCTGGACGACCGCAGAGGCCTGGACGACCGCAGAGGACTGGACGACCGCAGAGGACTGGACGACCGCAGAGGACTGGACGAAGTCAGCGGCCTGGACGACCGCAGAGGCCTGGACGACTGCAGAGGCCTGGACGACCGCAGAGTCCTGGACGAACGCAGAGGACTGGACGACTGCAGAGGCCTGGACGACCGCAGAGGACTGGATGACCGCAGAGGCATGGACGACCGCAGAGGCATGGACAACCGCAGAAGCCTGGACGACCGCAGAAGCCTGGACGAAGTCAGCGGCCTGGACGACCGGAGAGGCCTTGACGACCGCAGAGGCCTGGACGACCGCAGAGGCCTGGACAAAGTCAGCGGCCTGGACGACCGCAGAGGACTGGACGACCGCAGAGGCCTGGACAACCGCAGAGACCTGGACGACCGCAGAGGCCTGGATTCAAGTGTTCTGTTGCCAGGAACACCAATGATGACCAGCACACCTGCTCACAGGCCACTTTTCAATACATTCGGAGGCGCTCTGACCGATATTCCCCTGGCTGTCATCTCCACTGCCCTGGACAACCATCTGTACAGAGCTTCAAATGAACACATTCAAAAATATGCACATTCTCTGTTCCAGTACCATGTACAATACGACAAATACTTGACGTGGGCCAATCGTGTGAACTTTGATGGTTCCAAGGGCAAATTTCTGCTGCCCAAAAATCTGGTACACGACATCATGGGTAGGTGTGAACGCCGCGTGAGGATTGGTGCTCCAGAAAAGAGGAAGATATGGGATACCATAAACGCTGTGCTGAGAATGAGGAGGAAAATGCCTTGGAAGATCCACTTTAATGAAACCAGATCATTACATACCGATCCTCCTAGCTTCAGCACATCAGCTTGACACAGCTGGAGCTAAAAAATTGTGGCACTGTACCTGTATGACCTGTAAATTTTCTGGGGCTGCATGCACTGTGCTGAATCCACTTGGAGCAGCACGGTTACTCAAAGGGGAGTGCATGAACTTGGCTCACCACATTCCTGATGAGAGTGTCTGGCCCTGGTAATGTAAGGGCCTGGTACAAGTTGCCCCTTTTATTCCCCTGGCACCAGTTGATTTGTTTGGTGCTGCTGTATCTATCCAGTAGCAGCCGAGTCCATTGTGCTGTGTCCATCTGGGGCCTTGTGCTGTGTTTCCATCCAGGGGCTGCTGTTGTCCATCCTCTGTTCTGGTGTCCATATGCGACAGTGTTAAAAAATAAAAGACAAAAACTAAAAATAAAACAAAAAAGCAAAACCTAAAAATAAAAACATAAAGTACAAAAACCATTACCCCGCACCCCCCACCACAAAAAACAAATTAAAAAATGTTAAAGTTGATATTGTTACTGTATTTGTGATGTTACCTTTTGATTAAAGTACCGTACAGTATGTGTGATGTTGGCTTTCTTATTACAATTACAATTCTTTCTTATTATAATTCTTATTATCAAATGTGTGATGTTACATGTTCCTACTGGCTTTGTCCCACGTCCATGCTGTAAATAAAGTGTTTCAATCCCCAAGCATCTGAGTCCATTGTGCTGTGTCCATCCAGGGGCTGCTGTTGTCTGTTTCCGTTCTCCGTTCTGCTGTCCGTATGCGCCCATGTTCCAAAATCAAAAGACAAAAACTAAAAATAATACAAAAAAACAAAAAACTTTAAAAAAAAATACAAAAAAATACCCATTACCCCACACCACCAAAAAAAAAAAAAAATGTTAACGTTTATATTGTTACTGTATTTGTGATGTTACTTTTTGATTAAAGTACCATACAGTATGTGTGATGTTGGGTTTCTTATTACAATATGTGTGATGTTACATGTTCCTACTGATTTTGTCCGTAAATAAAGTGTTTCTTAAAATAAACATGACGTGGTTTCCAATTTTTTTATTCCCAACTTCCTCATATACTGTACTGTATAAATTAGTACTATTGTATGATGGGCATTCAATTAAGAGTGGTATATGTAAAACAACTTGGTTAGGCTACTTGTTTCACTGGTGTCTATGGCGGCCTGGGGAGCACTGTTACTCAAGAGAAGGGGTTGTACTGTATGCACTGTACAAGCTTGCCGAGGGGCAGAATCCTTGGGCATTTCAGGGCATGGTAGAAGTGTCCCCCATTTTATCCCCCTGTTACTGGGCATGAGTCAATGGCTTGTGATGGCTTCATCCAGGCAGGGTCATACTGTTACTGTACTAGCACTTTGTAGTACATACAACTTTGTATATACAGTACAGTAGGTCACAATTGGTACTGTACATTACCAGTTGATCCTAATCAGTTTTCCAGTGATACAGTACATGCCACCCACTGTATTATACTGTACATGTCACACTTACTGTATGCTATTGCTACAATGTACAGTATGCTCAATCTACTGTGAGATAGTGTCCTAGTCCCTTGCATTGTACTGCTGCCATGTCCCTTGATGCATCTTTCTGCATTCCTTGTAAAGCACACTTGGGGTCGATGTACAGTATGAAACAGTAAGAAGACGGAGAAGTGTGCATACAGTATCAATCAACTGCTGCCTGTACATTGGCTGTTTGGAATGAAATTCTGGTAATGGATGATTGTCATTTGCTCTCATCCATTACCGGAATTTCATTCCAGACAGCCAGATCTGGCAGATTATCTGCCAGATAATTGTATGGTGTACAGTATGCCTAGCTTATACAGTAGAAAAAGATACTATACAATGGAGTACAATATAACAAAAAAATGTATTTAAATTATTTTTTTTTAAAGAGATCTTAAAAGAAAATTAAAAAAGTGGTCCACTAACAGGTGGACCACCTCCCGCAGGAGCAGAATGGCACGCTGCAACTGTTCTGTGGGAAAAAAGGACAGTATTACAACACAAATACTGAATACTTTACAGTGTAGTAATGGCAATACAGTACTCTATATTAGACAATCTTGTTATTTACAATGTACAGTACTGTATTGTCACTACAGTAAATCGAACACTACTGTATGCAGTCGAGGTAATTTAAGCATTGCTATAGTTTACCTCTTGTATAAGTGGGCTGCTGCCTGCCCGCTTCTGGGCCAGCCCACCTTTCTTGCCCCTGTCTAGGGCCCCCATAAATCATTGGCACTATATTGAAGAAAAGAAAACATTAGTCACATTCCAATACTATACAATTACTACTGTATACTGTAGGTACAGTATTATACTGTATTGCTGGTATTCAAAATAAAAAAGTACTGTACAAGAGTTTAGCTTCAACAGGTCATAAACAAATTATCAAAGGAATAAAACACCACAGTACAAGTACAGATCATGGTAAATACTGTAGACATTTATGCATTAGCAGTCATGACATTTCATGACAACTTCAGTGTGGCAAAAACAGAGGGTTACAGTACTGTAGGTGGTGTTGTAAGGGGTTCTATAAATAATAGTGGACTGTACTCAGAGCTGGCCCTAACCAATATGATTCCCTAGACACGTTTTTGTCTGGTGCCCCCTTGCACAGACGCTATTGTCCGCCTCTGACCCTGTACCCCTTTCCCAGCACCATCACCCAGCAACCATAACAGTCCTCATTTTGGTGCTCCTACAACCTATATTTAAAATAGGAACAGTGTGCACATTCGGTGTGCATCCCAAAATGGTGCATGTTCTTGCTGGGAAGGGGCATGGCCACACAGTAATTCCCCAAGTTGAAATTACGCCACACAGTATTGCAACTATATTCACATTATATCATGCAATAGTGTCTCTTATTCTCGTTACATCATATGATAGTACCACATTACTCCTCAAAGTATTCCCACTTATTCACATTGCATCACATCATATTGCTCTTTGTTCACATTAGACCACACAGTAGTGAGTGCCCTTGCTATATGTTACGCAACAAAGTACTGTAGTACCCCTTATACACATAATGCTGCACATTAGTAATGCATTTTGTATGCAGATAGAGACACAGTCTAACACAGAATATACTGTAGGCATAGGCGGATCCAGGGGGGGTACTCGGGCCCGTGCCCCCCCCCCCCCTGTCGTTTCTGACTTCTTCTTTTTTCAAAGGGAGAACAGCAGCAGCACTGCTATTTCTGTCAGTCAGATTTGATAGAAGAGCTGGCAGGCACTATGACCCGCCGCAGCTCTAACAGCAAGTCCTTGTGGTAACCAATGGGGAGGCTAGAGCTGCAGCTTCAGCCTCCCCATGCTCACACCGCTACCTACCTCCCCAACTGCCAGAAATCCAGAGTCCAGCCCAGGCGCGGGGTTCAAATGCCAGCATCCAGTAAGACTGTTACTAATGATGGCACAGAAGGCTTCATTAACCTTCACTGCACCGCACAGTATCCCAGTGTTTCCTCCTCCACTTCCTTTACCACCATGGTAGGTGCAGTCACACTCAGCTCAGCTTTGAGAAGGCGGCCCGTGTGATTGTGACAGGGCTGGCCTGCAGAAGTCTTATGCTGCTTGTTGGAGATCCAGCTGGCTGCTTCTGCTAATCAAAGATGGACAGTTCATGTCCTGCAGTCTGAGTCTCAGTGCAGAGCCCAAAACAAGGTATGCTGCACCTGCCACCACCAAATAAAACTATAATAATTATATTGTGCTGGGGAGGTGCCTTCCAGGCTCCCATACCTAATGGAACAGGTGACCAACATTTCAAGGCCCAATCAGCCTTTTCATCAGGGTGAAACATTGGCAATAAACCAGGATACGCTCCTACAGCCAATCATTACCTGATGGTGTATTCTGTGAGGCCACGCCCCCTGTGATACCACACCCCTTATCTGGAAGCACACGTGCCTTAGGTGCATGTAAATATAACTATTACTGTTCCCCTATCATGGTGCCCTCCTTTCATTTTCTTCTGGATCTGCCCCTGACTGTAGGCATGCTGCATATCATGTTAATCAGCAGAAGCTTCTTGTGCTCTTAGGCATTTGCCAAGTATGCCTATGCCTAGAGCAGGCTTAGACTGTACTGTAAGTAACAGATGGAAAAGCACAACAGATAGGAGGTCCCAGCTCAAAAGATCTTATAGTACTGTACAGTACAGTACATTGGGGGTAATTCAGACCTGATTGTACTGCTGCATTCACATATTCACCCTTGCAAGCGTGCAAATGCATGTGTATGCAGAGCTGTGAAAATCCAGTATGTGCAGTCTGTGCGCAGCCCAGTGCTTTCTCCTACTGTGCGATGAGATCAGGCTGAGTGGGGACCGAGCTGACATCAAACACCCTCCCTAATAACTCGTGTCCAAATGCGTTTTTCCAGACACTCCCAGTAAATGGCCAGTTTTCACCCACAAACGGCCTCTTCCTGTCAATCGCCTTGCGAACGCCCGTGCAATCGTAGTTTTGGAACCAGACTGTCCCCAATGCCTATTGTTGTTTGGCAACGTGTGTGAGCATTGCGGTATGCCCAGCAGCCATCAGGTCTGAATCACCCCCACTGTGCATTTGGATTACATACACAATCCCACCGGAGGGGATACTTTCTGTTTACAGTATATACTGTACCAACAGCTGCATCCCTCCTGCCAGAACGCCGGCAGAGGGATGAGTGCTCCAAGTCTCCTTGCAGCCTTGTTGCTCTCGCCACGCAGCAGACTTGTGACTCGCATAACTCCACACAGGATCTATTCTCACTCTATGGGTGTCGTGGACACCCACAAGTGGGAACATATGTAGCGTAGGGATTACGCCTATCGGCATTGTCACTGTTAACCCGACAGCCGGAATTTAACTGCAATGAGCAGAAAGACAGAAATGGATAGACTGTCAGTATGGAAAAGAGGGGTAGGATGAAAGATGGCTGGGTGTGATGAAGAAGTGGACATTGAGAGCCTGTCTTACAAACAAGTTTAAGGAAGAAATCAGTAGTCAGGATACGCCGCATGCATTTGTGGAGTGAAGAGGGTGAAAAAGGAGAGAATGTACAGTATGTACTGTAAGGTTATGTCAGAGGGTGTGAAGATGATCAGTTCAGTGTTATACATGTTAGAGTACAGTACAGTGCATTATGTATTTCTATCCTATTACCTGGTGTCTCCTCCACTGGTTGGCGACGGACTGTAAAAAGATAAAATACAGTTAGTCATATCAGTTTGACTTAAAATAATGTTGGAGAAAAAATACTGTAATTACAGTACCAACTATTGCTACTGTACAGTATATTTACCAAAAATGTATTCTGGCTCGTCGTCTGTGGGTAAAAGAGAAGAATATTATAAGATACAGTATACAGTAAAAAGTATAGTAATAGTACACTAGTGTCCAGGCCCGGTGACAGGTGGGTAAAAAAAGGGATGCTTGTGACAGGCATGGTGATTCCAAGGGGCCCCACCGAGACCATCAGAAAATTTGTGAGTGGCCCGTATGCCGGTGATTATGACTAGACTAAGGTAGCAACTTTTTTTTGTTTTGAATTATGTATACTGTACAGTACTGTACTGTATGTGCTACCTATTTACACTCCATGCAATGATGGCATATTGTACAGTACACTGAAAATATTTAGCAGTTACTGTACTGGTAATTTTTGGGATGACAGTATCAGCATACTGTAAGCATCCAACTGCGGACCCCAAACAGATGCCGCCCCTAGATACAGTACGTGCCTCTCGTGCATAATGGGAAATTCATCACTGACAGTAGCTAGAGAGAGAGATGAATGGAGAGACAG
The DNA here is from genome assembly GCF_028390025.1 of Pseudophryne corroboree. Classification (NCBI taxonomy): domain Eukaryota; kingdom Metazoa; phylum Chordata; class Amphibia; order Anura; family Myobatrachidae; genus Pseudophryne; species Pseudophryne corroboree. The sequence continues at coordinate 271,634,929 of NC_086451.1, read as the reverse complement.
TGACAAGGGGAGAGAGAGAGAGAGAGAGAGAGAGACAGGTACATTTAGTAAGATGGGAGTTTTTTTAGAACAGGTGATGTTGTCCATACAGTAGCAACCAAATACAGTATTACCTACTGTACTGCATTATCGTCTGTAAGTGTAGCTAGATAAATGTTAATGTGGAATGTGATCGGTTGCTACTGTATGGGCAACATCACCAGTTCAAACAAAAACACTCATCTAAAGTCCCCCATCCACTATTCTGAATTGTGCAATTTTCATCCGATTTCTATAATTTGCCAGAAAAATCTGATGAAAAGTGCTACTCTGATGGTATCAGATCAATGTCAGAAATAATTCTTACCACTAAATGCAGCGTCATCATCATCATCCTCCTCCTCCTCGGCGGCCTGTTCCAGTGTAGGGCCTGTGAAAAAAAACATTAATGAGTAAAAAAAGGTTCATTCCAGGAAATACACTACTGTACTATTTTCAACACAATGTTGTACATACAGCATACCCTCCAACATGACCCGCCCCACTAGGTACAAAATGCTCTGTTTCTGGACTTCCCTCTTAATTTATTATTGCCATCACCTGTGAAGAAACAGCTTTCTTATCATTTAACTAGTTCAACACAGGTGATGGAAATCATAAATTAAGAGGGAAGTCCAGAAACAGAGCATTTTGTACCTAGTGGGGCGGGTCATGTTGGAGGGTCTGCATACAGAAACATAGAATTTGATGACAAATACTGTAAGTACCACTTTGTCCATCTAATCTGCCTCTTTTTTTAACCATTTTTTATAGATCAAACCTTATTTGATCCTAATTTCTTTGTAAGGATATCCTTATGTCTCTTCCATGCATGTTTAAATACTGTAGCTCTACTGTTTTAGGCTCTACCACCTCTGATGGGAGGCTATTCCACTTGTCCACTGCACTTTCTGTGAAGTAATTTTTCTTAAAATTCCCCCTGAACCTCCTTCCCTCCAGTCTCAGTGCACATCCTCGTGTCCTATTGCTTGCAGTATCTTCAAAAGACGCGCAAGATGGAATTGTCCTTGGGCCATCCCACCCTTATGTTGTATAAACAGGACATGCACACTTTAACAAACCCATAATTTCAGCAACAGGATCTGCCACACGACTGTGGCTGAAATGACTGGTTGGTTTGGGCCCCCACCAAAAAAAGAAGCAATCAATCTCTCCTTGCTCAAACTGGCTCTACAGAGTCAAGATGAACCAGACTGGACTTACTTGATGGGTGCAGTGTGGTGGGGGACAGAGGGTACTGGTCCTCCTCCTCCGCCATGGCCTGTGACAGTGTAGGGCCTGTGAAAACAAAAATTCCATGAAATATACTTTTGTATTCTGTCTTGAATACAGTATAACAAAAATTCAGTCAGGTTGGAGGAGAGTAGATTTCGCACACAGAGACGAGAATGTCGAGGCCAGAATCAGGGGGTAGTGAAGGAGGTTTAGGATACCGTACCTCACCCTGTTGGCATTGCTGCAATCATGATGCCGCTGCCGGTCACCTGACCGCTGGAATCCTGACTGCTGGTCACGTAAACCCAACCCATTGGTTTAACACAATGTACAGTACAGTACAATACTGCAGTTTACTTACCAAGTTGGGGAGAGGGCTTCTCCTCTTCCTCTTCCTCCTCTTCCTCCTGACTGTCAATAATTACTAAATGGAAAATAAAAAAAAGATTATAAACAAAATACAGTAGAGTACAGTTACTACAAAACTGAACAGTAGTCTACAGTAGTACAGTGCTACAGGAGGCAGAGATATATTCATAATACAGTAGGAGCAGAATGACTGTCCAGTGGTAGGGGACATACAGTACTGTACCTGTATTTAAAACACCTGCTGTCTGGATCCCGACATTCAGAATGCCGAGTCCGGAATCAGAGTATGATTGGAGGGTTAGGCTAGTGTAGGGTGGGTAGGATGCACAATTTTGGGCACCATACTACAAAATGGATATCGTGGAACTAGAAAAGGTTTAGAGGAGGGCGACCAAAGCGATCAAGTGGATTGAGAAGCTGGAATACGAGGAAAGGCTTGGCATGTTTACATTGGAAAAGAGGAGATTAAGAGGGGACATGATTAACCTTTACAAATATATACAGTAAGGGGACAATACACAGGAACTGTTTTTGATAAGATCGACACAGAGGACACGTGCACAGACACACGTGTTGGAGGAGAGGAGATTTCGCATACAGAGGCGAAAAGGGGTCTTCACAGTGAGGGAAATACTGTACATTTGGAATTCCCTGCCTGAAAAGTAATAAAAGTGGGCTCGGTCAATACTTTTAAGAATGGGCTTGAGAAAATCCTACTGTACTTACTATACTGTGGCTCCTCCTCCTCCTCCCCCGAGTCCACGTAAGTGACATCTGTGTTGAATATAAAAAAAAAATGATAAACCAAAAAGAAAAGTCAAATTTGCCATTGTTATTTCCAATACTACTGTACTAAAGTATTATCCAATACTTTACAGTAGTACAGTGCTACAGAAAGTAGAGAGACAGAGAGACATTCTTAGCCAGAGTGTGGAATGACCGTCCATTGGTAGGGGACGTACTGTACCTGCATCTAAAATACCAGCTGTCCGGACCCCGGCATTCAGAATGAAGATGCCGGAATCAGAGTATAAATGGAGGGTTAGGGGGTAGTGGAGGAGGGTTTCGATACCATACCTCAACCTGATGGGATTTCTGCAATCAGGATGCCGCTGTCGGTCACTTGACTGCTGGAATCCTGACCACTGGTCACGCGAACCAAAGCCATTGGTACACAACGGAATATGCTGCGCTATATAAGAAACTGTTAATAATAAATAAATTGGAAAACTCACCTCTTCAGACAAGCCTACTGTATCATATTCCAGACCCACCCACATAACCTTCAATGCTTCCCTATCCAATTGCATCCTCTCTGTACAGAACACATAACCTCACCTATTTCCCTATAGATTGTAAGCTTGCGAGCAGGGCCTTCCTACCTCTACTGTATGTCTGTCTGTTTTTACCCAGTTTTGTTCTATGACTGTTATTCTAATTGTAAAGCGCAACAGAATACTGTATGCTGCACTATATACGGTAAGAAACTGTTAATAAATCAATAAATAATAAATGTACAATACAGTGCAGTAGAGTACTGTACAGTAGATTACAATTCTTACCAGGCTGGCCTGAGGGCTCCCCCATTTCCTCCTCCTCCTCCGCCTCCATATCAATAATGAGGCGATCTGTGTGTAAAAGATAACAAGTATTGTTAAATAAAAAAATGACAGTAATACTGTAGGAAACTAGTGTGTCTGTAACAAAAATAATGATTACCACTTCCGGAGCTCGCTACCTCCGGCTCCTGGTCAGGTGGGGTAGGCTCCTGGGTGGGTGGGGCACGTGCTGCTGTGGAAAAATCACACTGTAGCATAAGCTGCTGTACAGTACAATGAAATACAGTACAGTAAATAATGGATAAAAATAAATCATAAAATATCATAAGATACAGTATGCCGGCGCTCAGTATCCAGACGATGGCATCCCGAATGCAAAAATACAGAATCGGAAAATCCCCACAGGGGGTTGTTAAGTATATCCCCCCGCCTAACCAAAAACCTACCTTCAAGCAGCCTAAACCTCCCACTTGGTGCTTAACCCTAAGTCCCCCCTGGTGTTGCCTAAACCTAACCACCCATGGCCGCAGCACAACCCTAACCCTACTCGCTCCCTCAGTATCGCTCAGTATCCAGATGATGGCACCCGAAATCCAAAAATTCCAAATGCGAAAATCCAAACAATGGTTCATTAAGTACTGTATAGTACTGTACCCAGTTGTGAAAGAACAGTAGGGTGGTATGGAGTACCATTAAGAAATTTGGTGGTGGTACACAGTACCATCAGCCCTCCACTGGTGCATAAGTTATAAGGGGCAATTTTGTGTGTGGTACATAAAATGGTGTCAGTGGCATACTGTAACTGGTGGTACTGTGAGAAAAAAATAACAGTGCTGTAAGTGAAGCTGTCAATTTGTAACATGTACTATACAGTATCCAGGACACATGTACAGTAGTGTAACGATGACAGTCGCACCAGAATTCTCATTACACAATACCATTGGGAAGCAAAGCACTAATCAGAGAGTACTGTAGTGTGCTTACCGGCTGCACTGGTGCCTGGCGGCGCAGGTGGTGGTGGTGGTGGTGGTGGTGGTTGTGGTGGTGGTGGTGGTGGTGGTGGTGGTACTGTAAGAAAAAAATAACAGTGCTGTAAGTGAAGCTGTCAATTTGTAACATGTACTATACAGTATCCAGGACACATGTACAGTAGTGTAACGATGACAGTCGCACCAGAATTCTCATTACACAATACCATTGGGAAGCAAAGCACTAATCAGAGAGTACTGTAGTGTGCTTACCGGCTGCACTGGTGCCTGGTGGCGCAGGTGGTGGTGGTAGTGGTGGTGGTACTGTGGGAAAATTTGTCATACGAGCGCATTAAAACACAGTGGACGCCACTAATACAATTAGAAATCCCTAGCACCACTAGGGGGAGACAGCAGCACAGAGTATATCAGCGGGCAGCATAACTCCTGACTGCCTGGACCTATTTACAACACACTCGGTACACATCTGACTATAATAGGACATGCATGATACAGTACGTCAGTGATAACAGGGCTGCATGTGACACGGACAGTGACATGATGTGACGAGGGAAATGCAGGTAGAACAAACCACACACTGAGAGTTATATACTGGAAGTACAGTAGCATGGTCCCCTGCAGCACAGAGTATATCAGGAGATAGATAATGTGCTGCGCTATATAAGAAACGATAAAAAAAAAGATAATTTCACAGGAGCACCGACATGATGTGAGGAGGGGAATGGGGGAAGCAGGGAGACACAGACTGAGAGTTATATAGTGGGAGGAGCATGGTCCCCAGCAGCACAGAGTATATCAGGAGATGAGTGATGTGTCAGTGAGGACAGGGCTGCATGTGACAGGGGCAGTGACATGATGTGAGGAGGGGAATGGGGGAAGCAGGGAGACACAGACTGAGAGTTGTATAGAATATTAAACACATTTATACTGTGTGTTTAATATTTACATTTAGTTTTGTAAACAGACATTCTTAACATCACGGGCAACCAGATCTCACAGGAAGTGTCCCACCCTCCCTCCCATCTGGATTGCAGTGAGTTATCTGTGCTGGTCAGGACAGGGGGGTGGTACTGTATAAATCACTATGTACACTACTGTATTTGACAATACTTACCAGCTTGGCGGCGCCTGTCCCGCCTTCTGTGCCGTCGTGCTCCCAGCCCTGTAAAAATATATATACAGTATAATGGCAGCATACTGTACAGCCAATGAAGTTCAAAATTGACAGCATCTTTATGACATCACTATCAATGGAATTGTTCAGGAGGGAATAGTGTACTGTACTGTCTTCAAAACGTAAGGGGCACATTTCTAAATGTGACATACAGTACACTTAGTCTCGCTACAGTACAGTAGGTCCAGGGTATTAGACAGAACACTACCTTTATAGACATTGTAACACAGATTAGCATTGCCCTTATAAACATTATGACACACATCAGCATGCAGCCCTCCCACCCTTAACCATCTCAGTACTGTTCATTACAGTATAAATTGATTTCATGACAGATGATGCAGCACTCACCTGAATTCATCTTATTCACGTCATGTCACAGTAGTGCAGTTTATTCACGTTACAGTACTGTCCTTGATTCACGTTGTGTCACACAGTAGAGCACCTTATTCACGTTACTGTATTGTACGTCACAGTAGAGCAGTAGTATATCCACATTACGTCACAAAGTAGAGATCTGCCACAGTCATGAACCTTATAACACATTATGCAAGAGTAATGCACGTCAGAACACATTAGGCCATTGTAACATCCCTTTTAATAATTTCTGCCACAGTAACGTCCCTTAGAACACTGTACTATCTGAAACAGAAATCTCCTTTATAACCAAAAAAAAATTGACTGGAACTTTGGGAATAAAACCCGGGACTCTCAGCGTGGGAGGCAGGAGACTGCAATTACAGCTGCACGTTACACTGAATGATAATGTACGATACACTGCACAATACGCTGCAGGTACACTGCACGATGCACTGCACGACACTGCATATGCACTGCACTATGTGATACAGTACACTGCACAATACGACAAACTGCACATTACACTGCACAATACGCTGCAGGTACACTGCACAACACTGCATATTGTATGCACTGCACTGCGTAATACAACAAACTGCACATTACACTGCACATTTCCCTGAAAAATATGATACAATGTACACTGCACAAAACACTGCAATTACCACATGTGTATATACAGTACACTGCACGATGTGATTCACTATGCATTACACTCACTGCACTATACCATATACTGAATGTACACTGCATGACACGCTGCAATTACGCAGCACGATACACTGTGATACACTGCATATACTGTACACTGCATGATACACTGCACAATCGTAGACCACGTGGATTGTAAAGAACTATATATACACACAAGTTAAAAAAATAATAATAGTTTTTGTAAAACTCATGTCGATCTTTTTCCATGTCAACTTAACGGCCATGTCAACCTACAGTATAACTGTTTTCAACCAATTTCAAAAGCCACACCATCTAGGTCGACACCAATTAGTTGACACCAGATATAGGTCGACATGGTGTCGACCTAGATGGTGTCACTTTTGACATGGATAGTAAATGTAAGACGAATTGAAAAAGTGTAAAAAAAAACAAATTGACCTTTTGACCCTGGTTAATGTTTGGGCCTTGTTTAACCATTTGTTTACCACAGATACAGTGCTGTATAGACCGGATACCTGCTGCTACAGCAGCCACCTGCTATAATGTACTGCACCTGTAACTACAATAACTTAAAGTACAGTAATCTACAGTAATGTACTGTACTTACAATCCCTTATGGCCTGCAGGCGCCTTGGAGTCCGGCGGATAAGGTCACTCCACCTCCTCTGCAAGGACCTGACGGATCTCCTCCGGTTATATCTCCGGAGGATATCCCTGCTGGCCCTCCTGTAGGCCCTCACCTTCTCCTCGTTGCTGGCGAGACTTCTGTCCCGCCAGCGCACGAGGAGACGCAGCTCACCGAGAGCATAAGGACGGTCCCTTACAGCAGCCATGACACCGTCCTTATGCGCAATGTGCGTCTCAGACGTCGTGCGTCTCAGACGTCGTGCGTTCCAGGCATTTAGCGTTGTTACTGTGTGACAGTTTCTCTTAGTTTTTGTTTGACCACGGTATTTTCCACTGTCTCGCCCTACGCCCTTCACTCCTGGGAGCCTGCACATGTCCTGTGCAATACACAAATGCCGAAGATCTACAATGCCGCTGTGTAGTTGCATTTAGCATAAAGAATCGCTCCTGCAGATGTACTCTGATTTATATGTAACTTGTGTGCACCCTTCCATTGACTGTCTTACAATGAAAATAAAGTAATACAGTATATTATTACAATAAAAAAAAAAAGAAGGCACATCAGGTCTCGAACCCTGGACCCCCAGCGTGGGAGGTGGGAGCCTTCATCGCTAGCCCACGACGCCTTATGAGAGATTCCCAAATTCGTGTGTAAAAGTACAGCAAACAGCGCCCGGCCCCCTCCCCATTGGTGTTGGTTTATGCCTTAGGGGACTCGGACGCTCGCATTTGTAAAGCACGGTATTTTCCCCCGCCTCCCGCTAGCCCATCGCCCTTCCCCCCTGGGAGCCTGCACAGATCATGCAGTGGACAGGGAGGGAATTCAGGTCCTGTGCAATACACAAACGCCGAAGATCTACAGTACTGGTTTACTCACTCAGAATACACTCATTTCTACTCATTACCGCTGTGTAGTGGCATTTAGCATAAAGAATCGCTCCTGCAGATCTACTCTGATTTATGTGAAACTTGTGTGCATCCTTCCATTGGATGTATTAGAGAGAAAAAAAATATTAAAGTGAATGTCACGGCAAACACATAAAAAAAAAGGTTGGCACTTCCTTCCCATTAGTGTTGGTTTATGCCGTAGGGGACTCGGACGCTCATATAATTGCATTTCAAAAGGCACGGTATTTTCCATCGTCTCCCCCTACCCCCATCGCCCTTCCCCCCTGGGAGCCTGCACAGAACATGCAGTGGACAGGGAGGGAATTCAGGTCCTGTGCAATACACAAACGCCGAAAATGTACAGTACTGTTTTGCTCAATTAGTTGCGTCAGAATACACTCATTTCTACTCATTGCCGCTGTGTAGTTGCATTTAGCATAAAGAATCGCTCCTGCAGATGTACTCTGATTTATATGTAACTTGTCTTACAATGAAAATAAAGTAATACAGTATATTATTACAATAAAATAAAAAGAAGGCACATCAGGTCTCGAACCCTGGACCCCCAGCGTGGGAGGTGGGAGCCTTCATCGCTAGCCCACGACGCCTCATGAGAGATTCCCAAATTCGTGTGTGAAAGTACAGCAAACAGCGCCTGGCCCCCTCCCCATTGGTGTTGGTTTATGCCTTAGGGGACTCGGACGCTCGCATTTGTAAAGCACGGTATTTTACACCACCTCCTGCTAGCCCACCGTTCCCATAATGCCTTAGGGAACTCAGACGCTCATTTACTGTACATGTATTTTAAAAGCACAGTGTTTATACATTGTACTGTACATTCTTCCTGTTACACAATTAGTTGCTTCTCCATAGGTCACCATCTTTTTCCACCGCCTCCCGTTACGCCTACAGTATTAACATTACAGTCGTCGCTGACCAATTGCCAGAGCTGTAGATCAATAGTGGAGCATTAGCCGCCCAGTGGTGGAGATGTGTAATGCATGCTGAGTATCTAGAATTGTCTCAACGTGCCTGCCTGTGATTAAACTCAGCTATCGCCTTAGCGTGACTAAACGTCCGTCTTGGCGGAGAATCAGTCAAGATAAAGGTGGCTACATCTGTACGTAAAATGTTATTTATAAAGTACATTTATATAATTAGTAAATAAAAACAAACATACAAATATGCGCTTTATGCTGTTCATCAAAGACATTTACACAAATGTCTCCTTTGGTTTATCCAAAAACTTTAAGGTCCACAATTTACCATGTATTCTTCTTTCAACTCTAGATTTACGAATTGTGCTTAGACATTTTATTGATCACTTTGATATTACCTGCAAACTTTATGGTTTGTTGTTATAGTAGTGGGATTTTAAAGTAATGTTATGGTGTTTTAATGGAATTTGACTACAGTACTGTATATCAAGTGGGATTGGTTTGATATACTTCCCAAATACTTGTGTACTATGAACACTTGGACTAGATGTGGTGGGCACATAGATAAACTGTACGTGTCTGACTTGGTGCTGTAAATCCTGGACATGAGGTTGAGTAATACACTTGGCAGTTGATGTGTGCTGCTCACTGTAAGTCTTTACTGTTTCACATAAAAAGTGACATTTACAGACTACTTGACTGCTAGTTTTATTCATAGCTAATCATTAGCAGCCCCAGAAGTCACACAGCACCAGCAATCCAATAGCGTGCAGTCAGATTTGCTTATAACTGATAAGCCACTCTCTCTCTAAAATATATATATATATTTTACAATTTATACCATGTTAAAGTTTAACTGTGTTAAACACACACTCTTAGCTTAGAAAATAGTATCACTGTTCTACTGAAACTTCTAAGAAGACAGATGCAAAGTTCAGGGTACAGTTAAGTTGCAGAGGGCTGTATAGTCAGATACACATGTGAACTACAGTACTTCATTTGAATCTGACTGTTGAGTGAAGACCTAGGGGGGAATTCAAATGTTTGAAAAGTCGGTTGGTTGTCTGTTTTTTCCTGTCTATTAGATAGGAAAAAACAGACACCCAACTGACTTTTCAAACATTTGAATTCCCTCCCTACAGTAGAATCTTTGGCGTTTGTATTATTTTATTTATTTTTAAAACCAATGATTATCTGCATTTATTCCTGCAGAATTTTAAACAGCAATAAAAGTAAGTACTTGGGTTTTCACTTAAAAGTACAGTATAGTTGTTTTAAATTCTGTGTGCAAAAATGCAAATAAACCCATTTGTCAGAAAGTGGGGCAGATACCATTAGCATGTTTTTCTATGGCACTGACAGTGTTAAAAGTAATATGTTTCAGTTGCTATTTTAAGCGTTTGATGACGGTTTATGCTCACGAACAACAATTTAAAATGTAATTGGTTTACAAATTATATTTCAAGATAAGTTACTGTATACACTGACGAAGTATCTCTGAAATTCTGGGAATCATTACCGGATCAATTTGGTTTATGTAATGTCTTTAAAATTAAAATAAACAGTTTATAAAACAATAAGAATTCTGAGAATCGCAAACATTAACAAGACATTTTCCAGCATTCAAATGATCAATTATTAGAGAGCAATGTGTCATTACATTACAGACTTGTATTTCCAGTACAATAGGACACAGCAGTGTATGTGATGATGCACAAATCTAAACTTATTGCAAAGTGTTAATTTCTCTTTGCTGGATCCTATCATTCCTTTCCACATGTTTTTCCAAATGTTAAACTACAGTACATTAGCAGATATTTTTGTCTCCAGATGGTTTTCTACCAATATTCTTTTAATGTGTGTCCCATATTTCTTTCTACTTAGAACCACTGAATCATGAATATTTTATACATGTACACACATTGCAGGAAAGCCAAGCTGTAACTGAACAAGTGGATATTTTATCATGTGTCCCAAAAAATGCAGACAATTTCATTCACTCTTGTTTAGTATAATATATACTCTAACAAAAAATCTAAATATTTTAATGGATGGTTTCATTTTCTCTTTGAATTCTCGTGTTCTACCTTCTTCTATCATTTTAATCTTCCTGTTGCCACTCCACATTCTTTATCGTGGGAGATAAATATTTAGCATCTGCAGCCAGGAAGAAGTAAGCTTGATTATAGAAAGATGACTTAGTACAAAAGGATTATGTACTTTTAAAAGGAATACAGTGTAAGATGAAAGAATAGGGAATTTTCTATGCAGCAGATTGTGCTGCAGTCATTAATTGAAAAACCTTAAAAAGGCTTACCACTGTATTTTATTTTAAATAAATTCTCCTGTTTTATTCTAGTACTTTGGCGTGGACCCTTCCTTGGGACCTTCAATATTTGTTCTATACAGCAGTATTTGTGAACAGCTGGTTTTTGTTCTGGTCACATGCACCAAAATTCTATAAGCATAAGAGGATGGAGTATATTTTAAATGGCAAATAGCTCTTAAAAAGTGTGTGACAATCCATATCACAGATTCCAAATAAATCCAGCAAGCTTTTACATAGATACATATATATTTAATGTAAAGCAAGCATACGGTATGAGCAAAAATATTTGAGAAGATAGCATGACACAAACACTGTGGTATTATGTATCAGATTGTTTGGTACTAGGCTGCGTATGTAAAAAGAGGTTAGTTGGAAAGATGGATGGAAAACCATTTTTAACATTGCATTTCAACAACATATCACCACCATATGAAAGCCTGACCACCTTTCTAGCTACCGCTTATTATGTGCACAAATACATATATTGACAGTAAACAGATTTGTTAACCTGGTTGATTTACTAAGATAAAAGGAATGGGAGTGCTGACATTACCATTCTTCCATATGACTGATAAATGATATGGTTAGTGGCAAAAGCAGCACAAATATTGGTATATGGCAGTGCTCCACCACCTACAGAGCGGGCAGCTATGCTTATAGTATATGCCATTGAGGCACTTGTTTAATATTCTCAATAGTTCCTGTCACACACATTCCTTGGTCCCTCAAGTCTTCACTGACAAACACAGTCTCTCTTAAGACACTGGGGAAGGTAATTCAGATCTGATCTCTGCTGTGCATTTTCGCACAGCGGGCGATCAGATCCAAACTCTGCATGCGTATGCACTGCACTGCGCGTCGCGTCGCATGGCTGCAATGGGGCTCGCTGATCAGCGACGGGATTGTGCAAAGGATCCATTCGCAAAGGCGTTCGCAAGGAGATTGACAGGAAGAGGCCATTTGTGGGTGGCAACTGACCATTTTCAGGGAGTGTCCGGAAAAACGCAGGTGGGCTCAAGCGTTTTCAGGGAGGGTGTCTAACGTCAGCTCATCAATTTAGCACATCTACAATCAGTTTGTCAGATATGAGGGGGGATGCTCAGCACAGTGCTAGTCCGCCCCGCATGTCTGCCTCTGTACCTCCCCCACACACAGGGACAAAAGCACCAACCGGTGGCAATGCTTTTGTACCTGATGAGTAGCTCACTGCCAGCGCAGCTCTTGGCAGGCTGCTACTCACTGCGTCACGGGTCACAGTCCCATCATGCAACCGTTGTGGCCCTCCCCCCCAACCGTCCGGACATGCCTCTGTTGTCCGGACTGCACCCCGCTAATGGTGGACTAACACCATTGGCATGCCCCCTCCCGTCCCGCGACTACCTCTGCATGTCAATCCTGCAGAGGCGATCGCAGCCCTGAGATGCTGATAGCATCTTACTGGGCTCCTGGGGTGCGCACGTGCTGTGCAGTCACTGTGCATGCGCACTCCACAAAGCAATTCAGACTGCAATCGCTGCCGCTGCAAGGATGCAGTCTGGATTACCCCCACTGTGTGCTTTTGGCAAATGCTACCCTGATATCACCAATGATAGACAGTGATGTAAGCCATGCACAGTTGACCTAAAATCCATGCAGACTATTCACAGCTCTTTCTGAGCAGTGATGACATTACTGTCAACATACAGTAAAGTCCCATTTACTGTACTTTACCGATCCAGCACATGTAATTTTGGTATAGGCATACATTTCTATTTTTCCAAAATGTTTGGGAGGTTGCTGTATTTTGGAGAGACCCTACAGACAGAGCACCATTTTGCATCCCAACCATTTAAATAATGTAGCATTGTACAGCCATCATCATGATCCCCCAGAGGAAGAGTGGGAACAGGTAATTTTTCACTAAGCTTATTTCTGTTCACTGAAGAACCCTTCAGCCTTCTAGGCTCTTAATATAAAAAGCATGGTGTGATTCATTTATTCAATTTAAAACTAGCTGTAATGTTCAATTTGAGTTACCTTTGTTCATAGCTTTGCTGTAAATGAAATATAGTGTAGCTATAGAAATATATAATTTTGAATTACAACATAGAATAAAATAGTCATCTGTTCACATCTAAATTTTTGAAAAGGCAACGTAAACTTGATAATTGAGTGGCAGAATTGTAGAAATAGATGTGCCATCAAATTGGAATTTTGTTTTGCAAATATACTTACTGTACCTCTCCCTGCAGTTGGGAAGCAAGTGAGATTGGTAATATATTCCTTCCAGATAGAAATAATAGCTTTTTTTTTTAAAATATACCATACTATTTTCTTAATTTAATTTTGCACATTTTGCTTGTGCAATTAAGACTTTGGTGTTCCTAGTCCTACCCCAAACAAAACACAGTAGGATAAACTATGGATGAGTGGTTGTGGTTCCCTGAGAACCGAACCCGCCCGAACTTGGGGATATGAGCCTGGAACCAAGTCAGGCTTGGTTTTTCGTACCTAACTCGGATCCAAAAAATAGGCAAAATGTAATTATCCCACTGTCGGATCTCGCGGGTTTTGGATTCTATATATAGTCCCGGTGATCGGCGCCATCTTCACTTTGGATTTGGAGAGCATACAGTAAGGATGTGTTCAGTCTGTGCTGTGTGCTGTTATGGAAAGAGCAAGCAGGGAGAGCGTAAAGTGGGGCAGGAGAGAGAAGAGCAGGCAGTAGAGTGCAGAGGGGTTGTTTTGCAGGAGAGTTGAGTTGGATGTGCTGTCACTGTGTTAGGGCTCTGCATAGTAGCGTACTGTGGCTGTGTATGTATAGGACCAGGTGTTCTCTGTCTATAAGGGGCTGTGCACTGCTGTACACTACTGCTATATATCTGTGTGTGATCCAAAGCAAAAAAAATTCGATTGCGGCATCACTCTGACTACTAGTACAGTGGCTGCCATACACTACTGCTATATATCCTCTGTGTGTGATCCAGAGCAAAAAATATATTTCTATTGGTGCGTCACTCAGTGACTACTACCAGTAATGCCATACATCAATGCTTTATATTTGTGTGGGATCAAAAGCAAAAAATATATTTCTATTGGTGCGTCACTCAGTGATGACTACCAGTACTGCCGTACACTACTGCTATATATCTGTGTGTTATCCAAAGCCAAAAATCTATTTTTATTATGTATTTGAAAGGGGTGCTCTGTCTGCTGTATCTGAAAGGGTTGATCTGTCAGTCCATCCAGAGGCTACGTCCCAGTGTAAAATTAAAATAATAAAAGCTAAAAGCAAAAAGCCGCAGTATATTATTTCCTACTCATAAACGTATCGTGCGACGCTGTCGGTGTAGACAACTGCAGTGTGTAATTATTATTTATATGTCTGATTCAATTTTGCAACACTGTAACCACCGGTGTGATATAAAAAAAAATACTTCTACATATTTTTTACTCATTTGTGCGACACTATAACCGCAGTGTGTGATATAAAAATAATAATATATATATTTTGATTTAAATTTATATTTTGTGCTGTGTCATCCCAGTATACATCCAGGGACTGCAGCTGCTCAATCCATCTAGAGGTGTTCTGTCAATCAACCCAAAATAAAATACATATTTTTTTTATATTTTGTGCTGTATCCTCCCAGAATACATCAAGGTGTGCTCCATCCTTTTCAGGGTGTGGTGTCTGTAGCTCATATTCTTAGTGTATTATAACTTATTATCCTATTTTCATAACTCTTCTTTTCACCACTTCGTAATTAATTCAAATGAATATTATTAATAATAATTATAAATTAATACATTTAAATTAAATGAATATAAATAAACTCTCCACACTCATGTAGTGAGCTTTCTGCATATCGAAGATATCTTTGAGGAAATGAAGAATTTGATTTGAAATTAATTATATTAAATAAAATATATTAAATTAAAATAAATTGAAATTAAAATAAAATAAATAAAATCTAAAATGTTGTCTTTTTTTTATTCTTCATTGCTTTAATCATCTTTTTGTGAACTGAAATCTTGGGCCTTGCCTAATGCGTCTTTTTTTTAAATATATTCGTTTTTTTATTTTGTACTCCCAGTATATACTGTACATCCAAGGGCTTCTGCCATATATTAAGCAATTGTATGACCCATAGTGGATGTTATTATTATTATGCTGTGTATGGGTTTGGGGAGTGGTACCCCCCGGGTCTGGTGGGGCTGGGCCACCTTGGGGTAGCATGCCATATTATTTATTTAGCACTTATGTAACACTCCTATTTTTTCACTAATATTACTCTTTTGAGTATTTTATTAACACCCTTATTTTTGTAGCACTTTCTAACCCATAGCTTCTGCTTCTTTCTTAACACATATTAACACTTTAGTATTTCAATGGTGTGCTGCCCTGGGGTGGTCGGGCCTGAGCCGACTTTGTGGGGTCCAAGCCTTGGACCTATGCTTAGTTAGGGACCTCCAGCAATAGAGCAGCCGTGAAGTGGCCTGGAGGCTTATCATATCTTTTGCAAAACATATGTAACGAAGAGCTCTAAATTTCCTATTATTACATAGTATATAGTTCTTCTTACTAACAGCCAGCAGAGTGCGTGGGAAAAATCCCTTTTGTATTTCTTGTCTAGAGTAACCCCCTCCCGCAGCACCTGGGGATTGTTACCAGCTTGATTAGAGCAGTTTTCCACTATTTATTGCACTTCTGCTGCTTTATCCAGCTACCTCGTTACAACCTTTTGGCCTAAACTGGATAAAAACAATATTGTGAGCTGTGAGGTGTTCAGAACAGTCTGAAAATTAGTAGAAATTAATGTTATTGAGGATAATAATACTGTAGGAACAAAAACACCCCCAAATTCTGTTATTTTAGCTGTTTTGATGATTCTTTCGAGAAAAAAAATCCAGATCCAAAACCATAACCAAAACCTGCAAGGGCGGTTTTGGCAAAACCAATCTACATCCAAAACATGAAGGGGATCCAGATACAAAACCAAAACACAATACCAGAAAAATGGCCCTGTGCACATCCGTAGGATAAACTGACCATCTGTGTCCTCACTCTATTCATAGACTATACATTTTGCATGGTCTGCAAATTTACAAAAGCAGTGGGGAATAGTATTCTAAGGAATGATGAAATGAAACTGAAATGCAATCACTGTATCATTTAAACTTTATGCAAAATAGCTAGAACTGACACAATTTTGACACTTCTGCCTAAAACATTTAATATATATATTTTTTAATTACTGATATATTTTTTTAATTATTATTTATATAAATGGGATTTGAAAGAGGTTGGGTTTAATGAACTTGGAGAGAGTAATAACTATAATCCTGATCCTGCATTAGGTCTGATAGAATAAATGGACTTCTTTGATAAGTTCAAATGAGTCTTTCTAATAAGATACAGGGGAATTTGAAAGCATATTGTTAGCATTCATTTAAACATTATTTGAAAATACATTTGCAATATATGGTATTTAGGAGCCAGAGTCTTAAATTTGTTAGTGTGCCACACTGTGAAGTTGTTTAGCCACTGTGTCTAATGAAATAGTACCACACCATCAAGTCCCGCCTTTTTTGACACAGGTTGTGATGACATTACTCTCTGTCACTGCCACTGACACAGTTCCTATGGTACTGAGCTACACTTAATGGAATAACTTGAAGTGATGTATACAAATGTAGAAACAACCATCATGGGTTCACCGTTGCTGCACGTGCACATCCAGCGCACCTAGTTACACCCCTGCTGAGTTGCAGCAACTGGGGCTCCATACATTCTTAACGGGTGCAGGCACAATTAAGATGCACGGGCACTCTGGGCATGCATGTGGTTGTGGCAAACAAATTGTTAATGCACCTAGGCAAAGTCACAATGAGTTTACACTATGGGTGGTCATTCCGAGTTGTTCGCTTGTTGCCTTTTTTTTCAACGGAGCGATTAGGTAGAAAATGCGCATTCGCATGGTACGTAGCGTGCATGCGCTTAGTTATTTAACACAAAACTTTGGAGATTTACACAAGCTCGAGCTATGTTTTTTCAATGCTCGAGTGATCGTAGTGTGATTGACAGGAAGTGGGTGTTTCTGGGCGGCAACTTGGCATTTTCAGGGAGTGTGCTAAAAAATGCAGGAGTGGCTGGAAAAACGGGGGAGTGGCTGGCCGAACGCAGGGCGTGTTTGTGACATCAAACCTGGAACTAAACGGACCGAGGTGATCGCAATCTAGGAGTAGGTCTGGAGCTACTCAGAAACTGCAAGGAATTATTTAGTAGCAGTTCTGCTAATCTTTCGTTCGCTATTCTGCTAAGCTAAGATACACTCCCAGAGGGCGGCGGCATAGCGTTTGCAATGCTGCTAAAAGCAGCTAGCGAGCAAACAACTCGGAATGAGGGCCATGGTTTACTCCATAATTTACAGCATTTACTATCCATTGTTTTATGCTCATTTGAAATCAGCTGGCCTTCATTTTGTTAGGAACAAAAATATGTTTTCTTGTTTCCAATGAAAGCCACTGTCAAATGCATTTGTGAAACAGATTTAAACCAACCAACCAACCAACCAACCAACCAACCAACCAACAACCTGTGGAAACTGACCACAAGCTGACCAAAACTTCAAGGTAGTTTTCTTTTTTTCTACATAACACATGGGGGTTTATTTACTAATAATCGTGTTTGTGCCGATTAGTAGTGAGTTTTTTTCAAATGTTATCGGACATATGTTTCTTCAACTTTTTGAAATCATCTACGCTAATTTACTATGGTGTCGAGTTTTCTGTTTTCATATTTTCCGATGGCGATGTTGCTCATGTTTTTTTTTTGCAGTTTCCGGCCACAAATCACTTTTCCGGGCAGAGATTGTGTTTTTTCCCCCTGATTTGAACTATTTTAAACATGGCATGTTTTTTCACAAGTACGGCTGCATTTCCAATTTTAGTTTCGATTTTGGCCTTCGTCCATGATTGGTTGGGTTTCTGATGTAGGAGTGTCTGTGCGCAACCATATAAATACGTCCCAAACCATCTGTACCTCGTGGGTTTAGTTAGTGATGAGGAGAGAGGTTGTGCTGTTGAGTTGGTGAGTAGTTTGGAGGTTTTGGGAGTTTTTTGGGGAAGTTCTGAGTGTTGTAATGTGTTTGAAAGTAGTCTTGTCATTCTTGTAGTTGTGTTTATTTTTGGTTTATCTTAATTTTTGTCCTTGTCTTATTTTTTTGGAGTCTCTTTTCAGTGTTTGCTTGTGTGCGTGTGTTGTTTATTATGTAGTGGTAGTGGAGGAGTGTGTTGTTTGTATTTAAATTTTTCAGTGTTAATTGTTGTTTGTCCAAATTATGTCTGACTCTGAGGTGGGTGAGGTGGGGGTGGTGAGTGAGGTGGGGGAGGTGAGTGAGGTGGAGGAGGTGGGTGAGGTGGAGGAGGTGGGTGAGGTGGAGGAGGTGAGTGAGAGGGAGGAGGTGGGTGAGGTTGGTGCTGCAGCCTCTAGTGATAGTGACAGTGAAGCAGCTCCGCAGCCACGCACCACTTCTAAGACTGGCCGCAATGTAAAATTTAGTTATGCTGAGAATGTGCGTGACCTGATTAAATATCAGCGTTACCTATTTGGGCCTGAATCAAAGGTGTCTTCACGGAAGAAGACCGTGTTGTGGGCCAAAGTTGTTGCTGCTGTTAACAGTGAGGGGTGGTCAAGCAGACTGAGGACACGTGCTGCAAACGGTACTATGATATAAAGCACCGCGTGAAGTCCAAAATGGCCAAGGAGGTGAAGTCTGCTCGGCAGACCGGTGGGGTTCAGCCCTTCATTGCCAGATATCTCGAGTACGAGGAGCCCATGCGGAGCTTAATACCTCCTGAAGTTGTGGCAGCAACAAATGTCCATGATTCAGATTGTCCCAGGCAGGATGGCGAGCATGTGTTTTTTTATAACATACTTTGTGTAGTTTTTTCATTACTTTGGGTTTGGGTAATGTGTCTCATGTGGCCTAAGGCCTTACTCGCTGCTTGGATGACATGGCTGCTAAACCATTGGATTGTTAATGGCTATCCAAAATGCATATTTTTAACATAACAGTATTGTGTAATATTTTGTTTTTGGTGTTTATTTTTATGAGTGTCAACTTGTTGTTTTGGTCGCCCTTTGATTTGCAAACAACAAGCTTGCCCTTCATCACATTAAATGCAATATGCATGCATCACTGAATTTTGATCCAGATTGCCAGGTGCAAGGTATCACACACAGTGGTTTATTTGTAATAGGCTGGAGAATTAATAAGTAAATGATAAATAAGTGACATGTGCAAGGTAATACAAGCACCATTTAATGTGTCCAAAAATTAAATGCACATACTGTATTGTTGAGGCTTGGCTGCACATTTCTCACCTTACACAACACTGGTTTATCACTGACTTCTGTCTTTGCCAGGTTAATATACATGTATTCAATTTGTTCCTTAGTTTTGTTGTTATGATGGACTAGTGTGTGTTTGTTGTGCCACATCACACAGGTTGACACAAATATACTTTCATATTTTTTAGTGTTAAATTATTCCACAATATGTGTGTGCTTTGTTGTGTAGTTTTTTTCTACTTGGAATGTTGGTCCATGTTTGTGTCCTCGAATTTTTGTGAAGCGTTGCACTTTCATGAGTGCACATGGACTTTTTGCCACTATTGTTTTGCTAATGGCTGTGGGTATTGTGGACACATCAGCTGTTTTTAATTGTTATAATGTTTTGAAATTTACACGCACACAAACTAAAATGTTTTCTAGTAAATTTAATATTAATGGCTCAAAAACATAGTAACTGTATAGGACAATTACAACATTACACAAATATCTTCTCCTGTTGTACAGTCTCGAAAAAAGCCAAAAGTGGCCGAACTCCAGTCAGTCCAACTACATCTGATGATGATGCTGCAGCAGCAGCAGGTAAAGTGTTCATTGTAGCATATGTTATGTTTGGTCAGGAATGGTCTTCTAAAAATTTCTCTTTTATGATTAGGCTCCTCAACACAAGGCTTTGCAAGCAGGAAGCACCCTCCTGATCCCCACAAAAAAAGGCCACATGTGGTACCCAAGAGACCAAGGTCGGATGTCCATTCTAAACCACAGGAGTCTCCACCACAACGCAGAATTTCTATAGTGTCTTCCAAGCCACCACGCCAAATTTTAGACACTCCACCATGACGGCAACCACAGTCCCCTCATCTGGATGGTGAGTAGGAATCTAAAATACAAAAACACATTAGGCATATAGAAATGATACAGTTTTGGACATTCCACAAACTGCATACACAGCACAAAAAACAATACGTACTGAAGTACACCAAGCACAAAATGGCCACAAAGTGGAAGGTAGATTCCTGACTCCAGTAAAGGTATGTGTGTCCACTTCAGCCATACAGTAGCATATTGTCAGGAACATGCTGCAACACACACAGATGGCCAAGCTTGACAAGGAGTAAGGCTGTTCACATTGTTGTGTATTGTTGCTTTTCCATATATTGTTTAGTACATGCAAAATCATAAGTATGTTTTACTGCCTCACACCAAAATAAATCCATTTTTGTGAAAAAAAAGACACAATTCTCGAGGAGTATGTAGGACACCATAACCAAATTATGTGCTCGCTCTTACATTGATGAACACAACAAAGCAACAATGAGAGAGGCATGTGCAGCCTTTAAAGGCAGTAGAGATGTTGTTGAAAGGCAGAACAATTGCAATATGCATTCACATGTATAGAGTCGCCTTTGTTTGACCAACATATTAAAAATATATATGCCAAGCTAATAAAAAATGCTTTGTCCTTCCAGAAGCAATTAACGAGCCCAGCACCCCTCCAACACACCAGCAAGACAGTGAAATGAAGGAGACAATTGTTTTACAACTGCAGCCAATAAGTCAAGCTGCCACACCCACACCACCTGTGAGTACACCTCCCCTGCAACACACACAACCAACACAACAGAGCCCAACAACACCAGTTGAGCAAGGGCCAGGTCAAGTTTTTGGGACAATTGGGCTACACAGCAGGCCACTAATCAGGATTGCTTGCATAAACAGACACAAATTTTCTCAAGTCTCCCATCTCACCTCAAAAGAAATAGCCGCAATATCAGCCGACAAAATGAGCAAACAACGCGCATGGCAAACACCATGGAAATAATGCGGGCAGACATGACACATGTAATGGGCAACTTCCAACGCATAATGGATAAACATCACAGACAATAACAAAGCTACCTAAACATTTTAGAAACAAATCAAATGCTCATTGAATCAATAACACGCATTATGGAGAACCACACTGCAGCAACACGTGAACTAGATGCAACACTCACTAACCTCAATCACACACTCAGTTCCCAGCAGCAACACCAACAAAGCACCAGTTCTAGTATGACAACTCCACTTGTATCGCCAATGGCCTCACCACCAAGGCGCTCCACCAGAACACGGGCACACAATAGTAGAAAAGGAAAATCGGCGTCCAAACAGGCTGCACCCAAAAAATGAACGTTAGGTGTTGTTGTTCCTATTTGGAGAAAAAAAAGGAGTTACAAAGTGTATGATGGACACTATAGATTGCCCTGTTAGCGGCTTACAAATTAAATCATCATTATAAATTAACTTATAAATTAGTTCACAGGTGTAGTTGTTCATCACTCTGCTTATTACAAGTGTTTGGAAATGTGTTTGGATTGCTATCCTCTACACATTATGTGTGACATGCATTAATGAGTCGTCTTCTTTTAAATATCTTTTTGAAAATTAAATTATATACTCACACCAATCAAACAGCCTGTCTACAACACAGGCATGCACATTATGTGTGACATGCAATAATGAGTCTTTTCTTTTGATTATCTATTTGAAAATTAAATTATAGAATTACACCAATCAAACAGCCTTCCTACAACACAGGCATGCACATTAACACATGACCCATATCACCTATTTTGGGGTTTTGTATGGATGGGAAATTGTTGGATACTTCACATCATTAGGACAATAACAGTATTGCTCACAGAGCAAGTGTCTGAATATTGCAATACGACAATGGGAGGTTTTGGAGTTGTGTTTTTAGCCTGTTTTGACACTTACTGTATGTCCTCCATGTTTGTCTGTGCTAAAAAAGCGTTGTGGCAGCATTTGTTAGGATGCTACAAACAATTCTCAGTTTGCCTTGCAGCCACAAAAGTAATGTGTGTAATAATGTTTACATATTGTTTCATGTGTTTTCATTTCAAAACATGCTGACTTTAACAAGCAATACGAAACAATAAAAACTTTTTGGATGGAACGAAGTTTGTGTCCCTTAAACACCCTGGAACACCACAAATAGGTCCAGATGTATTCAGCATGGAAAAGTGAAAAAACAGTGATAAGTGGAAAGTGAATACGGAACAGGTATTCAGATTTTTTTTACAAAAGCAGTTAGGATTACCTAGTGCTTTAGCACCTGCCACCTAACACTGCTTAATGACTTCTCCAGCATTAATCCACCTGCCGCATAATATGCTGTGTACTCCAAACAACAACACACAATACACATGCTGCATTTGTATGCCAGTGAGGCAGTGTATGTTTCTTTGTGTTTTAAAAAAGGCACATTCGGTCGAAGTAACATGTTTGACTTTGCTCCAAATAATAATTATAGCACAAATTTACAAAGCAAAACATTGTGATACACATATACTTACCTTAAAAATGACGAATTATCAGTTCTTGCCTTACCTGCCTCCCTACATCTGTACTCCACGTGTCGCCAGATGTATCTAACTCCTCTGCTTGCTGACTGTTTTCTTTATCCTCCTCCTCCTGAACAACATGTGGCAGATGTTGTTGCAAACACATGTTATGAAGAAAACAGCAGCAGAACACAATCCTGGTCACCTTTAAGGGACTATACAACAAAAGGCTACTAGACTTATCCAGACACCGAAACCTAGATTTCAGCACACCAAAACATCTTTGTATCACATTCCGTGTGGATTTATGTGCATTATTGTAATTGTGTTCTGCAGGGGAATCAGGGCAGGACAATGGAGTCAGAAGCCAAGAGAAATAGCCATATCCCCCATCACCTGAAAAACATATATAGTAACATGTGTAACGTACATATACAGAACACATAACTAACAGAGTGGAGTTCTGACTAGTATACAAAGTCCAACACAAATCATGTCACATACCCAGCAGCCATTCATCTGGCATTTGTCTGTCCTCAAATTTATCAAAGAGGGATGACTGACTGAGGATGAAGGAGTCATGGCAGCCACCAGGGTAACCAGCAACAATACTCATGATTTTTAGTTGTGCATCACAAACCACCGGGACATTTGTAGAGTGGTCAAGATGTCTATTTGTATATATATATGCTGCCTGCCCCTAGGTGGTCTCAGCTGAATGTGTGTGCAATCTATGGCTCGCAGAACATTGGGCATGCCAGCAAGGCCATAGAAAGCTACCCTGATGGCATGCTACTGAGACTCCTGGGTAGGGAAGCAGATTGAGGCATCGATGTGGGACTGCAAAGCATCCAACACCTGTGTGTATTTTAAAGAAAAAAGGGGGTAGTGAGATGAAATACAATCACATCATCACTGTGTAATGACATTACTACAACAACAATGCAACAGATGAGGATGTTAGGTATAAGTCACCTGGGTTAGGATTCTTGAAATGGAGGGCTGTGAGATCCCAACGCCCCCTAAAAAAAGAGGCCTGCGCAGCCTCCGTGGCACCTGTATAACCTGCTGACCATGTTCAGTTTCCTGGCCCTGGTTTCTTCCAGCCTGATGTCGCAGTCTCAGGAATCTCACAGCACACAAAACATCACTGCACCATAGTACACCAGTCATTTCAGAGTGAGGGATGTTTCAAAAGTGCCTAGGGCCCTTTTATAGGCATCCTAATTCAGGTGTGATTGATGTAGAAGTTGACACACATGTAAACATGCCAGGAAAAGCAGGTCTATATTTTTGCTGCTTTTTTTTACGACTCGCAAAAAAATACAACCGCAATTGACCAGTCACAATACAAATATCAAAATACGAATGAATAGTAAATTACCGTGTTGTATGAATAAACAGCCGCGTTTGACTGATGGTCTATTCATTCATATTTCTGCCCTCTGCCATGAAAACCATTACGAATAGAGCCAACACTGCTGAGATTTGTGCTTAGTAAATTCCTATGTTGCCACTTAGAAAAAAAAAAAACTCGGACAAAATCGGGAATTTTGTAAATATACCCCCTAGTATTCGGAAAAAAAACCACTATAAAACTATGCAAAGGACCAGAAACCATTGATAGGATGTAATGAGGTGGCTGGAGCACATTTTGCTAGTTTAGAGGCATTTGCAACAGGTTTGTTGTGATATCTGAGAAGAGGAAAACATTTGTCCTGTCTTAGGGGCAGATGTGCTAAAACATAAAGCATGGGTCTTTAACCTTGGCCCTCCAGCTGCTGTGGAAGTACACATCCCAACATGCCCTTCTACAGTTTTGCTATTAAGGCATGCTAAAACTGAGGCAGGGCATGCTGGGATGTGTAGTTCCACAGCAGCTGGAGGGCTGAGGTTGAAGATAGAGATGAGCGGGTTCGGTTTCTCTGAATCCGAACCCGCCAGAACTTCATGTTTTTTTTCACGGGTCCGAGCGACTCGGATCTTCCCGCCTTGCTCGGTTAACCCGAGCGCGCCCGAACGTCATCATGACGCTGTCGGATTCTCGCGAGGCTCGGATTCTATCGCGAGACTCGGATTCTATATAAGGAGCCGCGCGTCGCCGCCATTTTCACACGTGCATTGAGATTGATAGGGAGAGGACGTGGCTGGCGTCCTCTCCATTTAGATTATAAGAGACTGAGAGAGATTTACTGGAGCTGACTAGGAGGAGTACTGTTACTGTAGAAGTGTAGAGACTGAGTGGAGAGAGTTTACTAGTGAGGACAGTGCAGTTTACTTTATAATCCGTTCTCTGCCTGAAAAAAGCGATACACAGCACACAGTGACTCAGTCACATACCATATCTGTGTGCACTGCTCAGGCTCAGGCCAGTGTGCTGCATCATCTATTATCTATATATAATATTATATATATCTGTCTGACTGCTCAGCTCACACAGCTTATAATTGTGGGGGAGACTGGGGAGCACTACTGCAGTGCCAGTTATAGGTTATAGCAGGAGCCAGGAGTACATAATATATTATATAGTGAGTGACCACCAGACACACAGTGCAGTTTATTTAATATATCCGTTCTCTGCCTGAAAAAAGCGATACACACAGTGACTCAGTCAGTCACATACCATATCTGTGTGCACTGCTCAGGCTCAGGCCAGTGTGCTGCATCATCTATTATCTATATATAATATTATATATATCTGTCTGACTGCTCAGCTCACACAGCTTATAATTGTGGGGGAGACTGGGGAGCACTACTGCAGTGCCAGTTATAGGTTATAGCAGGAGCCAGGAGTACATAATATATTATATAGTGAGTGACCACCAGACACACAGTGCAGTTTATTTAATATATCCGTTCTCTGCCTGAAAAAAGCGATACACACAGTGACTCAGTCAGTCACATACCATATCTGTGTGCACTGCTCAGGCTCAGGCCAGTGTGCTGCATCATCTATTATCTATATATAATATTATATATATCTGTCTGACTGCTCAGCTCACACAGCTTATAATTGTGGGGGAGACTGGGGAGCACTACTGCAGTGCCAGTTATAGGTTATAGCAGGAGCCAGGAGTACATAATATATTATATAGTGAGTGACCACCAGACACACAGTGCAGTTTATTTAATATATCCGTTCTCTGCCTGAAAAAAGCGATACACACAGTGACTCAGTCAGTCACATACCATATCTGTGTGCACTGCTCAGGCTCAGGCCAGTGTGCTGCATCATCTATATATATTATATATCTGTCTGACTGCTCAGCTCACACAGCTTATAATTGTGGGGGAGACTGGGGAGCACTACTGCAGTGCCAGTTATAGGTTATAGCAGGAGCCAGGAGTACATATTATATTAAAATTAAACAGTGCACACTTTTGCTGCAGGAGTGCCACTGCCAGTGTGACTGACCAGTGACCTGACCACACTGACCACCAGTATAGTTAGTAGTATACTTATATTGTGATTGCCTGAAAAAGTTAAACACTCGTCGTGTGACTTCACTTGTGTGTTTTTTTTTTTTTTTTATTCTATAAAAATAAAACTCATTCTGCTGACAGACAGTGTCCAGCAGGTCCGTCATTATATAATATATAATATATACCTGTCCGGCTGCAGTAGTGATATATATATATTTTTTATATCATTTATCATCCAGTCGCAGCAGACACAGTACGGTAGTTCACGGCTGTGGCTACCTCTGTGTCTCTGCACTCGGCAGGCAGTCCGTCCATAATTGTAATACCACCTAACCGTGGATTTTTTTCATTCTTCTTTATACATACATAGTTACATAGACATCTTCTCTTTATCAACCAGTCTATATTAGCTGCAGACACAGTACAGTACGGTAGTTCACGGCTGTGGCTACCTCTGTGTCTGCACTCGGCAGGCAGTCCGTCCATAATTGTATACCACCTAACCGTGGTTTTTTTTCATTCTTCTTTATACATACATAGTTACATAGACATCTTCTCTTTATCAACCAGTCTATATTAGCTGCAGACACAGTACAGTACGGTAGTTCACGGCTGTGGCTACCTCTGTGTCTGCACTCGGCAGGCAGTCCGTCCATAATTGTATACCACCTAACCGTGGTTTTTTTTCATTCTTCTTTATACATACATAGTTACATAGACATCTTCTCTTTATCAACCAGTCTATATTAGCTGCAGACACAGTACAGTACGGTAGTTCACGGCTGTGGCTACCTCTGTGTCTGCACTCGGCAGGCAGTCCGTCCATAATTGTATACCACCTAACGGTGGATTTTTTTCAGTCTTCTTTATACATACATAGTTACATAGACATCTTCTCTTTATCAACCAGTCTATATTAGCAGCAGACACAGTACAGTACGGTAGTTCACGGCTGTGGCTACCTCTGTGTCTGCACTCGGCAGGCAGTCCGTCCATAATTGTATACCACCTAACCGTGGATTTTTTTCAGTCTTCTTTATACATACATAGTTACATAGACATCTTCTCTTTATCAACCAGTCTATATTAGCTGCAGACACAGTACAGTACGGTAGTTCACGGCTGTGGCTACCTCTGTGTCTGCAGTCGGCAGGCAGTCCATAATTGTATACTAGTATCCATCTCCATTGTTTACCTGAGGTGCCTTTTAGTTGTGCCTATTAAAATATAGAGAACAAAAATGTTGAGGTTCCAAAATTAGGGAAAGATCAAGATCCACTTCCACCTCGTGCTGAAGCTGCTGCCACTAGTCATGGCCGAGACGATGAAATGCCAGCAACGTCGTCTGCCAAGGCCGATGCCCAATGTCATAGTACAGAGCATGTCAAATCCAAAACACCAAATATCAGAAAAAAAAGGACTCCAAAACCTAAAATAAAATTGTCGGAGGAGAAGCGTAAACTTGCCAATATGCCATTTACCACACGGAGTGGCAAGGAACGGCTGAGGCCCTGGCCTATGTTCATGGCCAGTGGTTCAGCTTCACATGAGGATGGAAGCACTCAGCCTCTCGCTAGAAAAATGAAAAGACTCAAGCTGGCAAAAGCAGCACAGCAAAGAACTGTGCATTCTTCGAAATCCCAAATCCACAAGGAGAGTCCAATTGTGTCGGTTGCGATGCCTGACCTTCCCAACACTGGACGTGAAGAGCATGCGCCTTCCACCATTTGCACGCCCCCTGCAAGTGCTGGAAGGAGCACCCGCAGTCCAGTTCCTGATAGTCAGATTGAAGATGTCAGTGTTGAAGTACACCAGGATGAGGAGGATATGGGTGTTGCTGGCGCTGGGGAGGAAATTGACCAGGAGGATTCTGATGGTGAGGTGGTTTGTTTAAGTCAGGCACCCGGGGAGACACCTGTTGTCCGTGGGAGGAATATGGCGGTTGACATGCCAGGTGAAAATACCAAAAAAATCAGCTCTTCGGTGTGGAGGTATTTCAACAGAAATGCTGACAACAGGTGTCAAGCCATGTGTTCCCTTTGTCAAGCTGTAATAAGTAGGGGTAAGGACGTTAACCACCTCGGAACATCCTCCCTTATACGTCACCTGCAGCGCATTCATAATAAGTCAGTGACAAGTTCAAAAACTTTGGGTGACAGCGGAAGCAGTCCACTGACCAGTAAATCCCTTCCTCTTGTAACCAAGCTCACGCAAACCACCCCACCAACTCCCTCAGTGTCAATTTCCTCTTTCCCCAGGAATGCCAATAGTCCTGCAGGCCATGTCACTGGCAATTCTGACGAGTCCTCTCCTGCCTGGGATTCCTCCGATGCATCCTTGCGTGTAACGCCTACTGCTGCTGGCGCTGCTGTTGTTGCCGCTGGGAGTCGATGGTCATCCCAGAGGGGAAGTCGTAAGCCCACTTGTACTACTTCCAGTAAGCAATTGACTGTTCAACAGTCCTTTGCGAGGAAGATGAAATATCACAGCAGTCATCCTACTGCAAAGCGGATAACTGAGGCCTTGACAACTATGTTGGTGTTAGACGTGCGTCCGGTATCCGCCGTTAGTTCACAGGGAACTAGACAATTTATTGAGGCAGTGTGCCCCCGTTACCAAATACCATCTAGGTTCCACTTCTCTAGGCAGGCAATACCGAGAATGTACACGGACGTCAGAAAAAGACTCACCAGTGTCCTAAAAAATGCAGTTGTACCCAATGTCCACTTAACCACGGACATGTGGACAAGTGGAGCAGGGCAGGGTCAGGACTATATGACTGTGACAGCCCACTGGGTAGATGTATGGACTCCCGCCGCAAGAACAGCAGCGGCGGCACCAGTAGCAGCATCTCGCAAACGCCAACTCTTTCCTAGGCAGGCTACGCTTTGTATCACCGCTTTCCAGAATACGCACACAGCTGAAAACCTCTTACGGCAACTGAGGAAG
Source organism: Pseudophryne corroboree (assembly GCF_028390025.1). Classification (NCBI taxonomy): domain Eukaryota; kingdom Metazoa; phylum Chordata; class Amphibia; order Anura; family Myobatrachidae; genus Pseudophryne; species Pseudophryne corroboree. The sequence continues at coordinate 271,605,713 of NC_086451.1, read as the reverse complement.
ATCATCGCAGAATGGCTTACCCCAATTGGACTCTCCTGTGGATTTGTGGCATCGGACAACGCCAGCAATATTGTGTGTGCATTAAATATGGGCAAATTCCAGCACGTCCCATGTTTTGCACATACCTTGAATTTGGTGGTGCAGAATTTTTTAAAAAACGACAGGGGCGTGCAAGAGATGCTGTCGGTGGCCAGAAGAATTGCGGGACACTTTCGGCGTACAGGCACCACGTACAGAAGACTGGAGCACCACCAAAAACTACTGAACCTGCCCTGCCATCATCTGAAGCAAGAAGTGGTAACGAGGTGGAATTCAACCCTCTATATGCTTCAGAGGTTGGAGGAGCAGCAAAAGGCCATTCAAGCCTATACAATTGAGCACGATATAGGAGGTGGAATGCACCTGTCTCAAGTGCAGTGGAGAATGATTTCAACGTTGTGCAAGGTTCTGATGCCCTTTGAACTTGCCACACGTGAAGTCAGTTCAGACACTGCCAGCCTGATTCAGGTCATTCCCCTCATCAGGCTTTTGCAGAAGAAGCTGGAGGCATTGAAGAAGGAGCTAAAAGGGAGCGATTCCGCTAGGCATGTGGGTCTTGTGGATGCAGCCCTTAATTCGCTTAACAAGGATTCACGGGTGGTCAATCTGTTGAAATCAGAGCACTACATTTTGGCCACCGTGCTCGATCCTAGATTTAAAGCCTACCTTGGATCTCTCTTTCCGGCAGACACAAGTCTGCTGGGGTTGAAAGACCTGCTGGTGACAAAATTGTCAAGTCAAGCGGAACGCGACCTGTCAACATCTCCTCCTTCACATTCTCCCGCAACTGGGGGTGCGAGGAAAAGGCTCAGAATTCCGAGCCCACCCGCTGGCGGTGATGCAGGGCAGTCTGGAGCGACTGCTGATGCTGACATCTGGTCCGGACTGAAGGACCTGACAACGATTACGGACATGTCGTCTACTGTCACTGCATATGATTCTCTCAACATTGATAGAATGGTGGAGGATTATATGAGTGACCGCATCCAAGTAGGCACGTCACACAGTCCGTACTTATACTGGCAGGAAAAAGAGGCAATTTGGAGGCCCTTGCACAAACTGGCTTTATTCTACCTAAGTTGCCCTCCCACAAGTGTGTACTCCGAAAGAGTGTTTAGTGCCGCCGCTCACCTTGTCAGCAATCGGCGTACGAGGTTACATCCAGAAAATGTGGAGAAGATGATGTTCATTAAAATGAATTATAATCAATTCCTCCGCGGAGACATTGACCAGCAGCAATTGCCTCCACAAAGTACACAGGGAGCTGAGATGGTGGATTCCAGTGGGGACGAATTGATAATCTGTGAGGAGGGGGATGTACACGGTGATATATCGGAGGGTGAAGATGAGGTGGACATCTTGCCTCTGTAGAGCCAGTTTGTGCAAGGAGAGATTAATTGCTTCTTTTTTGGGGGGGGTCCAAACCAACCCGTCATATCAGTCACAGTCGTGTGGCAGACCCTGTCACTGAAATGATGGGTTGGTTAAAGTGTGCATGTCCTGTTTTGTTTATACAACATAAGGGTGGGTGGGAGGGCCCAAGGACAATTCCATCTTGCACCTCTTTTTTCTTTTCTTTTTCTTTGCATCATGTGCTGATTGGGGAGGGTTTTTTGGAAGGGACATCCTGCGTGACACTGCAGTGCCACTCCTAGATGGGCCCGGTGTTTGTGTTGGCCACTAGGGTCGCTAATCTTACTCACACAGTCAGCTACCTCATTGCGCCTCTTTTTTTCTTTGCGTCATGTGCTGTTTGGGGAGGGTTTTTTGGAAGGGACATCCTGCGTGACACTGCAGTGCCACTCCTAGATGGGCCCGGTGTTTGTGTCGGCCACTAGGGTCGCTAATCTTACTCACACAGCTACCTCATTGCGCCTCTTTTTTTCTTTGCGTCATGTGCTGTTTGGGGAGGGTTTTTTGGAAGGGCCATCCTGCGTGACACTGCAGTGCCACTCCTAGATGGGCCCGGTGTTTGTGTCGGCCACTAGGGTCGCTAATCTTACTCACACAGCTACCTCATTGCGCCTCTTTTTTTCTTTGCGTCATGTGCTGTTTGGGGAGGGTTTTTTGGAAGGGACATCCTGCGTGACACTGCAGTGCCACTCCTAGATGGGCCCGGTGTTTGTGTCGGCCACTAGGGTCGCTTATCTTACTCACACAGCGACCTCGGTGCAAATTTTAGGACTAAAAATAATATTGTGAGGTGTGAGGTATTCAGAATAGACTGAAAATGAGTGTAAATTATGGTTTTTGAGGTTAATAATACTTTGGGATCAAAATGACCCCCAAATTCTATGATTTAAGCTGTTTTTTAGTGTTTTTTGAAAAAAACACCCGAATCCAAAACACACCCGAATCCGACAAAAAAAATTCGGTGAGGTTTTGCCAAAACGCGTTCGAACCCAAAACACGGCCGCGGAACCGAACCCAAAACCAAAACACAAAACCCGAAAAATTTCAGGCGCTCATCTCTAGTTGAAGACCCATGCCTTAGAGAGTGATAAAGTGGAGAGAGGTAAACTGCCAATCAGCTCCTAACTGTGACTTTTTAAATACAGCCTGAAACATGGCAGTTATTAGCTGATTGGCACTTACTTTATCTCTCTCCACTCTATCAATCTCCAAGGCTTATGGTGCCCATACACTTGTGAGATTATCGGTACTAGCCTTCGATTTCGACCACATCTGTCAGAGAAATCGGGGGATTGTATGCACATTTAAGGTACCTTTCAACGCGAATCGAATCTTGCGTCTCAAGATATTATGTGCTGCACTTACTATTTATCGAATCGGGGCATGATTGCATGCTGTTTTTTACCACTTTCAATTTATCTCATCGCGATGTGCGATATGTGAAGACAGGAGACGACTTACGGGCCACTCCTCTTCCTCTCACTGTGCACATGCATGTAGAGGAGCCTGGAAGCACGCTGCAGAGCTCTGCACTTATAAACCGCACAAGGTAGGCTATACCACTGGCCACCAATGATTATTCCCCTTTGCCAACACTGGTAACCCTCTATGCTGCTCTACCCACATTTATATAGGCCCCTGCCCAAAATGCTGCGCCACTGCAAGCCCCAGCCAGCCGGGCCCTAAACGCCATTATGCTGTATACTGTGCCACTGACCACCAATGCCTATTATTGTTATTTAACACCACTGCCCACCATTTCTGCTGCTCTACCCAGGATTATACAGGCCCCCTGCCCAAAATGCTGCACTTCTGCAAGCTCCAGCCAGCCGCGCCCTAAACGACATTATACTGTATACTGTGCCACTGACCACCAATGCTTATTATTCTTATTTAACACCACTGCCCACCATTTCTGCTGCTCTACCCAGGATTATACAGGCCCCCTGCCCAAAATTCTGCACTTCTGCAAGCCCCAGCCAGCCGCACCCTAAATGACATTATACTGTGCCACTGACCACCAATGATTATTATTCTTATCTAACACCACTGCCCACCGTTTCTGCTGCTTTACCCAGGATTATACAGGCCCCCTGCCCAAAATGCTGCACTTCTCCAAGCCCCAGCCAGCCGCGCCCTAAACGACATTATACTGCACCACTGTAACCCACGTCCCACCATTCTGCTGCTGCACCCTGCACACCAATGTATTCTCACTACATATTTCAGATAACTCACACCAGTAACTGGAAAACAAACTTTATTTACCCAGAATAGTTTACTTTTTTCATGTTTATTAATTTTCCTTTTTTTGCATTGTGTAGGTGTCCTCTGAGAACCGTGAGATCCTTTCTGGCTTCATCAGCCTGTACCATGAGGAGGAGTGTCTGTAGCTGACATCCTCACCGGACTACAGCAATAAGCAGAAGAGGGAGGCTGCTTACACATGGATGGTTGACTACTCCAAGCCCACCTTCTCTGCTGCCTCGGTGGCATGGGTCCGTAAGAAGATCGCCAATCTATGGACAGTCTTTGTGAAGGAAAATCGCAAAGTGGAGGAGTCCAAGAGGTCAGGGGCCGGCGCAGACAATGTGTATGTGCCGCAGTTGTGGTACTTTAAGGATCTCAACTTCCTCCTCGAGAAAAGGTTTGCTAAGGAGTCCATGGTGGTGATGGCTGAGTTCGAGGAGGGAAGTCTGGACGTGGATGAGGCAGAAGGGGTAAGTTGCCTTTTTTTTCCTTGCAGTGCCGCGTATAGTTGCATCAGGTGTTCCCAAGGAGGAAATTGGCGCAGAAAAAAAAAGTTAGACTATCCACTAAATATGTTTCTCTTTACCCTACAGACACCTGAAGAAGACCTCAGCCGGACCCCTGCCCTCATCAACATCTCCTCTGAGGAACCAACCTCTCTGCCGCGACCTACTGGGAAGAGGAAGCCGTGGAAAACAAAATTTGTAGATGACCCCCTCCTAGCGGAGGCACGTTCATAACTGCTGTGTAAACCTGACGAGTTTGATGACTTTGCTGCATATGTCATCAAAACAATGCGGAAGGTTTCTACGAGGCAGCAGGTCGAGTGCCAGTGCCTTGTGTCGAAGGGGTTGTATGAAACACTATCAGGGCATCTGACACCGGAGTGGAGAGTCCATGGCCCTGAACCTAAAGCACCTGCTCCCCAATTCCCATTGTCATTTTGTTCACCACCACCCACCTACACTACATCTACTACTCCCCATCCAAGCTATCATTCCGGGTATCCGCAACCACAGGCCCATTCCAACTACCCTTCCTTCACTGTCCATCCTCCTCAAACACCTCCTCAGCAAACCATCCACCCTTCCCGTTTTCGCCAACCCCCAACCCCATCCATGCACCCTTCCCCCACTTTCCAATCTCCTCCTCAAACCTGCTACCCATCACAAGCCAGCCACACATCCACTGTCTCCTCCGCAATTATGACCTCCTTGATGTCACAGGGGGGACAAGTGGATGAGGCGAAGGAGACAAGTCTCTTTCAAATATAGGGTGATTCTCAATTACTGGTGCCCTTGTTATACATACCAACAGATGTGGTGCAGTCTGATACTACGGTGAGTGTCAACGCTTTCAGGTGGACAATGCACACATGCTGCTAGGGACAGGTTGATGGTACCGGGGACCCATCTTCCTGCCCCTAGCTGCATGTGTGCATTGAGCCCCTGGCTGTGGTGCCACTCAACACAACGCAGTATCAGAATGCACCACATCTGTTGGTATATATAACATTACTGCTGCCCTGGTATATACGGTGATAGATCTGTTGCACTATGATATACTGCATTTTAGTGGCTCCGCTTTCAGGTGGACAATGCACACATGCAGCTTGGGTCCGGTTGATGGTGCTTGGGAGCCTGAAGCCTACCTGCATGTGCGCATTATGCCCCTGAAAGCGCTGCCACTCTAAAAACAATGTATATCTTACAGCACAGTATATCATACAGCACTCATATACTGCAACAGATGTGCTGCATTTTGATACTATGGCATTGGGTGGCAACGCAGGCAGGGGCACAATGCACACATGCAACTTGGTGCAGGTTGATGGAACCGGTGACCCATCAACCTGCACCAAGTTGCATGTGTGCATTGTGCCCCTGCCTGTGGTGCCACTCAACGTTGTAGTATCAAAATGTACTACATTAGTTGGTTATATATAGCATTTTTTTAATTTTAATACATGTAATGGTGCACATGTGGTGCATCATGAAAACTTTATAATATTTGCTGACGTTGACGTTGGCATGTTGACCACATACAATTATGTCTTCAAATAAACATAACATATTTATTCAAAGCAATTTCATGTGCTTCATCATGAAAAGTTTATACTGTTTGCAAAAGTTCAGCCATGTTGGCTACATAATTAAAAAAGGTATAGGCATTTTTATACTTTTCTCAAATGGGAATGCTGACCTTGCTATATATAGCAACAGATGTGGTGCATTGTGATACTGCACCGTTGAGTGGCACCGCAGGCATAGGCACAATGCACACATGCAACTTGGTGCAGGTTGATGGAACCGGGGACCCATCAACCTGCACCAAGTTGCAAGTGTGCATTGTGCCCCTGCCTGCGGTGCCACTCAATGGTGTAGTATCACAATGCACCACATCTGTTGCTATATATAGCATTTTGTTATCATGTCCGAATGCATAATGCATGATGCATAATGAAACCTTTATTCTGTTGTTAAAAGGTTCAGCCATGTTGGCTGCATATACAATTATGTCTGGAAATAAAAAGCATATATTTTTCTACGCAAACTCAGTTTGCCAAATAAAATATTTTGTTATACGACAAGCAATGTGTGGTGTAATTATCTTGCAGTACTTTGATAATAGCCTTGTAGGTTTCAGGCATGATATGTACCAAAGCCTGCGCAGAGATACGGGTCCCATAGTTCAGGTCCTCAAAGGTTTTTATATCCCCCATATAGGCCTGCCCACTATTTAAATCTTTCTTAATCTGTCAGATAAATCTGGTGTGCTTTTGGTCAGCATGAGATGCGCTCGATTTCGATAATACGATACCAGTCGATTTCTGGTCGTAAGGGGCATGAGATAAATCTCAGGATTGCATGCGCATCGAATGCACTAAACATGCACTTTCGATGAGATTTGTCTCAAGGTGAGCTTCAAGGGAAATCGGGCCCGATCTCGCGTCAAAAGCAATCGCACAAGTGTATGGCCAGCATTAGTACATTACCCCCTTCTCCTGTGTTATCTAGTGTTTTACCAGGTTTCTGTTTAATTTTCTAGTAATGGTTTACTTAAATCTTGTAATTGTTTGCAGTGTGTGTGGGTGGGGGGTGCTTGGATTTAGTCATAGTTTTAGTATAGCTTTTTCTGTGTTTGTTAGTCTTGCCTATTTGATCTGAATTTTGAGTTAGTATGGAGGGTCATTGGAGAGAAAGTGATGAAAAGGAGAAGGACACTGCAGAGGAGGAGTAGGCTCAGGAGATATAGCAGTAGACAGGAAAGGAAAGTCTTTTGAAAAATATGTTGCATTAGTATTATAAAATGTCCCCTGTTATGAATTAAATCTAAAGAATCAGGCAGCAAAAACTCAAACTAGGTGCAGATACTGTAACAACAATGGAATAATGTTACGACATCCATCAATGCTGTGGGGCCATTAAAGAGGTTTTAGTTCTCCAATATACAAAAGAGGGGTGAGTAGAAAATGGGGGAGGAATGAAAGGCTGCACTGAGGACAGGGAGTGGTCCCCTCTGACTATTGTCTGCACAGAATATGAAGAGGGACAAAAGATTTTTTCCACCAGAGCTTATTCACGGGATAAATCTGCAAAACTCTGATAAACCACTTCAGCAGCAATAGGAGAGTGAAAGTTCTCAATTAGCCTTAGAAAGTGTTACACAAACACATTCATTACTATTTTATGCATTAAAAAACAAGTTTTTATTTAATATATTTTATTAAAAATGCTCTTTCTTACAAATGTATAAAAGAACACATATTTATGTGCAGCAAATGCGATAGTATCTTTCTGTCAATTTCACAGTGTTCAGGAGGAGGATTCTGCTGAGTGTTAACTAACCCAGGTTCCTTAAATACTACAACCACAAGCATGTAAAAAGTAAACATTTTAAGCAGGTGTCATGTTCTTTCAAGATCACAAGCAAATCCCTTAACAAGCCATACTGTCTTGGAGGAAGTAAGAGGCCCATCAGGCCAAAGAAATCAGATGTCTGTGCTGCTTCAACTGCCACCCAGGAGGATGTTGCCGGAGCATCAGGCCAAACAAGTCAGCCATCTGCTGCCACTGTAACCAAGGAAGATGTTGCTGATGAGTGCATCCTTGTGTAAATTTGTGATGGAATGTTACAGAGAAAGTTGTGGTGGCAACTTTGAAAAGCACATAATCACATCCCTGTATCCTTAGATGTCACAACAGCCCTTAAGGTTATCTGTAATGATTTTCCATTTGCTAATCGTTGTTGCAGACCTAAAAAATAATCAAATAATGCTTGAGTAAATAAAAAACATTAACGTTCTTAACCAATATTTGGCAATTCCTCTGTGGAAGGGTGTGGTATGTGTGACCATACCGATGCCGGTACCCCGGCAGCGGAATGCCGGTGGGGGGTGAGAGCAACAAGCCTCTTGCGGGCTCGGTGGTAACCTGTGGTTGCCACGAGTTCTATTCTCACTCTATATGAGTGGGAATAGACCCTGTTGGTCGACGTGATGACCGTCGGGATTGTTTTTTTGGGGGATTAATTGTGGAACCTCAGAAAAATAATATTTACCCAGGCATGTGATTCTCATATTAACAAACGATATTGAAACTAACTGCCATAGGGCAAAATATGGAAACCACCATTGAACACATATATTTGTATTGCAATGACACTTGTTCAATTTATCTACAGGATGTCTAATGAAGATACAGTGGACACAGAGCTCTGGATGTATTTGCTATAGCTAGAGAAGAGAAATACTTAGTTTCCATGGAATTATATACAATCAGTTCACCCCCACGAGCACAATAGACTGGTTCTGTCCCTAATGCACCTCCTCCAAGTCTACTTTGGTATCTTGCAATTGAAATAATTGAAACCATTTCTGCATGTCATCAAACACAAATAGAGTTTATGGACCTACAAACATGGTAAAACTATCAAAGACATCTCTAAATGAGGAAACACCACCAGCATTCTGCCACTAATGCAAGAAGAGGAACCACAGCTATAAAAGCAGAAACCTTGTGCTGTTATGAACACACTATGATTTGGTCTGGAACTAATGAACAACTCTATTAGGGAAATTAATAATAATGGGCCTCATTCAGATGTGGTTGCTGATGCTATTGCTGTTGCTATTTTTTGCCATCTGCAATTGTAAGTAATGTATATGCTGATGTGTCCAGAGGCTTATTCAGAGGATAGAGACGCCACTGCTGTCTTCTCATTTCTGTCCTATGGTGTACAATTGCTGAAACATTGGTGCCATCTTCGCCGCTCAAGTCATTGCGCAAATTCTGAGTGACTCTGAAGATGCAAAGCCTGAACAGCTCTCTTGGGATGCAAAGGGCTCTCCAGTAGAAAGTGAGATTGCAAGTGCTAAATTATGCACACCCAGAAAACACTGTCTAAACAGCCATGACATGTCTGCATTTACATGACCACTTCCTGTTACCACCCCCAAAAGCTGTCTACCTGTCAGTCACTTTGCTACTAATTCCTTGCTGTGAGTGCCATCACAATTCAGTTGATGTGCATTTGCAGTACAAAAACTTGGCACAAAATATTTCAGACGGTTTACTACCGCATGTGAATGAGGCCCAATTTATTTTTACTAATGTCAAACAATAAACAGTATATTGCAAACATCTACCATCACTCTTGACATCTCAAATGCTTCTATTTTCCCCCCAACTGTGGGGCACACACAGTTGGGGGGAAAATAGGACCATTAGAGCATTTGTTGCCCATCGCAGAGGTAGTCCAGATGATTCTACCCATGCATCCTTTTCTAAAAGGAACAAGTATTAATAAATCATTCAGCCTATTTGTTGGTCAGTAACTGGATGTTGTTTCACAACAAATAATGCATTATGCATTACTATGCATATTCTTTTTTTGTTCTGTAGCATACTCTTAATTTATAGTAGGTCATTTTGTAATGTCTTTAGAAAATAATTTGTATGGTTTGCACAATAATGTACCATGGCCCTCATTCCGAGTTGTTCGCTAATTGCCAAGTTTCGCTATATTGCGATTAGTCACTTACTGCGCATGCGCAAGGTTCGCAGAGCACATGCGCTTAGTTATTTTACACAAACGTTAGGTATTTTACTCACGGCATAATGAGGATTTTTCATCGTTCTGGTGATCGGAGTGTGATTGACAGGAAGTGGATGTTTCTGGGAGGAAACTGGCCATTTTATGGGTGTGTGCAGAAAAACGCTGCAGTTTCTGGGAAAAACGCAGGAGTGGCTGGAGAAATGAGGGAGTGTCTGGGCGAACGCTGGGTGTGTTTGTGACGTCAAACCAGGAACGAAACTGACTGAACTGATCGCAATGGCTAAGTCCCGAGCTAATCAGAAACTGCAAAGAAATTTCTATTCGCAATTATGCAAATCTTTCGTTCACAATTCTGCAAAGCTAAGATTCACTCCCAGTAGGCGGCAGCTTAGCGTGTGCAATGCTGCTAAAAGCAGCTAGCGAGCGAACAACTCGGAATGAGGGCCCATGTGTTTGCTACAGGTAGGTATGTGTAGAGCATAAACACATACAGTAAACATGCAGTATTCATTATCAATACTAAACTATACAGCACAGTAGAACATTAATGAACAAAAAAAAACCTAGAGTTTGTAGTACAGGACATATTTTCAGTCTTCTGTCTGTGGAAACAGGTGTTATAATTATTGGTGTAGTAAAATACACAGAATGTATAGAAATTTCTACAATACAACAAAATGTGGTAGTACTTGTGGACTGCATTAGTGAACCCCTGCACTACAAAACATAACTGATTTGTTTTACCTTTTTTTGTAGTAAGCCTTATTATGCATACTGGCAAAATAGATGTAAATCAGTGTGTTCCTAACCTATCTTCCACCATCTTTACCATGCAACTCACCAGATGGTATCAATACCCCTGCAGACTCACTGTCTAATGGTGCAGTTCTTGTAATGCCAGAATTTGGAGTAAACAGCATCAAACCTTATTAACTGAGACAATATCTGAGCTATATTAATAACATACCACCTGACAACTGAACTTGGATTTTTAGTCCAAATGATCCTCATTTTATTTGTGTTCAGCAGGAGTCTATGGCTGCGACAGAGGTATCATTAACCAGGAATGACACCCATAGCCAGAATTACCTTTCAGTTGGTAACAATCAACAAAATAGTGAATCACACACACATACAGTACTGTAGATGCAGTTCATTTCAGTTTATAATACATAGACAGAAGCAATCTCTCCAGCATTAAAAAATATCCTGGTTTTTTTTATTAAGGGATGACTGAAGATGTAGGCATTACAACATGATCCAGGTTAGCCCATTACAATGCTTATCATGTGCATTTTGGAATCACAGGCCACTTGGACATTAAGAGAATGAACATAATGTTGATTTATACAATGCTCTAACCTTGCCTAGGTGGTCTCAGTTCCATATTTGTGCAGTCTATTGATCACAGGATATTTTTCATGCCTGAAAAATTATGGGATGCTACTCTTAGCTCACATCACTGGCTCTCCTGAATGGAGATGCATATTGAGGAACATGACAATTAGAGATGAGCTGGTTCAGGTCTCAGAGAACCAAACCCCCCTAAACATCATGTTCTGAGCCAGAATCTGAGTCTGGCTCAGGACTTCCCACCAGACTCAGATCCCAGAATGAGGCAAAATTTAATCATCCCACTGTCGGATTATCACAGGTTTTGGATTCCATATAAGGAGCCATGTGTCACTGCCATTTTCACTCCGGACTTGGAGAGTGAGAGAACCAGACCCCTGTCTCTCTCTGTGGGTGGGGTCAGTGTGTGCTCTATAGAAGGGATGTTCCTGTCACTGTGGTGTACCTGTGCTGTTAGGGGTGCTGTCTTGGCTGTCACTGTGTTGTACAGGGGGCAGGGACACTGTCCTCTGGTATGCTGTAAAAATACAGGGGTGCTGGCTGTAAAAATTAAAAGGTGCAGTGAAAATAAATGAACACTGGCCCTGTCTTGTATGCTGTAAAAATTCTGGGGTGCTGCTATGAAAATAAAAGTTCACTGGTCTTGTATGCTGTAAAAATACAGGGTTGTTGCTGTTAAAATAATTTTACATCTGCCCTGTCTTGTATGCTGTAAAAATTCTGGGGTGCTGTTGTTAAAATAAATGTACACTGGTCCATTATGCTGTAAAAATACAGGGGTGCTGCTGTTAAAATAAAAGTACACTGGTCCTGTATGCTGTAAAATACAGGGGTGCTGCTGTTAAAACAAAAGTGCACTGGCCCTGTCTTGTATGCTGTAAAAATACAGGGGTGCTGCTGTGAAAATAAAAGTACACTGGTCATGTATGCTGTAACAATACAGGGATGCTGCTGTTAAAATAAAAGTTCACTGGTTCTGTATGCTGTAAAAATACAGGGGTGCTGCTGTTAAAATAAAAGTACACTGGTCATGTATGCTGTAAAATACAGTGGTGCTGCTGTTAAAACAAAAGTGTACTGGCCCTGTCTTGTATGCTGTAAAAATACGGGGGTGCTGCTGTGAAAATAAAAGTATACTGGTCCTGTATGCTGTAAAATACAGGGGTGCTGCTGTTAAAATAACAGTACACTGGTCATGTATGCTGTAAAAATACAGGGGTGCTGCTGTTAAAATAAAAGTATTTTACTGGGAGCTGTGAAAAACAAAAATAAGGCATCTGCCACAAAATATGTAAAGAAAAATGCAAAAAAAAAATGGAAAAAATTAAACCTACGAGATTTTCACAAAAGCAGCCTCCAGACTCCGTGGAGAGAAAAATTATTCAATCTTGATCCTGTGGTATACACAGTTTATTTGCATCCCAGAATTACATCTGAGATTATCTTAATCCCTGAAAATGGAGAAGGGGATGCAAACATGGAGGCTTTTGCCCTTAGTTTTTCAGTTTGTCCAGTAATGTGGTAATAAATTATATTTGCTTGATTGAAGTCCTTTACATTCCACACCAATATGGTAGTAGAGTTGAAACCCTGTGTGTTGTTCCTGATTGCTTGTGCCTCTCTGATTTTTAATCACCTTCTTGACATTGTCCTCTTCCTCTTGCCTCTTCATTGTTCAGAATAGACTGGAAATGAGTGGAAATGAATGTTATTGAGGTTTATAATGCCGTAGGATCAAAATTACCCCCAAATTCTGTGGTTTTAGCTGTCTTTATGTTTTTTAGAAAACATCCAGATCCAAAACCAAAACCCGAAAAGGGTGGTTTTGGCAAAACCAATCCAGAGCCAAAACACTAGTGGAGATCCAGATCCAAAACACAAAACCCCAAAAGTGTCTGCCGCACATCTTTAATGCAGTTTTCCTTTTAGTATATCTTTGGAGACCACTGGAAAACAGTTGAAAAGCCCAAACCAGACGCTTAGCAAATATTAGCACAAAGTTATGGATTGCTAAATGTTTATCAATGTTTACTTTTATGTCTAATTCATGTGACTTTAATATGTTTAATTTCATTAATGGTCATTTACTAAATGCAGTATACTGTACTGTATACACTCATACATAACTTTCTATTGCACGCAAAGGAATGCGGTCAGTAACCTGTCGTTCGGGATCCCGACAGTCAGAATACCAACCCCAAAATCCTAAAACTGCTTGGAATACTGATGAGAGGACCCTGACATGGATCAAAATGCCAGTGATGGGATCCCGAACAAACATCTGCCGGGATTCCACACTGGTGATCCCTGGGGGGGGGAGGGTTCAGCTTGTGGGGGGATGGTTAGGGTTTGGGTGCAGGGTGGGTTATGGCTAGGCTGCAGGGAGTGAGGGTTAGGGTTAGGCAGCCAGGGGAGGGTTATGGGTTGACTGCGGGGGAGGGAGGATTAGGTTTAGGCTGCGGGAAGTTCAGGTTAGGGGAAGGCTCCACCGGGGAGGGTTAGGGTTAGGCTGCAGGGGGAGGGTTAAGGTCAAGCTGCAGGGAGGGAGGGTTAAGGAGGTTATGGATTAGGGATAGTATACTTATCAGTTAGGTGTCGTGATCCTGAGTGTCGGGATGCCAGTCAGCATGCAAAGCTGCCTAAAAAAATGTCTTGTGCATGGCCACTTTATATTTTTGAGCAGACCCTCTATGGTCATGTTTTGTAGGGCCATTTAAAGAATTGTGGCAGCAAACAGAAATGAGCATGGAAGAACAATGTCACTTGAAAGAACTACATACAGTACTATCACTTTTGGTCCCTACATCAATTAGTTGTAAAGAAGACCATGGAAGAAGTGGAGGTTTAGAAGGGGATCATGGATAAGTTTGGACTAAGTTGTTTAAGGAACATTGTGAAAATACATACAGTATGACACAATGTTTTTCCATGGCTTATGAATGCTGCATGGACTGAAGTGGACTTGTTTCATGGTTGTGTAAATAATACATTGGATGCTTGGGCATGCCAGCACTTGTGGTTCTTCACTATCATTATGCCCTGCCAAGCTTGTCAGGACTAGTAGTCCACTAGTAAAGAAAATTATTATTATTATTACTATTATCGTTATTATTTTTAATAATAATTAATTATTGCCCCTGTACTCAATGCCCTGGGTTGTCTGCGTTGTCGTTATGGAAGGGGGACCCCATTTCTCTAGAGGTCAATTTCCTGTACTTACCAGTGTAGTGCTAATTAATATTATGGCAAGGATACACTCCGCATTTGTCTTCCTGCTGCAGTGTCACCATGCCTAGCTTGTTTATCCTACTGCTGGTTAGTAAAGAATCAATCAGAGGGCCCAATGCCAGAACACCTTTCCTCTACCATATTATTTTTTTTCACGATGTAGAACAGACAAGCATGTACAAATTCTAGTGATCTGTGCAGTGCTTGAAAACCTTGATGGATTGTTTTCATTTTCTCTGTAGGATATGGGCTTCATTTTTAAAGATGTGAAAATTCAGAGCCGTAACTAGACAGGTTAGTGTGCCAGATAGAGTATTGTTGCACCCCGTAATTTAAATAGGGATAGCATGCATCCAAAAAGGAGGCATGGCCTAGTGGGGAAGGGACATGGCCACACAATAGTACCCCCAAGTCTCATTACCGTACACCACACAGTAGAAGTACCCCTTATACATTACACAAATAATTAATAAATAAAGCGCTGCATAGCCGGAATCATTTCATGTTTTTTTAATAACACATTAATTAAACAATTAACAATTGACATACATATAACACCCACACATAGACCCGGCCGGTATTAAAATTACCTTAAATTTAATTGATAAAACTTATCAACCCATAAGATGCAGATCTCACAACATGCCCTCTAATTCAATCGTGACCTGTCAATGATGCATCACTGGTATGTTAATCAATTGATAACATATATATAATTTAACTAAGGGGCCCCTGATGACTGGAATTTAACCCTCAATTACTTAGCAGCATATGGTATCCAGTATTCAGTCACAATTGTGTCCATATAAACAGATGGTATCCAGTATTCAGTCACAACTGTGTCCATATAAGCAGATGGAATGCTAAGCATATATATATATCCAAATATTAGGTTAGTTGGTTAGTATAGCCAGCAATGTCCATAACCTAGATTATGTCAGATGGTGATTAATAAATCACTGCAATCCACCAGAATTAACATGGGCATGCGAACATATTAATATACTGCCCTCTACATGGGGCTCTCATAATCTGTCCTGGGCACTGGTTACTGAGCGGGCTCGTTTATAAGGGGTTCTCACCGACCAGCTGATTGTCTGCTGTGCCGAAGTCTCCGCAACCGACTCCTCCCTTGTATCACGCCACACCTCAGATACGTTTGTGTAGATGTGTCCCTGAAAAAAGTGCAACCAGGTCCGTGTGCTTTGGACCTCTCTCAGTGCAACCAGGTCCGTGTGCTTTGGACCTCTTTCAACGCGTTTCTCCGCCTATGGACTCAGCGGCTTCCTCAGGAGAAATAATGTACCTGCTCCGATTAGCCTGTTTAAATAACCCACAGATAGTCCATTTCCGGGCGCTATTAGATCGCGCACGCGCACCATTGCGTGCCACGTGCGTTCCAGGGTTCAGAGGACAGCTGACTTCCTGATCATTTAAAATAGTGCGCACGTGCGCTGGCTGCGTCTCACGTGCGGTTCAAATTCTGTTCCGCTCTAGTCATCATTATTTCCTCTTACAAGTTCTTATATGTAACCCCCCCTCCTATATACATCAGCATTATTGCCTAATCACTATAGCCTCCCGAAAACGACCTGAAACATTGTAGATATTAAAAATATTATAAAAATATGGGTTAATAATTAATAAACCAAAACTTAGTTTAAAAGGACCATCACTCAGAATTTCCGATATTATAAATTCATAAAAATATAATAATTAATATTTAAAAAAAAACATTACACCACACTGTAGTAGTAGGGCCCTTTTATGTTACACCACAAACAGATGTAGCCATGCTCAACCTTGCTGTAATGCAGCATTCTGCAACATGATTTGTTGCATTGCATGCCGTGCTGTGACTATTCACAGATGGCGATTACTCCATTAATTCCATCACAGCAAGATAAGCCTGGCTACATCTGTAGTAGTAGTGCTCCTTATACATTATGCCACACAGTAGTAGTAGTGCCTCATACACATTACATCACACAATCGTAGTAGTGCCCCTTACATGCTATGATGCACAGTAGCAGTAGTAGTGTTCCTTACATATTACTAGTGATGAGCGGATTCGGTTTTACTCGGTTTTACTCGGTTTTACTCGGTTCTCAAAACGGCATCTTATTGGCTCACGGATGTCACGTGTTTTGGATAGCCAATAAGATGCCGTTTTGAGAACCGAGTAAAACCGAGTAAAACCGAGTAAAACCGAACCTCGCTCATCACTACATATTACAGTATGTCACAAAGTAGTAGTAGTAATAGTAGTAGTAGTAGTAGTAGTAGTAGTAGTAGCAGCAGCAGTAGTAGTAGTAGTAGTAGTAGTAGTAGTAGTAGTAGTAGTAGTAGTAGAAGTAGTGCCCCTCCCTATCTCCATCCCCATATACAGCACTCACCCAGTTAGTGTGTCTACAGATGGTATCTGAGGGAGGTCACGGCAGAGGTCAATGAGTTAGGCTATTGGGACAGGACTTCATTGCAGGAGATGTGGATGGGGCAGAGCAACATGGGACAGATAGTTGCAGTGCTGGCAGCTGTAATGTATAATATATTAGTAGCATTGCTCCCGGCAGTTAAAGAGTCAGGCAAGTGGCTGCGCAAGTGCTTACACAAATCATCAAATTGCATGGGGAGGTGGCACGTTCTGCCCCCACACAGCATCTGTGCTCTGTGTGAGGGCATTGGCTGCACAACCCTAGTTGTGGCTATGTGAAAATACATAAAACAGCTTTATTTGTGCCTGTGAATTATTCTCATTTTGTTTACATTTTGTATTTTCGTGAGAAAATCAGCACTCATGCCCACTGATCATTGACAAAGGCCCATTGTCTCACTTTTGGTGGTGCCATACTGTTTTTTGAGAACTGTACTGTGAAAAAAAAATAGTCGCTCGGGATTGGTTGCAAGTGTCGAGAATTGGGTGGGCTTGCATAGTATGCAACACAAGAATATATATATTTTTTGGATAAAGCAACCACCAGGAGCATGGCCACACCCACCAGAGCTGTTGCCACATTCCCATTATGCCGTGACTACACATTCCACCCTTTCTTGCAGTCAAAACCTCTCTGTGCCTGGGAGATATGCTAATGTGTTAAAGGTTGCCTTACATTTTTAAGAAGTAACTTGCATGAGTGGCTAAAACTAAACAGAAAATGTAACTTTAAGCATCACAATACAAATAAAGCTGATCTGATGTGCACTGTCATCAAATTCTTCTTTTCTGTCTGAATAGGAGCCAAATGTCTTACTTCAAATAAAACCATCCACCACATTTTCGCTGAACATGGGAAATTTTGTAAATCACATGCTTTTAATTTTCTTGTTAGGTAGAGTGTCTAAATCATGTTTGATCTTTGACAACCATGGTATTTGTTGAAAAAATAAATTATTAAGACTGGCAGAGTGCTTACATATCGTATATCTGCTAAACCATTGAATCCTGTGTTTAGCTAGCACACTCCGAATGAAATGGATCAATAAAATACTGTAAGGCAGTATTTTATATTTTCATTTAGAATAAAATGCTGAAAAATATTAAGGCTCTGGATAAATAAATACCTATTAGTTGCTGCAGAGAAGAGAGAACAGTTTTCTTTGTAGCTCAAGTTGTTTTATCACAACCACAATTTAGTCATCTAACGTCATTTTTCCTCAGACTTGACATATTTGTATTTCCAACAAAATATATTTCATATGACCCCATCCATTTTATCTCTAACTAAAGATATGGAGAAGGGAAGTAGTTGGGAGTCCTGATCATTCAGAGACATTACATAAACCACAGTACAATAAGAACCTGTTTCTTAGAGCAAAGTGAGATACATTAGTATCACAGTAAGGTAAATGCCTGATAAATGCATGATACTGTGTGTAGGGGTTATCTGGCGTGCCTCTGCTGGCTCTTGCGCAGATCACAAATCTACTGGCAGTGAGAGACACAATTAATGATTCTGACCTTTCTAAGATAATCTCCACATGCAGCTATACTTTATAGACCTGATGCCGATCTGAATGTACTGTATGCCATTTACATCATATATCTTGCAAATCTTGCATGCGTTTTAGTCATGTCTTCCCTTGTGACACAAATTCATGCAACTATGAGCTATGTAGAGGTTTCTGTGCTTTTGACTGCAGTAGACAACGCCGGTATATGCTGCAATCAGCCTTTCTTACATTCTGGAGATACTTAACTTTCAGAGAAATCTTAAAAAATTGCTTTTTTGGGTGATTTCCTGCGGGAATGTGTTCATAACTATGGCCCTTAGTTCTAAGATAAGATAATTCAAGAAGTACAGCAGAATTCAGCTACTGTGACTATACTGAGGAAAGGTTGACATTCTACAGATAAAAACAAGCAAATGTGTTTGTTTCTAGTGCATTGTGTGCTAATAACTCAGCCAATCTATTCACTGATTACTGTCACAAGAGTGTTTTCTGTTCTACAAGCAGTTATTTTATCTTTAAACTTACAGCTTTAATACATATACTTTAAATTTCAATGTGCAAAACTCGAATGCAGGTTTTACTAGATGTATACACTATTTAATAGTTAAACTATGAATAACAGAGTAGAGACTTGCTAACAGGTTATAGTTACTACGGGTTTACACTGGCCTATAGCACTGAATCACTATGGCAGGATGAAGAAAGGAAGGTATAAAGGCCAGTACTCACTGGCCGATTTGGGAGAGATGTGTGCTGAGCAAACCGCTCAGCACACGTCTCTCGCCCCGCTCAGCACAGCGCGATGTGTGCTAAGCGTGCGGGTGGAAACGGGGGGGGGGGGGAATTGCTCATGAGCGACCTGCTAGATTGGCCTGCATGCCGGCCAATCTAGCACCAGCGATAGCGATGCGCGGGGCTGCGCATCGCTATCGCTGTGGGGCATACACACTGAGCGATCATGCTTAAAATCTAAGCAATCTAGTGAGATTGCTTAGATTTTAAGCAGCGATCGCTCCATGAGTACTACTCTTAAGAGGCAGCTGTTTTTGTTGCAATGGTCTTAAGGGGGGTACTCACGGAGCGATTACTGCTTAAAATCTAAGCAATCTGACTAGATTGCTTAGATTTTAAGCAGTGATCTCTCAGTGTGTACCCCTCACAGCGATAGCGATGCGCAGCCCCACGCATCGCTATCGCTGGTGCTAGATTGGCCTGGTCAGGCGGGTCGCTCACTTCACCCGCTGGGTGAAATGAGCGCCTCCCCCCGCACGCTCAGCACACATCACGCTGTGCTGAGCGGGGGGAGAGATGTGTGCTGAGCGGTTCGCTCAGCACATCTCTCCCCACATCTGCCAGTGAGTACTGGCCTTTACACTGCAGTCACTTTTTTGTGACTTAGGGGGTTATTCAGAGTTGTTAGCAAACCAAAAAAGTACACTAATGGGTAAAACCACACTGCACTGCAGGTGGGGCAGATGAACCATGTGGAGAAAGGGTTAGATTTGTGTGGGATGAGTTCAAACTAAATCTAACTTGTAGTCTAAAACTGAAGCAGCCAGTATTACACTATACCTAACCCCCCTCCCCGCAGAATAACCCCGGGCTTGTGACCCTATTCCGGATGCTGGTGTCGGCATTTCGAGTGGGGTTGGGATTCTGGCATCTGTATTTCAGTTGCCGGGATCCTGACCGGATCCTGTGCTAACAATGTGGTAACATACTGAAGACATACTCGGTAATATTGTGGTAACATACCTGGACAGACCTCCTGGTGGTGTACGCCAGACAGATCTTTTGACACATGGAGCCTGTTCTGGGCCTTCTACTGGATGGATTTGGACGAATTTAATAGGATGAATTTAATTACCTGTAATAACTGACAGAAATAACCATAATTTAATGACCTGATATAACTGACTGAAATAACCATTAATCAACGAACTAAAATAACTGCCAGGAATGAAGGTGTGAAGAAGAAAATATATTGTGTACCCAAAAGCCTTGGAATAGCAATATTAATAACAAAATGAAAACTTTAAACCCATCTCACAATGTAAAATTTATTATAAAACTGAACAGAAAGGAAAGCTGGAAATAAGGGCTACTGTTGACACTAGAAATGTCACTAGGCCTTATCTCGGATTTTGTGTTTTGGTTTTGGATCTGTATCTCCTCTGTGTATTGATTTTGCCTAAACTAGGGATGAGCGAGGACAGTTCTCAGAGAAGTGAACCCCCCCCCCCCAGACCCGGATCACAGTTCGGATCTCCCTGCCTGCCCCGGATCCCTAATCAAGGCATCCTCGGATCCTGAGTTTTTGCCTCGGACGCCGGTAACCTATGGAAGACCGCTGATTGGCTGTGTTGCCGTCTGTCACGGCTCTCAGCTAATCAGCATTTCCCCATAGGCTACTATGGCCAAAATGGATGCCCACACAATGCTAATAGCGCTGCCGCCCATACATGCTGACACCACCGCCCGCACTGCCAACACTCCCACACTGCTAGCACCCCCGCACTGCTGACACTGCCAGCACCCCTGCACTGGGTATACTGCCGGCACTTCTGCACTGCTGACACTGCCATCACCCCTGCACTGGGCACACTGCTGGCACTCCTGCACTGAGGACACCTCCCACACTGCCGACACCTCCAGCATCCCTGCACTGGGGACATTGCCGGCACTCCTGCACTGAGGACACCTCCCGCACTGCCAACACTGCAGGCATCCCTGCAATGAGGACACTGCCAGCGCTCCTGCACTGAGGACACCTCCAGCACTCCTGCTTTACTGACACTGCCGGTACCCCTGGACTGAGGACACTGCCGGCACTCCTGCACTGAGGACACCTCCGGCACTCCCACAATGCCGACACTGCCGACACCCCTGCATTGCCGACACTGCCAGCACCACTGCACTGAGGACACTGCTAGCACACCTGCACTGAAGACACCTCCAGCACTCCCACACTGCCGGCACCCCACACTGCCGGCACCCTGCACTGCCGACACTGCTGGCATCACCGCACTGAGGACACCACTCGCACCCCTGCACTGCTGACACCACTGGCAACCCTGCACTGATTACTCTGATGGTACTGCCACAATGAGGACACAGCTGGCCCCCTTGCACTGCCAACACTGTCAGCACCACCGCACTGAGGACACCGCTGGCACCCTTGTACTACAGACACTGCAGGCACCACAGCATTGCAGACATTGCTGGCACCACTGCACTGCTGAAACTGCTGGCAGCACCACACTGAGGACATCGTTGACACCTCTGCACTGTCGACACTACTGCTCTAAGGAAACCACTGGCACCCCTACAGTGCTGGCACCACCACACTTAAGACACCGCTGACAGCCCCGCACTGAGGACCCTCTGTCACAGTAAATGCACTATTGGTGTATCTAACCAGCACTGTATCCGGCCTGCACAGTAACCCGTGCTGTATCTGACCCACACTGAATCCGACCCACATTGTATTTGACCTGCACTGAAAACTGTGCTGTATCTGACCCACACTGTATCCGACCCAAATTGTATTTGACCCACCCTGTATCCAACCCATTCTGTATTTGAGTTGCGCTGTATACAACCCTCACATTATTTGACCTGCGCTATATCCAACCCACACTGTATTTGACCTACACTGTAACCTGCACTTTATCTGGCCCATGCTGTATCTGACCCACAATATATACAACTCACAGTGTATGCGACCCACACTGTATCTTGCACTGTATCTGACACGCACTGTATCTGACCTTGCACTGTAGCCAACCCTCACTGTATGCGTGTCGCACTGTATCCAACCTGCACTGTAGCCTACTCTGTATCCAACCCACACTGTATCCAACCCACACTCTGACCTGCACTGTATCTGACCCGGACTGTATCCCACCTTGTATCCGACCTGCACTGTATCTCGCACTGTATCCTACCTTGCACTGTAGCCAACATGCACTATATCCAACCCGCACTCTGGCCTGCACTGTATACAATCCGTACTGTAACCTGCACTGTATCCGAACCACACTGTATGCGATCTGCACTATATACAACCCACAATAAATTCCACCTACACTGTATCCGACCTGCCCTGTATCCACCTGCACTGTATCTGACCCACACTGTAACCTGCATTGTATCCGTCCCGCTTTGTAGCCAACCTGCACTATAACTTCACTGTGTCTGACCCACACTGTATCTGCCCAGCACTGTAACCTGGTCAATATTTAACTGTGTATTCCGCACTGTATTACGCAGGTACGGAATGCTGTATTTTGTGATTGGGGAGATTTTGGGGGAGCTGCTCGACAAAATAGCTGATTGATTGGGGCTTTACATGGGTAGAGAGTGCCAGTCATCAGTGACCCAGGGCCCTCAGGATGAAAGTACAGATTGGGCACTTAGAATAGGCATGTGCTGGGGGGGTGTGGTTCATCAAATCGACAGTGTCTAGGTCGACAATGTTTAGGTCGACCTCTATAGGTCGACAGTCACTAGGTCGACATGGATGGAAGGTCAACAGGGTTTCTAGGTCGACATGTGCTAGGTCGACAGGTATAAAGGTCGACATGAGGATTTTTTTTTTGTTGTTTTCTTCGTAGAGTGACCGGGATCCCAAATTAGTGAAAAAGAAAAAAAAATGTGAAAAACTCATGTTGACCTTTAGACCTGTCGACCTAGCACATGTCGACCTAGAAACCCTGTCGACCTTCCATCCATGTCGACCTAGTGACTGTCGACCTATAGTGGTCGACCTAAACATTGTCGACCTAGATACTGTCGATCTTCAGACCAGATCCCGTGCTGGGGGCATGTGCACTTGTATAGAGGGCATCAATATCTGCTGTTGCTATTTTACACATGGTTTCTGGTTTTTTTTCTTTGCTGTTTGGTAACTACTTTAGAGCAATGATATTCTATACGTGATTCTCAGTAAATACCTGTGTTGGATTCTTTTCTATTGATAGTACTTGTGATTTGGTTTGATTGGTTATTGCTAATACAGTACTCATTTGTAAAACATTTTTAAACAGAAATAACGCAGTGTGTTTGTGCCACTTCTTTGTTGTTTAGTTTAGTCAGCTAGGCTTTGGCCTGTGTTGGTGAAGAATATTGTGAGCAGTGAGGTGGTCATAATTGACGGGAAATGAGTGGAAATGAATGTTATTGGTGTTAATAATACACAGTATCCAACCCACACTGTATTTGACCTGCGCTGTAGGAACAAAAACACCCTCAACTTCTGCTTTTTTAGCTGTTTTGATGATTTTTTAGAAAAAAATCTAGATCCAAAACCTGCAAGGGTGGTTTTGGCAAAACCAATCCAGATCCAAAACCAAAACACAAAAAGTGTCTGGTGCACATCTCTAGCCAAAACCGCCTTGCGTGTTTTGGTTCTGGATTGGTTTTGGATCTGTAGTTTTTTTTTAAATCATAAAAACAGCTAAAATCACAGAATTGTGACCTGTTTTTGTTCCAACAGTATTATTAACCTCCTTAACATTAATGTGCACTCATTTGTCCACCTCACTGCTCACAATATTGTTTTCATCCAGTTTAGGCATAAAGGTTGCAGCAAGGTAGCTGGATGACTAAGCTACCTAAGAATTACTTATTTAAACTGAAAAAATGGGCAGCAAAATAGAGAATGAAGTTCAATATAGACAAATGTAAGGTTATGCACTTCGGTAGCAAGAACAAGAATACTACCTACATACTGAATGGGGAAAAACTAGGGGCTTCGGTACTGGAAAAAGATTTAGGTGTTCACATAGATAACAAACTTAACAGTAGTACCCAAAGTAGGAATGCTGCAAAAAAGGCAAACAAGGTATTAACATGCATTAAGAGGGGAATTGATGCAAGGGCTGAGAGTCTTTTACTCCCATTATATAAATCACTAGTGAGGCCACATTTCGAATTCTATCCACAATTATGGGCACCATACTACAAAAAGGATATCCTGGAACTAGAAAAGGTTCAGAGACAGGCGACCAAATTGATTAAGGGGATGGAGACGCTAGAATACGAGGAAAGACTTGCTAGGATAGGTATGTTTACACTGGAAAAAAGGAGATTAAGAGTGAATATGATTTACATTTACATATATATATAAGGGGTCAATACTCAGAGCTAGTGAGGGATTTGTTTTTGGTAAGATCATCACAAAGGGCATGTGGACACCTGCTTAAATTAGAGGAGAAGAGATTTCACACACAGAGATGGAAAGGTTTCTTCACAGTAAGGACAATACGTATTTGGAATTCCCTGCCTGAAAGAGTTGCGTACTCGGTCCTTACTTTTAAGAATGGGCTAGATAAATTACTGATGGATAAGGATATACAGGGTTATGGTGGGTAATTCATGTACTATAGTAATAAAATAAAATATAAAAAAAAAGAAAACAAAGGAATATTTTAGTTAACGATTAAACATTCACCGCAGTTAAAATTAGTCTTAAAAATATTACAGTGTAGGATAGCACTAACAGGTTGAATTTGATGGACAAATTGTCTTTTTTAAACATCAGAAACTATATTAATATGTTACTAAGCGACAGCAGTGGGTGGCACAAACATGTGGCGCTTAAACTTCCCACATGTCACATATAGGAAATAAAATGACACTGCAGTGGTAGACAGAATTTCAGTTTAATAAACTGTATGATCCCATAAAGAGGTGGTTCTCAAACTAAGTCCTCAGGACCCCACTCAGTTCATGTTTTTCAGGTCACCCAGCAGGTGCACAGGTGCACTCATTACTCACTGACACATTTTAAAACATCCACAGGTCAAACTAATTATTTAACTTGTGATCTTGTGAGGAGACCTGGAAAACATGAACTTGTTGTGGTCCTTAGCACCGAGTTTGAGAACCAGTGCCATAAAGTAACCAAGAATGTTTTAATTAATTATGAACTAGAGCCCAAATGTATTAAACCTTAAAAAGTGATAAACTGTAGATCGATAAAGAGTGATAAATGATCAGCCAACCATCTCCTATCTGTCATTTTTCTAACACAGCCTGTTACATGGCAGTTAGGAAGCTGATTGGCTGGTCAGTTATTACTCTTTATCTGTCTCCACTTTATCACTCTTTAAGGCTTAATTCATTTGGGCCTTGATCAGAAGGAAGAAAGGAAGGATTGACTCATAAATTAATTTAATTTAATTCTTTAATTCTGAAAATAGTAATCAAGAATGGCATTGGAGACATTCTTCTGTCTTCGTTTTTTCTTCTCTACTGAATTGCTTTAAATGAAAGAAGGAAGAATTAGCTTAGAATTTGACAGCAGTTAAGATAAGAATCACTTGGCCCATCTAATGTACATATTATAATCTTGGTTTTTTGGGGTTTTTTTTTGTTGAGAGCGGTTAAACTGCCAGTATGTTTTTGGATTGTAGAATGAAATCAGACCAGAGGAAACCCACGCAAGTAGGGTGAGAATATACAATCTCCACATACTGTAGTTAGAGTGATGGTGGGAATAAAATTCATAACCTCGAGTTGTGAGGCAGTAATGCTAACCAGTGCATGACCCATACTGCCCTAGATGGATTGAGAGAGATGGATTGATTAGTTAGCATACCAGTGTCACTCTGTTAGAAAAATTCAGGGATGTCATAGCAAGATGGCTTACCCCAAAAAGACTTTCCTCCGTATATGTAATTTCTTAAACTTGATGTTTCAAAAAAAAAAATTAAATGACAGTGTCATGCAGGAGATTCTGTCAGTGGCCTGGAAAATTTCAGGAACATTTTCACCATTATGCAAGTGCATGTAGAAGATTGCAGCACTTGTAAGAACTGTATGAATTTTCCCAGACATCAGACGAAGCAAGAGATAGTAACAAGGTGGAATTCAACCCTTTATATGCTTCAGCAGAAAGAGGAACAGCAAAACGCCACCCAAGGCTACTGTCGAAGTCGAAAATATTAGATCCACATGCATCACATGCAAACACCACACACAGTGGCTTCCGTGCGGGTGCTTGTTCTGCCGTGCATGCGCATACTCGCACGTTGTGTATATTGGCTCACAAAGTCCTGCGTATTAGCGTGTGGTATGAGTAAATACGGTAGCATATGCATTTGCATGGAGAAGCCTCAAAGACATATCTGATATTTAATCCACATAGTGCATAATTTACACATAGCCTACACGCACCACACCAGCAAGTTACATTTGCTTTGGAGGTATAGCAACAGAAGGGTTCCACTTTACAGGATATGAGGGGACAGAATTAGGTTAGGAGGTGGTGTTTGGTATCCAGCTGTACAGTATTTCAAAGGCAAAATTCCGGTGGCAGTTTGCAGAAAGAAGCACGCTCCTGCGCATAGATATGTGCAGGAGTACAGTATTAATATTACACTGTATTTACTGTACTCTTGATATTCGGCGGGAACCCAGTGGAGAACATCTGCAAGTGCACCTGGACCAGGCATTGCCCACCTATTCAAATCCACCTATGACCCCTCATGTACTGTAAATGCCCAGTCCTTTGACCTATGGATGAAGAGATTACAGTTTCCTTTGTTTCACACTTTGGACTATTGTATAAAATCCAAGCCTCCTGGCCGGTCAGACACATTCTCTGAAGGTCATCTACCCAGATTGACTGAGGACCGGAACCGGGTGGCACAGGTGAACAAACGTATGTATCCATAGATTGTAGCCTTTTCACCTATTTTTTGTATTTCTGTTGTACCCCCTTTTAAGTAAGTATTCATTGCTGGATTGGACCACAACATTACATATACAATTGGTGTCACATTTCCTTTCTGTTAGGGGTTATAAAGTGTATTCCGCCGCAGGTGTAGTTACCTGGTGCTTACAGCGTGTCGGCGTGCTTACGCAATGTGTACGCATTTGATAGGGGTTTCACACACACGCGCTTGATGATCGCTGTGGTCTGAACATTTGAGTATTTAAGGTGTTGCTCGTTTCCTGTAAGTTAATTGAATTTAACACTACACAATCAACTATGACATAAGGAAAGAAAAGGGAATGCACCTTAGTCAAGCGCAGTGGAGAATACTTTTCGTGTTGTGCAAGGTTCTGAAATCCTTTGAAGTTGTCACATGTGAAGTTAGACACTGCCAAATTAAGTCAGGTAATTCCCCTGATTAGACCCTTGAAAAAGCAGTTAGCTGGAGAAATTGAAGGAGAAGTTGAGACAAAGTGATTCCGCTAAGTATGTCGGACTTGTAGATCAAGCTCTTCATTTTTTTCGCCAGGATGGAAGAGTCATCAATCTCTGGAAATCAGATCACTATATTTTGTGCACAATACTTGATCCTATGTTTAAGTCATGCGTTGTGTCTTTCTTGCCAACAGACACAAATCTGCATAGATTAAAAGAGCTGTCGGTGAGAAAATTGTTAGCTCAAGTGGAACATGACACAGCAACATCTCCTCCTTCAGATTCTCCGGCAACTGCAGATGCCAGGAAAAGACTAAATTTTCCTAAGAGACCCAGTGGCAGATCAGTCAGCAAAAACTTTTGACATCTAGTTCGAACTGAAGGAACTGCCTATAATTACTGACATGTCTACCATGACTGCAAAAAATACGGTACCCATTCAAACAATTGTTAATGATTATTTTAGTGATAGCATCCAAATATGCATTTCAAACAGTACTGGCAGTGAAAAAAAAGCAATTTGGAGGCTCTTGCACAAACTGTCTTTGCTTTACTTAAGTTGCCCACCCCCCAGCATGTACTCAGCGCAGCTGGGAACCTTGTCAGCAATGGGCGTAGGGGGTCCTGCTCTCCTATCGAATGTTCATCCCCCATATCTATCAACAAATATGAAGTGGAGTTCAGCACACACCCCAATTTGTACACAAAATGTACCACCTACAGTGTCACACGATACGTGTATGAGTATGAAAATGTATTACTGTGGTACCACCTTCATCCACAGCATCGCACAATACGTGTATGAGTATGAAAATATATCACTGTAGTACCACCTTCACCCACAGCACTGCACAATACGTGCATGAGTATGAAAATATATTACTGTGGTACCACCTTCACCCACAGCATTGCACAATACGTGTATGAGTATGAAAATATATTACTGTGCTACCACCTTCACCCACAGAACAGCACAATACGTGTAGGAGCACGAAATAGTAATCGAACACTGCAGTTAAACTTCACCAACTGTGTCACCCAATACGTATATGAGTATGAATTAATATATATATATTACTGTGGTACCACCTTCACCACAATGTCAAACACAAAATGTGCATGAGTCAGAAATAGTAATCGAACACTGTGGTTTAATTTCACCAACAGCGTCACACAATACATGTATAAATATGAAATAATTATATACTGCAGTCTGACTGGCAGTGTCACAGTACTTAAAACTAATAAATTAGTAACTAATAATAAAAAATTGTACACTGAGGTACAGCACAAACAACAACAAAAATTATAATTATATTTTAATGCTTTTTGTTTTTAGCATTTATTATTTTAATTTTACACTGGGGTGGAGTCCATTGATGGATGGACAGAGCAAAATGTTGACAGTTACATCCAACTCATTGATAACTTAATAACTTGAATATTTAAACTTAGGCAATGGCAGGTACTTTAGCTAGTTCACTATAAGAGCAATATTTCACCGGACCAAACCCAGCCAAATATAATCTAGCTGCATGCAGTGGCGGATCCAGAAGAAAATGACTGGGGGGGGAACCATGGAAGGGGCAAGTGCATTTGCGTGCGGCTTCGGTGCATGCGCTTCCAGAAATGGGGTATGTCCCCACTACAAGTGGCGTGGCTTCACAGGACAGGGAGAGAGTGACTTGCAGTAGGTGACAGGTAGAGTGACTGTCAGTGCGTGACAGCTAGTGGTTGATGGAGAGTGACAGGCAGTGGGTGACAGGGAGAGGGTGACAGGGAAAGTGATTGGCAGTGGGTGACGGGGAGGGTGACACGCAGTGGGAAAGAGGGTGACTGGGAGAACATGACTGGTAGTTTGTGACTGGGTATTGGGTGAAAGGGAGAGGATGACAGGCAGTGGGAGACAGGGAGAGGGTGACAGGGAGAGTGACTGTCAGTGAGTGATAGAGAGTGGGTGGCAGAGAGAGTTTCTGGCAGTGGGTGACAGGGAGAGTGACTGACAGTGGGTGATAGAGAGTGACTGGCAGTGGGTGGTGGAGCGAGTGATTGGCAGACGGTGACAAGGAGAGTGTGACATGCAGTGGGGGGATAGGGTGACAGGGAGAGGGTGAATAGCAGTGGGTGACAGGGAGAGTGGCAATGGGTGACAGCGGGAGGATGACTGGCAGTGGGTGACAGGGAGAGGGTAACTGACTGGCAGTGGGTGACATATGAGTCAGTGTGATGTGGGCCCCTATGACACACATACAGTATAAGTGGGGAGGGAAAGGGGTACACTTTAAAAAAAAGTTTAAATTTTTTTATACAAAAAGTCTGTCATCAT
Source organism: Pseudophryne corroboree (assembly GCF_028390025.1). NCBI lineage: Eukaryota > Metazoa > Chordata > Amphibia > Anura > Myobatrachidae > Pseudophryne > Pseudophryne corroboree. The sequence goes on along the minus strand of NC_086451.1, from coordinate 271,575,939 downwards.
CATACATGATATAATACATTCACATAAAAAACACACACACCTCACTGACTCGCTCACCTTCCCTAGGATATCACAGGCAGATCCCTCTGGCCGGAGTTCTATTATGCACAATGATGGAGTGAGCAGAGGATAAGTCTCCCACAGCACAGAGCCCACTCCCGCGGACTCCAGTAATGCTCCCCAGCAGTCCCCAGCATGACAGTCCGCGGCTCCGGGCACACAACAGCACCCCGCTGCATTGTGGCAGCAGGCAGCCGCCGGGCCTCCTGGTACTACCGCAGCTCCGGGAGTGAATTTGCGCACACAGCAGGCTAGGTGAACTTCACTGCACCTAGCCTGCTACATTAGCAGTATGGTGGCAGTAGGCAGCCGCCGGGACTCCGGGGACAACTTCCCTAGTGCCCGCCAGCTCTGTCAGGTGGAGAATGCAGCAGAGCTGTGGCTGCTGCTCTCTGTTTAAAAAAAAAAGTGCCACAAAATGACAGGGGAGGGGGGGGGGGGCACGGGCCCGAGTGCCCCTTCCCCCCTGGATCCGCCACTGGCTGCATGTTTCTTAATGCAAATTATCAGTCTTTGCATTATACAGCATGTAGCCCCATTGTTATAGGTGACCTGATCTTAGACACACTTGGAAGTTATGTTATACTGATGAGGTAAATTATCCAATACTCTTGAACAAATGCTTCAATTTATCCACCCAACATAGGACAAGATACAATCAGGAATTATTGGCTGGATACAATTATAAGGTAGGAGAAGTGAGTAATAAAATTGAATGATGATGATGATGATGATGATGATGATGATGATGATGATGATGATGATAATAATAATCAGAATCAAAATCAGAATCTGAATCAGAATATGTAACAAAAACAATAAATATTTTAAAAACATTAGCAATATATTTTAAAATGTAAAATGAATAATATAAATATTAAAATAGGATAAAAAGTTATAATCAAACTGCATCTGTAGTGGTATGTGCTGATATAGTTTTGCAAAGTAGTAACTGTATTTCACTACCAGTTTGTGGCTTTTTAAAATAGTTCACTTGTTAGTATATACAAGTGGGGCAAAAAAGTAATTGGACAGCCACCAATTATGCAAGTTGACCCACTTAAAAAGATGAGAGAGGTCTGCAATTTCCATCATACAAGAAGTGTCCACTTACATCTTTGCTTTTTTACAAATTTGGCACAACATGCAAAGCACGGCAAAGCTGTTTTTCACGAGTAGCGAGTGGATGAATTTGATTTTTTTTTTTTCCATAATAGAATATGTATAAAGTAACATATTAAAGAAGCAAATTAAGAAAAATAACAAGGCTTGGCTAAATCTCTGAGTCTATGGCATGCAAAACTGTGCCATACATGGCGGGATATAGCAAAGGTGTATGTGGACACATCTGTAGGTACACTTCAACTGTGAGAGACAGAATCTGGGGAAAAAAACTAGGAAATCACATTGTATGATTTTTAAACAATTTATTTGTATATTCTTGCGGAAAATAAATATTTGGACAATTAAAAAGTTTAACTCAAAACTTTGTAATATAACCTTGGTTGGCAATTACAGAGGTCAAACATTTCCTCTAGTTCTTGACCAGGTTTGCACACACTAGCAGGTATTTTGGCCCACTGTTCCATGCAGATCTTCTCTAGATCTGTCATGTTTTGGGGCTGTCGCTGGGCAACACGGACTTTCAACTCTCTCCACAGATTTTCTATTGGGTTGAGGTCTGGAGACTGGCTAGGCCACTCCAGAACCTTTAAATAATTCTTACGGAGCCACTCCTTAGTTGCCTGGGCGGTGTGTTTAGGGTCATTGTCATGCTGGAAGACCCAGCCACGTTCCATCTTCAATGCTCTTACTGAGGGAAGGAGGTTTTTGCCCAAATCTCATGATACATGGCCACATTCATCCTCTCCTTAATACGGATCAGTCGTCCTGTCCCCTTTGCAGAAAAGCAGCCCCAAAGCATGGTGTTTCCACCCCCATGCTTCACAGTGGGTATGGTGTTCTTGGTATGCCATTCATCATTCTTCTCTCTCCAAACACGGCGAGTGGAGTTTATACCAAAAAGTTAGAATTTGCTCTCATCTGACCACATTACATTCTCCCATTCCTCCTCTGAATTATCCAGATGGTCACTGGCAAACTTTAGACGGGCCTGGACATGTGCTATCTTAAGCAGGGGGACCTTTCAGGCGCTGCAGGATTTCAATCCATGACGACGTAGTGTGTTACTAATGGTAACCTTTGTGACTGTGGCCCCAGCTCTCTTGAGGTCATTGACCAGGTCCCCCCATGTAGTTCTGGGCTGATTCCTCACCGTTCTCAAGATCATTGATACCCCACGAGGTGAGATCTTGCATGGAGCCCCAGGTTGAGGGAGATTGTTAGTGATCTTGTATTTCTTCCATTTTTTAATAATTGCGCAAACAGTTGATCACTTCTCACCAAGCTGCTTGCCTATTGTCGAGAAGCTCATCCCAGCCTTGTGCAGCTCTACAATTTTGTCCCTGGTGTCCTTAGACATGGTGGAGAGGTAGCAGTCTGACTGTTTGAGGGTGTGGACAGGTGTCTTTTATACAGATAACCAGTTCAAACAGGTGCCATTAATACAGGTAACGAGTGGAGGATAGAAGAGCTTCTTAAAGAAGAAGTAACAGGTCTGTGAGAGACAAAAATCTTGCTGCTTGGTAGGGGTCCAAATATTTATTTACTACAAGAATATACAAGTAAATTTTTAAAAAATCATACAATGTGAATTCCTGGTTGTTGTTTTTTCAGATTCTGTCTCTCACAGTTGAAGTGTACCTATGATGAAAATAACAGACCTCTCTCCTCTTTTTAAGTGGGTCAACTTGCACAATCGGTGGCTGTCAAAATACTTTTTTGCCCCACTGTATGCTGTATACAGAACAATATATAATAGCTTGGGGTGTGTTCAGAGGTGTCACCAGGTGTGGTGACACCTGGTGCGCGCCGTTGATATCTCAGTATGCCGGGGGTGCGTTCGCAGCAAAAAGGGGTAGTGCCAGCAAATAAAGGGGTGTGGCCTCGCTGGATCGTCACTCTGTGAGCATGCCCAACATCTCCAGAAATGGGAGGGGGAGACAGGACATCTCCGATCTGCCATACCCCAATAAATTTGCCTGACTGGATGAGGATTCTGAGCATGGCAATGAGGAAATGACGTAGCCGGAGGAGACTGTTCCCTCTAGCAACCGGAGGAGCGTGCCCTGTGGTACAGATGGGAAAAAAGATTATGAGGTACCTAGTCAGATTGTGGTGGTAGGTGATTCTATTATAAGGAAGACAGACAGGAAAATCTGCTACCAGGACCGTGATCACCGTACAGTCTGTTGTCTTCTGGCTGCTCGGGTATGGCACATCGCGGCCCGGGTAGATAGATTGTTGGGAGGGGCTGGTAAAGTTTCGGCAGTCTTGGTGTATGTCGGCACCAACGAAAAAGTTAGTGGTAGGTGAGATGTCCTTAAGAAAGACTATAGAGAATTAGGCAAGAAACTTAAGGCAAGGCCATCTAGGGTAATATTCCCCCAAATATTACCAGTGCCACGTGCTAGCCAAGGGAGATTAGGGAGGCAAATGTGTGGCTTAGAGACTGGTGTAGGAAGGATGGGTTTGTGTTCATGGTACACTGGGCGGGCTTATCAGTCAGGCGCCATCTTTTTTGTCACGATGGATTGCACCTGAATGAGGAGGGAGCTGCAGTGCTGGGGGGCAGGATGGTTAGAAGGTTGGAGGAGCTTTTAAACAAGGAGCCTGGGTGGAGGGTTTAGCTAGAAGTTACAAGTCAAACAGTGAGAACAGTAAGGGTGGGGTAGTGAACAAAATGGGGGTGGTGAAGGGGGGATGGAAAGATCAGCCGGCAAGGGTATTTGCAGGGGCATTGTCACAGGAATTACTGACATAGGTATTGCCCATGGTATTCTCAAATTATTAACTTATGATGACTATGTTTCAACAGTACGGTATATAGAAAATGATATCCATAGCATAAAAGAAAATATCTACATCTGGGGGGGGAAGGGGTTTAGAAAGACCTAATAGGTCAAATCAGGATATTAGTAAGAAAGGCTATATTAAGCATGATAGGGGTGGTAAGGGAGGGAAGAGAATAACAGTTGATAAGAGTAATTCTAAAGAGGCACTTATTAATAATGGTATGTTACCATTAAAACAAACAGGCAAAGGAAATATGGAGCTAAAATGCATGCTTGCGAACGCAAGAAGCCTATCAGGTAAAATGGAGGAATTGGATTGGCTTGTATCAAAAATCAGTTTGATATTATAGATATTATGGAAACATGGTGGGACGACTCTCACGACTGGGTTGCAAATTTGGAGGGATATTCACTTTTCAGGTAAAACCATCTCTAAAACCAAACTTATAGATGTTATTTACGAGGGGACTGGAGATCACATGGAATCGCTATGGGTTGAGATCACAAGTGGGGGCATTGAAGCAAAATTGCTACAACCAGACAGATATTAGCATACATGAGGAGGAACAACTTTTACTGCAAATTAAAATAACTTTTTTTCATCAGTATTCACCAGGGAGGATTCGACGGTTATAGTAGTGCATAACGACAGAGAAGGTAATGATTTTTGGCTAGATGCTTGTTTAAGTGAGGAAGTAGTCCTGGAGAGACTAAGCAACATAAAGATTAATAAATCACCAGGCCCAGATGGTTTTCACCCGAGGGTTACTATGGAGCTTAAGGCACAGCTTACAAGACCCTTATACATGATTTTCTATAGATCATTTAGATCAGGTATGGTACCGAGGAATTGGCATATAGCCGAGGTAGTGTCATTATTTAAAAAGGGATCTAAAAATCATCCTGAGGACTATAGACCAGTTAGTTTAACCTCTATAGTTGGAAAAATATTGGAAGGAATTTTGAGGGATAGCATAGAGGTTTATCAACGGAATTCTAAGTTTATTAGCAAGAGTCAGCATGGGTTTGTGAGCGACAGATCATGTCAAACTAACTTAAATAGTGTCTACGAGGAAGTGAGCGATAATCTTGACCAGGGAAAAGCAGTGCCTGTGGTCTGTTTAGATATTGCAAAAGCCTTCGATACAGTGCCTCAAAGGAGACTGATCATCAAATTAAGGGAATTTAGCCTAGGAAATACTATTTGTACATGGATAGTTAATTGGCTGGATAACAGGATACAATGAGTAGTGGTCAATGGGATGTTCTCCAGCTGGGCACCAGTTGTCAGCAGAAAACCACAAGGGTCCGTACTTAGCCCGCTACTGATCAATTTATTTATTAATTATCTAGGAATAGGCCTGGGAAGCAGAGTGTCAATCTTTGCAGATGATACTAAATTGTGTAAGGTAATTCATTCAGAAATAGATGTGGAGTCTCTACAGAATGACTTATTTAAACTTGAAACCTGGGCGTCTAAATGGGAAATGAGGTTCAATATTGAAAAATGCAAAGTTATGCATTTTGGGATTAAAAACAAACTTGCACCCTACTCACTAAATGGGGAAAATATAGGGGTAACAGTAGTGGAAAAATATTTAGGGGTGCTCATAGATAATAGGCTTAATAACAGTACACAATGTCAAAATGCAGCAAAGACGGCAATGGGATAGGGATAGGCATATGAATATCCTTACAAAGAATTTAGGTTCAAAAAGGGTTGAGATTACCTAAAGGATAAAAAAGGGGCAGACTAGATGGGCCAAGTGGTTCTTATCTGCCGTCAAATTCTATGTTTCTATGTTTCTATGTAAGTAAAATCCTTGTGTGCATAAAATGGGGTATTGAGACAAGGAACGAGGATGTAATCCTGCCGCTGTACAAATCATCGGTACGTCCGCATCTGGAATATTGTGTTCAGTTTTGGGCACCATATTATAGAAAAGATATTTGGGAACTCAAAAGAGTTCAAAGGTGAGCTACTTAGCTAATTAAAGGATCAGAGTCACTGGAGTATGAGGAAAGGCTTACTAGGTTAAATATGTATACACTAGAAAAGAGGCGTCTAAGAGAAGACATTATTAATATCTTCAAATATGTAAACGGTCATTACAAGGAGTTAGCAGGGGAGTTGTTTATTAATAGAACTCTGTATAGGACACGTGGACACTCACTGAGGCTAGAGGAAAGAAATTCCGTACAAAACAAAGGGTTCTTCACCGTAAGGCCAATAAGGATTTGGAACTCGCTGCCAGAGAAGCTAATAATGGCGGACTCTGTAAATGCATTTAAAAACGGATTGGACAGTTTTCTAGCGGAAAAAAGTATCCAAGTCTTTAGCATTTAATATATTGACATTAAGTATCAATTCGTACGATATCATTGCTTCGGCTGGTGCATTATGATGTGCTCAGCTTGATACAAGTACAGGTTGAACCCGATGGGAATTATGCCTCTTTTCAACCTCATTAACTATGTTACTATGTTACTGGGGTGCCCCTGGAGACTGCCTCCTAGTGCTGTCGGCTCCTCTTCTATGACAGGAGCCGGGTGTTGTAGCAGACTTTCACATTGCAGCACCTGGCTCCTGTCACTGCAAAGGAGCCCACCATTTGGTGTCACCTCTTCCACGCATTACACCCGGGTGCGGGCAGCACCCCCCTCACCCGCCTTGTGACGCCACTTGTGACGCCACTGTGTGGTGGCACCAAAATGGGTTGATGGATCAATAAAGACGTAAAAGGTTTGTGATGGTGATCAAGGGTTTGGGGAAGCCTTTATTCATTTTAATATTGCATTTGTCTTTTTGTTTATTTCTAGTGAAAACAGCCACAGTTCTGTAGTAATACAGCTGTTTAAGAACATTTGGACACCCTTTCCATCATTTTTATTATATGTTTTTTTATTTTATTTTTATCAGTGCACTGTGCATGCAGTCTGTTTTGTCTCATTTAAAGCATAGGACAAAACCATATCTTTGACAACTGAATACAATGCTTTGTAGAGTGGGAATACCCATGAACAGTTCAACCTATTTATTTCACTGCAATAATCTTACTCTACAAAAGGAATTATTACTATTGTAGTGCTTAGCAAATTGATGCAAATCAGGGTGTCTTCTTCAAATTTCCCTAGGAAGGTGCACTCAGTAAACCCAATCATCCTTCCTGCTTATGCAAATAGCTGTTTCTCCACAAATAAAATAATCTTGTCTCACATACAAGTACAAGAAATTATCCTCTTTGGCTGAATCTCGATGGTTTTGGAAATATAGCTGCTTTCTATTACAGATGAGCAATTCAGATTTTAGAAAACCCGTGACCCCTACAAACTTTGCGGCCCGAGTCAATCTGAGCCATGGCTTAGGTTTTCCCACCAGGCTCAGATGCCAAATAGAAGCAAAACTTCATCCTCCCGGCGTCAGATTCTTATGGATTTTGGATTCCATATAAAAATGTCACACCTGGAACTCTTTACCATTTGACTTCAGGCACGCTGCTGTGTGCTTTGCTGTAGTCTGCAGGTTAAATGGTTAAATTGATTGTGCTGCCCAGACTCATAGTAGCTTTGCACAAGAGGCTACGCGGTATCCAGACTCTTAGTGGCTTTGAAGTGTATACAGTACACGTGGCTGTGCTGTGGACTTCAGACTCAAAGAAGTGGCTGTGCCACAGTACTCAAGTGGCTGTGCAATAAATAAAATAGTTTAAAAAAATATTATTTTAAGTTTATAAAACCTGTGTGCACTGTACCCCTGGGTGTTATTCTCACACATATAAAAGGAAACCCTTTTGAATTGCTGCAGTTTGAGTTGAGCTGCAAAGTGAAAAAATTATATATTGTTCTATTGTTTGTAATGTACTGGCACACTGTACCTCTGTGTGTTTATTATCCACATACATGTAATAAAAAAACTTTGATTTGCTGCAATTTGAATTGAGCTGCAAAGTAAAAAATAAATATTTCTCTAGCATCCATAAGGGATATTGGGGAATCTAGTATGATGGGGGTATAGACGGGGTCCAAAGGAGCCAGTGCACTTTAAATTTCTTCAACTGTGTGCTGGCTCCTCCCCTCTATGCCCCCTACAACAGGCATTTTAGAAATAAGTGCCCTCAGGAGAGGATGAACATCTCTGAGCTCCAGACAGTTTTCTTCAATTTCTTTGTTTTCTGTTTGTTATTTTCGGTATGCTGTCTGGGCAACAGCATACCTGCACCATAGGAGTTAGGAGGCGGGGCACGGTCACCGGCCTTACGAGGTGCAGAGCCACTTGCCCAGAGTGGTTGTTCAGCAGGGCACTGCGCCCTGGCTTCCACGGCCGCAGCACGCCACACACCCCTAATGCTGCCTGAAGGTGACATCGGTGGTGAGTACAAACCAGGGGTCCCGCTAGGGGGATACCCCGGTTCAAAATGCAGCTGACCACAGACGTGGCGTACGGGACCCTACTGGGGGTCCCACTAAGTTCCCCCATGTGGATCTGGCACAAAAACGCTTGACTAGCACTTGTGATGTTTTGAGCTAAAAGGAGACTTTGCCAGTATAATATATTAGTGTAACTCCGGCGCCATTGGAGGCGGAGGAGATATATCAGAGTGGGACCTGAGGTGTTTTGGCGCCTTCCTCTGCTTACTGCAGCCACAGACAGCACACACAGACCTTCCTGATTCCTCAGCCACACTGGATATCTGGCACAGGGTGTAGCAAAGGGGGAGAGCCGCTTGTCTACACTATCTGGATCCTATTTAGGACAGAAATTGTTAGTGTTTACTGTAATATAGGGGCAGATGTATTAACTTAGAGAAGGCATAAGGAAATGATAAACCAGTGATATGTGCAAGGTGATAAAGGCACCAGCCAATCTGCTCCAATATGTAAATTAACAGTTAGGATCTGATTGGCTGGTGCCTTTATCACCTTGCACATATCACTGGTTTTTCACTTCCTTCTGCCTTCTCCAGGTTAATACATCTGCCCCATAGTGAGATGACAGCCTCACTGGGGCTGTGCAGCTCAGGATATGTTGTTGTCCTTCTTTCTCTCTCTGTGGGGGTTATTCAGAGTAGATCACAGCAGCAAGTTTGTTAGCAGTTGGGCAAAACCATGCGCACTGCAGTGGGAGGGGGCATATATAACATGCAGAGAGAGTTAGATTTGGGTGTGGTGTGTTCAAAGTGAAATCTAAATTGCAGTGTAAAAATGAAGCAGCCAGTATTTACCCTGCACAGAAACAAAATAACCCACCCAAATCTAACTCTTTCTGCACATGTTATATCTGCCACACCTGCAGTGCACATAGGGGGTAATTCCGACCCGATCGCTCGCTGCAGATGTTCGCAGCGCAGCGTTCGGGTCGGAACTGTGCATGCGCCGGCACATGTCGGATGGCTGAAGGTCGTCGTTCCCTAGTGATTGCCTCTGCCTGATTGACAGGCAGAGGCGTTCGCTGGGCTGGAGGGGATGGCACGGCGGCATCTGGCCTCCGTTTTGGGGACGTGGTCCAGCCAATACAGGCTGGATCCCAATAGTGGAGATCCTGATTCTGCTCAGGGTATTGAACCCCTAATTCTGGCTATACGGGACATGTTAAAGCTCCCTCTAGAGGACGCTGCGTCACAGCAGTAGTTTTCCTTTATACAAAAAAAGCCTAATGTAACTTTCCCTTACTATACAGAGTTAGATGACCTATTCAAGCAGGCCTGGAAAAGTCCAGTCAAAAAAATTCCAAGTGTCCAAAAAGTTTTTGCGCACTTTCTCATTTGCTCCTGAAAGTAGAACATTTTGGGAAGAATCCCCGGGGGTTGACGTATCAGTCTCTTGACTGTCAAAAAAGGCAGTGCTGCCTGCCCCGGGCTCCTTTGCCATAAAGGACCCTGGGGACAGAAAAATAGAGATTACACTAAAGTCTATCTACACAGCAGCAGTTGTATTGCAAAGGCCGGTCATAGCGGGTTGCTGGATGACCCATGCCATTCATACGTGGGCTACTCAAATTCAGGAGGGCCTCTCCGGGGATATGCCTCTGGTCACTACGGTGACTCTCCTGAAGCACATTCAGGACACTGCACGTGTCCTGTGTGACTCGCTCAAGGAGATGGCCAATGTTAATGCTAGCACTTCTGCCATGGCATTGTCGGCGCTCAGGGTCTTGTGGTTGCATCAGTACATAGCAGATGCAGAATCCAAGTGCAGTGTGGAGTCCCTACCCTTTTCTGGGGTTGAGTTGGATAAGTGGATTTCCAAAGTCACTGCAGGGAAATCCACGTTCTCCCCTCTGGAGCCCTGCCGGGTAAGCGTTCCTTCCCGGGACCATCTGTTCCATCCTTTTGGTCTAACAGATTTCATTCTAGAGCCAGAGGTGCCTCCACTGTGACTAGAGGCACCAGAGAGGAGACAGAAAATGCAGCTATCGCAGGTTCTCAGAAGAGCCCCAGTTTTGCTTCCACTGAGGGGATCTTGAGGTGGGAGCTCGACTGCATCACTTCAACCGCATCTGGGAAAGCTCCTGCTAGGATACCTGGGCAAAGGACCTCATCTCACAGGGCTATGACCTGGAGATTGACGGCGCCCCTCCCCAATGATTTTTCAAATCAAGCTTACCAGCTTTGGGAGATATGCGTTTTACGCAGCAACAGATCATCCAACATTGGTTCAGTCTCCAGTCATTGTTCCTGTGCCACTGCAACAACGGGGAAAGGGTTACTACTCCAGCCTGTTCATGGTATCGACACCGGACGGATTGGTAAGGCCCAATTTGGAGCTAACATCCTTGAACCCTTGCAAAAAGTGCTTGCAGGCCTGGAAGACCGGTAGCTGTTAATGTTCCATTTAGACTGCATTATCCAACTTCTGTCATACCATGGTTGGATCCTAAAGTTACAAAAGTTCCACCAGGAGCCAACTCAATGGCTCCTGTTCCTGAGACTGTTGCTGGATACTGTGACCCGGAAGATGTTCCTCCCAGGGGACACAGTGAGAGAACTTCAGGAGATGGTCCGCATGGTTCTCCGGCTTACTCAAATATCCAACCATCCTTGCATAGGATTGTTGGGAAACGAGGTAGCCTCATACGAGGCGATCCAGTATGGACATTCCAATTGGATCTCCTGAGTTTGTGGTCCGGATCACATCTTCAGATACATTGGATAATACGGCTGTCACCACAGGCCAGGTTTTCTCTCCTGTGATGGCTGCAGTCCTCCAATCTACTGGAGGGTCGGAGTTTCGGAATTCAGGATTGTACCCTCCTCACGATAGATGTGAGTCTACGAGGGCAGGTGGTCAGCCCACGAAAGCCTCCTTTTGATCAACATTCTGGAACTTCGGGCGATCTACAATGCTCTGCTTCAGGCCTCTCCTTTGCTAAAGGATCACGCGATACAGGTACAGTCTGACAACGCCACAGCAGTGGCGTATATCAATCGACAAGGAGGGACAAAAAGCAGTGTCTGTATGCAAGAGGTGTCGGGGATACTCCTCTGGGTGGAAAGAAATGCAAGAGCAATGTCAGCAATCTTCATCCTGGGTGTGGACAACTGGGAAGTGGACTTCGTGAGTCGTCATGATCTCCACCCGGGGAAGTGGGGACTCCACCAGCAGGTGTTCCAGCAGGTCATCAACCGGTAGGGCTGCCCACAAATCGACATGATGGCTTTCTCGTCTTATCAGGAAGCCTCCATGGTATGGCTCATGAACCAGAGACCCTCAGGTGAGGGCAGTGGATGTACTGACGTCGCCTTGGCCTTACCGGCTGGTCTACATGTTTTCTCCGATTCCGTTACTCCCCAGGGTGCTCAAGTGCATCAAAAATCTGGGAGTCCAGGCAATTCTAATTGCCCCGGATTGGCCTCGGAGGGTGAGGTACACGTATCTTCTGGCCATGTCCGTTGAAGACCCTTGGCCTCTACCACTAAGAAGATATCTTCTTTAACAATGACCATTCGTCTACTCAGACTTACAGCGACTTCATTTGACTGCATGGAGGTTGAGCGGAACATCCTAGCTCACAAGGGCCTTTCCAAAAAGGTTCTTTCTACCATGGTTCAGGCCAGGAAACCTGTGATGACAAAACACTATCATCATATCTAGAGGAGATATGACTCTTGGTGCAAGGAATGCACGTATCTGCCCGCTAAGCTTCACTTGGGACGTTTCTTACATTTCCTGCAGGCTGGTGTTGATAAGGGCTTACGTCTGGGTTCCACTAAGGTCCAGATTTCAGGTCTATCCATTTTCTTCCAGAAGAAATTGGCAGTGTTGCCAGAAGTTTAGACCTTCTTGCAGCGGGTACTCCACATATAACCTCCTTTTGTGCCACCTACGGCACCCTGGGATTTTAATGTAGTGTTGTAATTTCTACAGTCCTCCTGGTTTGAACCTCTGATGACCGTAGAAGACAAGTACCTCACGTGGAAGATGGTAATGTTACTGGCCTGCTTGATGGGTCTCAGAATTGGGGGCCTTATTGTGTAAAAGTCCGTACTTGGTGTTTTACATGGACAGAGCAGAGCTCCAGACTAGACAGCAATTCCTGCCGAAGGTTGTCTCTGTGTTTGACTTGAATCAGCCTATTGTGATTCAGTCCAGTTCTGATGCTTCTGCTCTTCCTCTGGAGGCATTGGATGCTGTGTGAGCCTTGCAGATCTATGTCAAGAGAATGGCTCGGATCAGACAGATGGGTTCTTTGTTTGTGCTCTATGATGCACAGAAAAAGAGTTATCCTGCTTCCAAGCAGTCCATTGCTCTTTGGATTAGGCTTACTATTCAACAGGCCTATGTGTCAGCAGCCTTACCGGTTCCTAAGTCTCTAAAGGCCTACTTTACAAGATCAGTGGGTTCTTCCTGGGTGGCTGCCCATGGAGTTTCGGACTTACAACTATGCCGAGCTGCTACCTGGTCGGGAAGAACACTTTTGTTAAGTTCTACAAGTTTGATACCCTGGCCCAAGAGGATACCCAGTTTGGGCAGGCGGTGCTGCAGCAGTCTCAGCACGTTTCCATCCACTGTGGAAGCTTTGGGACATCCCCACTATACTAGATTCCCCAATATCCCTTATGGATTAGAGAATTTTAATTACCTACTGGTAAATTATTTTCTCATAGTCCATAAGGGATATTGGGCGCCCACCTCAGTGCTTTGACTTTTCTGCAGGTTCTTTCTATGTGGTTACCTTTACAGCTGTTGCTGCTGTTGTTACCAGCTGTTGCTGGTTGTTATTTGTTAGTGGTGTGCTGGTATGTAAATCTCACCACTCTTTGTTAGAATATTTCCTTCTCTCATATATGTCCTTCTCCTTCTGGCACATTTTTGCCTATAACTGCCTGTGGGAGTGGGCATAGAGGGGAGGAGCCAGCACAACCATTTGAAGAAATTTAAAGTGCACTGGCTCCATTGGAGCCCGTCTATACCCCCATCATACTAGATTACCCAATATCCCTTATGCGCTACGAGAAAAGGATTTACCGGTAGGTAATTAAAATCCTATTTAATTCTTTTGTTTGTACTGTTCTGGTGCATTGTACCTCTGTGTATTTATTATTCAGATACATATAAAAGGAAAGCCTTTGAATTGCCACAGTTTGAGTTGAGCTGTGAAGTGAAAAATAAATGCATTGTTCTATTGTTAGTACTGTTTTGGGTGCACTGTACTCCATCAAATACAGTCACCATCCATAGAATGATGTAGGGTTATTTTAATGACAGTGCACAAACACGCACATCACAGAGTTTCTTTGACTACTGGAAGGAAAAAATGGCTATTTGGAGGCCCTTGTACTAACTTGCTCTGCATTACTAAAGCTGCTCACCCTCCAGTATGTACTCAGATTTTTTCAGCACAGAAGGGAACCTTGTAAGCAATCGGCATAGGACGCTACTTTCTCAAAGATGATGTTCATCAAAATAAGCTTCAAATTTACATTTACTGGCAATAACATCAGTACAGAGATTTAGGTAATGGTAGATTCAAGCAGGGAAAAATTTATATTGTGTGAGGATTATGTACACACTGATGAAGGTAAGGATGAGGATGGTAGTGATGATGACATCTTGCCATTGCAAAGCTGTTAGCTTAGCTGCTTTAAGCCCATTGTTAGCTTGTTTTGTAGGGGCCTAAACAAACAAGCACTTCAAGGCCTAATTCAGACCTGATCGCAACATCAAACTTTTTCTATAATGGGCAAAACCATGTGCAGTGTAGGTGGGGCAGGTATAACATGTGCAGAGAGAGTTAAATTTGGGTGGGGTGTATTCAAACTGTAATCTAAACTGAAATCTAAATTGCAGTGTAAAAATTAAGCAGCCAGTATTTATCCTGCACAGAAACAAAATAACCCACCCAAATCTTACTCTCTCTGCACATATTATATCTGCCCCACCTGCAGTGCACATGGTTTTGCCCATTAGAGAAAGATTTTGCTTTTGTGATCAGGCCTGAATTAGGCCCTCAGCCATTAAAGTGGCAGTCCTTGTCACTGAAGTGCTTGGTTTGTTAAACTGTGCATGTCCTTTTTAATATCCAACATTAGGGTGGGTTGAACCAAGGACATTCCATCTTGCACCAATTTTCATTTCTGCCACTGCTGTCTCACAGATGTGCTATAAATTGCTGTGTGTTTGTGCCGCTGCTCTGCTGTTTAGTAACCAGACAGCATGCTGTTGCCTTTGGCCTAAACTGGATGAAAACAATGGAGGTAATTCACACCTGATCATAGCAGCAAATTTGTTAGCAGTTGGGCAAAACCATGTGCACTGTAGGAGGGGCAGATATAACATGTGCAGAGAGAGTTAGATTTAACCCCTGCGTTTTTATCTGGCACCCCTGCGTTTTTTTTGCACACTCCCGGAAGACGCTCAGTTACCACCCAGAAACACCCACTTCCTGTCAATCACTCAACGATCAGCAGAGCGACTGAAAAGTGTCGCTCGTCCCTGTGTAAAATTGCATAGTTTTGTGTGAAAGTACTTAGCGCGTGCACCCTGCGTCCCATACGCATGCGCAGAACTGCCGGTTATTAGCCTGATCGCAATTCTGCTAAAAACGGCAGCGAGCAATCAACTCGGAATGACCTCCATTGTGAGCTGTGATATAATCTAAATTGACTGGAAAATGAAAGAAATAAATGTTATTGAGGTTAATAATATTGTAGGAACCAAAAACAATAAAAGGATCCAAAATATGTAATTGTAGTTTTATTTGTCATTTAAAAAAAAAAATAGAAAACCAAAACCAGTCACAGCATTTAGGCAAAACCAGTTGATGAATTAGAACCAAAACCACCAAAAATTGTTGGAGCACATCTATACTTTCTACAATTTTCCTCTCCATGAACACTAGTCACATACTGTACTAGTTTGCTGAGGAAAAGGTGTTATGAATAGAGATGTGCAGCGGACATTTTTGTTTTGGTTTTGGATTCGGGTCTGCGGTCGTGTTTTGGATTCAGACACATTTTGGCAAAACCACCCTTTCAGGTTTTGGATTCGGATGTGTTTTGGATTCGGGTGATTTAAAAAAAGTAAAAAAAACAGCTAAAATCATAGAATTTGGGGGTAATGTTGATCCTATAGTATTATTAACCTCAATAACAATAATTTCCACTCATTTCCAGTCTATTCTGAACACCTCACAATATTATTTTTTGTCCTAAAATTTGCACCGAGGTCGCTGGATGACTAAGCCAAGCGACCCAAGTGGCCGGCACAAACACCTGGCCCATCTCGGAGTGGCACTGCAGTGTCAGACAGGATGGCACTTACAAAAATAGTCCCCAAACAGCATATGATGCAAAGAAAAGAGAAAAACAGGTGCACTGTGGTCGCTGGATGGCTAAGCTAAGAGACACAAGCACCTCAATATCACAGGAATTATTTGTTCTAATCAATGGTATTATTTATTGGTCCAAATCACTGGAAGAAAATGACAAAATCACTAGAATTACAAGCCAGTATCACGGGAATTATATCAAATGGCAGTACCACTGGACATATACGGAAGTGTCAGACAGGATGGCACTTTTAAAAAAATAGTCCCCAAACAGCACATCATGCCAAGAAGTAGCTGTCCCATATGTACCAAGAAGTAAGAGGGCAATGAGGTAGCTCTATGACTAAGCTAAGCGACACAAGTGTGTGGCACAAACACCTGGCCCATCTAGGAGTGGCAATCAAGTGTCAGACATGATGGCACTTTTAAAAACTTTTTTTATATGACAGGGACAAACCCACTGTCCTAACAATTGGCAGGGCTGATTAAAGAAATAGCCAGGGGGAAACTCCTGAATCCAGTTTGTAACCCTGGGTAATAATTTTTATTACCCGAGATATAATAATAATCACTAAGGCTCCCCTGTAGTGATGTAGATGAGATCCCCCCCCCAGTAGACCCCCACATGGGAGTCCTTCCTCATCACGCTGAGGACGCTAAGGGAGTAGAATCCAACCTCTGAACCCAAGCACCTGTAGTGGGTGAAGACTCGTGCAGAAGTAGGCCCTCCTGAATTTTATCGATCTGGCAGCCCAAGGGGACTGCATCAGAGAAGCAGAGTTACGTCTTCTCACAGGTGGTGCTGCGGAAAGAAAGCAAAGCTGACTTACCAGAAGTAGCCTTTGTATTCAGAGTATCCCCAAGCGGTGTCTTTCCTGCGAAGGGGAGGTACCTCTTGGATTCGGCGTCTGTGTTCCATTGGCGGATCCAGAGACCTCTGCAAGCCACTACTGCCATGGAGGATGCTCTAGAATTCATCAGCCCAATGTCTCTCATGGCTTTCACCATGAATTTAGCCGAATCCTTTATGTGACCTAGAATCAAGACAACATCATCCCTATGGATTGTATCAAGGTTTTCTAGTAAATTGTCTGACCATTTTAACATAGCCCTAGCTACCCAAGTGCATGCAATAGTGGGCCTAAGGGCAGCTCCAGTAGCCGTGTAAATGGATTTTAGAGTTTTCTCTATCTTGTGGTCAGTCGGCTCCTTTAACGAGGCTGAGCCTGGTTGGACTGGACACCAAAATGTCCATTATGGGAGGAATCTACCATCTCCTTCTATCCTCCTCAGGAAAGGGATATGTCTTAAGTACTTTATTGGGGATGTGAAAAACCTCTTCTGGGTTTAACCAGGATCTTTCAAATAGGGTATTCAACTCTTCTGAAACTGGGAATGTCACTAATAATTTTGCAGTTAGCATACAATAATTTTATATTCCAGTCTTTCATAGTGCACCCCTCTAACTTCTGTGTCATTCCCTGTGTCGGCATCAATGTCTGCATTGGCCTGCAAGACCTGTGTATCAGGAGATGAGGGGGTCCTAGATGAAATGGACTGATCCATATCTAGAGCATTCTTCATAGCTTTTTTCCAGCAACTTAATAGAGTATGCCCTAATGAACTCTGAGGAATCTTATTTCCTAGGCTATCCAGCCATTCCCTCTCCATCCTAATGGGATGAAACCACTCAAGGCAATCCTGAGTACCTGGTACAGACTCCTCTGAGGAAGACACCTCCACAACCTCCAAAACATTTTGTTCTGACATAACACCCGACCAGTGATACTGAGCACTGATGATACTACTAAGCAGTGATACTGAGCACTGATGATACTACTGAGATCTGACACTGAGCAGCACGATGCAGCACAAGACAATGAGCATTGACCAGTGATCCTGAGCACTGATGATACTACTGAGCAGTGATACTGAGCACTGATGATACTACTGAGAACTGACACTGAGCAGCACAATGCAGCACAAGACACTGAGCACTGACCAGTGATACGGAGCACTGATGATACTACTGAGCAGTGATACTGAGCACTGATGATACTACTGAGCAGTGATACTGAGCACTGATGATACTACTGAGCAGTGATACTGAGAACTGACACTGAGCAGCACGATGCCGTACAAGACACTGATCACTGATCAGTGATACTGAGCACTGATGATACTACTGAGCAGTGATACTGAGTACTGATGATACTACTGAGAACTGACACCGAGCACCACGATGCAGCACAAGACACTGAGCACTGACCAGTGATACTGAGCACTGATGATACTACTGAGCAGTGATACTGAGCACTGATGATACTACTGAGAACTGACACTGAGCACCACGATGCAGCACAACACACTGAGCACTGACCAGTGATACTGAGCACTGATGATACTACTGAGCAGTGATATTGAGCACTGATGATACTACTGAGAACTGACACTGAGCACCACGATGCAGCACAAGACACTGTATTAGTATTAGTATTAGTGAGCAGCACAAAAGCACTCTGGAATTGTCACCCCCCAGATACCACTGTGACTGGAATGATGATGACCGATGCACAGTCACAGGACACTACTACCACAGCACCCTACAACAGCAAGATGCAGTACAAGACACTGTACTAGTATTACTGGGCAGCACGATGCAGCACAAGACAATGAGCACTGACACTGAGCACTGATACTGAAAACTGACACTTAGTAGCCACGTCCTTTCTGTACTCCCTCCAGTGCCCAAGTGAAAATGGCGGCGACGTGAGGCTCTTTATATGGAATCTGAATCCCGCAAGAATCCGACAGCGGGATGATGACGTTTTGCCTCGTTCGGGTTTTCCGAGTCAGGCAGGAATAACTGAACCGAGCTCGGAACCGTGTTTGACACATGGAGTTCGGTAGGGTTCGGTTCTCGGCGAACCGAACCCGCTCATCTCTAGTTATGAGCTGAGAAACTAAATTCTAGATAGCAGTCACTGCACCATTTGTTAGTACAGAGTTGCGATTATACTATATACCATCCAGAAAGATGCTGGAGATATGCGAGACATGGAAGTACTATACATACAGCAGGCTTAGCCAGCATCTATAAACTAAGTGTCAGAAGTAGTGGCGTAAGTTCAACCCCGATGCCCAGAGGCAAGTATAGTTTGGTGTCCACCAATGAAAAAAAAGGGATTATGTATGTACTGTATGTATGTATGTATGTATTAGAGATGAGCGGGTTCAGTTCTCTGAGAACTGAACCCCTCCAAACTTCATCACCCGAGCCCGGATCAGAGTCAGGCTTGGGTTTTCCCACCTGACTCGGAAACCAGAACGAGGCAAAAAGTCATCATCCCGCTGTCAGTTTCTCACGGGAATTGGATTCCATATAAGGAGCGGCACGTCACCGCCATTTTCACTCCGGCTTTGGAGAGTGTAGAAAGAGGACGTGTCTCTGTCCTCAGTGTCCTGCATCAGTTCAGTGGTAGTGTCTTGTACTGCATCTGTCCAGTCACAGTGGTGGTGACCCCCGGCGCCATATGTCCAATGCTGCTGTATAAGTTTAGTCCAGAGGTGCTGTGTTGTGCTGCATCAGTTCAGTGATGGTGTATTGTGCTGCATCAGTCCAGTCACAGTGGTGGTGTCCTCTGCTGCCATATGTCCAGTGCTGCTGTATAAGTCCAGTCCATTGCAGTGGTGTTGTGTTGACCTGCATCAGTACAGTAGTAGTGTCTTGTGCTGCATCAGTCCAGTCACAGTGGTGGTGTCATCTGCTGCCATATGTCCAGTGCTGCTGTATAATTCAAGTCCATTGCAGTGGTGCTGTGTTATTCTACATCAGTTCAGTGGTGGTCTCCCTATGCTGCTGTATACGTCCAGTGGTACTGCTGTATATGTCTAGTGATACTGCCGTATATGTCCAGTAATAGTGCCGTATATGTACAGCAGTACTGCCGTATAAATCCAGTGTTACTGCCGTATATGTCCAGTGGTACTGTCATATAATTCCAGTGGTACTAGTGTACAAATCCAGTCCAGTGACACTGCCATATAAATCCAGTGGTAATGCCGTATAATTCCAGTGATACCGTCGTATAATTCCAGTGATACTGCTGTATAATCCCTGTGGTACTGGCATATAAATCCAGTGATACTGTTGTAAAAATCCAGTCCAGTGGTCTGTCGTATAATTCCAGTGATACTGCCGAATAATTTAATGATATTGCCGTGTAATTCCAGTGGAACTGCCATATAAATCCAGTCCAGTGATACTGCCGTATAATCCAGTGGTACTGCCATATAATTCCAGTGATACTGCCGTATAATTCCAGTGATACTGGTGTATAATTCCAGTGGTACTGGTATATAAATACAGTCCAGTGATACTGCTGTATATGTCCTGTGGTACTGCCATATAATTCCAGTGATACTGCCGTATAAGTACAGTGGTTATGCCGTATAAATCCAGTGATACTGGTGTATAAATCCAGTCCAGTTGTACTGCCGTATAAATTCAGTAATACTGCTGTATATGTCCAGTGGTAATGCCGTATAAATCCAGTGGTACCATTGTATAAATAGTCCAGTGATACTGCCGTATATGCTTAGTGGTACTGCCGTATAATTCCAGTGATATTGCCGAATATGTCCAGTGGGGCTGGCGTATAAATCCAGTGGTACTGGCATATAAATCCAGTCCAGTAGTACTGCCATATAAATCCAGTGATACTGCCGTATATGTCCAGTGATACTGCTGTGTATGTCCAGTGGTGCTGCCAAATAAATCCAATAGTACTGGTGTATTTATCCAGTCCAGTGTTACTGCTGTATATGTCCACTGGTACTGTCATATAAATCCAGTGATACTGCCGTATATATGTCCAGTGGTACTGCCGTATAAATCCAGTGGTACTGGTGTATAAATACAATCCTGTATATGTCCACTGGTACTGTCATATAAATCCAGTGATACTGCCATATATGTCCAGTAGTACTGCCATATAAATCCAGTGATACTGCTGTATATGTCCAGTGGTACTGCCATATAAATCTAGTGGTACTGCCATATACATCCAGCCCAGTGATACTGCTGTATATGTCCAGTGGTACTGTCATATAATTCCAGTGATACTGCCGTATAAGTCCAGTGGTACTGGTGTATAAGTCCAGTGATACTTCTGTATAAATCCAGTCCAGTGGTAGTGCCATATAAATCCAGTGGTAATGCCGTATAATTCCAGTGATACCGTCGTATAATTCCAGTGATACTGCTGTATAATCCCTGTGGTACTGGCATATAAATCCAGTGATACTGTTGTAAAAATCCAGTCCAGTGGTACTGCCATATAATTCCAGTGATACTGCCGAATAATTTAATGATATTGCCGTGTAATTCCAGTGGAACTGCCATATAAATCCAGTCCAGTGGTAATGCTGTATAAGTCCAGTGGTACTGCCGTATAATTTCAGTGATACTGTCATATAATTCCAGTGACACTGCCGCATAATTCCAGTGGTACTGCCGTATAAGTCCAGTCCAGTGGTGCTGCCATATAAGTTCAGTGGCGCTGTCCTGTGCTGTATTGTATTTACTCCAAATAAAGGGTTTAATAAAATTTAATCCAAATAATTTTCACAGGGTTTGCCTTGTGTGGTGTAGAGGTACGCTCTCATGTACTGCATATTGTTATATAACTCCATTAAAATAATGGAGAACAAAAATTTGGAGGATAAAATAGGGAAAGATCAAGATCTACTACCTCCTAGTGCTCAAACTGCAGCCACTAGTCATGACATAGAAGATGAAATACCATCAACGTAATCTGCCAAGTCATATGCCCAATGTCATAGTAGAGGGCATGTAAATCCAAAAAGCCAAAGTTCAGTAAAAAGACCACAAAAAATAAATTGAAATGGTCTGAGGAGAACCTTAAACTTGCCAATATGCCATTTACAGAGTGGCAAAGAACGGCTAAGGTCCTGGCCTATGTTCATGACTAGTGGTTCAGCTTCACATGACGATGGAAGCCTTCATCCTCCTGCTAGAAAAATGATAAGAGTTAAGCTGGCAATAGCACAGCAAAGAACTGTGCGTTCTAAGATGGTATCACAAATCCCCAAGGAAAGTCCAAGTGTGTCAGCGGTTGTGATGCCTGACCTTCCCAACACTGGACGGGAAGAGGTGGCTCCTTCCACCATTTGCACACCCTCTGCAAGTGCTGGAAGTAGCACCCACAGTCCAGTTTCTGATATTCAAATTGAAGATGTAACTGTTCAAGTACACCAGGATGAGGATATGGGTGTTGCTGGCGCTGAGGAGGAAGTTGACGATGAGGATTCTGATGGTGATGTGGTTTGTTTAAATCAGGCACAGGGGGAGACACCTGTTGTTCATGGGATGAATAAGCCCATTGTGATGCCTGGGCAAAATACCCAAAAAGCGACCTCTTCAGTGTGGAATTATTTCTCCACAAATCCGGAAAACAGGTGTCAAGCCGTGTGTTGCCTCTGTCAATCTGTAATAAGTAGGGGCAATGACGTTACCCATCTAGGAACATCCTCCCTTATATGTCACCTGCTGCACAGTCATCAGAATTTAGTGTCAAGTTGTGAAACTTTGGGTAAGAGCGTAAGCAGTCCACTGACACCTAAATCCCTTCTTCCTCTTGTAGCCAAGCTCCTTCAAGCCGCACCCTCAACTCCCTCAACGTCAACTCTTCAGTCAGGAATGTCAGTTGTCCTGCAGGCCATGTCACTGGCAAGACTGAGTAGTCCTCTCCTAACCGGGATTCGTCTGGAGGATCCTTGAGTGGTAGGCCTACTGCTGCTTTTACTGCTGCTGCTGTTGTTGTTGCTGGAAGTTGATCGTCATCCCAGATGGGAAGTCGGAAGACCACTTGTACTACTTCCAGTAAGCAATTGACTGTCCAACAGTCCTTTGTGAGGAATATGAAATATGATAGTAGTCATCCTGTTGCAAAGCGGATAACTGAGGTATGACAGCTATGTTGGTTTTAGATGTGCATCTGGTATCTGCCATTAGTTCAGTGGGACTTAGAGAATTGATGAAGGTAGTGTCCATCCGGTACCAACTCCCATCTAGTTTCCACTTCACTAGGCAGGCGATACCAAGTTTGTACTGAGACGTCAGAAAAAGGGTCCTCAGTGTCCTTAAAAATGCAGTTGTATGTACTGTCCACTTAATCACGGATATGTGGACAAGTGGAACAGGGCAGACTAAGGACTATATGACTGTGACAGCCCACTGGATAGATGTATTGCCTCCTGCAGCAACAACAGCAGTGGCACCAGCAGCATCTCGCAAATGCCAAATCGTTCCTAAGAAGGCTACGCTATGTATCACCGCTTTCCGTATGAGACACACCACTGACAACCTCTTACAGAAACTGAGGGACATCATTGCAGAATGGCTTACCCCAATTAGACTCTCCTGGGGATTTGTTATATCGGACAATGCCCCCAATATTGTGCGTGCATTACATCTGGGCAAATTTCAGCACATCCCATATTTTGCACATACAATTAATTTGGTGGTGCAGCATTTTTTGAAAAATGAGAGTGGCGTGCAAAAGATGCAGTCAGTGGCCCGAAAAATTGCGGGCAACTTTCGACATTCAGCCACCATGTGCCTAAGACTGGAGCGCCCGCAAACACTCCTGAACCTGCCCTGCCATCACCTGAAACAAGAGGTGGTAACTAGGTGGAATTCATCACTCTATATGCTTCAGAGGATGGAGGAGCAGCAAAAGGGCATTCAAGCCTATACATCCACCTATGATATAGGCAAAGGAGGCGGAATGCACCTGACTCAAGCACAGTGGAAAATGATTTCCGTCTTGTGGATGGTTCTCCAACCCTTCGTGAAGTCAGTTCAGACACTTCAGACACCGCCAGCTTAAGTCAGGTCATTACACTCATCAGGCTTTTGCAGAAGCAGCTGGAGAAAATGAAGGAAGAGCTAAGATGGAGCAATTACGCAAAGTATGTGAGACTTGTGGATGGAGCCCTTCATTCCCTTTGCCAGGATTCAAGGGTGGTCAATCTGTTGAAATCAGAGCACTACATTTTGGCCACCGTGCTCGATCCTAGGTTTAAAGCCTACGTTGTATCTCTCTTTCTGGCAGACACAAGTCTGCAGAGGTTCAAAGACCTGCTAGTAAGAAACTTGTCAACTCAAGTAGAACATGACCTGTCAACAGCTCCTCCTTTATTTTCTCCCGCAACTGGGGCTGCAAGGAAAAAGATAAGATTTCCTAGCCCGCCTGCTGGCGGTGATGCAGGGCAGTCAGGAGTGAGTGCTGACATCTGGTATGGACTGAAGGACCTGCCAACGTTTACTGACATGTCTACTGTCACTGCATATGATTCTGTCACCATTGAAAGAATGGTGGATTATATGAGTGACAGCATCCAAGTAGGCATGTCAGACAGTCTGTTTTTAGTACATATTATAAATTATGTGATGCATCCTCTGCTGAGGCGCTTTTTCAGCAGTTAATTTACCTTTGTTATGTCAGACTGTCCGTACATATACTGTCTGACATAACAGACAGTATACGTATGGTAATTTGGATGCCCTTGCACAAACTGGCTTTATTTTACCTAAGTTGCCCCCCTCCCCCCCCCTCCAGTGTGTACTCCGAAAGAGTGTTTAGCGCAGCCAGTAACCTTGTCAGCGATCAGCATGGGAAGTTACTTACACAAAATGTGGAGAAGATGATGTTCATCAAAATGAATTATAAATTCCTCCGGGAAGACCTTGACCAGCAATTGCCTCCAGAAAGTACACAGGGACCTGTGATGGTGGATTCAAGTGGAGACAAATTAATACTTTGTGAGGAGGAGGATGTGCACACTGAAAGGGGTGAGGAATCCGAGGATGAGGATGAGGTTGACATCTTGCCTCTGTAGAGCCAGTTTGTGCAAGAAGAGATTGATTGCTTCTTTTTTGGTGGGGGCCCAAACAAACCAGTCATTTCAGCCAGAGTCATTTGGCAGACCCTGTCGCTGAAATTATGGGTTTGTTAAAGTGTGCATGTCCTGTTTATACAACTTTTGAAGGAAAGACAAAACGTCTGAAGGATAATGCACAGGTATTTTTGCAAAAATTCACAAAAATAATTTTAAGTAACCAACCAATAGATGAACTATAGTAAGGGCTAAGGGAAAGAGGGCCCTGGTCAAATTGGAACTAGGTTGGAGGTGCACCACTAAGCTAAATTACAGTGTTTTTCTAAACGTTGTTAGTGAAAACCACTAGTGGGTTTATCACTAAAAGAAAGGCTTAGTGTGTGGCGCAGTCTTTTGAAATATTAATACAGTATTAATACAATATTAAAACATAACTTTTATTCAATCATTTAAAATAAATCTCTACAGCCAGGCAAAGCAAATCATCTTATAGCCTGAGAGTGCAAGGTAATAAAATATTAACCCTAAAATCAAAATACTATGATGATAATAATTCTACAATAGGGTTAAAGTAAATGAAATATTGAACTACAAATATTAATTAGATAAACAAAGAATTTTTAAACAAGCTGTGTGAGTATTTATTTAGAAATTATCAATTCTAATAGGCTATTAATTCAAAGAATTCTTAATCTAGGCGACTCATTACATTAGTAGTCCCTTATGATTTCTAGGACATAAACTATTACAAGGCGAGGTTTGTACCTAAAAGGATAGTTTGGAGGTACAGTATTGTAACATAACGCCATCTTTTACACCAGTCTACTGTTCAAGACTGCAGTAATAGTGCAGATGTAAATTGATACAAAGTTATGTCCACCAACTCGCAACAACTATATGGCTGACATAACAATAAATACAAGAGATCAGATAATGAATGAACTGTCTCTTGTAATAATATTCATAAGAACTGTGTAAAAAAGAAAATTTATCAATAAAATAATTGGTACTTCAGATGATTATTGCAAACTCACAAATGACCATTAATTTATCAAGTATAAGTGGACACAATTAGGTGTTAGAAGCTGGTCTCAAAACAACAAGCAAAAGACCATATTATGTATATACATAGGTACAACAGTCCCAGTGCATGAAATTATATTAGATGGTATTTAATGGAACATATATAGACCTCTTTTAATGTCCTAGGAGCCAGGACTATTTAGCACAGACACACCCAAAGATGGGATAACCAATCAATTTCCAAAAAGAATATAATTAGACCCATTTATCCATGTGTCAAATCTCCACGTTTACAACAACTCTATAGACTGGATTCATTTATGTGATGATATATAACATTAATAAGTTGCTATACTATTGTGGTTTTCTTAAAAGCTGATTATTATCGTTGCAGCTTATTGTTCTAGATCTCATATGACACTATAGTTTTTTAAAACATTTTGGAAATACATCAGATAGGGAGAAAAAACGTAAGATAGAGCCCCTGGTGTGTGGAAACGGATTCCCTTTCTACTGTTGCCCCATATGCCACAATGGGCAGTGGTGGGTACAATGAGAGCGGGGAAGAGCCGTCCACCAAGGACTGAAAGGACAGAGTAGTGCGAGCTGCTTCTGCTGTCCACGTTCTATGTCTCCCCTCCCCTGTTACATATGAGCATTGCAGGGGGGGGCCGCAGACAAAAAAACAGTGGATGAGAGGGCTGCTCTGAGTACCTTTCTGATGTCCCGTCTGGTGTGTCTGTGCCAGAACAAGGTGAGTTCCCCGTTGGTCCTGTGGAACCACTGCCAAGGTGAAGTACCAAGTCGGGTCAGTTATAGAGAGCCGTTACCATGACAGAAAGCCGGGTCTGAAGAAATATCTGCACCTCTATAATTAGGTACGCCCTGCACCTGGAGCGGACACAGGTCTCCGTAATAGCAGGGAGCCGAGCCGACAGGTCTCCGTCTTAGCAGGGAGCCGTGAATAATGTACACCCAAGTCCCGCTAATATAGCGTGCCGGGCTGGGTATAATTACCCGTCTGTTAAAGAGCCGCTACCTTGACGGAGCGCCGGGTCAGGATTGATTCCTGCGCTCCTGTGTACTGAAGGCGCCTTACGCCCAGATCAGACACAGGTCTCCGTCTTTGCAGGGAGCTGACAGGTCTCCGTCCTTGCAGAGAGCCTTTACGAGAGATGGGTGCCGGGTCGGGTATAATTCCCGAACCTCCGTAAGAGGTACACGCCCACGTCCCACTGATGACGTACGTTTCACAGAATAGCTTGATCACATCAGTGACTTGGGTGTACATTATTCACGGCTCCCTGCTAAGACGGAGACCTGTCTGCTCGGCTCCCTGCTATTACGGAGACCTGTGTCCGCTCCAGGTGCAGGGCGTACCTAATTATAGAGGTGCAGATATTTCTTCAGACCCGGCTTTCTGTCATGGTAACGGCTCTCTATAACTGACCCGACTTGGTACATCACCTTGGCAGTGGTTCCACAGGACCAACGGGGAACTCACCTTGTTCTGGCACAGACACACCAGATGGGACATCAGAAAGGTACTCAGAGCAGCCCTCTCATCCACTGTTTTTTTGTTTGCGGCCCCCCCTGCAATGCTCATATGTAACAGGGGAGGGGGGACATAGAACGTGGACAGCAGAAGCAGCTCGCACTACTCTGTCCTTTCAGTCCTTGGTGGACGGCTCTTCCCCGCTCTCATTGTACCCACCACTGCCCATTGTGGCATATGGGGCAACAGCAGAAAGGGAATCCGTTTCCACACACCAGGGGCTCTATCTTACGTTTTTTTCTCCCTATCTGATGTATTTCCAAAATGTTTTAAAAAACTGTAGTGTCATATGAGATCTAGAACAATAAGCTGCAACGATAATAATCAGCTTTTAAGAAAACCACAATAGTATAGCAACTTATTAATGTTATATATCATCACATAAATGAATCCAGTCTATAGAGTTGTTGTAAACATGGAGATTTGACACATGGATAAATGGGTCTAATTATATTCTTTTTGGAAATTGATTGGTTATCCCATCTTTGGGTGTGTCTGTGCTAAATAGTCCTGGCTCCTAGGACATTAAAAGAGGTCTATATATGTTCCATTAAATACCATCTAATATCATTTCATGCACTGGGACTGTTGTACCTATGTATATACATAATATGGTCTTTTGCTTGTTGTTTTGAGACCAGCTTCTAACACCTAATTGTGTCCACTTATACTTGATAAATTAATGGTCATTTGTGAGTTTGCAATAATCATCTGAAGTACCAATTATTGTATTGATACATTTTCTTTTTTACACAGTTCTTATGAATATTATTACAAGAGACAGTTCATTCATTATCTGATCTCTTGTATTTATTGTTATGTCAGCCATATAGTTGTTGCGAGTTGGTGGACATAACTTTGTATCAATTTACATCTGCACTATTACTGCAGTCTTGAACAGTAGACTGGTGTAAAAGATGGCGTTATGTTACAATACCTCCAAACTATCCTTTTAGGTACAAACCTCGCCTTGTAATAGTTTATGTCCTAGAAATCATAAGGGACTACTAATGTAATGAGTCGCCTAGATTAAGAATTCTTTGAATTAATAGCCTATTAGAATTGATAATTTCTAAATAAATACTCACACAGCTTGTTTAAAAATTCTTTGTTTACCTGTTTATACAACATAAGGGTGGGTGGGAGGGCCCAAGGACAATTCCATCTTGCACCTCTTTTTCTTCTTTGCATCATGTGCTATTTGGGGACTGGTTTTTTAAGGTGTCATCCTGTCTGACACTGCCGTACAACTCCAGGGGTACTGCCATATAAGTCCAGTACAGTCGTGCTCTCTTGTGCTGCATCAGTCCAGTGGTGGTGTCTTGTGCTTCCATAAGTCCCTTGGTGGTGTCCTGTGCTGTATATTATTTACTCCAAATAAAAGGGTTATATACATTACTTACAGTATATTATTATCCAAATAATTTTACAGGGTTTGCACTGTGTGGTGTATAGGAAAGCTTGCCTGTGCTGCATATTATTATAATAGCTACAAATAAAAGGGTTATTATTATCCAATTTAGTTTTACAGGCTTTGCCGTGTGTGTGTGGTTTAGGGGTACGCTCTCCTGTGCAACCAATATTGTGCGCACACTTGTGCCGCTTAGCTTATTCATACAGCTACCTCATTGCACCTCTTTTTCTTCTTTGCATGATGTGCTGTTTGGGGCCTAGTTTTTTAAGTGCCATGCTGTCTGCCATTGCAGTGCCACTCCTAGATGGGCCAGGTGTTTGTGCCACACACTTGTGTCGCTTAGCTTAGCCATCCAGCTACCTAATTGCACCTCTTTTTCTTCTATGCATCATGTACTGTTTGGGGCCTATTTTTTAAATTTGCCATCCTGTCTGCTACTGCAGTGCTACTCGTAGATGGGCCAGGTGTTTGTGCCGCACACCTGTGTCACTTAGCTTAGTCATCCAGCCTCCTTGATGCAACCTTTTGGCCTAAAAACAATATTGTGTATTGTGAGGTGTTCAGAATAGACTGGAAATGAGTGGAAATTAATGTTATTGAGGTTAATATTACCGTAGGATCAAAATTACCCCAACATTATGTGATTTTAGCTGTTTTTATGTTTTTTTCAAAAATCATCTACAACCAAAACCAAAACAAGAAATGGCAGTTTTGGGAAAAGCAATCCAGATCCAAAACACGAGCATGGAACCAGAACCAAAACACGGAAAAAGCCCGCCACACATCTTTAGTATGTATGTATGTATGTATGTATGTATGCATCTATCTGTATATCCAGACACACAGACCCTCACCACACTCACACAGCTATCCCTTCTAATATAGCTATCCCTTTCTCACACAGACCCGCACACACACAGATCCCCCCACTCAACTCGCCTGAAACACACATACCGTGCACTGCCCTCACATAAACTGTCATTGCAAAGCTATCCTTCCTCATACAGACCTTCCCGAACCAAGCTCCTCTCAAACAATCAGAGTACCACCTTCACACAGACCCCCCTTACATACCATAGGTGTCCTTTACTCATATAGATCCCCACAGAGACACAGCTCTTCCCAATCAGTTATTTACCACACACAGCTATACTCCCCTCAAACACATAAATGCTCCAGTCCATCCTCACACAGATCTGCTCCCCCTTCTATACTGATATCCCCTCCATGTCCTCACAGCTGTCTCTTGCTGATGCTGCAGATAGGATCCCCTGCTGAGTCCGAGGTATAGACTGACATCACTGGAGTGCCTCCATACTGGGGGCATGTTGTGGGCATAATAGGAGCAGAGAGCGTCACTCCAATCACACCCCATCCCCTGTATGGGAGCAATGAATTCTCAAGAATCGGCGACTGACTCAGCCTCCGCTCCTTCCAGCCTGACAAAAGTATGGGACCCATACCGCAGGCACCAGAGCAATGAAGTCAGAGCCTTTTTCGTCACTGGTCAGGAGCCACAAGAAGGTAACCTGTTAGAGACACCACTGACCTCCTGACACCGTAGTTTGATATGTGTGTTAGAACTGAGTTTGTCTATTTCAGACATCAAAGAGACAGGAACCAAACTAGTGGATTACCATATGCTGAGAAAAATAATAGAGACTTTGTATAAGTAAGACTAGTGCCTACAGATCAACATATTGTTAACCTATTTGCTGTTCAGTAGAGTTCATAAAATGTAAGGGCTGTCTCCATGGGATAGATCTACTGTACATGCCAACACTTCCTTAGAGACTCAATTTTCCACCAGTATTAGTAGTACTTACTTCTTGCATTTACATGACCAATAGTTGTCACAGGATTCTTTAAATTATGAGAAAATTATGGCATATTTTCCAACATCACTTGATCCTTAATGGTATTAACATCTCTCTTTTGTCCACAATTTGACATTGCCGGACATGATGACCTTTATTTTCAGAATTTCGAGGGTTGGGCGGTTTAGTTCATTGCATCACCTTGTTAACAAATTTGTGAAACAACTGTTCACTTTCACTGAGGCAGTGGGGAGATTTGAGACAGTGATCAGGAGATTTTAGTTATAGGCACAACATCATTTAGAAAGTTCCGTAATTAATTATGTCCCATTCAACCTGAAATTGGCTATTTTTGGAATTCTATTAACATGTCAATGTTTCACTAGAGGTTGCAAAAAGTACCTTCTAGCACTTAGCTTGGCAGTTGAAAAAAAGTATCCTACAGAACTGGATCCACTCTGTCTGAACTATATATATATTTTATACAAAGAGAAAATAAACTTTTGTTTAGGATGAACTACTGTAGGTGAAAATTAAATTTAAAAGGGAAATGTAAGTGGAGTCTTTTTTCAAGGTGTTCATGTGGAAGAGCTACAAGGGATGCAACAACATATTCATAGTAGTTTATACCTTACTACTTGGTATGTACTCAAAGTAAATTAAAGTACTTGGTGTAGAGCTATTGGCTGCAGGATAAAATCTTTGGACAGAGGAATGTCTCCTCTTTCATGGACAATGGGGTGATTCAGATTTGATCATAGATGTGCTAAATTTAGCACATATATGATCAGTGACTCAGACATGCGGGGGGATGCCCAGCACAGGGCTAGTCCACACCGCATGTCAGGCCCTACCTCCCCAGCACAGGTGCGAAAGCATTGCAAAGGCAGCGATGCTTTTGCACCCACCGAGTAGCTCACTGCCTGTGCAGCCTAGCTGCACTGACAGGTGGCTACCCGCTGTGTCCTGGGTCACAGTGGCTGCGTGTGACATCATGCAGCCACCGTGGTCCAAATCCGCAATGGTCCGGACACAACTGCGCTGTCCATACTGTGCTCCACCAATGGCATTCTAACACCATTGGCACGCCCTGTGCCCGCTTCTGCCTGTCAATCAGGCAAAGGCGATCGCAGCCTTGAAATGCTTTTAGTATCTCACTGGTCCTCCCAGAATGCGCATGCGCAGTGCACTCGCTGCACGTGCGCACTCCCCTAAGGACTGCAGACTGTGATTGCTGCCGCTGCAGCAATCCATTCTGAATTAGGCCCAATGTTCTGATGAGTCTGCATGATGACTGCTGGTAGACATTTTGAGTTTATACAACACCTCAAGTGATATTTGCTGATTCTTATGAATGTACAGCTGGACTTCTGGCCTTCATGTCATGTAACCAGATTATTGCGGCTGTTGTGATACCTTGATCTGTATTACAGCATAATGCAATGTGCAATGTACAATAGTTGTGCTTCAATAAAAAACAACAAAACAATAAAAATTATTAAATGTACAAGAAATTCCTTACTTGCTCTGGTGTAACAATTAAGGAGTGGCTGTATTGTTTATAATTATATACATTGATGACAATATAAGGACAATAGATAACTGATAATAGTATTTTAATTAAAACTATATATGACAAATTGAGACAATGGTTTAATTCAAGGTTATGGTTACATATCTTTTCATAATTACTAGTAAACATTTTACTGCTTGTGAACATATTTCTACTGTGTAGTTAATATGAAAATAATCTCACTTTAAAGAATAATTACATTTAAATCCATACATACTATTTTCTTTTTGTACTTTAACTTTTAGAATATGAAATGCAATCATCTCATGTTAATTATTAAAACCTTACAAAATATTAATCCAGATAGATATATTTAGCATTTTTTCCAAGCCATGTCTACTGTAAAGCATGCCAATTAAATAGAATAACTATGCATTTTACTGTTTAACTTTGTTCAGATCAGTTCCCTAATTAATAGCATTGAAAACGTCCACTGCTAGATATGTCACAGACCAAATAAAGAATTTAGATTTAATAATAAAAAGCTCTGACATCTCATTTGTCACAGCTATTGTGAGGAAAGTATCATGGCATCTAGCTTGTGAACTGTATTTCAAATTTTATATATATACAGTAAATGTATATATATAAGTGATGAGCGGGTTCGGATCCTCGGGATCCGAACCCCCCCGAACTTCACCCTTTTTTGCACGGGTCCGAGCGGACTCGGATCCTCCCACCTTGCTCGGTTAACCTGAGCGTGCCCGAACGTCATCATCCCGCGGTCGGATTCGCGCCAGATTCGTATTCTATATAAGGAGCCGCGCGTCGCCCCATTTTTCACTCGTGCATTGGAGATGATCGTGAGAGGACGTGACTGGCGTCCTCTCAGTTTCTATGTTCAGTGGGCTGCAAATATCTGTGCTCAGTGTGCTGCAAATATCTGTGCTCAGTGCGCTGCAAATATCTGTGCTCAGTGTGCTGCAAATATCTGTGCTCAGTGTGCTGCAAATATCTGTGCTCAGTGTGCTGCAAGTGCAAATATCTACGTTCTCTGCCTGAAAAACGATACATATCTGTGCTCAGTGTGCTGCAAATATCTGTGCTCAGTGTGCTAATTGCTTTATTGTGGGGACTGGGGACCAGCAGTATAATATAGTAGGAGGACTGTGCAGAGTTTTGCTGACCAGTGACCACCAGTATTATACGTTCTCTGCCTGAAAAACGCTCCATATCTGTGCTGCATTGTAGTATATAGTAGGAGGACAGTGCAGAATTTTGCTGACCACCAGTATAACTATATATATAGCAGTACAGTACAGTAGTCCACTGCTCTACCTCTGTGTCATCAAGTATACTATCCATCCATACCTGTGGTGCATTTCAGTTTTGAACAGTTTGCTGACCACCAGTATATATAATATATAGCAGTACGGTACAGAAGGCCACTGCTCTACCTACCTCTGTGTCGTCAAGTATACTATCCATCCATACCTGTGGTGCATTTCAGTTTTGCACAGTTTGCTGACCACCAGTAAATATAATATATAGCAGTACGGTACAGTAGGCCACTGCTCTACCTACCTCTATGTCCTCAAGTATACTATCCATCCATACCTGTGGTGCATTTCAGTTTTGCACAGTTTGCTGACCACCAGTATATATAATATATAGCAGTATGGTACAGTAGGCCACTGCTCTACCTACCTCTGTGTCGTGAAGTATACTATCCATCCATACCTGTGCTGCATTTCAGTTTTGCATAGTTTGCTGACCACCAGTATATATAATATATAGCTGTACGGTACAGTAGGCCACTGCTCTATCTACCTCTGTGTCGTCAAGTATACTATCCATCCATACCTGTGGTGCATTTCAGTTTTGCACAGTTTGCTGACCACCAGTATGTATAATATATAGCAGTACGGTACAGTAGGCCACTACTCTACCTACCTCTGTGTCGTCAAGTATACTATCCATCCATACCTGTGGTGCATTTCAGTTTAGCACAGTTTGCGGACCACCAGTATATATAATATATAGCAGTACGGTACAGTAGGCCACTGCTCTACCTACCTCTGTGTCGTGAAGTATACTATCCATCCATACCTGTGCTGCATTTCAGTTTTGCATAGTTTGCTGACCACCAGTATATATAATATATAGCTGTACGGTACAGTAGGCCACTGCTCTACCTACCTCTGTGTCGTCAAGTATACTATCCATCCATACCTGTGGTGCATTTCAGTTTTGCACAGTTTGCTGACCACCAGTATGTATAATATATAGCAGTATGGTACAGTAGGCCACAGCTCTACCTACCTCTGTGTCGTCAAGTATACTATCCATCCATACCTGTGGTGCATTTCAGTTTTGCACAGTTTGCTGACCACCAGTATATATAATATATAGCAGTACGGTACAGTAGGCCACTGCTCTACCTACCTCTGTGTCGTCAAGTACACTATCCATCCATACCTGTGGTGCATTTCAGTTTTGCACAGATTGCTGACCACCAGTATATATAATATATAGCAATATGGTACAGTAGGCCACTGCTCTACCTACCTCTGTGTCGTCAAGTATACTATCCATCCATACCTGTGGTGCATTTCAGTTTTGCACAGTTTGCTGACCACCAGTATATATAATATATAGCAGTACGGTACAGTAGGCCATTGCTATTGATATATTACTATCATATAATTCCACATATTAAAAAATGGAGAACAAAAATGTGGCGGGTAAAAGAGGGAAGGATCAAGATCCACTTCCACCTCGTGCTGAAGCTGCTGCCACTAGTCATGGCCGAGACGATGAAATGCCATCAACGTCGTCTGCCAAGGCCGATGCCCAATGTCATAGTAGAGAGCATGTAAATTCCAAAAAACAAAAGTTCAGTAAAATGACCCAAAAATCAAAATTAAAAGCGTCTGATGAGAAGCGTAAACTTGCCAATATGCCATTTATGACACGGAGTGGCAAGGAACGGCTGAGGCCCTGGCCTATGTTCATGGCTAGTGGTTCAGATTCACATGAGGATGGAAGCACTCATCCTCTCGCTAGAAAAATAAAAAGACTTAAGCTGGCAAAAGCACAGCAAAGAACTGTGCATTCTTCTAAATCACAAATCCCCAAGGAGAGTCCAATTGTCCCCTGCAAGTGCTGGAAGGAGCACCCGCAGTCCAGTTCCTGATATTCAAATTGAAGATGTCACTGTTGAAGTACACCAGAATGAGGATATGGGTGTTGCTGGCGCTGAGGAGGAAATTGACAAGGAGGATTCTGATGGTGAGGTGTTTTGTTTAAGTCAGGCACCCGGGGAGACACCTGTTGTCTGAGGGACGAATATGGCCATTGACATGCCTGGTCAAATTACAAAAAAAATCACCTCTTTGGTGTGGAATTATTTTAACAGAAATGCGGACAACAGGTGTTAAGCCGTGTGTCACCTTTGTCAAGCTGTAATAAGTAGGGATAAGGACGTTAACCACCTCGGAACATACTCCCTTATACGACACCTGGAGCGCATTCATCAGAAGTCATTGACAAGTTCAAAAAATTTGGGTGACAGTGGAAGCAGTCCATTGACAACTAAATCCCTTCCTCTTGTAACCAAGCTCCTGCAAACCACACCACCAACTCCCTCAGTGTCAATTTCCTCCTTAGACAGGAAAGCCAATAGTCCTGCAGGCCATGTCACTGGCAAGTCTGACGAGTCCTCTCCTGCCTGGGATTCCTCCGATGCATCCTTGAGTGTAACGCCTACTGCTGCTGGCGCTGCTGCTGTTGCTGCTGGGAGTCGATCGTCATCCCAGAGAGGAAGTCGGAAGACCACTTGTACTACTTCCAGTAAGCAATTAACTGTCCAACAGTCCTTTGCGAGGAAGATGAAATATCACAGCAGTCATCCTGCTGCAAAGCAGATAACTCAGGCCTTGGCAGCCTGGGTGGTGTTAAACGTGTGTCCGGTATCCACCGTTAATTTACAGGAAACTGGAGAATTGGTTGAGGTACTGTGTCCCTGGTACCAAATACCATCTAGGTTCCATTTCTCTAGGCAGGCGATACCGAGAATGTACACAGACGTCAGAAAAAGAGTCACCAGTGTCCTAAAAAATGCAGTTGTACCCAATGTCCACTTAACCACAGACATGTGGACAAGTGGAGCAGGGCAGACTAAGGACTATATGACTGTGACAACCCACTGGGTAGATGTATTGCCTCCCGAAGCAAGAACAGCAGCGGCGGCACCAGTAGCAGCATCTCGCAAACGCCAACTCGTTCCTAGGCAGGCTACGCTTTGTATCACCGCTTTCCATAAAAGGCACACTGCTGACAACCTCTTACGGAAACTGAGGAACATCATCGCAGAATGGCTTACCCCAATTGGACTCTCCTGGGGATTTGTGACATCGGACAACGCCACCAATATTGTGCGAGCATTACATCTGTGCAAATTCCAGCACGTCCCATGTTTTGCACATACATTGAATTTGGTGGTGCAGAATTATTTATAAAACGACAGGGGCGTGCAAGAGATGCTGTCAGTGGCCCAAAGAATTGCAGGCCACATTCGTCATACAGCCACCGCGTGCCGAAGACTGGAGCACCAGCAAACACTCCTGAACCTGCCCTGCCATCATCTGAAGCAAGAGGTGGTAACGAGGTGGAATTCAACCCTCTATATGCTTCAGAGGATGGAGGAGCAGCAAAAGGCCATTCAAGCCTATGCAGCTACCTACGATATAGGAAAAGGAGGGGGAATGCACATGACTCAAGTGCAGTGGAGAATGATTTCAACGTTGTGCAAGGTTCTGCAACTTGCCACATGTGAAGTCAGTTCAGACACTGCCAGCCTGAGTCAGGTCATTCCCCTCATCAGGCTTTTGCAGAAGAAGCTGGAGAGATTGAAGGAGGAGCTAAAACAGAGCGATTCCGCTAGGCATGTGGGACTTGTGGATGGAGCCCTTAATTCGGTTAACCAGGATTCATGGGTGGTCAATCTGTTGAAATCAGAGCACTACATTTTGGCCACCGTGCTCGATCCTAGATTTAAAACCTACGTTGTATCTCTCTTTCCGGCAGACACAAGTCTGCAGAGGTTCAAAGACCTGCTGGTGAGAAAATTGTTAAGTCAAGCGGAACGTGACCCGTCAACAGCTCCTCCTTCACATTCTCCCGCAACTGGGGCTGTGAGGAAAAGGCTAAAAATTCTGAGCCCACCCACTGGCGGTGATGCAGGGCAGTCTGGAGCGAGTGCTGACATCTGGTCCGGACTGAAGGACCTGCCAACGATTACTGACATGTCGTCTACTGTCACTGCATATGATTCTGTCACCATTGAAAGAATGGTGAAGGATTATATGAGTGACCGCATCCAAGTAGGCACGTCAGACAGTCCGTACGTATACTGGCAGGAAAAAGAGGCAATTTGGAGGCCCTTGCAGAAACTGGCTTTATTTTACCTAAGTTGCCCCCCCTCCAGTGTGTACTCCGAAAGAGTGTTTAGTGCAGCCGCTCACCTTGTCAGCAATCGGCGTACGAGGTTACTTCCAGAAAATGTGGAGAAGATGATGTTCATCAAAATGAATTATAATCAATTCCTCCGTGGAGACATTCACCAGCAATTGCCTCCAGAAAGTACACAGGGACCTGAGATGGTGGATTCCAGTGGGGACGAATTAATAGTCTGTGAGGAGGGGGATGTACACAGTGAAAGGGGTGAGGAATCGGACGATGAGGAGGTGGTGGACATCTTGCCTCTGTAGAGCCAGTTTGTGCAAGGAGAGATTGATTGCTTCTTTTTTGGTGTGGGCCCATTCCAACCAGTCATTGCAGTCACAGTTGTGTGTCAGACCCTGTCGCTGAAATGATGGGTTTGTTAAAGTGTGCATGTCCTGTTTATACAAAATAAGGGTGGGTGGGAGGGTCCAAGGACAATTCCATCTTGCACCTCTTTTTTCTTCCATTTTTCTTTGCATCATGTGCTGTTTGGGGACTGTTTTTTGAAGTGCCATCCTGTCTGACACTACAGTGCCACTCCTAGATGGGCCAGGTGTTTGTGTCGGCCACTTGGGTCGCTTAGCTTAGTCACACAGCTACCTCATTGCGCCTCTTTTTTTCTTTGCATCATGTGCTGTTTGGGGACTATTTTTTTGAAGTGCCATCCTGTCTGACACTGCAGTACCACTCCTAGATGGGCCAGGTGTTTGTGTCGGCCACTTGGGTCGCTTAGCTTAGTCACACAGCTACCTCATTGCGCCTCTTTTTTTCTTTGCATCATGTGCTGTTTGGGGACAATTTTTCTAATCTGCCATCCTGTCTGACACTGCAGTGCCACTCCTAGATGGGCCAGGTGTTTGTGTTGGCCTCTTGGGTCGCTTAGCTTAGTCATCCAGCGACCTCGGTGCAAATTTTAGAACTAAAAATAATATTGTGAGGTGTGAGGTGTTCAGAATAGACTGGAAATGAGTGTAAATTATGGTTATTGAGGTTAATAATACTTTGGTATCAAAATGACCCCCAAATTCTATGATTTAAGCTGTTTTTGAGGGTTTTTTGAAAAAAACACCCGAATCCAAAACACACCCGAATCCGACAAAAAATTTCAGGGAGGTTTTGCCAAATCGCGTCTGAATCCAAAACACGGCCGCGGAACCGAATCCAAAACCAAAACACAAAACCAGAAAAATTTCCGGTGCACATCACTAATAAATATATATATATATATATATAGAAAAAGCAAATCAGAGGGGGCACTCACCAGACTTCTTTGTATTTTAACAAATGTTCATTTATTGAAGATAATACTTTACATGATCATCAATTTCTCAATTCCTCAAGCGCTTTCGGCCCGAATCAGGGGCCTTCCTCAGGAGGTACTGTATAAAGATCACCACTTTCACCAATCGTGAACAATGAATCCAGGCATCCAGCAGCAACACTGGTTCTGCCTGACTGGCCCTAAGTACCCCAATCACTTAAAAATAGCGCCAAAATCGACTGTGATGTCATTAGAGAGCGACACAAGTGTTCTCAACTATGTAAATACCTAGCCATATGGGGGAAATGAACACAACAAACCAAACTCACCCCCAACACAGGATATAGGCAAATCGGCTCATGTCCGCTCAGTCCGGTGCATCAGAAGATGCCACCATAGCACCTCATGCGCCGCTGGGACTCCGGAGCGATCACTTCCGGTCTGTGGAACGCACAAGTCGCACGACCGGAAGCGCGCGTGTGAAACGCAAACAGGAAGTGAAGTTCCGTTTTATCGGACATCACTGTCTCACAACAGACTTTGGTTATAATATACTCAACAAGAAATAATTAAAGTAATGGCGTGTAAGTGATATAGTGCATCTAACATGCACCCATAGGGTACTAGAGCCAGGCAATGCAGAGTAGAGGATTCCTATTATAAAATCACGTAATAGATCAACATCAACCAGACAACATGCATATTTGTCCAGATCCTCAAGGTACAGCAGAAATACAGACACTACTATCTTTCATTGATTTATACACCCATTGTTGGGCTGCTAGTCCATAATGTCGTGCACCCTCCTGCAATTTAAACTGTATCAAGTGGATCAAAGCAAGCATGCATAATTAAAACCAATGGATTCTTTAGTGTATTCATCAAATATCTGTATATGCACCATACAGTGTCCCTGTTGTAAAAATATTCATTGTATTACTAACACTGTATATACTAATAACACCAAAGAATCATATAAAAAAATATGCAAAAAAGGAAGAAAAAGACAATAAGAGGGCATGCATCGGGCAAAAAAGGTCTAAAAAAGAATCTAACGTAGAAATATATTAAGCGGGTTGGACTCATTCAGACCATTCGGTGTTACGGAGCCAAGTCTGTGTATCCATCTTGCTTCAAGCTTCCTAAGGAGGAGTGAGCGATCTCCCCCTCTCGTTGGGATGGGGACCCAATCTATGATTCTGCATTTTAAAGATGCCACTTGGTGTCCTTCCTTTAGGAAATGTAGAGCCACCGGTTTATCGGTACTGCCTGTTTGAAGCGCTTGGTGTATTGAGCTGCGGTGGTTGGCCATTCGTTCCCTGAATGAACAGGTGGTCATTCCCACATATGGCAGTCCACATGGGCATAGTAGCATATACACAACATGGTCCATCCGACAATGTAACCGGTACCGGATGGTGATTGGTTTTCCACTCAACGGATGTGGAAACTTATCTCCGACCAGCATTGAGCGACATGTCACACACCCCAAGCATTTAACGCAGCCTTTTCTTGTTTTATGTAACCAATTCTTTGCTGAATCCCCAGTTTGTCGGGTAGGGTGCATCAGTAGTTGTTTCAGGTTACGACCACGTCTAAATGCTAACATGGGTGGTTGTTCCAATGCTTTCTTAAATTTTGGATCTGAATTTAAGATAGGCCAGTGCTTCCTTAGTGATGATCTAATAGCTGGCGACTTGGCGTCAAACTGTGTGACATATATCATCCGCTGTTCTTTGGTCGGTTTTACTTCACCCACACGTGATCGTGCTCTTACCAGACATTTACTGATAGTGTCATTACTATACCCCCTCTGAGAAAAGCGAACCTTCATCTCTTCAATCTGCTCTTCAGCAGTCGTTGGATTCGTATTATTTCTCAAAACTCGCATAAATTGTGAGATTGGAAGGCTTGATCTTAGAGCTGGCGGATGGTTACTTGTGGCGTGCAGAATTGTATTGCGGTCCGTCTCTTTTCTAAATAGTGTAGTCCCTAGTTTGGTTCCATCCCGGAAGATAGTCAAGTCTAAGAAATTAACAGACTTCATATCTGAATGTCCCGTAAAACGCACGGTGGAGTCCAGATTATTCAGATATTCTAACATCTCGTTAAACTCAAATTCAGTACCGTCCCATAGCAAAAACACATCATCTATGAAACGTTTATAATACACAATCTTAGTGCTGTATTTCGGCATGATGTTTACCGTTTCATATTCATGCATAAATATGCCTGCATAAACAGGTGCCACGTTCGAACCCATGGCGGTCCCTGAGCATTGCATATAATACTCTCCTTGATACATGAAGTGATTGTTAGTTAGTATCATCTCTAAGAATGCCAGAATACAATCTATAGGAATGGTACCAAAATCAGTGGATACAAGTAGGTTCCTTACTGCCTCTATACCCAGCCTATGGGGAATGATCGTATACAGTGACGATACGTCTAGTGTTACAAGTAACACATTCTCTTTAATGTCCCCAAGGTCCATAATTCTATCCAAAAAATCACCAGTATCTTTCAGATAGCTTGGTATGAAGGGTATCAATTCTTGAAGGAAACCATCCAAGAATATGGCTAACGGTTGTAAAAGTGACCCCCTAGCAGAGATGATAGGTCTGCCAGGGGGGTTAACCAGAGACTTATGGACCTTGGGAAGCGTATAAAGCATCGGGCAGATAGGAAAATCTACCTTTAAGTATGTCGCCATCTGTTCCGTCAACCATCCCATGTTGACCGATCTATCAATTAATGTGTCAACCTTTCTTTTTACCAGAGGCATGGGATTATGCGTGCATTTGGAATAAACATCAGGGTTTGCCAATTGCCGCCTGACCTCAGCATCATAGCTATCAAAATTCTGGATCACCACGGCACCGCCTTTATCAGCGGGCCGAATGATGATTTTATCATTGTTTCTCAAGGATCTTAAAGCTGTACGTTGGTCAGGTGTCAAATTTGGGAAACCCCCAGAGGTATCATTTCTAAAATCATACTCGGTCATCCTTAAAAAGGTCCGTATACTTGGATTCGATGAGGGGGGGTCAAACAGACTGGGTTTTTTAAGTATTTTGGGGTCAGTTAAATCCACACCCTCTTTCATAGTTCTGTCCCCAAAGAACTCGCGCAAGCGCAGCTTGCGCCCAAATTTATAATGGTCAACCGCTAAATTGAAATCGTCGTGTCTGGAGGTGGGTACAAAAGAGAGACCTAATGACAAAAGTGAAGACTCCCCTTTTGTCAGAACGTGATCAGATAGATTGAAAATACTATTCAATCCTTTTTTCTCCTCGCTCTTCTTTTTAAAGCTGCCTCTTCTTGGGTGGGGTCTTCTTGGTCTACTGGGTCTCTTGAGGGGGGTGGACGTGTGCCTCTGCCTAAAAAACCACTCGGTGGACGAGTCCCTCTGGCTTCAGAATCTGAAGCTGACTGTGATGTCGAGGAGTCACTGTTCTGTTGGAATCTATTATGATAGGGTCTATTCTGTCTAAAACGTCTGGTCACCCCTGTACCACCTGTTAGCCACCTGTAGACTTGATGGGAAGTATAGTCTTGGGTGACAGTTTGTAACTTTTTCCTTTTAAAAGTCACCAACTGATCCTTGAACGTGTCTAGTTGTAATTGCAACTTGTCACACCAAGTTTCCGTTTTGTCTGCCTTCAAGGTTTGTAGATATTTTTTCTCAAAAATCTCAATTTCCTCCCTGATTTTGACCAATATATATATACCAAACAGAAAACCCAGCACTCTCCTTAGCAGCTTCATTCACCTTAATGCTTTAATATACATCTAAATAAACAATGGGGTTTTGGTTTATGAATTGTACAATGCATGTATGCTTGCGGCCCACTCCACGGGACCCCATTTCACTGCAAGTCCTACTCTATCACAAACTTTCACATAGATTTTATAGAAACCTGGCAACTGCTGTCTCATAGAGGAAAATGTGCTTATCTGGTTTAAAGCTTACCTGCCACACTTATGGCTTTTAAAAGGTAAGACAGTCACCAACACAAATAACACAACTACACAAGCGTGCTTACCTGGTTTACTGCTCACCTGACAACAGACTACTGGCTTTCAAAGTGAGTCAGTCACCAACACACCTAAATAGCAGCTGATCCAGGTTAAATGTAAATGAGCTTAGGGGTGCATGAGAGAGAGATATGGTCACAAATGGGCCAATTAAAAATTAACCCTGTTATACAATCAAACACGAGGAACCACTGCACTCGCCATTCCCAGGGGTTGGGGTGCGGTGGGCTGTGACCGCCGAACTCAAATATACCAAACAGAAAACCCAGCACTCTCCTTAGCATATATGACAGAAAATGTCTAGTCTTGTGCTAAGATACTACTAAGATGCACCTCTGAAAGAACACCCTGTTAGTATGGGTTCCAAAAACAATATAGATGGGCAGGATCTGAGGGTGCTATAATGGATTAGTATGTTGTACCACCTGACACACATAACTACATACAATTATCAACCCTAAATAGAATTTTTTTAAATCAAAAAATTAACCCATACGAGTCATAAAAATATGCTTAATTACAGTACATACAGTGATACATAAAATTGGATGTACATTCCAGTAACAATAGTTTTTCAAGATATTGTCCACTTGTAGGTTGGCTCAATGTCCTTCCATAAGATGATAAAGATGGAATTCAAAAACCCAAGGCATTTCATAAAAAGACTTCCTCAGGGGTATATCCATATACTGCAATATATTATGAGCAAACTCC
The DNA here is from genome assembly GCF_028390025.1 of Pseudophryne corroboree. Lineage (NCBI taxonomy): Eukaryota > Metazoa > Chordata > Amphibia > Anura > Myobatrachidae > Pseudophryne > Pseudophryne corroboree. Next base: position 271,532,433 of record NC_086451.1, on the reverse strand, counting down.
CCTTCAGAGTGGGTTGCCTATTAAGTAGGTCAAACTATAGATGGGGGATCTAAATTGCATCGGGACCAGAATATATCCAATATCCCAAAAAGGTTTAAATAAAAAATCAGACGTTTAACAGAAGAATCCACTATTTGATGGTAATCTCATGGATTGTACACAAAAGATATTATAATGTCAATTGTGTATCAGCCAAAAGTGTGTGCATACATCACCTGCAGTGAACCTACAGTATGTATATATATATATATATATACTGTATGTATATATATATATATATATATATATATATATATAGGATTTTCCTGCTCTGGTTGGATTCCAAATTGAGGCAAAATTTGATAACTCTGGCATCGGATTCTCAAAGGTTTTGTCTTCTGTATAAGTCAGGCATGTCCAAACTGCGGCCCTCCAGCTGTTGTGAAACTACATATCCCAGCATGCCCTGACACAGTTTTGCTGTTAGAGAATGCTAAAGCTGTGTCAGGGCATGCTGGGATGTGTAGTTTCTCAACAGCTGGAGGGCTGCAGTTTGGACATGCCTGGTATAAGTGATTTAGAACCAATTCACAGCAGACTGACATGAGAGAGCTGTGTGCTCTGATGGCCTGTGCTTACTTCATTCTGTATTGTGCTTACTCCACGCTGTGTTCACCAACTCCAGTGCAGGCTGAGCTGACCGATCTGTGTGTCCACTGTGTCCATACACTCCAGTGGCTGAGCTGACATATCTGTGTCCACTGTGTTCATAAACTTCAGTGGCTGAGCTGATGTATCTGCGTGTCCTCATTATCAATAAATTCCAGTGGCTGAGCTGACCTGTGTGTCCAGTGTGTCTATACACTCCAGTGGCTCAGTTGAGCTGATCTGTCTGTGTCCACTTTGTCCATTCATTCCAGTAGCTGACCTGACCTATCTGTGTCCACACCACGTTGCTTCCATTCACTCCAGTGGCTGAGCTGACCTGACCTATCTGTGTCCACTGTGTCCATAATACACTCCAGTGCTGCTTAGTTTTAATATTAGCTGAGCTAGATTACAGTACAGGCAGTTTACAAATTATTGTTTATTATTTTTATAGTGCAGGAGTTTAGTTACATCTACTGTCTAATTGTGTCACACTGATGCCGTACTGTGACTTTGCTGGCTATACCCCACTGCACTTGTTGACATAATAAATATAAGTGCCTCTGTTGATACAATAATATAAGTGGGTATCATATTTAAAAATAAATTGCTCTTTTTAGACTAGCTGTGTACACTGTACATCACTGTCCCTTTTTGACATAATATGTATAGTTCAGAAGTTCCCAAACTTTTTTGAATCGCGACACCTTAGAGTATCAGAATTTTGTTCATGGCACACCTAAGCCGGAAGTTTCTTATTGAGAAATTTAGAAAGAAATATTAAATTAAGTGAATTGTGTTTATATATTATTCTTAGGTTTAATTGTGTGGATCTGTTTGTGTTTTCCCACATATTTTATGATTGGCAGTCACAAGTACTGGTTTTGTCTATTACATTGACTGTAAATAATTTGAATTGGCCCTGGACCAGCAGTCCAGGGCACCCCTGCAAGTGACCTTAGGCACCCCAGGGTGCCAAGGCACACAGTTTGAGATACACTGGTATAGTGTATAAGTGCCTTTGTTGACATAATAAATATAAGTGCTTTTGTTGATATAATAAATATAAGCATCATTGTTGACATACTGTAATAATATAAGCAGTGTAAATTTTTTGTAATTTAAAAAATTGCTCTCTTTGAAACAAGCTGTGTGTGCTGTAGTGTTAACATTGTATAATATTGTATTTTATATAAAGTATATTATGTGCACTGAAATAAAATATATAAGCACCTTTTTTGACATAATAAATATAAGTGCCTTTGTTGACATAATAATTTAATAAGTGTGACTCGCTGCTTTTGTTGTCATTAAAATAAAAAACATTTGTACCAGCTGTTTGCGATGTACACCACTGCACCTTTGTAGAATAAATATATATATATATATATATATATATATATATATATATACACACAGTGGGGCAAAAAAGTATTTGGCCAGCCACCGATTTTGCAAATTGACTCACATAAAAAGATGAGAGAGGTCTATAATTCTCATCATAGGTACACTTCAACTGTGAGAGACAGAATCTGGAAAAAAAAAACTGGAAATAACATTGTATGATTTTTAAACAATTTACTTGTATATTCTTGCAGAAAATAAATATTTAGACACCTTCCAAGCAGCAAGATTTCTGGCTCTCACAGACCTGTTACTTATTAATGGCACCTGTTTGAACTGGTTATCTATATAAAAGACACCTGTCCACACCCTCAAACAGTCAGACTGCTAACTCTCCACAATGGCCAAGACCAGAGAGCTGTGTAAGGACACCAGGGACAAAATTGTAGAGCTGCACAAGGCTGGGGTGAGCTACCTGACAATAGGCAAGCAGCTTAGTTAGAAGAGATCAACTGTTTGCGCAATTAAAAAAAAAGTGAAGAAATACAAGATCACTGACAATCTCCCTCGACCTGGGGCTCCATGCAAGATCTCACCTCATGGGTTATCAATGATCTAGAGAACAGTGAGGAATCAGCCCAGAACTACACGGGGGGACCTGGTCAATGACCTCAAGAGAGCTGGGACCACAGCCACAAAGGTTACCATTAGTAACACACTATGTCATCATGGATTGAAATCCTGCAGTGCCGCATCTAAAGTTTGACACTGAACATCTGGCTGATCCTGAGGAGGATTGGGAGAATGTAATGTGGTCAGATGAGTGCAAAATTGAACTTTTTGATATAAACTCCACTCGTCATGTTTGAAGGGAGAAGAATAATCAATGGTATCCCAAGAACACTATAGCCACTGTGAAGCATGGGGGTGGAAACATCATGCTTTGGGGCTGCTTTTCTGCAAAGGGGACAGGACGACTGATCCGTATTAAGGAGAGGATGAATGGGGCCATGTATTGTGAGATTTTGGGCAAAAACCTCCTTCCCTCGGTAAGAGCATTGAAGATGGAACGTGGCTGGGTCTTCCAGCATGACAATGACCCCAAACACACCGCCCGTGCAACTAAGGAGTGGCTCCATAAGAAGCATTTCAAGGTCCTGGAGTGGCCTAGCCAGTCTCCAGACCTCAACCAAATAGAAAATCTGTGGAGGGAGTTGAAAGTCCATGTTGCCTGGCAACAGCCCCAAAACATGACAGATCTAGAGAAGATCTGCATGGAAGAGTGGGCCAAAATACCTGCTACAGTGTGTGCAAACCTTGTCAAGAACTACAGGAAATATTTGACCTCTGTAATTGCCAACCAAGTTTATATTAAAAAGTATTGAGATAAACTTTTTGATTGTACAAATATTTATTTTCTGCAAGAATATACAAATAAATTGTTTAAAAATCATACAATGTGATGTCCTAGGTTTTTTTTTCAGATTCTGTCTCTCACAGTTGAAGTGTACCTATGATGGATATTACAGACCTCTCTCATCTTTTTAAGTGGGTCAACTTGCACAATCGGTGGCTGTCCAAATACTTTTTTGCCCCACTGTATGTATATGTATATATATATATATATATACACACATATATATATATATATATATATATATATATATACATACATACTGTAAGTGCCTTTGTTGACAAAGTATAAGCACCTGTGTTGACATAATAATATAAGTGGTGTGACTTGATGCTTTGTGTTGTTATTTAAAGATAAAGTTAAAAAAATTGGTCTTTTTTATTGTACAACCTGTGAGCTCTTTTCCCCACTGTAACATTGTTCACATAAATATAAGAGGTGTAAATCCCCACTGTGTGAGTTGTCATTTGTGAAAAAAGTCTAAAAGAATAGCTTATTTCTATTGTACAACTTGTGTGTGTTAGGTACAATATGGATAAAAATCAGTTAAGAGAAGAGCAGGAGCAGCAACCAAATGCTAGCACTGCAGCTGCTGCTAGTCATGATAGTACAACATCTACTAAAGGTGGTCTAGGGGACAGAAAGTTTAGGAAAGGGAACGTGAAATTAAAATCATTTACAGTGTTAAAAAAGGGGTAGAGGTGTTACCTTAAAAAGTGATCAGTACCCAAAAAACTGAACACTAAGGTTCAAACTGTATGTTCAGAAATACTTGGGGAGAATCTAGGGGTGTCTACATTAGCTACTGTATGTGTGATTCTGACATTTCTCACACTGTCCTCATAGAGAAGCCTCTATCTTATCCTCCACCATTTATTTACCATCTGAACATGTGGGGAGCAGTACAATTTGAGATGGTGATGAGGACATGATGAAAATTGAGGATGCTAGTTTGGAAGTGGAACAGGATGAGGGGGATATTTGTGTAGTACTACTATATGACACTTATGAGAATGATAAGTATGTCAATAATGTTTTATTGTGTAAGCCAGCCACCAGTCTGTGATAATAAGAAAGCCATTGTCATGTCTAAATATAAGACCAAAAAAGCCACCTCTTGGGTGTGTGATTATTTTTAACCAAATCCTGTGTCACAATCCTGACTGTAGTTTTCGTATTTGGTGACTTACCCCTGCCATCTGTCCTGGATCCTGTGCCGTTTTGCTCACTGAGATAAACAGCTTGTCAGCACCATGAGTTTCCTGAGTCCTGAGTTCTCTGCCTGGAAGGTAATAGTTAACGAGCTCAACCTGTGATTAATCTTCGGTGTGTGTCTGAATTTAGCAATCTGAAGTTTAGGCCTAAAAGCCAGCATCCTCTGTTTGTTTGCAGAAGTTCAGGCTTCAGTGTTCTCTCAGCCTGCTAGGCCTCGCTCCACTTCACAGCATAGTCTAGAGTACTCACATGACAGTGACTGTTCACCTGACCCACAGCTGTCCAATCCTGTGCCAGCCTGAGATTCTCTGAATCACCTGACACTGCTCACCAATCACCAAGGACCAGGAAGTATAAGTCTGAAGGCTGGAGTTGGAAACGCTGCCAGTTCCTCGTGTCACACACAGCTCTGTGTGAGCTTTGAAGCTGAGCTCCCTAAAGGTAACCCTTACACTTTAGTTCCTGTAAAAACTCTGTTCCTTTGTTACCCAGTTTGGATTACATTTGTGTTGCCATTGATATCCAGTATTTCCACGAGTCTCAACTTAAAGGCACAGTTGCAGTGTTTCATCTTAAAGGCACAGTACAGTATTCCACAGTCTCAAGTTAAAGGCACAGTTGCAGTGTTTCATCTTAAAGGCACAGTACGGTATTCCAGTCTCAACTTAAAGGCACAGTTGCAGTATTTCATCTTAAAGGCACAGTATAGTATTCCACAGTCTCAACTTAAAGGCACAGTTGCAGTGTTTCATCTTAAAGGCACAGTACAGTATTCCACAGTCTCAACTTAAAGGCACAGTTGCAGTGTTTCATCTTAAAGGCACAGTATAGTATTCCACAGTCTCAACTTAAAGGCACAGTTGCAGTGTTTCATCTTAAAGGCACAGTATAGTATTCCACAGTCTCAACTTAAAGGCACAGTTGCAGTGTTTCATCTTAAAGGCACAGTACAGTATTCCACAGTCCCAACTTAAAGGCACAGTTGCAGTCGCAGTATTCCAGTCTCAACTGAAAACCACAGCTGCAGTATTCTACCATCACAGCCGCAGGGTTCTTCAGCCTCGTACTAGAGTTATAGCCACAGTCATCGTTCTACTTTCAGTTGCGTTTCCAGTTATATCCTGTACCAGCCTGCATTACAGTTGCATCCCAGTCTCACCAGTGACCAGTCCGTCTTACTATCTTGCCAGTAACCTTGAGTACATAAGCATCTACTCCTGTGACACTATATCCAGTACAGTCTCACCTATACATTCATCATCCTGCTATCAAAGTCCCTGGTGATCCAGTGGTCAGGATACGGCTTCCTCTGCCGAGGCCTGGGTTCGATACCTGGTCAGGGATTGCTCCTTCTACTCACTGATTCCTACAGACCAGCCTAATATTCACATAGTCCTCCAGTTGCCCGCACAGACTTCACTAACACCGGGTTCACAAAACCACAGTCATGACATCCTGATGTTTATGAAATCATCTGCTCCATTTGTGAGGCCAAAGTTAGAAGTAGAAACATTAGACATCTAGGCATCTCCTCCACGTTACATCATTTTATGGCAAGTTCCTGAAATATATTTTACAAAATTATAATGTAATTAACACCCTCGTCATCAACCTCGTAATTAGTGATTGTAGGTAGTCCTTCCAAAAATGTTTTATTGTGGGGGCCCAAACAAAGCAAACACTTCAGCCACCAAAGTGCCTGTACCTGTTGCAGAAGTTCTTGGTTTGTTAAACTGTGCATGCTCTTTTTAATATCCAATATAAAAGTGGGCGGGAAAGCCGAAAGACAATTCAGTCTTAAACCACTTTTATTTTCATTATGACTGTATTTTTAGGAGCATTGTTGACAGTCTATTTTGCATAGACAGTTTTTATAGGTTATTTCTCCAACATTACAAAGTAATTTGTAATAAGAAATGTGCCTCACATGTGTTAACTGTAATCAATCAATCAATCATTCTTGTATTTTATGACCTTTTCCCCCCTGCAGAACAGTCTCACAAATGTTAATTTTAATCAATCATTTTTGTATTCTTTTATTGCTTTTTTTCCTTCTTACCAATAGGCCTCACAGATAATATTTAGTTATTCACATCAGTTTTTGCCCTAATGGACCATACCGTTGTCTACCACAATCAATCAGTTAATCAATCAATCAATCAATCAATCAATCAAATCAATCAATCAATCCATCAATCCTTTTTTAATCTTCTAATATTAACTTTTTGCTAGTAGGCCTCACAGAGAACATTTAGTCCTTCATGTCAGTCTCTGCCCTAGTGATCCATACAGTTGCCTACCACAATCAATCAATCAATCAATCAATCATTTTTTTAGTCTTCTTTATTTGTCTTTTTGCCAGTAGTCCTTCACATCAGTTTCTGCCCAAGTGGACCAGTTGCCTACCACATGGAGACATATACACAATAGTTAATTTTTAATCAAGCAATCATTTTATTCTTCTTCTTTTATTACCTCCATTTCCCTATACTGCCCTCAGGCCTCTGAGCTAGTTCTTAATTAACAAAAACATTCTTAGTGACTTTCTATGGGGTCATATAGTTTATTAAACTGACATCCTGTCTGGCACACTGGTTCCCAGATCTGCCATATTTGAAGTTGAACAGCCACAGGTGTGTGCCTGCCCACTGCTGTTTCTTAGCTTACTTAGCCAGCTAGCTTGGAGCAACCTTTTAGCCTGATCTAGATGAAAATCATAATGTGAACTGTGAGGTGGTCAAAATGTATTGGAAATTACTGAAAATGAATGTTATTGTAGTTAATAATCATGTATGAACAAAAAAATGACCAGAGTACTATATGTGATTTTATCAATTAAAAAAAATAAACAAAATACAGATTTAACACCAAAACCAAAACATGTGGGTGCAGCTCTGGCAAAATTAAAGCCAAAACACTAAGTTATTATAGATCTAAAACCAAAACATGACAGTCAGCACACATCCACCAATAAGTGTGTGGGGACATCCCATTACTGTGATTGGTGGATATCCAGAGCAATTCACCAATCAGCATTGTATAGCTTATCTGCACAAATGGGCCACAGCTGAGCTGAAAGTATCTGACAGGTGGCCTGGAGTCAGGCAAAAGATGCTGCCCAGACAATCTGTATTTATCCACTAATTTAAGTACCTGGGGATTATCATCAGCATGTATCCTGGCTGCCTGTCATGCATACAGAGGGCACATGTGGCACCACAGCACCAGCTGTGAAGTAGTCCTCCAGACAGATGTCACCTGGTCCAGTCTGACACTTAAACTGAAATTTCCTTTGGAAAATCAGTGTGTGTGTGTGTGTGTGTGTGTGTGTGTGTGTGTGTGTGTGTGTGTGTGTGTGTGTTGGGGGGAGGGGTACTCCCTACATGAGCCACAGCTCTGTTATGATAGAGGCCACTGGACATACTGTACATGTAAAGGTAGAAGTGGAACTGTTGTACATAGTTGCATATAATTAGATATACAGGTCTTTTTGTATGGTTGTGTATTATTTGGGGTTTTCCGCCTTTTGCCAATACTGTCACTGTAGGAATTTAGTGTATTCAAAAAAGCACTGCAGACACAGCAACATGCAGTCCATGTATGTACACTTGTACAACACTAATGTACAATGTGGTATTTAGGAACCAGATTCTGTCATTTATAAAGGTGAAACAATGTATGACTCTGTCTGCTTATGGCAATGCTACAATTTTCATAAGTTTCCTAAATGTCTGTCCCATTGAGTATAAGAAGCAAATATACCAGAATTGAAATATTTATGGATGCTACATTTCTAAATAACATTGCAATGTTTAATGAAGAAAGTTATCCACACATAAAATTGATCAGATATCCTCAGTCAGAGGTGTCCCCTGTCACAGAAATGTTCTCAGTGTTATTTCACTTATCTACGCTTATACTTTTATCTTTTCTGAGAAAACCAATCAAATGGATTTGGAATGTTTTACTCAAATCAAAAAGCTTAGATTTGCTGTTATTTTAATTATAAGAATTGTGCCATTATTTTAATAAACTTTCATTAGTGCTCTTCAGAGTGACCTACAATACTGTATATTACTTGTAAGTTTACATTTGCTGATATACTTGGACATTATATAGGGCCTAATTCAGACCTGATCGCTCCTCTGCGAATTTGCAGAGGTTTGTGATTGTATATGTCGCCGTACAGACAGAATGAAAATCTGCCCTGTGGAAGTCTGAAGAATTGGATATAACAGTGTTCAAAGCAACAGAACGGGATGGTCACAGGAATGTAACACAGAGAAACCTGTATATAAGAGTTGTACAGTATATTAGTGAAAACAAAGTCGTCAGCCATTTTCCAAGTCAGCAAGTAGGTTTACAAAACCACTTGAGATAGAGATACTTTAGACCCGTACACACTGGTTGATATATCGGCCGTTCTCCTGAACGGCCGATATATCGCGGGACCGTCAGACAATGTGTATGGCCGATACGTCTGTGAACTCCGTCGTTCACAGACGTATCGCGTTGGCTGCGCAGCACAGCCGACTGCCAATATATCTACCGATATATTGGCGCGTCGCTGTGTGTGTACGGGGCGGTCGGCCGACCGCCCGTACACATGCTGCGGCGGCCGGCGGTGATTGACAGCTGAACTGGGCGGGCGTGTGTACACACCCACCTAGTTCATGACGTCAGTCCCCGACGGATCGAGCAGTGTGTATTTTGAACACACTGCTCGATCCGTCCATAGATATATCTGCAGATCAATTGATCTGCAGACATATCTGTTAGTGTGTACCCACCTTTTGGGACGTTCATAGATAACTTCACAAGAATAATCTGAAGTAACAAAGAAGATTGCAGACTACAAGAGACTTGTTTAAAATTAGACCAGTTACATAATCAAGACCCTGCGATCTGACACTGGTGGAGAATATCTAAAAAGAAATGTGGTATTATTCCTAAGAAAATATGGAATAGAGTATCACTTGAACATTGCCTATACTCTGAGAAAAATTGTGTAAGTGAATGAGCAAAGCGTACACTTGTGAAGAGAGCCAGATGTTTGATGAAGTATGCAGGCCTAGACAAACAGCTTTGGGCAGAAGCCACGTCCACAACAGTTTACCTCAAAAACTGTTACCTTACAGTTGCCTTTAAGGACATAACACCTATTAAATCATAGTAAAAGAGAAAACAGAGTGTTAATTATCTCAGAACTTTTTGGTAGTACAGCCCAAGAGTACATCCCAAAAGAACAAAGATGTAAGCTGAATATTAAAAAGGGCTACTGCCATGACAACAAATGACAGATTACAGATTATGGAATCAGAGTGACAATAATTTTGTCAAATTTAGAGATGTTATTTTCAAAGAAACAACACAGGTTATAGAAAAGCTGGAACTTGATATGCAGAATAAGTATGTGTCACTGGACATGACAGCAGCAGATGTATCTGAACCAGAGGCTACAAGCATGGATGTTTAGCCACAGAAAAGGTTTTCTGCATAATAAAATATCAGCAAGTCAATTAGATATGATGAAGAATTTGCAAATACAGGTTGAGTATCCCATATCCACATATTCCGAAATACGGAATATTCCGAAATACGGACTTTTTTGAGTGAGACTGAGATAGTGAAATCTTTGTTTTCTGTGGCTCAATGTACTCAAATTTTGTTTAATACACAAAGTTATTAAAAATATTGTATTAAATAACCTTCAGGCTGTGTGTATAAGGTGTATATGAAACATAAATGAATTATGTGAATGTACACACACTTTGTTTAATACACAAAGTTATCAAAAATATTGGCTAAAATGACCTTTAGGCTGTGTGTATAAGGTGTATATGAAACATAAATGCATTCTGTGCTTAGACTTAGGTCCCATCGCCATGATATCTCATTATGGTATGCAATTATTCCAAAATACGGAAAAATCCCATATCCAAAATACCTCTGGTCCCAAGCGTTTTGGATAAGGGATACTCAACCTGTACTGCATTCAGAGAGCCATCAAGACATCCAGAAGGCAAAGTTAAAATCTGATTTTTGTGTGTGGAAGTCCAAGATAGGCAAAGGGAATTTTAAAGATTTAAATGTCACAAGTATGTGATAGCGGTATGAATGTAGGGATAACAGTAGTTGAAAAAGATTTGGGTGTGCTCATCGATAATAGACTTAGTAGCAGTACGCAATGTCAGAATGCAGCAACAAAAGCAAATAAGGTGTTTGCATGCATAAAATGGGGAATGGAGACAAGAGATGAGAGTGTAATCCTGACACTGTATAAATTATTGGTACGGCCACACCAGGAATATTGTGTACAGTTCTGGGCACCTCACTATAAAAAATATATTTTGTTACTCAAAAGGGTTCATAGCAAGGGCGTAGCTACCATAGGTGCAGGGAGTGCAGCTGCTATGGGGCCCAGAGCTGAGAGGGGCCCACCTTTCCTGTCACAATTACATGTGTTATATATATTTTATGCTATTGGGTGGTACGTAGGGGTCCTTTCAAACTTTTTCCTTGGGGCCTACAATTTATCTAGGTATGCCCCTGGACCTGCTCATTGTACTGTGGTATAAAATGAACTGGAGGGCATTATAATGTTATATAATATGAACCGGGGCATTGTAATGAGGCACAATATGAACGGGGAGCACTATATATCATAATGTGAATTTGTGGTACTGTGCGGCATAATATGTATTGGCAGCTCGGATATGTGACATAGGGTGAACTTAATCACTACTTCGATTCATAAAAGATACCAGGGCACTACTATGGGGCATAACATTAAAAAAGGCTCTACTATGGTTCAGACAATTAACTAGGGCACTATTATAGGGTATACAATTAACAACTGCAGCAGAGAAGTGTCTCTCTAAAAGCATTGGGACGGGGTCCCTAAAAAATGTTGCTATGGGGCCCACAAAGTTCTGGCTATGCCTCTGGTTCAGATGCGAACCACCAAACTGTTTAAGGGGTTAGAGGCCCTGAATTATGAGGAAAGACTTACAAGGTTAGATATATTTACACTGCAAAAGAGGTGGCTGAGAGGGAACATTATTAATATTTATAAATACATAAAGGGACAATACAAGGATTTATCAGACGATCTGTTTAAAAAAAATGCTACACAGGACACATGGACACCCCCTGAGCTTAGAAGAGAATAAATTTCATACACAACAGGGGAACGGGTTCTTCATATACCCCTTTTCCACTTGTAGCACAAGTCGCAACCAGGAGCCTGACACAGCTGCGAACCGCGCTATGTCCCCCTTTTACACTCAGCTCACCAACCCAGCATATTCTAATTGAAAGAAATATCCAAGGATACAGCATTTAAATGAAGTAGAATTTTATAATACAGGTTGAACTCAATGGACATTTTGTCTTTTTTCAACCTCATCAACTACTGTATGTTACTATGTATGTGAGGAAGTCATGTAAAATTGTAAGAGTGAAAACAGTCCTGAGTTCTTACTGTAAGTCAAAAAACTGTTGTAGTGGTCCATGCTAGAGCAAAGGGGGATCTTTCGTATGTGTCTTCAAGATGAATGGATCAAACGTGATCTTTGGAAGGTAAAACCAACCGCTTAAAAAATACAGGCATTACCGCTTTAAAAATACAGGCATTCTCTTAAGTGTACACTCCCACTTGATATGGTTTTTACAGTATGTTTGCGCATTACTGTCAGAAGACATTTGGTTTATTTAAAATATAAGATTACATATTTATTAATATGGAGACTTTAGAACAAGTTAGGTTTTGTGTGAAGTAGAGATGAGCGGGTTCGGTTCCTCGGAATCCGAACCCGCCCGAACTTCATGTTTTTTTACACGGGTCCGAGCGACTCGGATCTTCCCGCCTTGCTCGGTTAACCCGAGCGCGCCCGAACGTCATCATCCCGCTGTCGGATTCTCGCGAGGCTCGGATTCTATCGCGAGACTCGGATTCTATATAAGGAGCCGCGCGTCGCCGCCATTTTCACACGTGCATTGAGATTCATAGGGAGAGGACGTGGCTGGCGTCCTCTCCGTTTATAGAGAAGAGAGTGAGACTAGAGTAGAGAGAGACACAGTAGTAATTTTGTGGAGCATTAGGAGGAGTACTACTACTACTTGCTGAAGTGATAGATAGATAGATTGACTGTATAATGTATATCTGACTTGTGGGGGAGACACTGACAGTGGGGAGCAGTTAGAGTCTGAGAGCAGGACTCAGGAGTACATATAACGTACAGTGCACACTTTTGCTGCCAGAGTGCCACACTGCCATTGTGACCACACTGACCACCAGTATAATATATATTGTGATTGTCTGCTTAGGAGTACTACTTGCAAGTTGCTGATAGTGTGACCAGTGACCTGACCACCAGTTTAATAATCACCACCAGTTTAATATATATAATATATATATATAATTGTATATAATATATATATATAATATTGTATACCACCTACCCGTTTTTTTTTTTTCTTCTTCTTTATACATACTACTATAGTAGCTTACTGTAGCAGTCTGCGGTGCTGCTGAGCTGACAGTGTCCAGCAGGTCCGTCATCAGTCATTACATAATAAATATATATACCTGTCCGGCTGCAGTACTAGTGATATTATATATATATATATATATATATATATATATTGATTTCATCTCATTATCATCCAGTTTATATTAGCAGCAGACACAGTACGGTAGTCCATGGCTGTAGCTACCTCTGTGTCGGCAGTCGCTCGTCCATCCATAATTGTATACCACCTACCCGTGGTTTTTTTTTTTTCCTTTCTTCTTTATACATACTACTATAGTAGCTTACTGTAGCAGTCTGCGGTGCTGCTGAGCTGACAGTGTCCAGCAGGTCCGTCATCAGTCATTACATAATAAATATATATACCTGTCCGGCTGCAGTACTAGTGATATTATATATATATATATATATATATATATATATTGATTTCATCTCATTATCATCCAGTCTATATTAGCAGCAGACACAGTACGGTAGTCCACGGCTGTAGCTACCTCTGTGTCGGCAGTCGCTCGTCCATCCATAATTGTATACCACCTACCCGTGTTTTTTTTTTTTCCTTTCTTCTTTATACATACTACTATAGTAGCTTACTGTAGCAGTCTGCGGTGCTGCTGAACTGACAGTGTCCAGCAGGTCCGTCATCAGTCATTACATAATAAATATATATACCTGTCCGGCTGCAGTACTAGTGATATTATATATATATATATTGATTTCATCTCATTATCATCCAGTCTATATTAGCAGCAGACACAGTACGGTAGTCCACGGCTGTAGCTACCTCTGTGTCGGCAGTCGCTCGTCCATCCATAATTGTATACCACCTACCCGTGGTTTTTTTTTTTCCTTTCTTCTTTATACATACTACTATAGTAGCTTACTGTAGCAGTCTGCGGTGCTGCTGAGCTGACAGTGTCCAGCAGGTCCGTCATCAGTCATTACATAATAAATATATATACCTGTCCGGCTGCAGTACTAGTGATATTATATATATATATTGATTTCATCTCATTATCATCCAGTCTATATTAGCAGCAGACACAGTACGGTAGTCCACGGCTGTAGCTACCTCTGTGTCGGCAGTCGCTCGTCCATCCATAATTGTATACCACCTACCCGTGGTTTTTTTTTTTTCCTTTCTTCTTTATACATACTACTATAGTAGCTTACTGTAGCAGTCTGCGGTGCTGCTGAGCTGACAGTGTCCAGCAGGTCCGTCATCAGTCATTACATAATAAATATATATACCTGTCCGGCTGCAGTACTAGTGATATTATATATATATATATATATATATATATTGATTTCATCTCATTATCATCCAGTCTATATTAGCAGCAGACACAGTACGGTAGTCCACGGCTGTAGCTACCTCTGTGTCGGCAGTCGCTCGTCCATCCATAATTGTATACCACCTACCCGTGGTTTTTTTTTTCTTTCTTCTTTATACATACTACTATAGTAGCTTACTGTAGCAGTCTGCGGTGCTGCTGAGCTGACAGTGTCCAGCAGGTCCGTCATCAGTCATTACATAATAAATATATATACCTGTCCGGCTGCAGTACTAGTGATATTATATATATATATTGATTTCATCTCATTATCATCCAGTCTATATTAGCAGCAGACACAGTACGGTAGTCCACGGCTGTAGCTACCTCTGTGTCGGCAGTCGCTCGTCCATCCATAAGTATACTAGTATCCATCCATCTCCATTGTTTACCTGAGGTGCCTTTTAGTTGTGCCTATTAAAATATGGAGAACAAAAATGTTGAGGTTCCAAAATTAGGGAAAGATCAAGATCCACTTCCACCTCGTGCTGAAGCTGCTGCCACTAGTCATGGCCGAGACGATGAAATGCCAGCAACGTCGTCTGCCAAGGCCGATGCCCAATGTCATAGTACAGAGCATGTAAAATCCAAAACACCAAATATCAGTAAAAAAAGGACTCCAAAATCTAAAATAAAATTGTCGGAGGAGACGCGTAAACTTGCCAATATGCCATTTACCACACGGAGTGGCAAGGAATGGCTGAGGCCCTGGCCTATGTTCATGGCTAGTGGTTCAGCTTCACATGAGGATGGAAGCACTCAGCCTCTCGCTAGAAAAATGAAAAGACTCAAGCTGGCAAAAGCAGTAGCACCGCAAAGAACTGTGCGTTCTTCGAAATCCCAAATCCACAAGGAGAGTCCAATTGTGTCGGTTGCGATGCCTGACCTTCCCAACACTGGACGTGAAGAGCATGCGCCTTCCACCATTTGCACGCCCCCTGCAAGTGCTGGAAGGAGCACCCGCAGTCCAGTTCCTGATAGTCAGATTGAAGATGTCAGTGTTGAAGTACACCAGGATGAGGAGGATATGGGTGTTGCTGGCGCTGGGGAGGAAATTGACCAGGAGGATTCTGATGGTGAGGTGGTTTGTTTAAGTCAGGCACCCGGGGAGACACCTGTTGTCCGTGGGAGGAATAGGGCCGTTGACATGCCTGGTGAAAATACCAAAAAAATCAGCTCTTCGGTGTGGAAGTATTTCAACAGAAATGCGGACAACAGGTGTCAAGCCGTGTGTTGCCTTTGTCAAGCTGTAATAAGTAGGGGTAAGGACGTTAACCACCTCGGAACATCCTCCCTTATACGTCACCTGCAGCGCATTCATAATAAGTCAGTGACAAGTTCAAAAACTTTGGGTGACAGCGGAAGCAGTCCACTGACCAGTAAATCCCTTCCTCTTGTAACCAAGCTCACGCAAACCACCCCACCAACTCCCTCAGTGTCAATTTCCTCCTTCCCCAGGAATGCCAATAGTCCTGCAGGCCATGTCACTGGCAATTCTGATGATTCCTCTCCTGCCTGGGATTCCTCCGATGCATCCTTGTGTGTAACGCCTACTGCTGCTGGCACTGCTGTTGTTGCTGCTGGGAGTCGATGGTCATCCCAGAGGGGAAGTCGTAAGCCCACTTGTACTACTTCCAGTAAGCAATTGACTGTCCAACAGTCCTTTGCGAGGAAGATGAAATATCACAGCAGTCATCCTGTTGCAAAGCGGATAACTGAGGCCTTGACAACTATGTTGGTGTTAGACGTGCGTCCGGTATCCGCCGTTAGTTCACAGGGAACTAGACAATTTCTTGAGGTAGTGTGCCCCCGTTACCAAATACCATCTAGGTTCCACTTCTCTAGGCAGGCGATACCGAGAATGTACACGGACGTCAGAAAAAGACTCACCAGTGTCCTAAAAAATGCAGTTGTACCCAATGTCCACTTAACCACGGACATGTGGACAAGTGGAGCAGGGCAGGGTCAGGACTATATGACTGTGACAGCCCACTGGGTAGATGTATGGACTCCCGCCGCAAGAACAGCAGCGGCGGCACCAGTAGCAGCATCTCGCAAACGCCAACTCTTTCCTAGGCAGGCTACGCTTTGTATCACCGGTTTCCAGAATACGCACACAGCTGAAAACCTCTTACGGCAACTGAGGAAGATCATCGCGGAATGGCTTACCCCAATTGGACTCTCCTGTGGATTTGTGGCATCGGACAACGCCAGCAATATTGTGTGTGCATTAAATATGGGCAAATTCCAGCACGTCCCATGTTTTGCACATACCTTGAATTTGGTGGTGCAGAATTTTTTAAAAAACGACAGGGGCGTGCAAGAGATGCTGTCGGTGGCCAGAAGAATTGCGGGACACTTTCGGCGTACAGGCACCACGTACAGAAGACTGGAGCAACACCAAAAACGCCTGAACCTGCCCTGCCATCATCTGAAGCAAGAAGTGGTAACGAGGTGGAATTCAACCCTATATATGCTTCAGAGGTTGGAGGAGCAGCAAAAGGCCATTCAAGCCTATACAATTCAGCACGATATAGGAGGTGGAATGCACCTGTCTCAAGCACAGTGGAGAATGATTTCAACGTTGTGCAAGGTTCTGCTGCCCTTTGAACTTGCCACACGTGAAGTCAGTTCAGACACTGCCAGCCTGAGTCAGGTCATTCCCCTCATCAGGCTTTTGCAGAAGAAGCTGGAGACATTGAAGGAGGAGCTAACACGGAGCGATTCCGCTAGGCATGTGGGACTTGTGGATGGAGCCCTTAATTCGCTTAACAAGGATTCACGGGTGGTCAATCTGTTGAAATCAGAGCACTACATTTTGGCCACCGTGCTCGATCCTAGATTTAAAACCTACCTTGGATCTCTCTTTCCGGCAGACACAAGTCTGCTGGGGTTCAAAGACCTGCTGGTGAGAAAATTGTCAAGTCAAGCGGAACGCGACCTGTCAACATCTCCTCCTTCACATTCTCCCGCAACTGGGGGTGCGAGGAAAAGGCTCAGAATTCCGAGCCCACCCGCTGGCGGTGATGCAGGGCAGTCTGGAGCGACTGCTGATGCTGACATCTGGTGCGGACTGAAGGACCTGACAACGATTACGGACATGTCGTCTACTGTCACTGCATATGATTCTCTCACCATTGAAAGAATGGTGGAGGATTATATGAGTGACCGCATCCAAGTAGGCACGTCAGACAGTCCGTACTTATACTGGCAGGAAAAAGAGGCAATTTGGAGGCCATTGCACAAACTGGCTTTATTCTACCTAAGTTGCCCTCCCACAAGTGTGTACTCCGAAAGAGTGTTTAGTGCCGCCGCTCACCTTGTCAGCAATCGGCGTACGAGGTTACTTCCAGAAAATGTGGAGAAGATGATGTTCATTAAAATGAATTATAATCAATTCCTCCGTGGAGACATTGACCAGCAGCAATTGCCTCCACAAAGTACACAGGGAGCTGAGATGGTGGATTCCAGTGGGGACGAATTGATAATCTGTGAGGAGGGGGATGTACACGGTGATATATCGGAGGATGATGATGAGGTGGACATCTTGCCTCTGTAGAGCCAGTTTGTGCAAGGAGAGATTAATTGCTTCTTTTTTGGTGGGGGTCCAAACCAACCCGTCATTTCAGTCACAGTCGTGTGGCAGACCCTGTCACTGAAATGATGGGTTGGTTAAAGTGTGCATGTCCTGTTTATACAACATAAGGGTGGGTGGGAGGGCCCAAGGACAATTCCATCTTGCACCTCTTTTTTCTTTCATTTTTCTTTGCGTCATGTGCTGTTTGGGGAGTGTTTTTTGGAAGGGCCATCCTGCGTGACACTGCAGTGCCACTCCTAGATGGGCCAGGTGTTTGTGTCGGCCACTAGGGTCGCTTATCTTAGTCACACAGCTACCTCATTGCGCCTCTTTTTTTCTTTGCGTCATGTGCTGTTTGGGGAGTGTTTTTTGGAAGGGCCATCCTGCGTGACACTGCAGTGCCACTCCTAGATGGGCCCGGTGTTTGTGTCGGCCACTAGGGTCGCTTATCTTACTCACACAGCTACCTCATTGCGCCTCTTTTTTTCTTTGCATCATGTGCTGTTTGGGGAGTGTTTTTTGGAAGGGCCATCCTGCGTGACACTGCAGTGCCACTCCTAGATGAGCCAGGTGTTTGTGTCGGCCACTAGGGTCGCTTATCTTACTCACACAGCTACCTCATTGCGCCTCTTTTTTTCTTTGCGTCATGTGCTGTTTGGGGAGTGTTTTTTGGAAGGGCCATCCTGCGTGACACTGCAGTGCCACTCCTAGATGGGCCCGGTGTTTGTGTCGGCCACTAGGGTCGCTTAGCTTAGTCATCCAGCGACCTCGGTGCAAATTTTAGGACTAAAAATAATATTGTGAGGTGTGAGGTGTTCAGAATAGACTGAAAATGAGTGGAAATTATGGTTTTTGAGGTTAATAATACTTTGGGATCAAAATGACCCCCAAATTCTATGATTTAAGCTGTTTTTTAGTGTTTTTTGAAAAAAACACCCGAATCCAAAACACACCCGAATCCGACAAAAAAAATTCGGTGAGGTTTTGCCAAAACGCGGTCGAACCCAAAACACGGCCGCGGAACCGAACCCAAAACCAAAACACAAAACCCGAAAAATTTCAAGTGCACATCTCTAGTGTGAAGTCTGTGTGATTTGCCTGAAGATATTATTATACAGTACTTTATGCTCTTCTGATACTGTATTTGCAATTATAGTTCAATTGTACTGTATGAATCCTGGAAGTGTTGTTCATCAAACTTGCTTGAAATGTTTTTCCTAGCAATCACATTAACTTCTTTATATTAAGGGGATAATTTTAATATATTTTCCCGTGTTACCATTTCTTTTGTTCCATTGCAACCAATTGACTAAATGGATTATTTATTACTTATTTGTTTAATACGAATATGGTTTATTTTTTGATTTTTTTATACCTTTTTATACCATTTTATTTCGCACAATATGAGATGTATATATGCTGGAGCCAGATATATAAAAAGAATGGAGGTTCTTTGTTACATGAGTCCGGGGGTTTTGTTACCATGGCAATATGCAGATAAGGGCTATTGAGCCCGTTCTCACGTCGGCTATGGAGTTTAATGTCACCATGCCAACGGGTAAACAAAAGGTTTGCTAAATACTGACTGCGGGGGTCACGTGGTCCAGTCACATGACGGACACGCAGGCCATGTGACGATCCAGGTCACATGGCTCTGTGTGACGCCATGAGAAGTGAACTGATGAACCGGGTCATGTGGCTCGTGAACCGGGTCATGTGGCTCGTGAACCGGGTCACGTGGTTCGCCGTAGATGTCAGAGGGAGACTGCAGGTTCGGCCCCCGGCGGCTCGGCTCCATGACAACAGGAAGCAACAGTTTAGATCCATGTTTGGATTGGCCTCATGTTGTCAGATGACACACCAAAATAGATCACATGACCGGACTTGAGCTAAATAGAAATGGTCCGGTCATGTGGTCTAGTCACCACTGGGAACTTTACCCAATGACAGCCCCGGAAAAAGTACACATGACCCAAATACACCAATTACGATCTCAGTTAGAGTTATCCTACTAGGTATAAGGTCTCATCTTTTATGGATCATGTGACTCACATTATTAAAAATATTAAAATTATAAAAGGATTTCTTAGGGTTTCCAATACTCGTTTAATAAACTATTATATAGTATGAATATAGGTTTGCCTCCTCTATTATACCTGTGAATATTAATAGATTATTTGAGAAATAAATGAATTGTTATTGTTAACATGAATCATGTGAATGTGGTAATCTAATTACTGACACCTTATATAAAGAGGTCTCATGCAGCTATATACCACCTTTGAAAAAGCTGTCTGTAGACAGTGAAACGCGCCAGGCTTGCTTCTCTCCGGTCTAAGGGACTCTGTGGACTCTGATTCCATTCACCATCCATTGGATAATTCCAGGTCACCTTCGGTCCAAATCACAAAGGTTAAAGGGGACTCCATCGAACGTGCTGCACACCACTGCTAACTTGGTGCTACTTTGCCACAAAAGGCCCAACACGAGGAGGATTCTTCCCTTTATAAATACCTTGGGACTGGTAAATATATGCATAAAATCATCTAGGACCTTTGCTATTGGTCCGTGACCACATATCTCTATATGGACTGTAGCCCACAGAACTGTATAAAAAATCCCTGATATTTGACCTTGGAGAGAGGACATTATATGAATGCTTTATGTTTCATTGTTTTATTTTTAGAATGTATATGTGAATTCCAGCTTTGTGAAGCTGGGGGTGCTAATGAATATACATATTTTTTAACATAAAATATTCTCTTGAATAAATTAAGGTTTTTAGATTACCCTGTTTCTCTTAATGTATTATATACAATTCAGTTAGCGCTGTTTATTATTATATATCTTTCTGGATTATTTATTATACCCTTTAGATGTTCATAATTATTTATTTAGAACTAAATTTCTAAATTTTAATTGTACACTCCTAATCAAATAAAGAGAAATACCAAATACTTGGTATCATGTTTTATCAAGTATCACTGACTAGGGGGTACTGCAGTATTGGACTTTTACCACTTTGCATAGTTTAAAATTCACAAAATGGTGCTATTTCCAGTGAGGGAACAAATGACAGAACTACATGTCAGTTACTTTAAAAATGTATATTATTATTTATTTATTTATATATTTACTGTTTTATATACTGCCACAATATTATGCAGTAGGCAAACTGTATAGAGAATATTTTTAAATTGTTCACACCAGTCCCAGCCCCAATGGAGCTTACACTCTAAATTAGCTAACACCCACACACTAGGGTCCATTTATGTCAGCAACTAATTAACCTATCAGTATGTTTTTGGACTGTTAGAGGCATATTGAATCTTGTGTGCTGCTCTTATCTCTAATTAATTATATTGGACAGGATGCTTAATATGAAGAATGAACTTGACACCTCTGTTGACAGTGAAATTCAGGAGAAAGAACAGTACAATGACGGGTGTAGTACGGTATGTCGGCGCTCAGGCTCCCAGCGACCAGCATACCAGCGCCGGGAGACCGACCGCCGGCATACCGACAGCATGGCGAGCGCAAAGGAGTCCCTTGCGGGCTCGCTGCGCTTGCCACGCTGCGGGCACGACCCCCACGAGGGAGAATAGCTGTCGGTATGCCGGGTGTCAGGATTCCGGCGCCGGTATACTGTGCGCCGGGATCCCGACATTCGGCATACTGAAGACCACCCACAATGCCAAATAACAAGTGGGTCATATATGTTATTCTTTACAGGAATCCAAATATTGAAACTCTAATTTCATTCTAATTTTACAGAATTAATGCCGTTTTCATATATGTCTAGTAAGAAAACTTATATTGCCTTTTGGAAGAAAATCACCCTTTCTTATGCTGTCAGGAAACCAGGATATTTTTGTTTTAACAAAAGAAAATTTTCCACTGTTTTTTATGCTATTATCATACAGCTACTCTGCAATTACACTTATGCTGATCTTAAATGGCCGGGTCTTCATTTAGAACACCAACGTAATTGCAGCAAGTGTTAATGCCAGGGAATGTCAATGTTTGATTTTTCAAAATGCTACCTCAATGTGTGCTTTATTACCCTGCGATGATTGCAGATACTTAACTTCATGCACCACATAGTAATTAAACACTTTCAAGAAACTTATCAAAATAAGAAGACAGTTAAAACAGAAAAACACATGCAATTACTCATGGGCTGAAGGTAACTGGACTAGATGCTGGCTAGTGCATTAACAGCCTTCATTAGTTCATTGGAGTGGATGGATGCAAAGGCTATATTATTAATGCTAGCACATAATATCTTCTTATGCTAGAAAATTGAGCAAGAACATAATAATTTACATTTAAAGAGTCAGCGGAATACCTTGTAATACAAGATATAGGAAGTGATTCAGATCCCGTAGCTCAGGCATTCCCAACCACGGTCCTCAAGGCACACCAACAGTGCAGGTTTTAGTGATATCCAGGCTGCAGCACAGGTGGTTAAATCAAAATAACTGAGCTATTAATTAAGTCACCTGTGCTGAAGCCTGGATATCACTAAAACCTGCACTGTTGGTGTGCCTTGAGGACCGTGGTTGGGAATGCCTGCCGTAGCTATTGCTAAGGAATGCATAATGGAGGTCATTCCGAGTCGCTCGCTCGGAAAATTTCTTTGCATCGCAGCGTTTTTCCGCTTAGTGCGCATGCGCAATGTCCGCACTGCGACTGCGCCAAGTAAATTTGCTATGAAGTTTGGATTTTTACTCACGGCTTTTTCTTCGCTCAGGCGATCGTAGTGTGATTGACAGGAAATGGGTGTTACTGGGCGGAAACAGGCCGTTTTATGGGCGTGTGGGAAAAAATGCTACCGTTTCCGGAAAAAACGCGGGAGTGGCTGGAGAAACGGAGGAGTGTCTGGGCGAACGCTGGGTGTGTTTGTGACGTCAAACCAGGAACGATAAGCACTGAACTGATCGCAGATGCCGAGTAAGTCTGAAGCTACTCTGAAACTGCTACGAGATGTGTAATCGCAATATTGCGAATCTTTCGTTCGCAATTTTAAGAAGCTAAGATTCACTCCCAGTAGGCGGCGGCTTAGCGTGTGCAATACTGCTAAAATCACCTTGCGAGCGAACAACTCGGAATGAGGGCCAATGTACCTATTATCTGTACTTTGCACATGCACAGGACTGATTCTGTGTATGCACAAATGGGTCCTGCAACATAGCAAGTAACATGGCATCAGACTGTCAGTGATTGATGCCATTTCTGGGGTGTTAGGGGGCAGCGAAGGCTTCCTTTAATGAAAAGGAGGAAGGAAGCAGTCAGCATCTGTAGCAGTATTTTATGTGTGTTAGCTGACTACATAGAATACTGAAGAAAATATGCTACCCAAAATGGGTGCAGCCATAGAGGAGACAGATGCTAGAGGTCCTAATGGACCTCTGGCATCTGTTAGAGAAGGACACCAGTACCCAGAAGTGCCGGGAGTTACCATGGAGATAGCAGGAGCTGCCATGGAGATGCCAGGGAGCTGCTGCAGTGACAGCGGGTGCCAAATGGGAGGCGGACCATGGTGTGAAACCCCCTAACAATGAGCAAGAAGTTAAAAGGTACTAAAACATTGGGGCAAGTTAAGGTGTCAGGGGCATAAATGTGAGGCATAATAAGCTGCTCTGGACAGTACTGTGTGGGACATAATAAAGTGTCAGGGACATTACTGTGTATGGCTATTTATGGTGCAGGGGGCATTACTGTGTGGGATATAATATAGTCCATGGTGCATAATATGTTGCAAGGGACATTACTATGTGGGGCATAATATGGTGGATTTTTTTCTTTCCTGTGGTGGCTAAGGTATGGTGGTTCAGGGTCAAAAACTGGGGTGTAAGTTAGTCTTTTCCTAAAAGGGTATGCCCATTTTAGTGAGGCCACGCCCATTTTAGCGAGGCTATGTTCACTCTCTGGGTATGCACAAAAATTACTTTTTAGAATGTCTAGGGGATGGCGCATTTTAGAATGTCTAGAAGGGAACATTTTTTTACTGTTTGCACTGGAAGCCAAATTGTCTAGAAAGAGCCCTTATATTATTTTTGCACCAATAGCAAAAGTATTTTTGTTTTTTTATACATACTGTATATGGTACTAATAGTGCCACGCAGCTGGTGCCTTGTAGAATATGGATAAAACCATGTGCAGGCATATTTATTTTCTATTTTGTTTATAAATTTTGCCTGGTGCTATTATGGCTAGGCTTACCATACTATCCCATTAAACTAGGACACTAATAAATTACACATGTTCTGTCACTGGATTCTGTCACAAGCCTGTATTTCATCTGGTTTTAATCAGCCACAGAACCTGTGTAATCCATAAACATTCCAGTTTAAGGGTATTGTATGGTAAACCTAATTATGGCTTCTTTCAATCCAGGCTATAAAATGCTTAGTTGGGTGGGGCTCACAAGGCAGACCCTGCACAGTTCTTACTCTGTGTGTCTGAGAGGTGAGTACATTTGGAAGATGGTTTTGTCTCACTGCACTGGTCTTATATCATGAGATATATGTTTAACAGTGCTTAATAAACCACTTATAATTCATATATGATAAATATACAATAGTTATAAAGAGTGGTAGTGCTCCCACAGATGTAAGACACAAAAGAAAAAAAAAGGACTGGGTGGTAGAGCACTCTTGTGGTAGTATAAGGATCAGAGAAAGTAAAAATAAAATTTTACTTTTAATGTTATTATCATAAAAGCCTTAAAGAGAAATGGAAGTAAATCACATACTGTATACGAGGAACCAAAGTTACATAAGAAGGCGAAATATCAATAATTTCTATATAATGCATCATACATTTTAGGTGTTAATAGAATTTTGTAGATTATTTGAGAAAGATAGTAGACAGGACTACCAAAATTCTGCTGTCTTTTATTTGCGTAGGCAGTGAATGAAAAGATGAGAGATTCTTATTGGTGCCAGTCCTTAGAAATCAAAGTAATATGAAGGATTCCGGTAACCTTTCTTTTCTGCTATGAACATGACAGCAATCTATTTGGTGTCCAGTGATTCCGGTTATTAGTCTGGATGGGCAGACGGCCACGGTTCTATATAAACATATAATTACACATACTGTATCTGATACTCAGTATGTCTGACCAAATATTCAAACTGGTGACTGTATAATCATCCTCTGTTTTTTAAGGTGTTTATTGTTGCTCCATGTTCTCTCTCTCTGGGTAATATACTCTTCAAATTATCCTTCTGCATATTGCTAAACTGTTATTAGCATAATTGTGGCAAAGGAGGAGAAGAAATATTTCCCAAGGGTTAACATAATTTCTGAAGGCATATAAAGTCTATGTCACAGGATTGCTACAAATTTTAAAACACGGAGAATGTGTCAATATTTTGTTGTATGACATTTGAGATGCAAGTGTTACAATATCGTTTAAAGGTATCCTTGTGTTTTGTGATAAAGTGAATATTCTGTGAGGGCAAACAGCTATTTATTTCCCTATTGAGAGGATGTGATTAATGCATGAATTTAATTCTGCTATCTTCCATTCAATTTATTTTGTTATCTGCATTATTAGAAAATGTCAGTTTGCAACACAAGCCTAATTGATATCCACTAACACTCTCTCCATGCTCTTATTTTTTCTATCATTGATAGGGATAACTCAGTATTTCTCTCATTGGCTGCACTGTGTCTGATACACAACAGCCAACAGCAGAAAAGAAAGTTTACTGGAAGTCTTGATATTACTTTGATTTCTAAGGACTAGCACCAGTAGAATCTCTCATCTTTTCATTCACTGCCTAGGAAAAGTTTACTATATTTCTCAAATTATCTACAAAATTCTTTGGACACTTAAAATGTACTATATGACGCATACTATAGAAATTATTCTGCACAATTTACTCACCAATATCAGTGAACCTGTGTGCTTTTTTAATTGAGTCTATTTTATCCATATCTATGTTATATTATGTTTTATTGTTATTTCACCTTCTTATTGAATTTTGGATCCCCTTATACAGTATGTGATTTACTTCCATTTCTCTTTAAGGCTTGTAAGATAATAACATTAAAATTTACATTTTCTTTTTACTTTCTCTGATCCCTATACTACCAAAAGAGTGCTCTACCACCCAGAGTCCTTTTAGCACTCTTTATTGAGCTGCTTCCTATTTTTCTTAGGTGGGTACATTTAACTGTAATGTACTTTAATGGTATGTTTAACTGCTATGTAAGGGTGTACTAGTAATGTATACTCAAGAAGAGACTTGCAGAGAGTTGGGGTCCCTTGTCTATGGGCTGCAAGCTTAAATGTTTTAAATGTCTGTTTTAGTATGTATATTTGGGGCATGAGGACCTTTCTGTTTTCAATCTTTAACTTCTGCTGAATAGTACTGTAACAAGTGGATGAGGTAAAACAAACTCTAACCAATCGGCATGTTCACAGTAGAAAATTAATCTGCTGATCTGGTACGAGGCAGTCGTTTGTACTAATGTATCTTTTATACTGTGGCTTAACAATGCCACATAGTCCTTCTCAGGGCATCAGGTCCCATGTGACTCAGATGGAATCTGGTACCATTGGGGTGGGTTAGGGTTAGACTGTGTGGGGGGGTTGTTGGGTTTAGTCTGTGGGAGGATGGTAAGAGTTAGGCTGCAGGGAGAGGACAGTTAGGGTTAGGCTTCGGGCAGGTGGTTAGAGTTAGGTACCACTGGGGAGGGTTAGGGTAGGGCTGCAGGGGAGGTAGGATTAGGTTTAGGCTGCAGGGAGGAGGGTTAGCATTAGGCACCACCGGGAGGATTGGGTTAGGCTGTGGGGTAGGCAAAGGGTTAGGATCAGGTTGTGGAATGGGAAAGTTTGGGGGTAGGGGGATAGTATTAGTATACTTGCTGAACAGGTGTCGGGATCCTACGGATTCAGATGCCGCTGTTGGTATTCTGACCACTGGCATCACAAGTACCGGGATCCCAATACCAACTCACTGCATTTTCTTTGCGAAATCAAAACAACTGGAAATTCAAAACTATGTTACTAGAGTACACTGACTACTGAGTTTGAAACTTTTTAACAAGGGCTCAGCACTGGCGTTTTCTCACACCAAGTTGTCTTTGTCTGTGGATGTGTACGTGTGTTATACCAATTCCTGTGTGCAGTGGTGAAACTAGTGAGTGGTGGGCCCAGGTGCAAATATGTTTTTTTGCCTTCCCTCACATTTCCCTCCTACAAATATGTTCTTTTGACATCTCTTTAAAAATTTTAATATTTTGTAATGTGCTGATAAAATGGTGATAAAAGAGTGCTGAGGATCCAGGTAGGGAATTGAGCAGGTCACTGGCTAAGGAAGAGCATACCATTTCATCACGGATCTTATCAATCTTGTCCTTGTAGTAGGAAGTAAGATCTTGAACATTGATAGTGGCAGATGGGTTGGGTAAGTGAGAGTTGCGAAGTGATTTAAATGTATTAAAAAGTCACTTGGGGTTAGATGCTTGAGCAGAGATCAGAGTTTAGAAATATATTTGTTTGTCAGTGTCCAGGGCATTACAATAGGATTGGTAAATAGTCTTATACTTCAGGAAGTCGGTTGACGTGCAAGATTTACCCCACTGACGTTCAACTTTAAGTGAGATTTTATGTAGGTTTCTTATTAATTTAGAGTACCATGGTTGGCATCTAGTCCTACATGGAGTGTAATGGGCAGCTGGAGCTACTTCATCAAGGGTTATTTCTAGAGTTTGGTTCAGGTGTGATACAGTCATCTCAGGAGAGGTGAATGATGAAATTGGTGAGAGCAGTAGCTGCAGAGAGGTGGAAAATTCATGAAAATTAATTGTGTTAATATTTCTGCGGGTTTGAGGAAGAATGGACTTCAGAGACAATGAGTTTGAAGTAATGGGGGAGAGCATGCAGATGATAAAGTTGTGTTCCGAGAGAGGAAAAAGTGTGTTAGTGAATTCGGAAACTGGACATAGGGGTATATGCAATTGCGGTCGAATTCCCGAAAATGTCGAAAAACGGGACATTTTCGCCCCCCCAAAAAATTCGACAATGCAATTCAGTGCTTTCCGTCAAAAAAACGGACTTTCCAAATTCGACTTTTTGAAATTCGACATTTGTCAAATTCGACATTTCTGCAATGGTACAAATGCGGCAATTCGACAAAAGTATATTCAATTGAAGTTTGGAAATTCGACAACAGTGCTTTTAGACAGTAAATTCGTAATTTTCAATCCGCCACACTTTGGTGGTGGAATCTAATAAAAAAAATTTAAAACATGTTTTTTTTGGTGTTTTTTTTATTGGTAATAGCATATCTATTTATATTAGATGGGATTAGGTACTTGGTTTGTCTTTTTTGGAGGCACAAGTATTATTTATATATTTTTTAAAATATTATTTTTAATTTTTTTAATTTTTTTAAATGGAATGGTAAAAATCTGAAAAAAAATTGCGTGGGGTCCCCCCTCCTAAGCATAACCAGCCTCGGGCTCTTCGAGACGGTCCTGGTTCTAAAAATCTGGGGGAAAAACTGACAGGGGATCCCCCGTATTTTTAAAACCAGCACCGGGCTCTGCGCCTGGTGCTGGTGCAAAAAATACGGGGGACAAAAAGAGTAGGGGTCCCCCATATTTTTTACACCAGCATCGGGCTCCACTAGCTGGACAGATAATGCCACAGCTGGGGGTCACTTTTATACAGCGCCCTGCAGCTGTGGCATTAAATATCCAACTAGTCACCGCTGGCCGGGGTACCCTAGGGGAGTGGGGACCCCTTCAATCAAGGGGTCCCCCCCAGCCACCCAAGGGCCAGGGGTGAAGCCAGAGGCTGTCCCCCCCATCCAAGGGTGGCGGATGGGGGGCTGAAAGCCTTGAGAAAATTGAAAGAATATTGTTTTTTCCAGTAGTACTACAAGTCCCAGCAAGCCTCCCCCGCAAGCTGGTACTTGGAGAACCACAAGTACCAGCATGCGGGAGAAAAACGGGCCCGCTGGTACCTGTAGTTCTACTGGGGAAAAATTACCCAAATAAAAACAGGACACGCACACCGTGATAGTAAAACTTTATTTCACACATGTCGACACATACATACTTACCTATGTTCACACGCCGACCTCTGTCCACTTGTCCAAGTAGAATCCACATGTACCTGTGAATAAAATTATACTCACCTGATCCAGTTTCCAGATTAAAATCCACGTACTTGGCAAAAAAAAAAACCGAACACCCGGTCCAAACGGACTGAAAGGGGTCCCATATTTACACATGGGACCCCTTTCCCCGAATGCAGAGACCCCACGTGACTGCTGTCACAAAAGGTCTCTTCAGCCAATCAGCGAGCGCAACGTCCTGGCACTCTGCTGATTGGCTATGCGCGTCTGAGCTGTCATACAGCGCATCGCAAAGCCTCTCCATTATATTCAATGGTGGGAACTCTGTGCGGTCAGCGGTGAGGTCACCCGCGGTCAGCGGCTGACCGTGGGTAACCCCACCGCTGACGGCAAAGTTCCTACCATTGAAACTAATGGAGGGAGCTGTGCGATGCGCTGTCTGCCAGCAGACGCGCATACAGCCAATCAGGTGAGTGCCACGAAATAGCGCTTCCTGATTGGCTGAAGGGACTTTCTGTGACAGCAGTCACGTGGGGTCCCGGCATTCGTGGAAAGGGGTCCCATGTGTAAACATGGGACCCCTATTAGTCCGTTTGGTCCAGGTGTTCGTTTTTTTTTTTTTTGCCAAGTACAAGGATTATTTTAAAAGATACGGACACTGGATTGAGGTGAGTATAATTTTATTCACAGGTACACATGGATTCTACTTGGACAAGTGGACCGAACGTCGTGTCAACATAGGTAAGTATGTGTGTGTGTCGACATGTGTGAAATAAAGTTGTACTTTCAAGGTGTGCGTGTCCTGTTTTTATTTGGGTATTTTTTTCCAGTAGAACTACAGGTACCAGCGGGCCAGTTTTTCTCCCGCATGCTGGTACTTATGGTTCTCCAAGTACCAGCTTGCGGGGGAGGCTTGCTGAGACTTGTAGTACTACTGGAAAAAACAATATTCTTTCAATTTTCTCAAGGCTATCAGCCCCCCATCCGCAGCCCTTGGATGGGGGGGACAGCCTCGGGCTTCACCCCTGGCCCTTGGGTGGCTGGGGGGGGACCCCTTGATTGAAGGGGTCCCCACTCCCCAAGGGTACCCCGGCCAGGGGTGACTAGTTGGATATTTAATGCCACGGCCGCAGGGCGCTGTATAAAAGTGACCCCCGGCTGTGGCATTATCTGTACAGCTAGTGGAGCCCGATGCTGGTGTAAAAAATACGGGGGACCCCTACTCTTTTTGTCCCCCGTATTTTTTGCACCAGCACCAGGCGCAGAGCCCGGTGCTGGTTTTAAAAATACGGGGGATCCCCTGTCATTTCCCCCCCCCGGATTTTTAGAACCAGGACCGGCTCGAAGAGCCCGAGGCTGGTTATGCTTTGGAGGGGGGACCCCACGCAATTTTTTTAGGGTTTTTTCCGTTTTTTTAAAAATCAGATCAAAATCCGTCAAATCGGCCATTTTTCGACAGCGGGACTGTCAAATCCGTTTTTTATTGAATATGTTGAATTCCGGCACCCACTTGCCGGAATTCGACGGTCGTATTGTGTCGAATTAAAAAACAGGTGAAAAATTGCCGTGATTCACCGCTAATTGCATATACCCCATAGTCTGGTTAATACAAGATCCAGTCAGTGGCCCTCCTGAAGAGTAGATGAGTCAGTCCATTGGGAGAGGCTTAGGGACAAGGTTAGAGAGAGTAGTTTGGAGGCACAGGCATATATTTCACTCTATCTTTTGCGATACTGAAATCACCCATGATGAATGTGGAGATGTCAGAAGATAGGAAGTGAGGCAGCAGGGCAGAAACATCTTCTAGAAATTGTTTGGGTTGCCGAGCTGGGCAAAAGATTTCTACAACATGCAGAGAGAAATTAAAGAAAATACTGAATTTCAAATGATGTGACTGTGAGTTATGGAAACTGTGGCAGAAATGTGTATGTGGATTGGGATAGTAAGATTCAAACTGGGATGTAGTTATGTGGCCGGCAATCAGGGGCTTTGTTGCGGTCACCCCCCAAACTCCCCGGGCCAGCATTCTAAACCCCCGGATCCCGATGTCCATATGGTGACGGGCAGGATCCAAAATGCTGTTCACAAATACCCAACCCTTCAAACCCCACCTCCTTTATTGTTGCCAGGCTAGGAGGTGTGTGTGAAGTGGAGACTATCATGTGAAAATGTTTCAGTGGAGGCCTAGTCTGATTTTGTGAGTCATGTTTCTGTTAGTACCAGCAGGAAGAAGTTGTTAGGTATCAAGCGATCATAGATGGATGTTAATTTGTTACAAGCAGAGCATGCATTCCTTAAGGCACATTTTAGTGATTTGGAGAGCAATGGGGATATTGTACTGTATGTGATGTTTATGAGGCTTGCTGGATTTATATACAGCACTGCTGCAAATCAGGTGAATATGAGAGGGCAAGTGGTTGTGGCCCAGATTTGGTGAAATGTCACCAGCTAATAAAATCAGTACCTGAGTCAGGCATTGGTCTGTAGTTTGGGAAGGCTGCATTCTAAGAATGTCATTCCAAGGGTAATTGCTATAGAAAGTGGATACTAAAGTAGATAGAGTTAGAGGTGAGGTATGAGAGGACAAAATACACTGATAAACCAGACTGTGATAACAGGGGAATATATGTATGTTGGCACAGAAATGCAAATTGATTGTTCTAAAAAGATAAAAACAGTTCAATTAGTTATAAGCAAGGAAATAAGTTGTTGCAGTGACCAAACAGAGTTCAGTGTTGAGCATCCAGATTATATAAACAGTTGGTTTCTATTAGAGATGAGCGGGTTCGGAGCCCAGAGATCCGAACCCCCCCCCCCAAAAAAAAAAAAAATCATGATCCGAGCAGGGAACCAAGTCCAGCTGATGAATTCCTGCCAGACTCGGTTCCCAGAATGGGGCAAAAGTCATCATCCCGCTATCGGACTCTCGCGGGTTTTGGATTCCATTTTAGGAGTTGCACGTCGCCGTCATTTTCACTCCAGACTTGGAGAGTGAGGGAGACAGACCTCTGTCTCTTTGAGGGTAGTGGCATCAGTGTGTGCTCTTTAGGGGTGTTGTCCTGTGGTGTATTGTGAGGGGTGCTGTACCTGGGTGTTGTTGTCCTATGACTGTTCTGTTCAGGGGCACTATCCCATATGCTGTAAAAAAAATATGGTGGTGTTGTATACATAAAGATACACTTGCCCTGTCTTGTTTACTGTAAAAATACTGGAGTGTTGTTAAAATACAGGTAGGCTGGCCCTTTTCTGTGTGCTGAAAAATACTGGGGTGTTGTAAAAATACAGGGGGGTTGCAGCCATTTCCTGTATGCTGTAAAAATACATGAGTGTTGTTAAAATAAAGAACACTGGCCCTGTCCTGTATGCTCTAAAAATACAGGGGTGCTGTGAAAATACAAGAGAACTATGTCCCTGTCTTGTATGCTGTAAAAATACAGGGGTGTTGTTAAAATAAAGGTAGACTGGCCCCATCATGTATGTTGTAAAAATACAGGGGTGTTGTTAAAATAAAGGTACACTGGCCCTGTCCTGTATGCTATAAAAATACAGGGGTGCTGTGTCCCTATCCTGTATGCTGTAAAAATACAGGGATGTTGTTAAAATAAAGGTACACTGGCCCTGTCCTTTATGCAGTAAAAATGCATGGGTGCTGTGCAAATACAAGGGATCTGTGTCCCTGTCCTCTATGCTGTAAAAATGCAGGGGTGTTGTTTAAAAAGGTACACTGGCACTGTCCTGTATGCTGTAAAAATCCAGGAGTGCTGTGTCCCTGTATTTTATGCTGTAAAAACACAGGGGTGTTGTTAAAATAAAGGTACACTGGGCCTGTCATATATGATGTAAAAATGCAAGGGTGTTGTTAAAATTCAGGGGTGCTGGTCCTGTATGCTTTAAAAATACAGGGGTGCTGTTGTTAAAATAAAGGTACACTGGTCCTGTTCTGTATGCTGTAAAAATACTGGGGTGCTGTTGTTAAAATGTACACTGGTCCTGTTCTGTATGCTGTAAAAATACAGGGTTGCTGTGAGAATACAGGGGTGCTGTGTCCCTGTCCTGCATGCTGTAAAAATGCAGGGGTGTTGTTAAAAAAAGGTACACTGGCCCTGTCCTGTATGCTGTAAAAATCCAGGAGTGCTGTGTCCCTGTCTTTTATGCTGTAAAAACACAGAGGTGTTGTTAAAATAAAGGTACACTGGCCCTGTCATGTATGCTGTAAAAATACAGGGGTGTTGTTAAAATGCAGGGGTGCTGGTCCTGTATGCTGTAAAAATACAGGGGTGCTGTTGTTGAAATAAAGGTACACTGGTCCTGTTCTGTATGCTGTAAAAATACAGGGTTGCTGTGAAAATACAGGGGTGATGTATCCCTCTCCTGCATGCTGTAAAAATACAGTGGTGTTGTTAAAATACAGGGGTGCTGTGAAAATAAAGGGGCACTGGTCTGTGTGTTTTAATAATAAAGGGGAGCTGTCCTGTAAAATGGTGAAATTTTTTTTAGAAGAAAAAATAATTAAAGATCAGGAACCACTTCCAGTTATTAGTAGTAGTGCTGAAGCTGCTACTGCCACCAGTCATGACATTAATGATGCAATTTCATCAATGTCATCTGCTAAGGCCGATGCTTAATGTCATAGAGGGCATGTAAAATCCAGAAGCAAAAATTAATAACAAAAAAAAAAGAAATTATCTGATGAGAAACAAAATTGGCAATATGCCATTCACAACATGAAGTGTCAAGGAAAGGATAATGCCTTGGCCTAAGTTCATGACTGGTGGTTCAACTTCTCATGAAGATAGAGGCCCTTCTCCCTCTCGAAAAATGTAAAAAACAAAGCTTTTTAAAGCACAGGAAAAGAGCAACTGTGCGTTCAGAGATATCACAAATCCCCAAGGAGAGTCCAATGTGTCTGCGGTTGCAATGTCTAGGCCTGAGCTTCCCAAGACTGTCTGGGAAGAGGAGGCTCCTACCAACATTTTGCATGCCCCCTGCAAGTGCTGGGAAAAGCACCACCAGTCCAGTTGCTGATATTGAAATTGGGGATATCACTGTAGAAGTACACCAGGATGAGGAGGATATTGCTGCTAGTTGGCCCTGAGGAGGAAGTTGATGAGGATTATGATGGTGATGTGGTTTGTTTGAATAAGGCACCAGTGGAGACAGTTGTTTGCCATGGGATGAAAAAGACCATTGTCATGCCTGGGAAAAATCCAAAATTCCACCTCTTCGGTGTGGAATTATTGCTCTGTGAGGATTAGGATGAGGATGTAAACACTGAAGGGGGTGAGGAATCGGAGGAATCGGATGACATCTTGCCTTTGTAGAGCCAGTTTGTACCAGGAGAGATTAATTGCTTCTTTTTTTTGTGGGGGCCCAAGCAAACCAATCATTTCAGCCACAGTCGTTTGGCAGACCCTGTCGCTGAAATGATTGGTTTGTTAAAGTGTGCATGTCTTGTTTATACAATATAAGGGTGGGAGGGTCTAAGGACAATTCCATCTTGCACGTTTTTTCTTTGTTTGCCACATCATTCCAGGAGTGCTGCCCTATATGGGATGCTGCCCCTCTGCACTATCAGTCCAGGTGTGCTGCCCCACTGCCGTTTAAGTCCAGGGGTGCTGCTGCCTTTCTGCTGAGCTGTCTAATTCTCCAGGGGTGCTGCCTATGCTGTATAAGTCAGGAGTTGTTGTCTATCTGCTGTATCAGTCCAGGGGTGATGCCTATCTGCTCTATAAGCCCAGAGGCGCTGCGGTATAATTCCAGGGGTGCCCTGTCTGAACCTACTCATCTCTAGTAGATATATCTTCTAGGAAGCTGTCTGGCTGTCCAGGCTGAGGCATGCTGGTTGCACAGAGGTTAGCATTGCTTCCTCCCACAGTTCTACTTGTAATATGAAATGAGTTTGGACTAGAGTGATAAGCTCCACTAGGGCAGGGGCTCAATAATAAAAAAAATCACTGCACAGTCCTGCATAGTACTGTACCAAACCCATCCGAACTCAATTTGGCCGATCCGGGGCTGCTGTGAAGGCTCACGAGGGGCTGCTAAAACATCTAAGTGGCTGCTTTATTTAAAAATAAAATCTGAATAAAATAAACAAGACACACAGGTATGCTCACATGCGTGTAACTGGAACACACATGTAAGCTCACATGCATGTAACTGGGAGCTGTGAAAAAACACAAAATAAGGCATGTGCTACAAAGTATGTAAATAAAAATGCAATAAAAAAAATAGAAAAATGAACCCAAGAGATTTTCACAAAATAAGTCTCCAGACTCTGTGGAGGGGAAAATATCCAATCTTTATCCTGTGGTATACACAAGTTTATTTGCATCCTAGCATTAAATCTGAGATTATCGTAATCCCTGAAAATGGAGAAGGGGGTACAAATTTGGAGGCTTTGGACCCTAGTTCATCAGTTTTTCCACTAATGTGGTAATTATATATTTGCTTGGTTAAAATCCTTTCTGTTCCACTCCAAGATAGGCGTGTAGGTGAAAGCGTGTGTGTTGTTCCTGATTGCGTGTGCCTCTCTAATTTTTAATCACCTTCTTGACACTGTCCTCTTCCTCTTGCCTCTTCTCATAATGTGAAAAGTCATCAAATATGGAGGTGGTATGTTTGTAGCTAGCTATGATTTGGAGATCTTGGCAAGCTGTTTCCAGGGGGACCACCTGTCACTGAAATTATGGGTTTATTAAACTATGCATGTCCTGTTTAAACAACATAAAGGTGGGTGGATGGGCCCAAGGACAATTCCATCTTGCACCTCTTTTTGTCTTTGCATTATGGTCTCTTTGGGGAAATGTGATCTAATTACTAATAAAAACTGAATTAAACAGTTTAGAGCAGTTCCAAAAGTCCTTTAATACATTTAAGGGATACTAAAATAATGTGAAAAGGTTGTGAAAACGGGTGGCACCTAATATACCGGCTGTCGGGATCCTGGCACGAAGCATACCTGCATCGGAACCCCGACCGTCGGTATACTGACAACTAATCTCCCTCTTGGGGTGTCCACGACATAGCGTGCCACCATGCCTGCAGCGTGGCGAGAGCAGTGTGACGAGCGCAGCGAGCCCACATGGGACTCTTTTGCATTTTCACCGCTGCCAGCATTCCGGCGGTCGGGATCTTGGCACCGGTATGCTGGGCGCCGGGATCCCAAGCGCCAGCGAATCATACTACACCCGTGAAAACACCCGTTTTCACATTTTTTTGTAAAAATAATGTTAATAAATAGGCCCCTTAGTGAACTCACAGCCAGGGCCGTAACTAGGTGTGTGCCAATGGTGCTTTGCACACAGCACAAATGCACTGAGGGCGCACCATCTGGCAGCACATCGGCCACTAAGGCACACTTACACTTAACTCCCGCCGGCCGCTGCTGCTATAAGGGAGTGCTGCCATACCCGCTAGCTTCTGCTTCCTATTGAAGTATGTCGGAGTCGGACGGCTGCAGCCTGCGGCCAGAACAATGGAGGTTTTTCAGCATGAGAAAAGGAGGGGGGATCCTCTCCTCCTCGCCTCTCTCCACCCATTGTTCCTCCTCTCTGAGACCTGCAGCAGCCGCCGGGGACAAGAGATCATGGTGTCTGATCCCCGACAGGGAGCGGGCTGTGACATCCCTTACAACTCCCTACACAAACAGGAAACTGGGCTGGCAGATTGGGGGGTAGGGGTGGGCTCTGACTGCTGTGTCTGCTGTCTCTTGTGATTTCTAATTCCCTAAAGTGCTACCTCTGTTGGTCTATAGACAGTATGTTGCCCCCCCTCCCCATACTCTGCTGCTGTAGTGTGTAATAAGGGGACTCTGCTGCTGTAATTTGTAATAAGGGGACTCTGCTGCTCTAATGTGTACTGAGGGGACTCTGCCGCCATAATGTGTAATAAGGGGGACTGCTGCTGTAATGTGCAAAAAAGGGGGACTCTGCCGCCATAATGTGTAAAAAGGGGACTCTGCCACCATAATGTGTTAAAAGGGGACTCTGCTGCTGTCATATGTAAAAAGGGGGACTCTGCTGCTGTAATTTGTAAAAATGGGCTCTACCATGCGTAATGTGTGACAGGGGCTCTACCTAGCATAATGTGTAAAAAGGCCTCTACCTGTTATAATGTGTGTAAGTGGCACTATTGTGTTACGTAATTTGAGTAATGGAGACTACTGTGCTGTGCAATTTGAATTGGTATTATTTTGTGGCCACGTGAAGCCACGCCCCTATATTTTTGACGTGCACCTACAGTGCGCACTGGCCCTGTTTTAAATATAGGGGGGAGCCAATACTGTTTCTTGCACACAGCGCTGAAATGTCTAGTTACGGCACTGCTCGCAGATATAAAGGAAGAAGGTAAAGGATTTATACATCACATTAAGAAAGGTGATAGAAGAAAAAAAGGGAAGACAACTTGAGTGACCCCAATTTCCAGTGACCCACTGCCACTTTCTTCATTGGGACATAATGATGCCCCTGTGTGGTTAACACTTAAATAATAAAACAGTACACTCTTCCATGAAAATGAAATTTGTGCTCATTCTGATTGCCAATGCTATCAAGTGCTTCCGAAACATGGATTGAGCACAATAACATCAAGTTTCACATTACTAGTGCAAATGTGATTACTCAGACTGACTGCTGGTTATATTTTCAGTATGAGGCATTCCATCACATGGTATTCCCAGGCAACTAGGATAGACTCATAATAGAATAATTCAATTCAGGAATACTACTGTCCTCCCTTTTTGAGATTCCTAAACCAACATATGAGCTTTACAGGCACATTGGCAAATGAAGAATATCTAGCATATGTGGGCAATATACAGTAATAGTCCAGTAGGAGGAAAATGCATAAACCTCATATAGTCTGAGGATTGTCTGTAACATAAACTATAACATCTTAACACTTAATTATAATAAATAAAGACACGGAGACTTGAATTTGGCAGAAAATGTTAGCTATCTATTTAAGTGAACCATTAACTGTGGATAATTAAACTAAAGTATGGTGGCCAGAAAGAACGGCTAAAACAACCCTATCCCATAAAAAAACTATCTTATAAAAAACTGATGTAAACCTTCCAACAAACAATAGGTATCCGCTCAACCTCCATCCTGACTACCCACCCGTGAAGGTGATGAGGCTGCCACCCGAAAAGGCGGTCCAGCAGATGTAAAACCAGTCAGCGAAGGAGAGCGCACCTAAAAATCAACCACCAAACGACCTCCAATCCCCTCTTTAATACAACAAATGTTAACTTGCCGTTCTTTCCCGCCACCACCAAACCGTGAAAACCCACATCACGAAAATAGCCAACGCAACAGCATAAAACAAACACCACCAGTAGGGAGGGAGGGTGGGACGACAAAAGCAGAAGAGGCTGACCCAGCCCCTTCACCAGGCTTAAGAACCCTTTCCACCTACCCCCAACATTCATTCCTATTGGCTAACCATAAACTCCCATAATGCCTTACCGTCCTGCCTCCCAGACTAGCTGAGGTTTAACCCACTACTCTCCTATTCTGTCAATTCGTTCTCCTAAACCTCATATAGTCTGAGGATTGTCCGTAACATAAACCATAACATCTTAATACTTAATTAAAATAAATAAAGACACAGAGACTTGAATTTGGCAGAAAATGTTAGCTATCTATTTAAGTGAACCATTAACTGTGGATAATTAAACTAAAGTATGGTGGCCATAAAGAACGGCTAAAACAACCCTATCCCATAAACAAACTATCTTATAAAAAACTGACGTAAACCTTCCAACAAACAATAGGTATCCGCTCAACCTCCATCCTGACTACCCACCCGTGAAGGTCATGAGGCTGCCACCCGAGAAGGCGGTCCAGCAGATGTAAAAACCAGTCAGCGAAGGAGAGCGCACCTAAAAATCAACCACCAAACGACCTCCAATCCACTCTTTAATACAACAAATGTTAACTTGCCATTCTTTCCCGCCAACAGCGAAGTTCTGCTCCACAGAAACTACGCACCGCCACCATACCCCTAACCCACCGAACCAGCAACCGAAAACAGGTCCTCCAGAAATATAGATAGTCCCTGTCCTGTCAAGTGCACCCCATCAGGTCCAA
The DNA here is from genome assembly GCF_028390025.1 of Pseudophryne corroboree. Classification (NCBI taxonomy): domain Eukaryota; kingdom Metazoa; phylum Chordata; class Amphibia; order Anura; family Myobatrachidae; genus Pseudophryne; species Pseudophryne corroboree. The sequence continues at coordinate 271,493,198 of NC_086451.1, read as the reverse complement.
ACAAGTAGAAGTACCGGAACTTGATCCGCTGGTGCCAAACTACCGCACCGCCATGGGCCACCACAAACTTAGCAACCGCGGCATTCACTTTCCGGCGAGCCACATCGATCGCCCGACAATCCACCACTCCACGCCAACACAACCGCGGCACTATACAAGACCAGATAAGCCTACAGCCTGGTCAAGCGCGCGTAATCACTTGCAAAACCTGAATAATGGCCCATCGAAGATTCACCGCCTTCCTCTTACCCAGGTCGTTCCCTCCTAAGTGAATCACCAACAGCTTGGGGATGCCAAACCGCCGAACCTGCTCCATAAGCCTCGCTTTCAGGTCATGCCAAAGCATACCCCGAACACCTATCCACCGTACGTCATCCGATCCAACAAAGCAAGGAGCCCCTTCCGCAGCCAGAAACTCGGCTGCCCAATAAACATAGGAGTGACCAATCACCCAAAAACCACACACATCCTCCCGCCAACCTATAAAGGGAAAGACAGATAAACAAATGTGAATATGTGAGGTAAAACCAAACCCAGCCCAGAACAGGAACCAACTACCAAAACGAGGATCTGCCAAAAAGAAAAATTGAATAGAGGACTATAACATTCCTCTTGGACAAGCTTCAGGCCAATCGAAGTAACAGAAAGAAACAAAAGGAAAAGCAAAATAATAAAAAGGGGGAGGGAAGGGGGGGTTAGAGTTGGGGGGGGGGGTGTAGGGACACTCAGGATAACTCGGCTGGAGGTGAAACGTAAAAACCTGCTGAGGAACTTATAATTAGATGCCAATTAGCCAAATTGAATGAATTAAGTCAGTTCGTCAGTTCAGGCAAAAAATTGCGAAGCACTCCAGACCCCCACTGCCAGCAGTGGCGAGTAGCTAGCCATCTGAGTAGGGAGGACAGGGGAGACAGACAAAACAGCACGAACACACTGAACTGAAACACATAACGCAGTAAACGAACAACATGTTAGTAGCAACAAACTCGCTTACGCAACAGCGGGCCGAATGTAACGCTTATAAGCCGCCGACTTCCAGCGGCCCAAAGCCTTAATTTCGTCCACAGCGCGCCCTGCAGATGCTGCGGTAGTGGCGGCCCTGATTCTAAAGGAATGTGAACCAAAGTCCCGAGGGGAGAGGCCCATACTGGACAGGCAGCACCGCATCATCCATGTAAATTGGTACTTCGTCAATGGCGACCCATCGTAATGTAGCAGCCAAGACCCCTCAGACAAGGGCCTGACCTCCGCATACCGACTAGCCAACGCCACCGGACAACAGTCCTTACCACCCGATGGTGCCAAAGAGATCTAATGACCTCTACCCATCTGATCAGTTTTGGAGCGGCGCAGCCTTCACAGCACGGACCCCCCACCCACGACAACATCCGCTCGCCGCATCATGGCCTCGGACTTCTTAGAAGCCGCAGCCAGCTCAGAAACCCTGAACGCGCCATGGAAAGCCATGGAAAAAGCCAGCTGAAACCGGAGCACTTCAAAACGGGAGACCGCCACCCCCGCCACATGAGGGAAGAAAGCAGGGACGCATCAATAGGGCGCCGACCATCAGGAGGGACTAGTGCCAAGCGCGCCCAACCTCTAAGCGCCCTCACCAGCAGGAAACCATTCGTAAAATCCGGCATACCCTTCAATTTAGAATAAAAGGATATCCCGGCGAGGTATCGAGACACCACGGCCCTCGATCTCCCCGTTACGAAGAGTTGCCAAACAAGGTCTAGAAACAAGCTCTGACCCCTCTTACCTCTAGGCCCTTGGTCACGGGAAAAGTCTTTCCACTCCTTCCAGGCCCGACGGTATCCAGCGAGAGTGGACGGAGCCAAAGACAGCTCTGCTAGCCCTTCCAATCCGCCATGATGACCTGCCAAACATAAGAAGGGCAGGGAAAACCTGCCGAATCAGCCTCCAGGGCCAGCAAACGGAACCTATCCCACTGCCCCCTGGACAATGCATGGGCGATCCCATTATCAACCCCGGGGACGTGTTGAGCCCTAAACAGAATATTGCAGCGCATACAAGTCAGCACGAGTCGCGACAACAACCGAAGGACCCGGAGGGTCTTATCTCTTTGGTTGTTAACCGCGTGCACGACCCCTAAGTTATCGCAGCGGAAGAGAATACTGCGATTGCGAAGGCGCTCTCCCCAAACCTCCAAGGCCACCATGATGGGAAAAAGCTCCAGCAACAACAGGTCACCGGTCAGCCCCTCCCACGACCAAGACTTGGGCCATGAGGCCACGCACCAAGCCCCGTCTAGGTAACAACCGAACCCCGATGAGCCCGCCGCATCCGCAAACAACTGCAGGTCGAAACTATCAATGAGCGGGGCCATCCAGATCAGCACACCATTGAAATCCGCCAGAAACGAAACCCACATAGCGAGGTCCCGCCTAATCTCAGCCGAGAAACGGACAAAATGGTGCGCCCTGGACACCCCAGCCGTGGACCTTTCCAACTTCCGACAAAAAACCCGGTCCATGGGAATCACCCGACAGGCAAAGTTCAACAGGCCTAGGAGGGATTGAGCCTTCCGCAACGTCACCTTACGCCGCTCCGAGCACTGCGCAATGGACTCCTGAAGCTTCGCAACCTTGTCCTGAGGCAGCCGGCAAGCCCCAGCGACCATATCGATCTTGATACCTAAAAAGGACAAACAGGAGAGGGGCCCCTCTGTCTTGTCCTCGGCATCAGGGACTCCAAAATGCCCCAACAAGGCACGCAGCGAAAACAGCAGGAAACCACAGCGAGGAGAACCCGCGGGCCCCACGCACAAAAAATCATCAAGTAAATGTGCAATCCCGCTACCTCCGCAAGAAAACTCCACACACCAATGTAAAAAGGTGCTGAACTTTTCGAAAAAGGCACACGAAACGGAACACCCCATAGGCAGACACTTGTCTACAAAGTATTCCTCTAGGGAAAGACAGAAAGTCTTCGGGACAATGCACAGGTCACAACACAATTATCAATATAATTGAGAGAAAACCAACCAATAAGAAAAATTAGTGGTCCTTTCTTTTTTGAAAAAACCAAGATTTTAATGGGTTGGAGGTGCGCCACTAAGCTAAAGTTATAGTATATTTTTCTAAAGGTTATTAGTGTAGACCACTAGTGGGTACTACACTAAAAAAAGAGCTTAGTGTGTGGCGCACTCTTTTGAAATGATTATAAATTAATAAAATTTAACTTTTATTTCATAATTTAAAATGAATCTCTATAGCCAGGCATATTGGTATACATGATAGCCTGAGAGTGAACACTTACGTAATTATTGCCCAAAAATGCTATGCACGGATAGTGATTAACTTATCCAATTAACTTATCCAATTAGGGCAAACATAATCAAATACCAAGCTTGGTGGTATATTACTAAAGATTTTATGTGCTGTAACGGTTATTGATACGGTTATTAATATCGGTTATTAATACGGTTATTAATACCACCCATTGCCAAGACTAATTTAGTCTGAAATCACTGACATAGTTCTGACGTTACCTACTCTTCAAAGGATATAGTTACTATTTGAATAAAGAGATATTTAGCGCTATGTTACTATAATAATCTATACTGATCACAAATATGAGTTTCAGAATTACCTCAAAGGGAACCCCTGTGTAGGTCTTCCAGGTCGTTCCTCGTCCTTACATATGCATAAAAGGGCAATATAGGTGTGTATTGTAACATGTGTACACTTCGTCTGCCAGTCTATTATTCAGACTGCAGTAGCTGTGCAGATATAATTTAATACGTTCTTTTGTATCCACAATGACAGGATACAATTGGGACCAAAAAGGCCATTCATGTCAGAGAACAGATAATAATAATGCTGTATATGAACCTGTAATAGAGAGATATGTAGATCGCATGTGGGAACACACTAACTATAATATGAATGCGCAGCCCCTATTTACTCAAAAAGAGCGCATAAACTGGTGTGTGGGGTGTATGCGTTTCAAAGATTCACATATGTCATCTCCATAGTGGTACAGTTTCTAATTCATAAGCAGAAGTGTGAGTTAAATTAGAGAAACGCATGCTACAATAGAGATCATATTTAAATGGTTTTAAGGCCGTATGGGGAACACATCACCTAACTGGGCACATGCACTAACAATGACCATATAGTTAGAGCAGTGTTGCGCAAAGAGATATAATGGCACTCAATTATGCAAATGTCAATGATTAGATATCAACTTGATAAAATCAGCACTGTGGTAGTTGTTCTCAAACTATCTCTGATCTTAAGATCATTATTTTTGTAGACACATCAGACTTTTCTAAGACATATAGCCTGTAAATTGTACACTTATCGCTTTGCTGATAGATGGCTTCAGTTATCTTTCACATTGATATCAATTTAACCATATGCAGTAACATTCAGTTGAGATTGAAATAATTTTAGGATATGTCTGGTGTTGTTGAGTCCAGAAATTCAAGCCATTCATAGATGTAATAGCTAAGAGATAGAGAGTCCCAGGTGTATCATGATGGTTTCCCTTTCTGCTGTTGTCCCATGTGCCGAGGTGTACCTGGGCAGTGAATGGGAACAATGAGAGCAGGGAAAAGCCGTCCACCTGGAGACTGAAAGGACAGAGCAGTGCGAGCCACTTCTACTGTCCACGCTCTACATCCCCCCTCCCCTGTTGTGAAAACACATTGCAGGGGGGGGGGCCATAGATGAGGAGCAGTGGATGAGAGGGCGGCTCTGAATACCTGTAAGGTTCTCCATCTGGTGTGTCTTCTGGCGTGGTCAGAACTATACCAGCGTGTGTGAAGTCGCTACGGGAGCCGGACGCCGGGTCGGGTATGATTCCCGCACCTCCGTTGATTCTGCACGTCCTGAGCGCAGTTAGAGCTAAGTCAGCGTGTAGGAAGCCGCTACTGGAGACAGACGCCGGGTCGGGTGTAATTCCCGCACCTCCGTGGATTCTGCACGTCCTGAGCACAATCAGAGCTAAGTCAGCGTGTGGGAAGCCGCTGCGGGAGCTGGACGCCGGGTCGGGTGTAATTCCTGCACCTCCGTGTATTCTGTACGTCCTCGTCCCGCTAATGATGACGTACGTTTCACATGAAGCTTGATCACATCAGTGACGCCATATGGAGGTGGGCAGTATTTAAAGCAGATACCGTACATTGATTGGTTAGATTTCACTCAAATTAGAAAGATGATCCTCAATCACCACATGAAGCCCAAAGGCAATGTTAATATTATTAATTATATATATATGTGTATTCACACCAAATTAACCCAAGCAACTAGTATACAGTCAAGACAGATGTGTCATAGTTATGATCCTTTATGCACATAAGATTAGACAAAACTAGAGGGTAGAATAGAGATTATTGTGGAACTAATGATTAATTATCCCATTAAATCAATAAGCGATTCTCTTTTATCAATAGATGAAATCATATTAGAATAATTTGATGATTGTCCTATATAAAGCTAGTGTTATTACCTTAAACACCCTTATCAGCTGTTATTGTGGGGTGGGACACTTAATCTCACATGGATAGGTCTCTATATTCATACCCTGCTGGTGTATTTAATATATAATGGAAATTGTGTGAGTAAGTTAATCCTAATGTATATTCTGTTATCCCTATATGCTATATATCTGTATGAGCCCTGCTATTTATATAAAGGCAGATAGTCAGTAGGCATAGGAATAATAAGAACTAATAATAAAATAAACTATAAAAGAGAACTGAAAAGAAATTGAATTATAAAGTTTGGGATAGACAAAGGTAAGCCCTAAGTGAAATATAAATGCATAAGTGTATATTATATGTGCAGTGAGATTAGAATTGGTCTCACAAGAACTGTGATAACCAAGTATATATCATTGTAAAATAAAAAGGTTGCCTAATAGGTAGTATATTGTGATATCAAAAATAAGAATAAAAATGTAATAAATTCGTTGTATTCATAATTAGCATGAAAAATGACTAAAGGATTTGACATATAGTGTGCATGGAAATGAAAAGACATTAGTGATAATTAAAAAGAAACGTTGCAATATTTGATTGCTTAGTTGAATAAAGCATGAAAAAAGAAAAGAACAACCATAACAATAAAGAGATATACTGTCCATGGGTCGTGAATTGATTATGCAAATAACTATTATTCTAAGGAGTGTAGAGTTGGTATGATAACCCATAAAAAAAGATACGATAAAAAATATAAATAAAATTAATATAGATGATAAGGTATATGGTGGAACATTCTAAATAATTTATTAGCTTGATTGGAGAGAGAGGAAGCTATAATAATTTTATAAACTTTGATATTATTGTCAAATTAATCCTCCCATATGGAATGGGTGAGGAAGGGATGGAAAATAGGTGGAGAGAAAGGGCAATTAAAAGAGGTAGAAAAAAGGAGTCTTATGGAGGTGAGAAAAAGGAGTCTTATGGAGGTACAGGAGGATAACTGGGCCGCTGTATTCGAAGATCAAAGAAAAAAATATAAATATAAATCACATGGGAAGAAAGACCCCATAATTGATATTCTCATTTAGACCTTTGGGTGTCATGGTATCCAACTTAAAAATCCATTTACTTTCTAATTTTTGTAATTCTCTAGAGGAATCACCTCCCCTGATACCCTTTCGCAGTCTCTCAAGGCAGCAGAACTTGAGTTCGCGTGGAGATTTTGAATGTTTTCGTTGGAAGTGTCTGGCTACCGATGTTACCTGTCTGAATCTCATTAAGTCTGTTTCTACATTTCTAATGTTGCCCATGTGTTCCAAGATGCGGGTTTTGACCATTCTAGTGGTCATTCCCACATATAACATTTTACATGGGCATTGGATACAGTAGATGACATTAGATGTCTGGCAATTGGAGAACTCATGCATTTCAAGTTCATTCCCATTCCTATCCATGATGTTTGGTCTTGTTTCGACATGTGCACAAACTGCACATGATCCACTTGGATACGTGCCTTTAATTTTACTTTCTCGTCTTGGAAAATGACAGAAATGGCTCTTGACCAGCTTATCCCCTATATTTGGCGATTTTTTTCCAGCTCATTGATACTGCTGGGCCCAGATTGTTTGCCAAGTCTGGGTCATTAAGTAGTAGAGGCCAGTGTTTGTTGATTATCCCCCTAATCTCCTTCCACTCCTGGCAAAAATCCCCAACAAACCGTATCTCAGGTTTTTTTTTTTCCTTCAACTGTGTTGATCTCTTGCTCTCCTGAAGGATAAGTGATTGCCTATCAATGTGGAGAAGGGTTCTACTGGCTTTTTTTGATACATCTCATACTGTATCCTCTCTCTTTCAATCTTCCTGCGAGTTCTTTACTCTTGATTTTATATATACCTATCTCTCTATTACAGGTTCAGAGACAGCATTATTATTATTATCTGTTCTCTGACATGAATGGCCTTTTTGGTCACAATTGTGTCCTGTCATTGTGGATACAAAAGAACGTATTAAATTACATCTGCACAGCTACTGCAGTCTGAATAATAGACTGGCAGACGAAGGGTACACATGTTACAATACACACCTATATTGCCCTTTTATGCATATGTAAGGACGAGGAACGACCTGGAAGACCTACACAGGGGTTCCCTTTGAGGTAATTCTGATACTCATATTTGTGATCAGTATAGATTATTATAGTAACATAGCGCTAAATATCTCTTTATTCAAATAGTAACTATATCCTTTAAAGAGTAGGTAACGTCAGAACTATGTCAGTGATTTCAGACTAAATTAGTCTTGGCAATGGGTGGTATTAATAACCGTATTAATAACCGACATTAATAACCGTATCAATAACCGTTACAGCACATAAAATATTTAGTAATATATCACCAAGCTTGGTATTTGATTATGTTTGCCCTAATTGGATACGTTAATTGGATAAGTTAATCACTATCCGTGCATAGCATTTTTGGGCAATAATTACGTAAGTGTTCACTCTCAGGCTATCATGTATACCAATATGCCTGCCTATAGAGATTTATTTTAAATTATGAAATAAAAGTTAAATTTTATTAATTTATAATCATTTCAAAAGAGTGCGCCACACACTAAGCTCTTTTTTAAGTGTAGTACCCACTAGTGGTCTACACTAATAACCTTTAGAAAAATATACTACAAAGTATTCCTCCCCGAAGCGGAAACCCATGAATCGAAACGACTCCGGGTGCAAAGGGGAGCAAGCGAAAAGCCAATTCAACATCCAGTTCAGCCAGGAGGGCCCCGGGGCCACAGCCCCAAACCATGTCCAAAGCATCCTCAAAGGACTGATGCACCACCGAACAATATTCCGGCAAAATTGCATCATTCACTGAGGACCCAGACGGATAAGACAAATGTTGAATGAGCCGGAACTCACCCGGAGCCTTTTTGGGCATGACCCCCACCGGGGAAATAATCAAATCCTCGACAGGCGGCAGCGCAAAGGGGCCCGCCATTCTCCCCAGGCAAACCTCCTGCTCAACCTTTTCCCGAATCACGTCGGGGAAATCCCGAGCAGACTGCAGGTTCCTGGCGGCCCGAACCAAAACCTCCCCCAACCACTGGTAAACGAAAACCCGACGCAAAACCCTCCCGCATAAATTTTGCGTCGTCTGTGTTTGGGTACCACCCCGATCATTTTAGCATGGCCCCCAAACGAACCGGGGTCAGCGCCCTAACTAGCGGCAAGCTCCCCCCAGCTGTTTTTCCGGCTGGGCCCGTGGCCGCCCTGGCACCCGGTCGCCCCCTGTGGAAGCAATTGGAAGCAGGGTGGGATCCGTAACATCGTAAGCAAAGGTGGCGAAAACGACACCGTTGCCCGAGGGGGCACGTGGAATTGTTGAAAGCGAAACACTTCCCCTTCACCGGCGCCTGCTGCGGAGAATGGGCCGCGGTCCAAGGGCGGCGCGGCAGAGCCTCAACCGTGGGACGAAACTGACTCGCCACCGTGGCCTGCGCCACAGCCGCCCCCTTAGTCACCATCTTCATATCCTGCGCTCGCGTGACCCGAAGCCATACCTCCACATCTTTGCATCCGAAGTCAATGATGTGCAGGCAATCGTGCTTCTGACGAAATTGCTTGTCATAATGCAGCCACGAATCGTCCCTAGACTGACACTGCATGTCATGCACGAGGTGGATAAACCTGATGATGTTCATGTGTTCATCAGGGCGATCCTCCAAGTAGCACGCTGCGAAGAAACAGAAACCCGCCAACCAGTTGTCATACGAGCGGAAGGCCTCCACCCCAATACCGCCCTTCGCAAGCGCTTCCTTACCTTCCCTCTTGGTGTCCTCCGTCAACGTAAAAAGGTTGACGTATTCCCCTCATCTAATCTTCCTCCTGCAACTCTCACGCAACCCTCGCAAGACTGCCGTGCACTCGCAGCGAACCACGCCCGGCAAATTACACCTCCTCCTTTCCCAACGGGAACTACTACTACTCTTCCGAGACCATTTATCCCGGTGCCGCGCCTCACGCCATGCGTACTTGATAGCCCTCTTCCTAGCCTTTGCGGTGCTACTAACCGCAGACTGGCACGACGAAGAAGAGGAAGAAGATCTACTTGATGTACTGCCGTACGAGGAAGAAGAGGACCCCAGCGACATAGCAACTGTATCGGCGTCCCACTCACCGGCAGGCCCGCCTATGGAAGGCGAAACGTCGGCCACGACTGGCTCCTCGTCCTGAACGCCATCCGGATCCGCACCTGAAAAAGAAGGGACAACCACCACAGGAGCCGAAGCCCCACCGGCGGGAATTAAAGCAGACGCCCCTGCGGGCGATGGGGTAGTGCTACCCAGCAATGCAGCGGCGGAGCCCAGACTGTGACACGCCTGTAGAAACTGCGCCATGGCGGGACCAGAAGCACCAGGGAGATCGGCCGCGTCGACCGAAGCGAGAACCACGGAAACGGCACCCAGACACAAAGTCGACAAAAACGGCGCAATTGCCACTGTCATGGCCGACATTGCCGCCGCAACGGCGGAGGGATCCGGAGCCGGAACTCCACTGGTCCCCCTCGGTCCCCAGGTCCGAAGCAGGGATGGCTCCAACCGCGTCTTCACGCCGCCCAGGCCGGCCCCGCCTGGTACCGGCGCTAGCCGCCCTAAGAACCCCCATTCTCTCCTGCGGTGCACCACGAGCCACAGCGCTGCCCCAGCCCCCACTGCCCCCCCCCACCGGGAGAAATCGCTGACCCCCGCCTCCAGGCATCACCCCCCCCCTCAGGTCCCGTGCCGACACCACCAAAGCGAGCGAGGAGAGCGCCCAGGGAGTCCAGCAGCCCCACGTGCGCGCGCGACATTGAAATCACCTGGCTTAAGGAACAGCCAGTGGAAGAGGCAGTGGCCCCATCCCTACAAGCAGTCCCCTCATTCTCTGGGGAGCCGCCGGTGACTCTCAGCGGTGGAGGGCGCAGTGAACGCGCGCGCACGCTCCCCCCGCCGGCTGCCAGATCCAGTTTACCACCGGCCGCCACTCTGTCCCCCGCCAGCCGCACCGGAGGGATCCCCCGGCGCCCGCGGCCTAGCTGGCGAAGGGGCGGATGCACGCGCCGCCACACGTGCCCGTGGGGCGCCCGCAGCAGCGCCAGCAGGCTCAGCCCGGCCGTGAGCAAAGTGCTCAGGCCCGGGGCACCGGACGCCGGCTCCCGAGCAGGAGTTGCATCAATATAGCGGGCAGGGGTCCAGAGGAGCGGCGGGGACGGGGCATGGCAGGCCACAAGTTCATACCCTCCAACTGTACCTTTTTAATAGGTACAGTACCTTTTTTATGGTCTGTACCGATTTTTGGCTCTCCAAACTTCCATTGAAAGCATAGGAAAAGGGTCGTGGCCACGCCCCCTTACCCGCGACCACGCCCCTTTTATCGGATTTGTACCGATTTTTCTGTGTAAAATGTTGGACGGTATGCAAGTTAATCCCAGGTAATGGGGACAGAGGAGGCACAGTACAAAGCACACTGCCACAGCAGCAGCAATCTAATATTTCACAATGGCAAGCAGCACAGCAAGGAGACAAAGGGGGGACGAGCACTCACCCTCACAACGACAAAAGCAGAAGAGGCTGACCCAGCCCCTTCACCAGGCTTAAGAACCCTTTCCACCTGCCCCCAACATTCATTCCTATTGGCTAACCATAAACTCCCATAATGCCTTACCATCCTGCCTTCCAGACTAGCTGAGGTTTAACCCACTCCTCTCCTATTCTGTCAATTCGTTCTCCTACAGTACATACATACAAGGCAAACATTTTAAAATATCATTAAAGACAAAGGGGTAAATTTACTAAGATAGGGGTTCTATTTAAAATGTTATGCTGTCCATAGCAACTAATCAGATTCTACTTCTCATTTATCTAGCACCTTCTAGAACAGGGGTGGGAGCCCTCCAGCTGTTGCTGAACTACACATACCAGCATGCCTTGCTACAGTTTTGCTATTTGGCCATGCTAAAACTTTTGCAGGGCTTGCTGGGATGTGTAGTTTAATAACAGCTCTATGGCCGAAGGTTTCTCATCCCTGTTCTAGAAGATAATACCTGGAATATGATTGGTTGCCATGGGCAACATCCCATCTTAAATAGAACTCCCATTTTAGTAAAGTTACCCCAAAAGGTCAAGGTTATACTAAGGCTAGTTTAGCAGCCAGGAGCAGCCGGGAGGTGCAAGGACTTCTACATGATTATTTGCTTGCCTATGCAACTGGGACCAAAAAGTAATACATGCTATATACAGTATACTGTACTAAATAGCCACCTTGAAATATACATTATCTGGCCAGGAATGTAAGCAGGAAGAGGTAAATATTCTACCTGTATAACACCTTGTAATCCTGAAAGTGCTGAGATTTGCTATGAACATCGCTACTACTCCATTAACCCTTGCATGTGCTTGATTGAATAGTAGTGCAACAAGTTCTCATGATATTAATACACTGCTTTACTAACCTTTCCTGTGCTTGATTGGAGAACAACGCATCAAGAAAATAGGATTTTAATAACCTGCCAGTAAATCCTTTTCTCGTAGTCCGTAGAGGATGCTGGGGTCCATTTTAGTACCATGGGGTATAGACGGTTCCGCTGGAGCTGCCCCTCCTCCAGACCTCAGTATAGGAACTGTGCCCGAGAAAATGGACATTTTCGAGAGAGGAATTACTATTAAACTTGTGGCGAGATTCACACCAGCTCACACCATACACAACAAACATGTCGGCTAACATGGCCTTTAACATAACTCATGCCAACCAGCATGTATAACGCGACAGCAACAGCTGAAAAGATCTTAACACATGTGTGCAAAAAGATAAACGTAATCAGCAGGAAAAAATTAGCACTGGGCGGGCGCCCAGCATCCTCTACGGACTACGAGAAAAGGATTTACCGGTAGGTTATTAAAATCATATTTTCTCTTACGTCCTAGAGGATGCTGGGGTCCATTTTAGTACCATGGAGATGTACCAAAGCTCCCAGTATGGGCAGGAAAGTGCTAATGTTCCTGCAGAACTGACTGACCAAATTTTAGGTTGTCAGTAGCCAAGGTGTCAAACTTTTAAAACTTAGCAAACGTGTTTGCACCTGACTCAGCAGATTTGCAAAGCCGAGACACCATGGGCAGCCGCCCAGGACGAACCCACTTTCCTAGTAGAGTGGGCTTTTACCGAAGTCGGTAATGGCAATACTGCCATGGAATGAGCGTGCTGAATGGCACCCCTGATCCAGCGCGTAATAGTCTGCTTAGAAGCAGGACCTCCAATCTTTTTGGGGCCATAGAGGATAAACAAAGATTCTGTTTTCCTTATCCAAGCCGTTCTAGCAACATAAATCCTCAACGCTCTGATGACATCCAAGGATTTTGAGATGGCTGAGGTGTCTGAAGCCACTGGCACCACCACAGGTTGGGTGATATGAAAAGAAGACACAACCTTTGGAAGAAAGTGCTGACGTGTTCTCAGTTCATCCCTATCTTCAATAAATATTATGTAAGGACTCTTGTGTGAGAGAGCTCCTAACTCAGACACCCGTCTGCCTGAGGCCAAGGCCAACAGCATGGCCACTTTCCAAGTGAGAAACTTCAACTCTACATCTTGTAGAGGCTCAAACCAGTCCGATTTAAGGAACTGCAACACCACATGGTACCACAGGAGGCACAAAGGGAGGCTGGATGCGCAGAACCCCCTTCACGAACGTCTGGACCTCAGGAAGAGAAACCAATTGTTTCTGAAAGAAAACTGACAAGGACAAAATCTGAACCTTGATAGTTCCTAATCTCAATCCAGCATCCACACCCGCCTGTAGAAATAGGAGAAGTCATCCTAATTGAAACTCCACCGCAGGAGACTTCTTGGATTCTCACCAAAATACATATTTTCTCCAATTACGATGGTAATGTTTGGACATTACCCCTTTCCTGGCCAGAATAAGTGTGGGAATGACTTCATTGGAAATACCCTTACGAACCATGCCGTCAAACGCAGCCACGGTAAGTCCTGATAAACTAACGGCCCCTGCTGAAGTAGGTCCTCGCGAAGAGGAAGAGGTTGAGGATCTTCCAGTAATAACTCTTGAAGATCTGGATATCAAGCCCCAATGACTTGCCACCTCCGCAAAGACTTCTGGGTGGAGGCCCCATTCTCCTGGATGGAGATCGTGTCTGCTGAGGAAGTCTGCATCCCAGTTGTCTACTCCCGGCATGAAAATTGCCGACAGAGCTTTTGCATGTCTTTCTGCCCACCTCTTTGTCACCTCTGCCATTGCCGCTCTGCTTTTTGTTCCACCTTTACGGTTTATGTAAGCTACAGCCGTTACATTGTCTGACTGGATCTGTATGGGACGACCTTGAAGAAGGTGTGCCGCTTGATGAAGACTGTTGTACACAGCTCTCAACTCCAGAATGTTTATGTGAAGGCGAGTTTCTTGACTTGACCATCTTTCTTGGAAGCTTTCGCCTTGCGTGACTTCTCCCCATCCTCGGAGACTTGCATCCGTGGTCACCAGGATCCAGGCCTGAATCCCGAACCTGCGTCCCTCCAGGAGGTGAGACATTTGTAGCCACCACAGGAGCGAAATTCTGGCTTTTGCTGACAAGATTATCTTTTGATGCATGTGGAGATGCGACCCGGACCACTTGTCCAGTAGGTCCCACTGGAAGACCCTGGCATGGAATCGGCTATATTGTAGCGCCTCGTAAGCTGCTACCATTTTCCCCAACAGGCGAATGCACTGATGAATTGATACTGTTCTTGGTCTCAAAAGTTATTTGACCATGCTCTGGATCTCCTGAGCCTTTTCCACTGGTAGAAATACTCTCTGTACCTCGGTGTCCAGTATCATTCCCAAAAATTATAACCTCATCTTCGGTTCCAACTGAGATTTTGGAAAGTTGATGATCCAACCATGCTGTTGAAGTACCGTCAGGGATAACGCTATGTTTTGGATTAGCTTGTCCCTGGATCTCGCTTTTATGAGAAGATCGTCCAAGTATGGAATTATGTTGACTCCTTGTTTGCGAAGGAGAACCATCATCTTCGCCATCACCCTGGTGAATATTCTCAGAGCCGTGGAGAGCCCGAACGGTAATGTCTGGAATTGGTAGTGACAATCCTGAACTGCAAACCTCAGGTATGCTTGATGTGGTGGGTAAATGGGGACATGCAAGTAAGCATCCTTGATGTCCACTGACACCAGAAATTCCTTTTCTTCCAAGCTGGAAATTACCGCTCTCAAGGACTCTATCTTGAATTTGAATCTTTTCAAATAAAGATTCAGAGATTTTAGGTTTAAAATCAGTCTGACCGAGCCATCCGGCTTTGGTACTACAAACAGGCTTGAATAAAAACCTTGATTCCTTTGTTCGGCAGGAACTAAGGCAATTACTTTGTCTTGACATAATTTGTGTATTGCATTCAGGAACTGGTAAGACTGATTTGAAAAATCGGCATGGGGAAGGTCTTGAAACTCCAATTTGTAACCTTTGGATATTATCTGTAAAATCCAAGAATCCAGGTCTGAGCAAAACAAGACCTGGCTGAAAAATAGTAGACGTGCCCCCACCTGATCACACTCCCGCAGGGGAGCCCCAGCGTCATGCTGTGGCTTTTGCAGAAGTAGTTGCTGACTTCTACTCCTGGGAGCCTGAGGGTGTTGTAGGTTTTCTACCCTTTCCTCTCCCTTTTCCTGTGAAAAAAGGGGTACTTTTAGCCTTTTTGTACTTGTTGGGCCGAAAGGACTGCATAGTATGAGAATGATATACTTGTTTAGCCGGTGTAGCTGCCGACGGCAGAAATGCTGATTTGCCATATGTAGTAGTTGATATCATGGCATCTAGTTTCTCTCCAAAGAGGGCCTCACCATTGTAGGGGAGTGCCTCGATATTTCTTTTGGATTCTGCATCAGCATTCCATTGGCATATCCAAAGCGCCCTGCGGGCTGAAATCGCCATAGCAGATGCCCGTGAGCCCAGTAAGCCTACATCCTTCATAGCCTCAATCAAGTAACCTGCAGAATCTTTGATATGACCTTTTTCGACCGTGTTAATATTAACAATCAAGTTATCTGCCCATTTTTCCACTGTGTTACCTACCCATGCAGAACCAATTGTGGGCCTAAGCAACGTACCCGTAGCAACATAGATGGACTTTAAAGTTGTCTCTAATTTGCGGTCAGCAGGTTCTTTTAATGAAGCTGACCCTGGGGCAGGTAAAATGATTTTCTTTAACAACCTAGAGACTGAGGTGTCTATCATTGGGGGTGACTCCTACTTACGCCTATCCTCTTCAGGGAAAGGGTACGCTACCCGCAACCTTTTAGGGATAGCAAATTTCTTTTCCGGGTTAGCCCAGGATTCCTCAAAAAATGTATTTAAGTCCTTAGACGGAGAAAAGTCTCCATCTGTTTTTTATTTAATTTAAAATAATCTTTTTCCTCAGGTGGAGGTGTTGTGTCAGGAAATTCCAACACCTCTTTTATAGCGACTATCATACATTGACTGTTCTTAGCCAGTTTGGGGTCTACCCCCCTCAAATCCCCAGTGTCGACGTCAGTGTCGGAATCTGTGTCGGTGTCCCTTTGCATATTTTGGGCCAGGGACCTTTTCTGGGAACTGGAGAGGTCCCGAGTGGATGATGTGGAACAATCAGCAAATAGAGCATCTTCCACAGACTGTCTCCAATGCTTTTTCTGTTCCTCAGACTCAGAGAATTTCTTCGCTAGTTTAGCCATATTACTCTGCAGCTTTCTCACCCACACAGGCTCAGAACACTCTTGTGCCTCTAAAATGGGTTCCTCTGGGGAAGAGTTTTCTCTAGACATTGTACACGCGTGTACAGTCACACCACTCGCACACACACGGGAGCTAATGGGGACAGACCCCCAGTCCACACCACGCGCCCTATATGTATCGCATACAATGAATATACATATATACCAACACAACGCTTTATATACTGTACAATGTGAAGCCCGTAGACTTCAATAAATTATGTGCTCCCCTCCCCTCTATAACACCCTGGTACTTGTATCAGCGATGTGTGAGTAGAAGCAGCGTGCAGTATCAGCGCTCCGGCATCTCTGTGAGGAGAAAATGGCGCCAATTGAGTGTTACAAGCAATTCTGAGGAGAAGCCCCGTACCCTGTAATGGCGCGGTTCAGCCACAGTAACATTATATTTATACTGGCAGGGGTATGTACACCAGCAGCTCCCTTGTGTGTACTTTAATGCCAGTGAGAGTAAGGATTTATCATGTCCCTCAGAGCATGCCCACCCCCCCCCACCCCTGCGTGCTCTGTGCCCTGTGCTGGTACCTTTATGCCGCCATGATGACCGGAGGGCCCCTCTCTGCAGGTCTCTGGTAAATACTCACCAGCCTTCTGACTTCTGGCTCTGTTAGGGGGTGGCGGCAGTGCTGTGGGAGTGAGCAGCAGCCAGGGAAGGGCTGTGTTCAGTACCCTTAGAGAGCTAATGGTGTCCTGTCAGCAGAAGCAGAGCCATTAAACTAACTGAGAAGTTGGTTCCTACTTCCCCCCCCCTAAGTCCCACAAAGCAGGGAAGCTGTTGCCAGCAGCTTCCCTGTAAAATAAAAAACCTAACAAAGTCTTTTCCAGCAGAACTCTGTAGAGCTCCACTGGTGTGCATCCAGTCTCCCGGGCACATTTTCTAAACTGAGGTCTGGAGGAGGGGCATAGAGGGAGGAGCCAGTTCACACTGTTAAAAAGTCTTAACGTGCCGAAGGCTCCTGTGGAACCGTCTATACCCCATGGTACTAAAATGGACCCCAGCATCCTCTAGGACGTAAGAGAAATGCTGATTAAAAATCGGACTGCATACTAACAGCCAGGGGTGGATTGGGATCGAACACCAGCCTGGGAAATTTATGGAAGCAGCCCTAATGGGGGCGGAGTCTGTTGATGGGGAAGGGCCTGTCAAGAGGGCGGGGTCACTCCTCAGAGGTCCTGATTCTGAGATAGACACAGTTGAGGCCTCCTTTGCTTTACGTTATGCTAATGTTTACCTGTGACTTTATGCATATGCTACTACAATGCCCTCCCTGATGTACATCTGTACATCTGAAAATACAAGGACAAATATGCCCACTTTCAGTGTCTACTGACACTGCAGTCATGCCTTTAATTTACTTTTGATTTTATTGACTTTTCATTCTACAAACCCCTTTTTCTTTAACCTTATATGCTTCAAAGTACAGGGAGGGGGAGCACACACTACATACAGCATAGTACAGGGAAGGAGCACACACAAGTAGTGAAACACAGACACAAGGGACCAGCGCAGCAGAATCTGTCCCAGTGGCCAAGCCGCCCCTGATTTCATACATAACCACCACATTATTACCGGAATAGCACCACATTACACGAATAGCACCACATTACAAATATAGCACAGCACTACACATATAGCATCGCATTGCACAAATAGCGCCGCATAAAACAAATAGCACCACATTACAGGTATAGCACCACACTACACATATAGCAGTGCATTATACAACTAGCACCACATTACATGTATAGCACCTCATTACACAAGTAGCACCACATTACATACATAGCCACCACATTACATACGTAGCCACCGCATTACATATCTAGACACTGCATTACATACGTAGACACCACATTACATAAATAGGCCCATCATCATGGACAGACATTGGGCAGCTGCAGGGCTGAAGGACTTTGCATTAGAGATTGTCCCAGGGCTGTCTGTGAGTGCTGCCTGGTCAGCTGGTATCCTGAGAACAAGGTACATCCTGCTCCTGACCAGTCCCCAAACCATACACTGTGACCGGGGACGCGCTAACCCTTACACC
Organism: Pseudophryne corroboree; assembly: GCF_028390025.1. NCBI lineage: Eukaryota > Metazoa > Chordata > Amphibia > Anura > Myobatrachidae > Pseudophryne > Pseudophryne corroboree. The sequence goes on along the minus strand of NC_086451.1, from coordinate 271,474,881 downwards.
AATATGATAATGTAAATAATGTAATTAAAAATAACCTCTCTGCCGGGTCCCCTTCAGTGCTCAGTTGCCGCTCTGACCAGTTCAGTGAGTGTGTGAGAGCTAAGGTGGCGGCAGGTATAGTAGCTATGCTACTGCTCCCCGGTCGGGCTCATTGAAGAGACCTTTGGCCGGGGCCAGATAGAGGATGCTGCTAGGGCTGGTTAACTTTCTCCAGGTCCCCCATTGGTAGAACAGCTTCACCACTTTTCATGGCTAGCGGCACCTGTAAGTGCCTGCTAGCCTAACTTCCAGATTGCATTCCAATGAACCACAAGTACTGGAAGCAGTGTGAGCCAGCTACCCGCCCAGCCTGAGTGTGAATTGGACTGGTTGAGGTGGACATGGGACCGGCCCCTCAGAATCTGTCATGGTGTCCTAGTGGGCCAATCCACCCCTGCTAACAGCAACAAAGAGACTGCTTCAGTAACACTAATTGTGCATGGCGGACTAGTAGTTAAATAGAAGACTACTGGATTTGAATTGTTTTTATTGATATTATTGCTGTTTTGTAATGACTTATAACGTCTATTGTGAATTATTATTTTCATTAAAAAAAACCTATTTAAAAGCTCTTCTCCTTGTTTTATGATGCTTGTTTTTTTCTTATTGCTCACCAGCTAAAGTTTAGTTCTAGGCATCTGAGAATTAAAATGACCCCTTTCTGTATGATTACAATATCACCTGTGGATGGCATAAAACTAACTGACCTTCCAATAATAAATGCAACTTCACACATCATCATGACCTGGACAGATGGATGGATGAAGGCATGGCAATAGGATGGGGTATGCCACAAATACTTAATAGAGAGTTATATTTCAAATGGGGAAATCTCCCCAGATACCTCAGTTTGGGAAAATATGGCCTGTGTACCTGTATGTGGCCACACAACGGTATGTCAAAGAGCAACAGATGAGGGCCCTACACAAGAAAAATACATTATTATGACCAACAAAATTTTGGTTTGTGTACAGAATAACAAAAACATAAAATTGCCAACATGCCATTCACCACATGCAGAAGCAAAGAAAAGCTCAGGCCTTGGCCTGTATTTATGAATGGTGATTCTGCAACTGTCAGTGAGGCATCGTCTTCTGCCTCTCATGACAGTACAAGCCATTTTCACTCAGAATGAGGAAGAGGTGTAAAAAAAAATAAAAACCGTAAGATCAGTGATGATGAGGATTTTGTTTGTATAAGTGTAATTTTTACCCAAAGCCTGACAACACTTATCTGTAGCAGTTGTGAAGCCACATTAAGTAAATGTAGTAACCACAAATATCTAGGAACCCCCTCCCTGTTACTTCATTTGCAGCGAGTTCATAGAACATATTGTGGAAAATCAGAAAAGGGAGGCGCCGTGTTGAAGGGAGGCGCTGTCCTGCTCTGCAACCCCGCTGATGCTGGCAGCATGTAGCGCGGCTCTCTCCCCCATCCTTCCCCAGAGAGCAGCCTCAGCCCACACACAACGCTGAGCCGGGTATAATTTTTGGGGGGTGGCCTAATCATGGGAGGCGTGTCCATGCCCCCTTGTGAAAAAAGATTTTTTTTTTTTACTTTGGAGTGCCGAGCAGGGTGTAAGGGTCCGGGAGGGAGGGAAGGGGGGAAGCCCTGAGCCCATTTGAGGGGGGGTGTGATCACTTCCCCCCACTATCCAAATAGGCATTGGCTCAGCAGTAGCAGCAGCCTCACTGCAGCAGAGCACACTGCAGCATGTACTGTGCTGTGCTGCCAAGATGAGTGCTTATGCTGCTGCCCAGTAAGGAGGGAGGGGGTAGGGAGTGCGGTGGACCAGGGCCCCACCGGGCCCTCCATCAGTCCATGGCCCGAGTAATTAGTACCCATTCCCTCCCTCTCAGCATAACTGCCGACATCCTACAGAGCCGCTGCTGCAGGGGTAACGGCGCCTCTGAGAGACATGAGGAATAGAAGGCAAAGGAGGAGCAGCGCTGGAGTCGGGATCTCCTGCAGGTACTGGGGCAGTGCTGTGAAGGGAATGAGGGATGTACCTGGCATATGTATAGTGGGCTCTACCTGGCCGCATAATGCGTATAAGGTGCTCTCCTGTGTGGGTACTACTGTGCAGTGTAATGTGACTAATGGACGCTACTGTGCAGTGTAATGTGACTAACGGATGCTACTGTGCAGTGTAATGTGAATAATGGACGGTACTGTGCAGTGTACTGTGACTAACAGACGCTACTGTGCAGTGTAATGTGACTAATGGACGGTACTGTGCAGTGTAATGTGAATAATGGACGGTACTGTGCAGTGTAATGTGACTAATGGACGCTACTGTGCAGTGTAATGTGACTAATGGACGCTACTGTGCAGTGTAATGTGAATAACGGATGCTACTGTGCAGTGTAATGTGACTAACGGACGCTACTGTGCGGTGTAATGTGACTAATGGACGCTACTGTGCTGTGTAATGTGAATAACAGACGCTACTGTGCAGTGTAATGTGACTAACGGACGCTACTGTGTGGTGTAATGTGAATAACGGACGGTACTGTAAGGTGTAATGTGAATAACAGACACTACTGTGCGGTGTAATGTGAATAACGGATGCTACTGTGCGGTGTAATGTGAATAACGGATGGTACTTTAGGGTGCAATGTGAATAAGGGATGGTACTGTGCGGTGTAATGTGAACAACAGACGGTACTGTGAGGTCTAATGTGAATAACAGACACTACTGTGCGGTGTAATGTGATTAACAGACACTGCTGTGTAGTGTAATGTGATTAACAGACACTACTGTGTGGTGTAATGTGAGTAATGGACACTACTGTGAGGTGTAATGTGAATAACGGTCATTAATTGTGCGGTGTAATGTGAATAACGGTCATTAATTGTGCGGTGTAATGTGAATAACGGATGGTACTGTGCGGTGTAATGTGAATAACGGACACTACTGTGTGATGTAATGTGATTAAAAGACACTACTGTGTGGTGTAATGTGAGTAACGGACACTACTGTGGGGTGTAATGTGAATAACGGTCATTACTGTGTGGTGTAATGTGAATAATGGATGGTACTGTGCGGTGTAATGTGAATAACGGACACTACTGTGTGGTGTAATGTGAATGACAGACGCTACTGTGCGGTGTAATGTGAATAACGGATGCTACTGTGCGGTGTAATGTGAATAACGGACGGTACTGTGAGGTGTAATGTGAATAACGGACGGTACTGTGCGGTGTAATGGGAATAACGGACGGTACTGTGCGGTGTAATGTGAATAACAGATGGTACTGTGCGGTGTAATGAGAATAACGGACGGTACTGTGAGGTGTAATGTGAATAACGGTCACTACTGTGCGGTGTAATGTGAATTAGTACTATTCTGTGGCCCCTATATTTTTGTGCACGCCTACGGCGCGCACTGGCCCTATATTTGGTGTGGCGGGCAGCAAATTAAATATTAAAAACACATATACAATGTCCAATAGAATGGAGGGGCACTCTTCCAGTAATAATTTCTTCAACAGGTTCACTTTCACAGTTACTTTATTTAATTCGAAATCAGGCTTATTGTTGTCGACGTTTCGATCCAGTTTTCTGAATCTTTATCAAGACAAGCTTCCATGATGACAATTTTTAAACATCATACAATAGTGCTTCCACAACAAAAATATATCAGCTCAGCAATGGGCTCTCAGTTGGTTAAAGGCAGTTCAGAGTAGTTCTATACAACATATCCAAATATAGTAAAACCAATCTCAGCCAACACGCTCATATAGAGATTTAGTAGAGACATCATTGCAACGGCTGTCCCATCTGCCTCCACACCAATAGCCCGGTGATGGTCCATTGAAATACAGGTGGCCCCTACACCATTTTCCCCCCATACATCCTGAACCAACACTGTCTCAAAATGCCCGATGTTGGTAATGCTTTAGGTGGGAGGGATCCCACATATTTTTTTTCTGTTTTTTTTTTTAACTTTCACTACTTTTGCACAAAGAAGCACTGCACAGATCAAACTGATCTTGGCAGGCTTCTCAAAACAAGCTGCTCAGGGGGACATCTATTTCAAAAGTATATTTTGGACGAGTTTGCACAATTCACGGGTGTGTTTGTAAACACAAATCTTTGTAAATTTCTGTGAAATATTCTTTTCTATTGACAGAGTCGGCCCTAGGCATAGGCAAACCAGGCAAATGCCTAGGACTTTTGGAATGGCTAGGGGCACAAGCAGCTTCTGTTGATTAAAATGATATGTGGCATGCCTATATTCTTTGTGTGACTGCAGCTGTATCTGCATGCGAAATGCTATGTTACAGTGTATTCCTGGAAATCACTGACGCATCGCCTTTCGTATGGAGGTACAGCCACAGTCGCACACATAATATATGCATGCCATATATCATTTTAATCAGTAGAAGCTGATTGTGCATTCCAAGTCACATAGCAATGCAAATAAGATGCATTTTTCAGAAAAAAAAGCATTCGACGTTAGCAGTGCTGGCTGGGAGCTTCCAGTTGACTCACTCCAGGCATCTCCTGCTGCGTGGCATATTGAGGCAAGATGTACTGTATGAGGACACATCCATATACAAGCAGAGGTCACAGTGTTGGTGGCTGTGTGCAGGTGGGATGGTTGTGCAATATTATTTGGCATACTGTATGTGTAAGGGGCATTATGTGTGTCATGTGTATAAGTGCATTAATAATGTGCAGCATACAGTATGTGTAAGGGGGACTATGTGTGTCATTATGTGTATTAGGGCATTAATAATGTGTGGCATATGTCTACGACACATTATGTGTGTAAGGGCATTAATAATGTGTGGCATATGTGTAAGGGACATTATGTGTATAAGGGAATTAATAATGTGTGGCATATGTGAAAAGGACATTATGTGTATAAGGGCATTAATAAAGGTTGGTATAATGTGTAAGGCGCATTATGTTTATAAGGACATTAATAATGTGTGTCATATGTGTAAGGGGCATTACTGTGTGGTATTATGTGTATAAAGGCATTACTAATATGTGGTATTATGTGTAAAAGGTGCTCTACCATGTGACATAACATATAGAAAGGGCACTACTGTGTGGTCTAATGTGAATAAAGAGCAACGTGGTGTGGTGTAATGTGAATAAGGGGCACTACTGTGAGGAGTAATGTATATAAGGTAAAGTGGTACTACTGTGTGATGTAATATGAATAAGGAACACTATCGCATGATATAATGTGAATAACATTGCACTACTGGTGGCATAATTTGAATTGGGGGTACTATTATGTGGCCATACCCTTTCCCAGCAAGAACATGCCCCTTTTTGGGCTGCGCACTGATTGTTCGTATTTAAAATATAAGTGGTAGGAGCACCAAAATAAGGACTGCTATTGGTGAGTGATGATGGTGCTGGGAAAGGAGTGCAGGGTCAGCAGTGCTATGAGACACCAGCCAAATTCTTGCCTAGGGCATCATAATGGTTAGGGCCAGCTCTGCCTATGGAAAGTATCTCTGTGTTTGGTTGATAGTGTACTTGATCATATTTGTGATTTCACCAGTTTTTTTAAGTTCTGTTTGATGCAGCACTCCAGTCTTTTGGCATTAGCAGATTCCTGAGTTTGTAAATTATCCAAATACTCCTGAGATTATAAACCCGGGCAAAAACAGACCTTAGTAAATATTCCCCTATTTGTCTCACTACAACTATTATTATATTAATATTTATTGAAAAAAAAGTATTTTAGAAAAATTAAGACTTCTTACACTAATTTTTTTTTTATATGTGGAGATTAATAAGAATAATTAGGAAATCTGCTTATTTGCCCTACAGTATTTTATTTCATGGCACCATAATTTGTTATTCATTTTTTCAAAACTGATTGCATCGAAAGTGTTATTAACTTCATGTTGTTTTTGGCACCAGACCTAATTTTTTGGGCAAACACAAATAGTATGTGAGCTTACAAGGTTACTGAGTTTAAAGAAAGCAAAACAGTGAGACAAGTGTTCTATTGAAGAGCACTCACATATTGAAAAGAGAATCACGTATAAGGCAAATATCAGACTACTTGGATTCCTGAGATCATAAATTAAAGAAACAAACAAAATATTACTTTTATTGGAGTTTTAAATCTCAATACAGCACATGAAATATAAAATGATATAATGAAAATATTTAAAAAAAATATTAAAATTAAAGCTGCTGTCTCATTTATTTTTCTTGTTTACTGTATAATATCATAGGCTGATTCAGGGATGGGGAGCCCAAAGGCATGTGCCCACCCTGTCATTTAGTAGAATTGTTTTATTTTTAAAGTGCAACATGTGGCCCCTCCTTGGGCCACTCCGTCACTTATTGTTCTGTAGGGATGGCCATCAACCATCGATGATTACAAATCTTTGATGGTTGATGGCCGATGGCCGATGTCAAATAGCTTTGCCATTGATGGAAGAGAATCAGTGGTTCTCTACCATCAATGGTAGAGACACCATGTTGTTTCTCCCCCCTATTTAATGCCGGGTATGGAGCCCAGTTCCGCCCCACGATGGACCCAATAAACCCCACCCCCAGGCTCTAAATTGGTCAGCAACTTATTAATCTATAGCACAGATATGCCAGTTATGACAATAGGTACCTTAAAATGCTCAAACCAATGCAGCCTTGCACACCAATATAAAAGAGTCTACATCTTAATTCTGACCAGAACATACAGACAGCAGTAATAATGGGTTAATGGAGCTACTCCCCTGTAATTTTCTGTGTTATGTTTTCCAGGTGGACCATATTTCAAAATCACATATACAGTATAAGGAAAGAAAAACACAATGCAAAATGGTGTAATACTGTTTGAACAATATATACAACAATATCCACTGTGTATATATACAATAATTAAAGTCCGTAAATATAATCCACAACCCTGAGGTATAAATTAATGGGATTACCTCCCACTCAAAGCACTCACAATTGGAGGCTGATAATTAGGAATATTAAGAGTACATCCACATTCAGGTCTGTACCACCACCCAGAATATGAAGATTATTGAGTTTGCACACAACACAGAACACAGAACACTCATGGTGTTACAATTGGATTTAGGCTTGTAGTATGGTCTTTACACAAAAAAGCTCCAGAACCACTTAAAAATCACAATTTGTGGCACAGATTTATTGAAAGAGCCAAAATAAAAACAAAAACAAACAAACATGTATGGTACAAAGTGGAAAAATTATAAAAACAGGTAAGTGATAATCATACCCAAACAGGAATAGAATTAGAGATGAGCAGGTTCGGTTCCTCGAGATCCGAACCCCCCCGAACTTCACCCAATTTACACGGTTCTGAGGCAGCCTCGGATCTTCCCGCCTTACTCGGTTAACCCGAACGAGGCCGCTGTCGGATTCTCGCGAGATTCGTATTCTATATAAAGAGCCACGCGTCGCCGCCATTTTCACTCGTGCATTGGAGATTGAACGGAGAGGACGTGGCTGTGTTCTCTCCCTGAAAAGCTCAGTAATCTGTGCTCAGTGTGCTGCAAATATCTGTGCTCAGTGTGCTTAAAATATCTGTGCTCAGTGTGCTGAAAATATCTACGTTCTCTGCCTGAAAACACTCCATATCTGTGCTCAGTGTGCTGCAAATATCTGTGTTCAGTGTACTTTATTGTGGGGACTGGGGACCACCAATATATAATTAATTATACTTATAGTAGTACAGTACAGCAGGCCATTGCTGTATCTTGCAGCTCTGTGTCACTGCAAGTATTCATCCCATATCTGTGCTGCATTTTTGTGAGCAGTATATATAGTATTACAGTGCAGAATTTTGGTGACCCAACAGTATATAGTTGTGTACAGTAGGCCATTGCTGTATCTTGCAGCTCTGTGTCACTGCAAGTATCCATTCCATATCTGTGCAGCATTTTTGTGAGCAGTATATATAGTATTACAATGCAGCATTTTGGTGACCCAACAGTATATAGTTGTGTACAGTAGGCCATTGCTGTATCTTGCAGCTCTGTGTCACTGCAAGTATCCATTCCATATCTGTGCTGCATTTTTGTGAGCAGTATATAGTATTACAGTGCAGCATTTTGGTGGCCCAACAGTATATAGTTGTGTGCAGTAGGCAATTGCTGTATCTTGCAGCTCTGTGTCACTGCAAGTATCCATTCCATATCTGTGCTGCATTTTTGTGAGCAGTATATAGTATTACAGTGCAGCATTTTGTGACCCAACAGTATATAGTTGTGTACAGTAGGCAATTGCTGTATCTTGCAGCTCTGTGTCACTGCAAGTATCCATTCCATATCTGTGCTGCATTTTTGTGAGCAGTATATAGTATTACAGTGCAGCATTTTGGTGACCCAACAGTATATAGTTGTGTACAGTAGGCCATTGCTGTATCTTGCAGCTCTGTGTCACTGCAAGTGTCCATTCCATATCTGTGCTGCATTTTTGTGAGCAGTATATAGTATTACAGTGCAGCATTTTGGTGACCCAACAGTATATACTGTAGTTGTGTACAGTAGGCCATTGCTGTATCTTGCAGCTCTGTGTCACTGCAAGTATCCATCCATTCCATTTTCTTCCAGTGATTTGGACCAATAATACCATTGATTATAATGAATTATTCCAGTGATTTTGTCATTTTCTTTCAGTGATTTGGACCAATAATACCATTGATTAGAACGAATAATTCCAATGATTTTGTCATTTTCTTCCAGTGATTTGGACCAATAATACCATTGATTAGAATTAATAATTCCAGTGATTTTGTCATTTTCTTCCAGTGATTTGGACCAATAATACCATTGATTAGAACGAATAATTCCTGTGATATTGATGTGTTTGTGTCGCTTAGCTTAGCCGTCCAGCGACCACAGTGCACCTCTTTTTCTCTTTTCTTTGCATCATGTGCTGTTTGGGGCCAATTTTTTTAAGTGCCATCCTGTCTGACACTGCAGTGCCACTCCTAGTTGGGACAGGTGTTTGTGCCGCCCTCTTGGGTCGCTTTGCCTAGTCATCCAGCGACCTCGGTGCAAATTTTAGGACTAAAAATAGTATTGTGGGGTGTGAGGTGTTCAGAATAGATTGGAAATTAGTGGAAATTGTGGTTATTGAGGTTAATAATACTTTAGGATCAAAATTACCCCTCAAATGCTATGATTTAAGCTGTTTTTGAGGGGTTTTTGAAAAAAAAAAAACACCCGAATCCGACAAAAAATTTTCAGGGAGGTGTTGCCAAAACGCGTCCGAATCCAAAACACGGCCGCGGAACCGAATCCAAAACCAAAACCCGAAAAATTTCCGGTGCACATCTCTAAATAGAATATCAATAAAAAGATGGTGAAGATGGTAAATATGGATCCCCAAAGTTGCACCAAGTCTGTTCTGGAAAAATGTGTACAGTCCACAGATGTAGCCAGCATTCCACACCAACACGTTTCAAACCCTCTGGTTCTCTTTCAAGATGTGGATTTAATTTTGAAATGCCTGATTATCACCCATGTAACATATATTATATAATCAGGCATGGCTGATTTTCACACATGCGCGTCCTAGACTGCACGATAACTAATACAACTGGAGCCCTACATTACATGACACAGGACTCTGTGATCCTGTAGCTTAGCAACAAAGATAACATACAGTACACACCTCCAGTCTTTGCATGCGCATTCCTAACTGCACAATACCTAATGCACCTGGAAGCCCACATCATAAGACACGGGACTCTGTGATATTGTTGCTTAGTAACAAAGGCAACATACACACACCTCTAGCCAACAGATGTCTGCTGACATCAAAACCGGAAGTCATTTGATACCTAACTCGGCTCTCTGATTGATATATACATTCCACACAGGAAGTAGTGATCTCTCCCCTTCCTCAATTAGGGAACTTCTGGGGGCTTTATAAAGGCTGTAACCAGTGTCTCACTTCACAGTGAACAAGCAATTCCAGTGGTAAAATGGCTGTCTGGAACCAGGGAACTGGACTGTGCACAGCCTGATCGCTACACTGTCCTCCTAGTATCATATATATTGCTCATTTGGGCATACTTGGAATTTTTTGCAGACATAGGGGTAAATTTACTAAGATGGGAGTTCTATTTAAGATGGGATGTTGCCCATAGCAACCAATCAGATTCTACTTCTCATTTTTCTAGCACCTTCTAGAAGATAATTCCTGGAATCTGATTGTTTTCTATGGGCAACATCCCATCTTAAATAGAACTCCCATCTTAGTAAATTTGCCCCATAGACTCTTTTTTTCCTGCATAATTATATGCTACTAAATGTTTGCTATGTAATTTCTGCTTCAATTGAGAAATACATGTTTTCTTGATTTACCTGTCTGATTCTACCTGCCTATTTGGGCTCCTTTATAACCTACAAAATGACACTTGCTAAATCTATCTGCATGATTGCCTTATTACATCACCTGCATATCTATATGTCATCTAATAATTGCTGTATACCTTCTGCTTGAATTCAAAATACCGTACATGTTTTCTTGATTTACCTATATGATTTATCTGACCACTTGTGCATCAGAATTATTGATTATATTAGACCAGTGCAACCTCCCTGCATGAACACATTATCATGTTCTTATATAATATGATTGTAATTAGCAACGCACAATGGGGGTAATTCCAAATTGATCGCAGCAGGAATTTTGTTAGCAGTTGGGCAAAACCATGGGGGGTAATTCCAAGTTGATCGCAGCAGGAATTCTGTTAGCAACTGGGCAAAACCATGCGCACTGCAGGGGAGGCAGATATAACATGTGCAGAGAGAGTTAGATTTGGGTGTGGTGTGTTCAATCTGCAATCTAATGTGCAGTGTAAAAATAAAGCAGCCAGTATTTTACCCTGCACAGAAATAAAATAACCCACCCAAATCTAACTCTCTTTGCAAATGTTATATCTGCCACACCTGCAGTGCACATGGTTTTGCCCAACTGCTAAAAAATTTCCTGCTGCGATCAACTTGGAATTACTCCCCATGTGCACTGCAGGGGAGGCAGATTTAACATAGGCAGGGAGAGTTATAGGCCCTACACACTGGCCGATTTTCTGAAAGATATGAACGATCTCGTTCATAAATGAACAAGAACTCGTTCATATCTTTCAGTGTGGAGACTCCAGCGATGAACGATGCGCGTCCCCGCGCTCGTTCATCGCTGGTCTCCCGTCGGCTGTGCATGCAGGCCAATATGGACGATCTCGTCCATATTTGCCTGCACTTCAATGCAGCCGCGTGACGGGGGGAGTGAAGAAACTTCACTCCCCCCGTCACTGCCCCCCCCGCCGCCGGGTCGCTCGTCGGCCGTATCGGCCGTCGGGCACCTCGGCGGCGCATCGTGATATGTGTAGGGCCCCTTAGATTTGGGTGTGGTGTGTTCAATCTGCAATCTAATTTGCAGTGTAATAATAAAGAAGTCAGTATTTATTTAACCTGCACAGAAACAAAATAACCCACCAAAATCTAACTCTTTCTGCACATGTTATATCTGCCTCCCCTGCAGTGCACATGGTTTTGCCCAACTGCTAACAAAATTCCTGCTGCGATCAACTTGGAATTACCCCCAATAATACTCAGTGTCTCCTACACATGTTTGGCATCCCACCCACTGCACACAAGCACCAACATGCATTTGGGCATATAGAATTTCTACACTCTTGCTTTCAATGGGAATCCACCTTTGAGATCTCTTATCATTCGTCCTCTATGTGATCATTCACACAATCATATATGATGACTGACAGCAAAAGCAATGTTGTTTAACACATTCCAATGCCCACCCTCCCTGGCATTTATACTACTCTCTGCTTCCATATACAGTAATCTCTCATCTAGGGTGTCATTTGCAATGCAAATGTAACAGGGATTCTGAGCACACAATGGGGGTAATTCAGAGTTGATCGCAGCAGCAAATTTGTTAGCAGTTGGGAAAAACCATGGCCCTCATTCCGAGTTGTTCGCTCTGTAATTTTCTTCGCATCGCAGCGATTTTCCGCTAACTGCGCATGCGCAATGTTCGCACTGCGACTGCGCCAAGTAAATTTGCTATGCAGTTAGGAATTTTACTCACGGCATTACAAGGTTTTTTCTTCGTTCTGGTGATTGTAATGTGATTGACAGGAAGTGGGTGTTTCTGGGCGGAAACTGGCCGTTTTAAGGGTGTGTGTGAAAAAACGCTGCCGTTTCTGGGAAAAACGCGGGAGTGTCTGAAGAAACGGGGGAGTGACTGGGCGAACGCTGGGAGTGTTTGTGACGTCAAACCAGGAACGAAACTGACTGAACTGATCGCAGTTGCCGAGTAAGTGTGGAGCTACTCAGAAACTGCTAAGAACTGTCTATTCGCAATTCTGCTAATCTTTCGTTCGCAATTTTACTATGCTAAGATTCACTCCCAGTAGGCGGCGGCTTAGCGTGTGCAAAGCTGCTAAAAGCAGCTTGCGAGCGAACAACTCGGAATGACCACCCATGTGCACTGCAGGGGGGAAGATATAACATGTGCAGAGAGAGTTACATTTGGATGGGTTGTGTTCAAACTGAAATCTAAATTGCAGTCTAAAAATAATGCAGCCAGTATTTACTCTGCACAGAAACAAAATGACCATCCCAAATCTAACTCTATCTGCACATGTTACATCTGCCCCACCTGCAGTGCACATGGGCCCTCATTCCGAGTTGTTCGCTCGCAAGCTGCTTTTAGCAGCTTTGCACACGCTAAGCCGCCGCCTACTGGGAGTGAATCTTAGCATAGTAAAATTGCGAACGAAAGATTAATCCTCAACCATTCTTTCAATGGTGACAGCATCATATTCAGTGACAGTAGACATGTCAGTAATCTTTGGCAGCTCCTATAGTCTGGACCAGATGTCAAAACTAGCTCCTGACTGGCCTGCATCACTACCTTTGAGTGGGCTAGTAAATTTTATCCTTTTCCTTGCAGCCCCAGTTGCAGGAGAAAATGAAGGAGGAGCTGTTGCTGGGTCACATTCCACTTGAGTTGACAATTTTCTCACCAGCAGGTCTTTGCACCTCTGCAGACTTGTGTCTGCCAGAAAGAGAGATACAACATAGACTTTAAACCTAGGATCGAGCATGGTGGCCAAAATGTAGTGCTCTGATTTCAACAGATTGACCACTCTTGAATCCTGGAAAAGTGAATGAAGGGCTCCATCCACAAGTCCCACATACTTAGCGGAATTGTTCCGTCTTAGTTCCTCCTTCAATTTCTTCATCTGCTTCTGCAAAAGACTGTTGAGGGGAATGACCTGACTCAAGCTTGCAGTGTCTGAACTGACTTCATGTGTGGCAAGTTCGAAGGGTAGGAAAACCTTGCACAAGATGGAAATCATTCTCCACTGTGCTTGAGTCAGGTGAATTCCCCCTCCTTTGCCTATATTGTAGGTGGATGTACAGATGGGTCCACGGTTATCTTGGCTAGTTTGCTGCGCCTAGGCACTACATGGTTTATTAACATAAACCCTTCATCTGTTGTTCTCAGTTGCAATACAATACAGAGAAAAATACAGCAGGGGATTAAGTCATTACAGCAGGGGTTTAAGTCTGACAGTCCAGTCTCAGTTAATCCTATTAAAGGTCAAGATAAACATGGACCTATCTGTATAGGTTTGAATGGCCTTTTGCTGCTCCTCCATCCTCTGAAGGATATAGAGTGTTAAATTCCACCTCGTTACCACCTCTTGCTTCAGGTGATGGCACGGAAGGTTCAGGAGTGTTTGCTGGTGCTCCAGTCTTCGGAACGCGGTGGCTGAATGTCGAAAGTGGCCCACAATTTTTCGGGCCACCGACAGCATCTCCTGCACGCCCATCTCATTTTAAAAAAAATTCTGCACCACCAAATTAACTGTATGTGCAAAACATGAGACGTGCTGGAATTTGCCCATATGTAATGCACGCACAATATTGGTGGTGTTGTCCGATATCACAAATCCCCAGGAGAGTCTAATTGGGGTAAGCCATTGTGCGATGATGTCCCTCAGTTTCCGTAAGAGGTTGTCAGCAGTGTGCCTCTTAGGGAAAGCGGTGATACATAGCGTTGCCTGCCTAGGAACGAGTTGGTGTTTGTGAGATGCTGCTACTGGTGTCCCTGCTGTTGTTGTTGCTGCGGGAGGCAATACATCTACCCAGTAAGCTGTCACAGTCATATAGCCCTTAGTATGCCCTGTTCCACTTGTCTACATGTCCGTGGTTAAGTGGACAGTGGGTACAACTGCACTTTTTAGGACACTGAGGACACTTTTTCTGACGTCTCTGTACATTCTTGGTATCGCCTGCCTAGTGAAGTGGAACCTAGATGGGATTTGGTACTGGGGGACACTACCTCCATCAATTCTCTGAGTCCCACTGAACTAATGGTGGATACTAGATGCATGTCTAACACCAACATAGCTGTCAAGGCCTGAATTATCCGCTTTGCAACAGGATGACTGCTGTCATATTATCCAGGGCTACAGCATTTAATATATTGACATTAAGTATCTGGGAGTTGTACGAAATATAGTTGATAATTGGTATGAAACCATTACTCCAGCTGGTGCATTATAATGTGCACAGCTAAACACAGAATACATGTTGAACCCGATGGGCATTTCACTTCTTTTCAACCTCAACAACTATGTTACTATGTTACTATATTTCATCTTCCTCACAAAGGACTGTTGGACAGTCAATTGCTTAGTTGAAGTAGTACAAGTGGTCTTCCAGTTTCCCCTCTGGCATAACAATCAACTCCCAGCAGCAACAACAGCAGAGACAGCAACAGCAGCAGTATGCGTACCACTCAAGGATCCTCCGGAGGAATCCCGGTTAGGAGAGGACTCGTCAGTCTTGCCAGAGACATGGCCTGCAGGACTACTGATGTTCCTGACTGAGGAGGAAGTTGACATTGAGGGAGTTGGTGGTGTGGCTTGAAGGAGCTTGGGTACAAGCGGAAGAAGGGATTAGGTGTCAGTGGACTGCTTATGCTGAGTGCTCTTACCCAAAGTTTCACAACTTGACACTGACTTCTGATGAATGCGCTGCAGGTGACGTATAAGGGAGGATATTCCTAGGTGGTTAACGTCCTTACCCCTACTTATTACAGATTGACAAAGGCAATACACGGCTTGACACATGTTGTCCGGAATTGTGGAGAAATGTGGTATTTTGCCCAGGCGTCACAATGGGCTTATTCATCTCACAGACAACAGGTGTCTCCCCAGGTGCCTGATTTAAACAAACCACATCACCATCAGAATCATCCTCATCAACTTCCTTCTCATCCTTGTGTACTTCAACAGTCACATCTTCAATTTGAATATCAGAAACTGGACTGTGGGTGCTCCTTCCAGCACTTGCAGAGGGTGTGCAAATGGTGGAAGGAGCCACCTCTTCCTGTCCAGTGTTGGGAAGGTCAGGCATTGCAACCACCAACACACTTGGACTCTCCTTGGAGATTTGTGATACCATCTTAGAACGCACAGTTCTTTGCTGTGCTTTTGCCAGCTTAACTCTATTCATTTTTCTAGCGCGAGTATGAGGGCTTCAATCATCATGTGAAGCTAAACCACTAGTCATGAACATAGGCCAGGGCCTTAGCCATTCCTTAACACTCCGTGTTGTAAATGGCATATTGGCAAGTTTATGTTTTTCCTCAGACCATTTAAATTTATTTTTTGGGTCATTTTACTGAACTTTGGCTTTTAGAATTTTGCATGCCCTCTACTATGACATTGGGCATCAGCCTTAGCAGACGACGTTGATAGCATTTCATCATCTATGTCATGACTAGTGGCAGCAGCTTCAGCACTAGGAGGAAGTGGTTATTGATCTTTCCCGATTTTATCTTCCAAATTTTTGTTCTCCATTATTTTTCTGTAGTTAAAAAATTAGATTTGGATTAAATGTTAATAACCCCTTTATTTGGAGTAAATAATATACAGCACAGGACACTACCACTGGTCTGATGCAGGACAACACAGCGACACTGTATGGGACTTAATATACAGCAGCACTGGACATATGGTAGCAGAGGACACCACCACTGTGACTGATCACTGGACTGACTGATGCACAGTACACTACCACTGGTCTGATGCTGGACAACACAGCGACATTGTAAGAGACTTATACAGCTGCACTGGACATATGGCAGCAGTGGACACCACCACTGTGACTGATCACTGGACTGACTGATGTATAGGACACTACCACTAGTCTGATGCAGGACAACTCAGCAATACTGTAAGAGACTTATACAGCAGCGCTGGACATATGGCAGCAGAGGACACCACCACTGTGACTGGTCACTGGACTGATTGATGCAGCTTAGACACTACACTGGACTGAGAAGCACAAAACAGCACAATAATCACTACACCACTTTCCCGCCTGCACAGACACTAAGGACGGAGATACATCCTCTCACTACACTCTCCAGGACTGGAGTGAAAATGCCAGTGATGCGCGGCTCCTTATATATCCAAACCCTGCGAGAATCTGACAGTGGGATGATGAAGTTTTGCCTCATTCTGGTTTCCGAGTCATGCGGGAAAACCCGAGCCGGACTGAAGACGTGAAGTTCGGTAGAGTTCGGTTCTCTGAGTACCAAACCCGCTCATCTCTATTTGAAGTAGTACAAGTGGTCTTCCTTCTTCCCTTCTGGGATGATGATCGACTCCAAGCAGCAACAACAGCAGCGGCAGCAGCAGCAGCAGCACTAGGCGTACCACTCCAGAATTCTCCGGAGGAATCCCGGTTAGGAGAGGACTCGTCAGTCATGCCAGTGACATGGCCTGCAGGACTACTGATGTTCCTGACTGAGGAGGAAATTGACATTGAGGTTGTTGGTGGTGTGGCTTGATTGAAAGAGCTTGGGTACAAGAGGAAGAAGGGATTTAGGTGTCAGTGGACTGCTTACGCTCTTACCCAAAGTTTCTGGACTTGACAATTACTTCTGATGAATGTGCTGCAGGTGACATATAAGGGGGGATGTTCCGATGCGGTTAACGTCCTTACCCCTACTTATTACGGACTGACAAAGGCAACACACGGCTTGACACCTGTTTTCCAGATTTGTGGAGAAATAATTCCACTCCGAAGAGGTGGCTTTTTTGTTTTTTTGCCCAGTCATGACAATGGGCTTTCTCATCCCATGGACAACAACTGTCTCACCTGGTGTCTGATTTAAACAAACCACTTCACCATCAGAATCCTTCTCGTCAACTTCCTCCACAGCGCCAGCAACACCCATATCCTCATCCTGGTGTACTTCAACAGTGACATCTTCAATTTGAATATCAGAAACTGGACTGTGAGTGCTCCTTCCAGCACTTGCAGAGGGCGTTCAAAATGGTGGAAGGTGCCACCTCTTCCCGTCAAGTGTTGGGAAGGTCAGGCATTGCAACCGCCGACACACTTCTCCTTGGGGATTTGTGATACCATCTTAGAACGTACAGTTCTTTGATGTGCTTTTGCCAGCTTAACTCTTATCATTTTTCTAGCAGGAGGAAGAGGGCTTCCATCGTCATGTGATGCTGAACTGCTAGTCATGAACAAAGGCCAAGGCCTTAGACGTTCCTTGCTACTCCATAACGTAAATGGCATATTGGCAAGTTTACATTTCTCCTCAGACCATTTAAATAAAAAATTTTGGGTAATTTTACTGAACTTTGGCTTTTAGAATTTTACATGCCCTCTACTATGACATTGGGCACTGGCCTTGGCAGACAATGTTGATGGCATTTCATCGTCTCTGTCATGACTAGTGGCAGAAGCTTCAGCACTAGGAGGAAGTGTTTATTGATCTTTCCTTATTTTATCCTCCAAAATTTTGTTCTCCACTATATTTTTCTGGAGTTATATAGCAATATGTGGCACAGGAGAGCGTGCCCCTACACCACACAGGACAAACCCTGTAAAAAAATATTTGGAATAAATAATATACAGCACAGAAAAATGGAGTGTACCTGTGCCAGTGCTGGCTGTGATAAATATATACAAAAGACGGTTTGCTTCAAATCAAGTTTACAATTTATTAACATAACACATATTTAAAACCACAGGAATCGATTCCTATTAATGCTAATAGCAGCAATCTCAGATAATGACACCTCCCTGAATGGAATCACTAATGTAGATCCACTCTCGTATGTACAAATTGTCAACTCCTTATTGGTTAGGACAGTTTTCAAAATGCTTTCACTGTATAGCAATCATATTTACCGGATCCACAGAATGATAACACTTGATGGCATCAGCTTTAGGAAAAGTCCATTTAGAGCTGCAGGGGTGGACCAGAATGATGTTAAATGTAAATTTTTCCAGTGATAGGAGAGTGTCCATAAATGGCCAAAGGTTGACAAGGTTCCAATAGGTACAAAAGGTGGAGTGGAGTCCAGGCAGGTGTCTGGTGATGTGCTTAACACGTTTCACTGGCAACAATAACATCCAGCTTCCTCAGGAGCAATATACAGCACTGGATGGCACCACTGGACTTATATGGCAGCACCACTGGACTGGACTTATACGGCAGTACCCCTGGACTTATACGGCAGTACCCCTGGACTTATACGGCAGCAGCACTGGACTTATATGGCAGTACCACAGGACTGGAATTATATGGCAGTACCCCTGGACTTATACGGCCGTACCCCTGGACTTGTACGGCAGCACCACTGGACTTATACGGAAGCACCACTGGACTGGATTTATACGGCAGAACCTCTGGACTTATGGCAGCACAGGACACCACCTCTGGACTTATGGCTGCACAGGACACCACCACTGGACTGATGCACCACAAGACAGCACCACTGGACTGGACTTACACAGCAGCACCACTGGAATTATGGCAGCACAGAAAACCACCACTGGACTGATGCAGCACAAGACAGCACCACTGCACTGGACTGGACTTATACAGCAGCACCAATGGAATTATGGCAGTACAGGACAGCACCACTGGACTGATGCAGCAAAAGACAGCACTGGAATTACACAAAAGAGCAGGTTGCCACCCCACATGCCATACCACTTTCCCGCACAAACACTGAGGAGACACGTCCTCTCGCTACACTCTCCAGGACTGGAGGGAAAATGGTGGTGACATGCGGCTCCTTATATGGTATACAAAACCTTTGAGAATCCGACAGCAGGATGATGACATTTTGCCTCCTTTTGGTTTCCGAGTCTGGCGGGAAAACCCGAGCCGGACTCAGATCCGGGCTCGGGACATGATGTTTGAGGGGTTCGGTTCCCAGGGAACCGAACCCGCTCATTCCTAATTATATCATTCTGACACAGAAAGCAGTAGTAGTTGAGAAACCCTCAACCTGAGCTTTTACTCTATCCTCTCCACCATAAGGCAGCCCTGCACATTTTCCCTCACCATCCCTATTTACAGAGCACACACTTATTACCTGCTATTCCATCAATAGGTATAGATATATCCTGTCCTCCATACAGACAATCAAGCATCAAGCCATACTGTACCTCCCAACATGACACTCTTCTGGAGGGATGGAATGATCTGCTTCTGGACTTTTCTCCTAATTTAAGATTGCTGGCACCTGATTTGGACAGGTTACTTGAAAAGAAAGGTGTTTCACCACAGGTGATGACAATCATAAATTTATACTGCGTTTTCCCAACCACTCCCCACAAACTCACGGTCACTTCCTATCAATCAAATTGTGATCCTTTTTACTTAGGCTGCAAACGCAGTCTGATTGCATTTTGACCTTTACTCATTTGCAGCATATGCACAGTCGGACGATAATCACTCAGTGCTTGCATTCTCACTTTAGCAAATTATAGTGAATCAGGCCCTATATGAACAACTGTACTGTAACCCACAGTAACCAGACTCTAACGCTTGGTACACACTAGATGACATTTTGAACAAATTTGCTGATAACGATCATTCATTACGACAATTTCTTAAAATCGTCCAGTGTGTACCCACTACATTGCTAGAGATGTGTGCTCTCACGGGTCACTGGCGACATCCCCCGTCATCTAGTGTGTACCCATCATAAGAGTAATTTTTCCAAAGTGGTGTAGAAAATTAAATAAAACATCTGGTTGCTACTGATTGATAACTACACACTTAATGCTATTTTATAAAAATAAAAAGCCAATCTTATGTAAGGTACCAAATTATTATTATTTTACATTTATGGTAGGTGGTCACTGACACGTCTGTAATTGAGTGGATCATGAGTTATCTGAGACCTGGATAAGTCAAACACTCATGTTGCACTATACTCAGTTCTTCTACAGCTTACGTAAAACCGGAAAAGTGATTTCTTGCTATTTGTTACACTCTCGCTCTGTGATGAGTTTGCTTACGTAATAAATATAAGGTGTGAACAAACCTGGAGCTAGGGAGAGGTGTATTCAGAATGGGCCCTGCCTGACAGTCAAGCAGCTGACAATGTCACAGACAGAGAGCTTGATGGATGTCGGAGATCGGTCTGTGTGCTGAACAGGGGGCTAGGAGGAAAAAGACAAAAGGTGCACACTCTAGTGCTCTCAGCAGACTTCATACGGTATGGCTCTTTCCAGTGTCAATATATAAATGACCCAGGAAGAGTTAAAAAGAATGAGAAGGCCAGGGACATCACAAACTGAGAGCTATCCCATGAGCAATTATACAAGTCTCTTTCCATAATCACACCAGTCTACAGAACCTACTCAGCACTTCAACAAAGGAAGATCCTCCAGATAACGACCAGATATGAGGCCAGCCATTACCTCATTTTGTCCTGGCTGCTCCAGCCCTTACGTGCAACAGATCCTCTCACTTTAAGTGGCGCGGTATGACGACACGTATGCCGGGTCAAAAAAACAACAACTTTATTGCACTGCTGTGGGAGCGCTCGGCAAGCAGGAAGACAAGCGAGGGGGCGGACAGACGGTAGGAGCAGGCTGGGTCCCTTTTATCTTTTTTACATGTTTGTAGATGTGCGGCAAGCACTTTTCAGGTTTTGTGTTTTGGATCTGGATCCCTGCTTGTGTTTTGGATCTGGATTGGTTTTGCCAAAACCACCCTTTCGGGTTTTGGTTTTGTTTCTGGATGATTTTTGAAAAAAAACATAAAAACAGCTAAAAGCACAGAATTTTGGGGGTAATTTTGATCATAATTTTGATGGTATTATTAACCTCAATAACATTCATTTGCACTCATTTCCAGTTTATTCTGAACACCTCACACCTTACAATATTGTTTTTAGGCCAAAAGGTTGCACCGAGGTCATTGGATTACTAAGATAAACGGGGGTACACACGGACTAGATTGCTTAGAACTTAAGCATGAATCTCTTGTGTGTATGCCCCCCAGCGATATTGCCAGCACTGATCTTGAGGGGGTTTGTAGGAACTCAGAAACCCCCCCTGCGTGCACTACTGACAGCGCTTCACTTTTTCCACATTTTGTTATGTTACAGCCTTATTCCAAAATGGAATAAATACATTTTTCCCCCCAAAATTCAACACACAATACCCCATAATTACAACGGGAAAAAAGTTTTTTTGAGATTTTTGCAAATTTATTAAAAATAAAAAACTAAGAAATCACATGTACATAAGTATTCACAGCCTTTGCTCAATACTATGTTGATGCACCTTTGGCATCAATTACAACCTCAGGTCTTTTTGAATATGATGCCACCAGCTTGGCACACCTATCTTTGAGCAGTTTTGGCCCATTCCTCTTTGCAGCACCTCTCAAGTTCCATCAGGATGGATGGGAAGCATCAGTGCACAGCCATTTTCAGATTTCTCCAGAGATGTTCATTTGGATTCAAGTCTGGGCTCTGGCTGGGCCACTCAAGTACATTCACAGAGTTGTCCTGAAGCCACTCCTTTGCTTTTCTGGCTGTGTGCTTAGGATGAACGGTCACCCCAGTCTGAGGTTAAGAGCGCTCTGGAGCAGGTTTTCATCCAGGAGGTCTCTGTACATTGCTGCATTTCCCTCTATCCTGACCCTGCCGCTGAAAAACATCCCCACAGTATGATGATGCTGCTACCACCATGCTTCACTGAAGGGATGGAATTGGCCTGGTGATGAGTGGTGCCTGGTTTCCTCCAAACATGATGCCTTGCATCAGGGCCGGTGCTAGGGTGTACGGTGTCTGCCTGCGGAACTATAATTTTGCACCCTTCCTCCCTTAACTCATAAAGAGACAGCGCGCATAAGGCATGTGCCGCAAAAATGGTGTGGTCTTACAAGGGAGTGGCATGGCCACACAATAGTACCTCCAATTCAAATTACGCCACACTGTAGCACAATCTTATTCACATTACACTGCATATAGGGGGTAATTCAGACCTGATCATAGCAGCAAATTTGTTAGCAGTTGGACAAAACCTTGTGCACTGCAGGGGTGGCAAATATAACATGTGCAGAGAGAGTTAGATTTGGGAGGGGTGTGTTCAAACTGAAATCTAAATTGCAGTGTAAAAATAAAGCAGGCAGTAGTTACTCTGCACAGACACAAAATAACCCTCCCAAGTCTAACTCTCCTTGCAAATGTTATATCTGCACCCCCCCCCCTGCAGTACACATGGTTTTGCTCAACAAATTTTCTGCTACGATCAAGTCTGAATTACCCCAGTAGTCCCCATGATTCATATTACACCACATAGTAGTGGCCCTAATACACGTTATGCCACAGTAGTACCCCTTATACACAGTGCCCACAGTAGTGCCCCTCATACTCAATACCTTAATGGCAGTATAGGTCCCTTGACAAATCAATGGGTCCCTAACCTTTCGGCAGCAGCAGTAATGTCTGGGGGGAAAGGGAAGTGGCCAGGGACAAATGCATGATTTGTAGGGAGGAGGTTTCCAGATTTAAAAACAGTTTGAGAATCCCTTATCCAAAATTCCAAATCCAAAATTTTTGGGTCCTCTACAGAGATAATGACATATATATATTCATTTCATTTGTATACACAGACCACCGGGTCTGTTTGGGAGGGCACCGGAGCGTGAGCCTTGCTCTATTAGCCCACGGGAGAGTGCCAGACATACTTCCTCCATATATATATATATATATATATATATATTTATATAAAATAACAGTGTAGCCGGCACACCCCTTGCTATCATAGCATCTGCTCCGGTGCCCTCCTTAGTATAAAGAATCCAATAATAACCAGAAGAACAGGCGGCACTCCAGAGGCTTTGTTAACAGTGCTTCTTTTGAGTCTTCATTAAAAAGAAGCACTGTTAACAAAGCCTCTGGAGTGCCGCCTGTTCTTCTGGTTATATATATATATATATATAAAATATATTATGTGTATATACAGATACATTATATAGATATATAATATATACATATATGTGTCAATATCTCATTAGGGGAACGAAAAATGTGGGATTTTGGATAAGGGTTACTCAATTTGTATTATAAATTACTATATACCTGAGAACATTCAAGAATGGCACCAAAACATACTGCATTCCACCATGGAATGCAAACCAGAAGAGGCTAAATACTTGTTGTGTGCTGAAATAACTAATCGATCTGAATGAGCCTTATGTTAATAAAGTGCCATGTAGTCAAAAAAACATGCAGTCACACTTCTCTATCTATAAGTGACTAATCAACATCAAAACTACAGGGTAAACACGTGCACATACGGGGCTGCATGTCACCAGGGGAATGCAAAAAAAATGACGCTAAATCGTTCCTATGCTGCATTTATGCACACGTGCACTGAACCTGCATTCCACCATGGAATGCAAGGCCGATCATGGGATCATGACTCTGCAAGTGTGTATGTTTTAGGCAATGACACATTACATTAACAGAGCTACTGTGACACTTCCACATCACTCCAGATGGCATGCGCATAAAATCTGGCTTCCACCGTGGAGCAATAGGAATAACTTTGTGTTCCCAGTAGAGATGAGCGCCGGAAATTTTTCGGGTTTTGTGTTTTGGTTTTGGGTTCGGTTCCGCGGCCGTGTTTTGGGGTCGACCGCGTTTTGGCAAAACCTCACCGAATTTTTTTTGTCGGATTCGGGTGTGTTTTGGATTCGGGTGTTTTTTTCAAAAAACACTAAAAAACAGCTTAAATCATAGAATTTGGGGGTCATTTTGATCCCAAAGTATTATTAACCTCAAAAACCATAATTTACACTCATTTTCAGTCTATTCTGAATACCTCACACCTCACAATATTATTTTTAGTCCTAAAATTTGCACCTAGGTCGCTGGATGACTTAGCTAAGCGACCCTAGTGGCCGACACAAACACCGGGCCCATCTAGGAGTGTCACTGCAGTGTCACGCAGGATGTCCCTTCCAAAAAACCCTCCCCAAACAGCACATGACGCAAAGAAAAAAAGAGGCGCAATGAGGTAGCTGTGTGAGTAAGATAAGCGACCCTAGTGGCCGACACAAACACCGGGCCCATCTAGGAGTGTCACTGCAGTGTCACGCAGCATGACCCTTCCAAAAAACCCTCCCCAAACAGCACGACGCAAAGAAAAAAAGAGGCGCAATGAGGTAGCTGTGTGAGTAAGATAAGCGACCCTAGTGGCCGACACAAACACCGGGCCCATCTAGAAGTGTCACTGCAGTGTCACGCAGGATGTCCCTTCCAAAAAACCCTCCCCAAACAGCACATGACGCAAAGAAAAAAAGAGGCGCAATGAGGTAGCTGTGTGAGTAAGATAAGCGACCCTAGTGGCCGACACAAACACAGGGCCCATCTAGGAGTGTCACTGCAGTGTCACGCAGGATGTCCCTTCCAAAAAACCCTCCCCAAACAGCACATGACGCAAAGAAAAAAAGAGGCGCAATGAGGTAGCTGTGTGAGTAAGATAAGCGACCCTAGTGGCCGACACAAACACCGGGCCCATCTAGGAGTGGCACTGCAGTGTCACGCAGGATGTCCCTTCCAAAAAACCCTCCCCAAACAGCACATGACGCAAAGAAAAATTAAAGAAAAAAGAGGTGCAAGATGGAATTGTCCTTGGGCCCTCCCACCCACCCTTATGTTGTATAAACAGGACATGCACACTTTAACCAACCCATCATTTCAGTGACAGGGAAAAAACAACAATTTCTACACCTGCATGAAAATGCGCATATAGGCAGCAGAAGAATGGGAACCTGAAAAAGGGTGTTACCTTCACCCCAATCAACACTCTCAACCAACAGAAATTTACAGGTACCCCCTCTCTCGCGCCTCTGCAATTGATGAATAATATGAGTATGTTAGCTCTACTTATCTTAAAACAGGGGATTTCTTCGTATCCCGCTATCTCCTGGATTAAATTTGCACTTCAAATGATGGTCAAATATATCTCCAGTGACGTTCACATGCAAAGAGAGAATTAAAACACCACCTAGTGCAATAAATTCATATCACTTTTTTTAAAAGAACTTCTACAATAAAAAAAGGATGATTTTCCACTTTAAATATAATGAATATCAGTCCAATGAATGGATAAAAAGTCTCTTTTTTAATATTAAAAATGGCAATCCAATTCCAGCAATCTTCATCACAAGAAGAAAAGACATAAAATCAATTCACATCTCAGATTTATGAGGGTGGCCTCCTACCAGATTTTGGGATTTCAAAGTGCACGTATGGAAGCTATGTAGATATTATGTATCCCCAAGGATACTAGCTCCGGTCGTGGATACTTCGTCCTCTCCTCGTCTGGTCAGTCCGCCACCAATCTCCTCTGTTAGCCAACACGTTTCGATCGGATGATCTTTCTCAAGGCATATTCCAAATGATCCATCTTCCCTGATATTTATACCCATATGAATTGGTATCCCTAATTACTGGGAGGAGCCACTCTCATTTACAATTCGAATTCATTTATATACATTTCCTCCATATAAATTCCTAATCTAACATCCATATATTGCTCTCTAGTATATAATTTACAACATTCTTCAAAAAAAAAAAGCTGCATAGGGACCGCATTTCATAGTTAAAAACTATTAATTTAAAAAATCTCGTGTACCGGAAGTGGTCCGTGTGTATGGAATATACTCCCGAATTTCCTTCACATAAAGTTCCCCCTCCTATCTAAACTGAAAAAACGAGCCGTGACTTCCGGTCACGTGACCGCCATATATTACATGTATAAAGAACACCTGCTTGTAGTGGGAGGCCCGGTCACATGATATCGTTTACCGGAAGTCCTCCCACGGCTCTTACGAGTGAGTTCTCTTTACTGGGCAGATCTAATAACCTGGACGTGACTTCCGGTCACGTGACTACGCTTGCTGAACTCTCACATTTCTAGTAAACAAACGTGTCACATGATCGTCTTAACCGGAAGTCCTCCCGCGGCCATCTTATAAAATCTCAAAAGAAAAGAACACATAACTTCAATGCAGAAAACACCATCTTAATTCCTGGAAAAGCAATCATTTTTCATCCCTCTTAGTTATATCTTGGTTATGAATTATTCACAAACAACAGACATTATATCATATAGGGTCTTGAATGATGTCCAGATGGTCCGATACCCAAATTTTTCAGATTCATCCACATTATTAAGAATTCTGATCCAATGGACAGCACAATTGATGTTTCTCTAGTAGATAATATAAAATATGATTATACATCCTTCCATACCATCTCTACAATTCATTATATATATAGTTGTTCATATAGACATCATACAAAGATGATATTCCTTAATATCGTTACAGTTCGTTATATATAGTTATTCATACAGAAATCATCCGGAAGTGACATTTTATTTAAGGAACCATTTGACCTCGAAATCCTTATTTAAACCTCCCAGAATCAAGGTCTTCAGGGAGTGTATATATTGCATTTCCGTCCTGGCTAAAACTGTTGCAATATTATTACACCTCCAATTCCCCTTTACTTGTTTTATGGCTCCAAATTTTGTTAAATATCTTACATCTTGTTTATGAACACTTTTAAAGTGGGCTGAGAGGGCATGTGTTTCCATACCATTCCTTATGTTGCGAAGATGTTCCGCAAGCCTAATCTTTAAGTTCCTACCAGTCCTACCGATATAAAATAAACCACAACTGCACCCCAGGAAGTAAACTACATTTCTTGAGGTGCAAGTTATAAATTCATCGATCTTTATATTTTGGCCATTTATCTCTATTTCGGTACATTTGCTGGTGCCTGTAACAGTTTTGCACATACTGCAAATCCCGCACCTAAAAAAGCCTTTGGTGAGAGTTCGAACATTAGCCCTTGGGGGAGACAGGGCACTTCTCACCAATTTATCTTTGATATTTTTTGCTTTTCTGTAGATGAATTGCGGTCTATCCGGTAATACCTTTTCTAGCAAAGGATCACCTTTCAGAATCATCCAATGATTTCTAAATATTTTTTCTATATGTTTATGATCCACATTGAAATTGGTAATGAATGCCATCGAATGATCTTTATTATTGCTTTCAGTTACCTTCAAATCCTCCCTTGGGACTAGTAGGTCCTCCCTATCTATACCTTCGCATTTCATTTTTGCTCTTTCAATACTTTTATCACTATAGCCACTATTTTTGAATTTCTTTACCATCAAACCCGCTTGTTCCTCATACACTTCATTGTCTGTGCAATTCCTTTTTAATCTCTGTAGTTGACTGGTTGGTATGGAATCCAACCAGTTGCTGTGGTGGCAACTGGTGGTATGAATATACATACCCGAATCAGTGGGTTTTGTATAGTTACGAGTTTTTAAATGACCCTCATCCACATAGATATTAAGGTCTAGGAAATTGACACTTATGTTGCTAATATCGAAGGTTAATGAAATGTTATACACATTTTCATTCAGCTGTTGACAGAAGGTAGATAAGGTCTCCCTATCTCCTCTCCAGAAGAAAACTATATCGTCTATATATCTAGACCAGGATACCAGGCTCGCCCCGAATTGATTATTTTGCCACACATGTCGGGCCTCCCACATGCCCATGAACATGTTGGCATAACTCGGGGCGAACCTGGTACCCATGGCCGTTCCAACCTTCTGCATATAGAAACAGTCCTTAAAATGAAAATAATTATTACGCAAAATGAAATCAACTCCTTTTACCAGGAAATCACGGAGTTCCGCTCCATAATTGCTTTCCTCTAAGTAGGTAACCACCGCCTCTATCCCTAAGTCATGATTGATAATTGTGTAAAGCGAACTTACGTCCGCTGTCACCATATAATAATTATCATCCCATTTGATGTTCTTAATGACATTCAATGCATCCCTAGTATCTTTTAGATGGGAGGGGTTCTTTAATACCAATGGCTGTAAGTGGGAATCTATGAACTCCGACATATTGGCGGTAATGGAGTTGACCCCGGACACAATGGGTCTGCCCGGCGGATTCTGGGCATCCTTATGGATTTTAGGGAGTACATAAATAACCGGTATACTCGGTTCTACAGGTATCAGAAACTGACCCACCGTGTCCGTGATAGTCCCATTATCCACATAGGTTTTTACCAATGTTGTTAAATTTGATAAGATTCTTTTGGTAGGATCTCCTCTTAGTTTCTTATACACCTGACCATCATTTAATTGTCTTAATACTTCGGTCTCATATTTGTCGATATCCATAACTACAATTCCCCCGCCCTTATCCGTGGGTTTTATTATAATTTCTTTATTTGACTTTAGATTTCTTAGGGCCTCATTTTCTTTTCTCGTTAGGTTGTAGTTGACTTTGGATACTTTAAGGGCATCAATATCCCTATTCACCAAGGAGAAAAAAGTCTCTACAAAATTACCTCTCATGAAGGTGGGATTGAAAATAGACTTGGGTTTAAATGATGTTATTGAAGAAACATCATGTGTAACTTCATCTTCCATTTGTGATTTGTTAGCAAAGAATCTTTTTAATGATAACTTTCTAACATACTTCTGAAGGTCCACATAGACATCAAATTTGTTTAATTTTGCCACTGGGGCAAATTTCAATCCCTTTTCACATACTGAAACCTCCGATTCCCCCAATATATGCTGGCTTAAATTGAAAATTTTAACCCTATTTTTTCCATCTGATTTCTCAGTGCCAACTGGTAACTTATTTCTTTCAATCCTATCCTTCTTCTTTTTTGTTCTGTCCTTACGTGTCCTCTTTTTAGTGCCTTTTTTCCTCTTCCCTCCTCTTTTACCTCTATGCTTCCTATCTGTTATGTGTAAAAATGTTCCTTCCTCCCGCCTCCTAAAAAAAGGTTATCATCCTGGAAATGATTGAAACGATTTCGAAGATGAAGGGGGTTATAAAAATCCCTTGCTCTATTTCTGGGGTGGGAGGGTATATTCTCCCTTCTCCATGGTTTTAGTTCATATCTATTCCTTTCCCTAATAGGTGAATGGTTTTCCCGTCTGGCTTGTGGGAAAGTATTGAAAGAGCAAAAATGAAATGCGAAGGTATAGATAGGGAGGACCTACTAGTCCCAAGGGAGGATTTGAAGGTAACTGAAAGCAATAATAAAGATCATTCGATGGCATTCATTACCAATTTCAATGTGGATCATAAACATATAGAAAAAATATTTAGAAATCATTGGATGATTCTGAAAGGTGATCCTTTGCTAGAAAAGGTATTACCGGATAGACCGCAATTCATCTACAGAAAAGCAAAAAATATCAAAGATAAATTGGTGAGAAGTGCCCTGTCTCCCCCAAGGGCTAATGTTCGAACTCTCACCAAAGGCTTTTTTAGGTGCGGGATTTGCAGTATGTGCAAAACTGTTACAGGCACCAGCAAATGTACCGAAATAGAGATAAATGGCCAAAATATAAAGATCGATGAATTTATAACTTGCACCTCAAGAAATGTAGTTTACTTCCTGGGGTGCAGTTGTGGTTTATTTTATATCGGTAGGACTGGTAGGAACTTAAAGATTAGGCTTGCGGAACATCTTCGCAACATAAGGAATGGTATGGAAACACATGCCCTCTCAGCCCACTTTAAAAGTGTTCATAAACAAGATGTAAGATATTTAACAAAATTTGGAGCCATAAAACAAGTAAAGGGGAATTGGAGGTGTAATAATATTGCAACAGTTTTAGCCAGGACGGAAATGCAATATATACACTCCCTGAAGACCTTGATTCCGGGAGGTTTAAATAAGGATTTCGAGGTCAAATGGTTCCTTAAATAAAATGTCACTTCCGGATGATTTCTGTATGAATAACTATATATAACGAACTGTAACGATATTAAGGAATATCATCTTTGTATGATGTCTATATGAACAACTATATATATAATGAATTGTAGAGATGGTATGGAAGGATGTATAATCATATTTTATATTATCTACTAGAGAAACATCAATTGTGCTGTCCATTGGATCAGAATTCTTAATAATGTGGATGAATCTGAAAAATTTGGGTATCGGACCATCTGGACATCATTCAAGACCCTATATGATATAATGTCTGTTGTTTGTGCATAATTCATAACCAAGATATAACTAAGAGGGATGAAAAATGATTGCTTTTCCAGGAATTAAGATGGTGTTTTCTGCATTGAAGTTATGTGTTCTTTTCTTTTGAGATTTTATAAGATGGCCGCGGGAGGACTTCCGGTTAAGACGATCATGTGACACGTTTGTTTACTAGAAATGTGAGAGTTCAGCAAGCGTAGTCACGTGACCGGAAGTCACGTCCAGGTTATTAGATCTGCCCAGTAAAGAGAACTCACTCGTAAGAGCCGTGGGAGGACTTCCGGTAAACGATATCATGTGACCGGGCCTCCCACTACAAGCAGGTGTTCTTTATACATGTAATATATGGCGGTCACGTGACCGGAAGTCACGGCTCGTTTTTTCAGTTTAGATAGGAGGGGGAACTTTATGTGAAGGAAATTCGGGAGTATATTCCATACACACGGACCACTTCCGGTACACGAGATTTTTTAAATTAATAGTTTTTAACTATGAAATGCGGTCCCTATGCAGCTTTTTTTTTTTGAAGAATGTTGTAAATTATATACTAGAGAGCAATATATGGATGTTAGATTAGGAATTTATATGGAGGAAATGTATATAAATGAATTCGAATTGTAAATGAGAGTGGCTCCTCCCAGTAATTAGGGATACCAATTCATATGGGTATAAATATCAGGGAAGATGGATCATTTGGAATATGCCTTGAGAAAGATCATCCGATCGAAACGCGTTGGCTAACAGAGGAGATTGGTGGCGGACTGACCAGATGAGGAGAGGACGAAGTATCCACGACCGGAGCTAGTATCCTTGGGGATACATAATATCTACATAGCTTCCATACGTGCACTTTGAAATCCCAAAATCTGGTAGGAGGCCACCCTCATAAATCTGAGATGTGAATTGATTTTATGTCTTTTCTTCTTGTGATGAAGATTGCTGGAATTGGATTGCCATTTTTAATATTAAAAAAGAGACTTTTTATCCATTCATTGGACTGATATTCATTATATTTAAAGTGGAAAATCATCCTTTTTTTATTGTAGAAGTTCTTTTAAAAAAAGTGATATGAATTTATTGCACTAGGTGGTGTTTTAATTCTCTCTTTGCATGTGAACGTCACTGGAGATATATTTGACCATCATTTGAAGTGCAAATTTAATCCAGGAGATAGCGGGATACGAAGAAATCCCCTGTTTTAAGATAAGTAGAGCTAACATACTCATATTATTCATCAATTGCAGAGGCGCGAGAGAGGGGGTACCTGTAAATTTCTGTTGATTTCAGTGACAGGGTCTGCCACACGACTGTGACTGAAATGACGGGTTGGTTTGGACCCCCACCAAAAAAGAAGCAATTAATCTCTCCTTGCACAAACTGGCTCTACAGAGGCAAGATGTCCACCTCATCATCATCCTCCGATATATCACCGTGTACATCCCCCTCCTCACAGATTATCAATTCGTCCCCACTGGAATCCACCATCTCAGCTCCCTGTGTACTTTGTGGAGGCAATTGCTGCTGGTCAATGTCTCCACGGAGGAATTGATTATAATTCATTTTAATGAACATCATCTTCTCCACATTTTCTGGATGTAACCTCGTACGCCGATTGCTGACAAGGTGAGCGGCGGCACTAAACACTCTTTCGGAGTACACACTTGTGGGAGGGCAACTTAGGTAGAATAAAGCCAGTTTGTGCAAGGGCCTCCAAATTGCCTCTTTTTCCTGCCAGTATAAGTACGGACTGTGTGACGTGCCTACTTGGATGCGGTCACTCATATAATCCTCCACCATTCTTTCAATGGTGAGAGAATCATATGCAGTGACAGTAGACGACATGTCCGTAATCGTTGTCAGGTCCTTCAGTCCGGACCAGATGTCAGCATCAGCAGTCACTCCAGACTGCCCTGCATCACCGCCAGCGGGTGGGCTCGGAATTCTGAGCCTTTTCCTCGCACCCCCAGTTGCGGGAGAATGTGAAGGAGGAGATGTTGACAGGTCGCGTTCCGCTTGACTTGACAATTTTCTCACCAGCAGGTCTTTCAACCCCAGCAGACTTGTGTCTGCCGGAAAGAGAGATCCAAGGTAGGCTTTAAATCTAGGATCGAGCACGGTGGCCAAAATGTAGTGCTCTGATTTCAACAGATTGACCACCCGTGAATCCTTGTTAAGCGAATTAAGGGCTCCATCCACAAGTCCCACATGCCTAGCGGAATCGCTCCGTGTTAGCTCCTCCTTCAATGTCTCCAGCTTCTTCTGCAAAAGCCTGATGAGGGGAATGACCTGACTCAGGCTGGCAGTGTCTGAACTGACTTCACGTGTGGCAAGTTCAAAGGGCATCAGAACCTTGCACAACGTTGAAATCATTCTCCACTGCGCTTGAGACAGGTGCATTCCACCTCCTATATCGTGCTCAATTGTATAGGCTTGAATGGCCTTTTGCTGCTCCTCCAACCTCTGAAGCATATAGAGGGTTGAATTCCACCTCGTTACCACTTCTTGCTTCAGATGATGGCAGGGCAGGTTCAGTAGTTTTTGGTGGTGCTCCAGTCTTCTGTACGTGGTGCCTGTACGCCGAAAGTGTCCCGCAATTCTTCTGGCCACCGACAGCATCTCTTGCATGCCCCTGTCGTTTTTTAAAAAATTCTGCACCACCAAATTCAAGGTATGTGCAAAACATGGGACGTGCTGGCATTTGCCCATATTTAATGCACACACAATATTGCTGGCGTTGTCCGATGCCACAAATCCACAGGAGAGTCCAATTGGGGTAAGCCATTCCGCGATGATCTTCCTCAGTTGCCGTAAGAGGTTTTCAGCTGTGTGCGTATTCTGGAAAGCGGTGATACAAAGCGTAGCCTGCCTAGGAAAGAGTTGGCGTTTGCGAGATGCTGCTACTGGTGCCGCCGCTGCTGTTCTTGCGGCGGGAGTCCATACATCTACCCAGTGGGCTGTCACAGTCATATAGTCCTGACCCTGCCCTGCTCCACTTGTCCACATGTCCGTGGTTAAGTGGACATTGGGTACAACTGCATTTTTTAGGACACTGGTGAGTCTTTTTCTGACGTCCGTGTACATTCTCGGTATCGCCTGCCTAGAGAAGTGGAACCTAGATGGTATTTGGTAACGGGGGCACACTGCCTCAATAAATTGTCTAGTTCCCTGTGAACTAACGGCGGATACCGGACGCACGTCTAACACCAACATAGTTGTCAAGGCCTCAGTTATCCGCTTTGCAGCAGGATGACTGCTGTGATATTTCATCTTCCTCGCAAAGTACTGTTGGACAGTCAATTGCTTACTGGAAGTAGTACAAGTGGGCTTACGACTTCCCCTCTGGGATGACCATCGACTCCCAGCAGCAACAACAGCAGCGCCAGCAGCAGTAGGCGTTACACGCAAGGATGCATCGGAGGAATCCCAGGCAGGAGAGGACTCGTCAGAATTGCCAGTGACATGGCCTGCAGGACTATTGGCATTCCTGGGGAAGGAGGAAATTGACACTGAGGGAGTTGGTGGGGTGGTTTGCGTGAGCTTGGTTACAAGAGGAAGGGATTTACTGGTCAGTGGACTGCTTCCGCTGTCGCCCAAAGTTTTTGAACTTGTCACTGACTTATTATGAATGCGCTGCAGGTGACGTATAAGGGAGGATGTTCCGAGGTGGTTAACGTCCTTACCCCTACTTATTACAGCTTGACAAAGGCAACACACGGCTTGACACCTGTTGTCCGCTTTTCTGTTGAAATACCTCCACACTGAAGAGCTGATTTTTTTGGTATTTTCACCAGGCATGTCAACGGCCATATTCCTCCCACGGACAACAGGTGTCTCCCCGGGTGCCTGACTTAAACAAACCACCTCACCATCAGAATCCTCCTGGTCAATTTCCTCCCCAGCGCCAGCAACACCCATATCCTCCTCATCCTGGTGTACTTCAACACTGACATCTTCAATCTGACTATCAGGAACTGGACTGCGGGTGCTCCTTCCAGCACTTGCAGGGGGCGTGCAAATGGTGGAAGGCGCATGCTCTTCACGTCCAGTGTTGGGAAGGTCAGGCTTCTCAACCGACACAATTGGACTCTCCTTGTGGATTTGGGATTTCGAAGAACGCACAGTTCTTTGCGGTGCTTTTGCCAGCTTGAGTCTTTTCAGTTTTCTAGCGAGAGGCTGAGTGCTTCCATCCTCATGTGAAGCTGAACCACTAGCCATGAACATAGGCCAGGGCCTCAGCCGTTCCTTGCCACTCCGTGTGGTAAATGGCATATTGGCAAGTTTACGCTTCTCCTCCGACAATTTTATTTTAGGTTTTGGAGTCCTTTTTTTACTGATATTTGGTGTTTTGGATTTGACATGCTCTGTACTATGACATTGGGCATCGGCCTTGGCAGACGACGTTGCTGGCATTTCATCGTCTCGGCCATGACTAGTGGCAGCAGCTTCAGCACGAGGTGGAAGTGGATCTTGATCTTTCCCTAATTTTGGAACCTCAACATTTTTGTTCTCCATATTTTAATAGGCACAACTAAAAGGCACCTCAGGTAAACAATGGAGATGGATGGATACTAGTATACTTATGGATGGACTGCCGAGTGCCGACACAGAGGTAGCTACAGCCGTGGACTAACGTACTGTGTCTGCTGCTAATATAGACTGGATGATTGATAATGAGATGAAATCAATATATATATGTATGTATATATAATATCACTAGTACTGCAGCCGGACAGGTAGATAATATATTTATTAGGTAATGATGACTGATGACGGACCTGCTGGACACTGTCAGCTCAGCAGCACCGCAGACTGCTACAGTAAGCTACTATACTATAGTAGTATGTACAAAGAAGAAAGAAAAAAAAAACCATGGGTAGGTGGTATACAATTATGGATGGACTGCCGAGTGCCGACACAGAGGTAGCTACAGCCGTGGACTAACGTACTGTGTCTGCTGCTAATATAGACTGGATGATTGATAATGAGATGAAATCAATATATATATGTATGTATATATAATATCACTAGTACTGCAGCCGGACAGGTAGATAATATATTTATTAGGTAATGATGACTGATGACGGACCTGCTGGACACTGTCAGCTCAGCAGCACCGCAGACTGCTACAGTAAGCTACTATACTATAGTAGTATGTACAAAGAAGAAAGAAAAAAAAAAAACCACGGGTAGGTGGTATACAATTATGGATGGACTGCCGAGTGCCGACACAGAGGTAGCTACAGCCGTGGACTAACGTACTGTGTCTGCTGCTAATATAGACTGGATGATTGATAATTAGATGAAATCAATATATATATGTATGTATATAAAATATCACTAGTACTGCAGCCGGACAGGTAGATAATATATTTATTAGGTAATGATGACTGATGACGGACCTGCTGGACACTGTCAGCTCAGCAGCACCGCAGACTGCTACAGTAAGCTACTATACTATAGTAGTATGTACAAAGAAGAAAGAAAAAAAAAAAACCACGTGTAGGTGGTATACAATTATGGATGGACTGCTGAGTGCCGACACAGAGGTAGCTACAGCCGTGGACTAACGTACTGTGTCTGCTGCTAATATAGACTGGATGATTGATAATGAGATGAAATCAATATATATATGTATGTATATATAATATCACTAGTACTGCAGCCGGACAGGTAGATAATATATTTATTAGGTAATGATGACTGATGACGGACCTGCTGGACACTGTCAGCTCAGCAGCACCGCAGACTGCTACAGTAAGCTACTATACTCTATAGTAGTATGTACAAAGAAGAAAGAAAAAAAAAAACCACGGGTAGGTGGTATACAATTATGGATGGACTGCCGAGTGCCGACACAGAGGTAGCTACAGCCGTGGACTAACGTACTGTGTCTGCTGCTAATATAGACTGGATGATTGATAATGAGATGAAATCAATATATATATGTATGTATATATAATATCACTAGTACTGCAGCCGGACAGGTAGATAATATATTTATTAGGTAATGATGACTGATGACGGACCTGCTGGACACTGTCAGCTCAGCAGCACCGCAGACTGCTACAGTAAGCTACTATACTATAGTAGTATGTACAAAGAAGAAAGAAAAAAAAAAAAACACGGGTAGGTGGTATACAATTATGGATGGACTGCTGAGTGCCGACACAGAGGTAGCTACAGCCGTGGACTAACGTACTGTGTCTGCTGCTAATATAGACTGGATGATTGATAATGAGATGAAATCAATATATATATGTATGTATATATAATATCACTAGTACTGCAGCCGGACAGGTAGATAATATATTTATTAGGTAATGATGACTGATGACGGACCTGCTGGACACTGTCAGCTCAGCAGCACCGCAGACTGCTACAGTAAGCTACTATACTCTATAGTAGTATGTACAAAGAAGAAAGAAAAAAAAAAACCACGGGTAGGTGGTATACAATTATGGATGGACTGCCGAGTGCCGACACAGAGGTAGCTACAGCCGTGGACTAACGTACTGTGTCTGCTGCTAATATAGAGTCTAGACTGGATGATAAATTATTGATAATGAGATGAAATCAATATAATATCACTAGTACTGCAGCCGGACAGGTACTATATATATTTATTATGTAATGACTGATGACGGACCTGCTGGACACTGTCAGGTCAGCACAGCACCGCAGACTGCTACAGTAAGCTACTATAGTAGTATGTATAAAGAAGAATGAAAAAAAAAAACCACGGGTAGGTGGTATACAATATTATATATATATATATTATATACAATTATATATATATATATATATATATATATTAAACTGGTGGTGATTGATTATTAAACTGGTGGTGACTTCAGGACAGGTCACGTTGCAACTTGCAACTAGTACTCCGAGGCCTAAGCAGACAATCACAAAATATATTATTATACTGGTGGTCAGTGTGGTCACAACAATGGCAGTGTGGCACTGACTCTGGCAGCAAAAGTGTGCACTGTACGTTATATGTACTCCTGAGTCCTGCTCTCAGACTCTAACTGCTCCCCACTGTCAGTGTCTCCCCCACAAGTCAGATAATACACTTACAGTCACACTATCTAATCTATAAATATCACTTCAGCAAGTAGTATAGTAGTATACAGTAGTACTCCTCCTAATAATGCTCCCCGAAAATACTGTGTCTCTCTCTTCTCTAAACGGAGAGGACGCCAGCCACGTCCTCTCCCTATGACTCTCAATGCACGTGTGAAAATGGCGGCGACGCGCGGCTCCTTATATAGAATCCGAGTCTCGCGATAGAATCCGAGCCTCGTGAGAATCCGACAGCGTGATGATGACGTTCGGGCGCGCTCGGGTTAGCCGAGCAAGGCGGGAAGATCCGAGCCTGCTCGGACCCGTGTAAAAAACCTGAAGTTCGGGCGGGTTCGGATTCAGAGGAACCGAACCCGCTCATCTCTAGTTCCCAGTATACCTATATTTACGAGTACCATGTTCCGCCGTGGAGTGCAGTGCATAACTAAGTGTTCCCATTATACCTATAAAAGGGTGCTGTGTTCTACTGTGGAGCATATATCAGGTAAATCAGAGTTATATAGAACTTAAACGTGTTGTACCCATGTGTGAATGACATTGTTGACAGACATAACATGGCTGTGCAGCACAGCTGATGGCTGATATATCGGAAGATATATTGGGCCATCTAGCAGTGTGTACAGATGGTCCACCGATTGCCCATACACTTGTTGCAGGGATCATCAGGAACATCTCAACTTGGTGGGCACATTTAATTGCCCGCCCAGTTGTGATGTCAGACATGACACTTTAGGCAGACAATTAGTAAGTGTGTATGCACTTACTGTACCAATCGTCAGGTCGGCAGATCAAACCAAAGACTGATCCGTCGGCCAGGTGTGTACCCAGATTAAGAGAATACACTAGATGTAGTGACATTAGATGTAATATCCAGCATTGTCCCCACCACTGCCTGAGGCTAGTTTGTTCATCTCTCTTTTTCCTCCTCTATCTTGACACCCCCTTCCCCAATCTATTTTCCCTCCACTCTTTCCCTTTCTTAATCCCACTATTTTGGGAGT
Source organism: Pseudophryne corroboree (assembly GCF_028390025.1). Classification (NCBI taxonomy): domain Eukaryota; kingdom Metazoa; phylum Chordata; class Amphibia; order Anura; family Myobatrachidae; genus Pseudophryne; species Pseudophryne corroboree. The sequence goes on along the minus strand of NC_086451.1, from coordinate 271,436,339 downwards.
TACAGGGAGGGTGAGGGCAGTTATGCTGAATGGGAGTTAGAGGGAGAGTGATCTGGAGGACAGTGATGCTGAGAGGGAGTTGGAGGGTGAGGGCAGCGATGCTGACAGGGAGTTAGAGAGAGCGTGAGGGCAGGAACGCTGATGGGGAGTTAGAGGGAGGGTGACTGCACTGATGCTGAGTGGGAGTTAGAAGGAGAGTGAGGGTGAGGACAGTGATGCTGAGAGGGAGTTGGAGGGTGAGGGCAGGGACGCTGACGAGGAGTTAGAGGGAGGGTGAGGACAGGAATGCTGACCGGGCATTAGAGGGAGGGTGACGGCAGTGATGCTGAGTGGGAGTTAGAAGGAGAGTAAGGGCGGGATGTATTATCAATGATCGTGGGTCATCGCCGGTCATCGCAATGATGCTAATCTCATATGTACTAACATATGCGATTAGTATCTCAAAGCGATGCCAGGGGTGTCCAGCGATCAGTGATGGTCCGAAGGAGTGGGTTTAAGCTGGCTTCCGTCACCTCCCAGCCCTGGGAGGTGACGTGCACGGAGTCCGTGTGATCCCCCTTCTTCCCCCTGCAGCCGGAAGGAGACAAGGCTGTGCTGTGGGAGAGGAGGAGGAGGGTGCCGAAGGGAGGGAGGTCGTCGTGAGCGGCGCAGGTCGTCGGCGGGATGCAACGGTGGTAAGAAGCCTATAGGCTTCTATAGGGTATCGCTATCAAAAGATGGCAATACCCCTGGCTGCGTGGGGTCTTAGTACATATGAAAATGCTGTAAAACCCCAGAAAACGGGGGTTTTACCGCATTTTCCCTTTAGTACATCCTGCCCTGAGAGTGAGGACAGTTATGCTGAGAGGGAGTTGGAGGGTGAGGGCTGGGACGCTGACGGGGAGTTAGAGGGAGGGTGAGGGCATGGACACTGAGGGGAGTTATAGGGAGGGTGAGAGCAGGGAGGCTGAGGGGAGTTAGAGGGAGGGTGAGGGCTGTGATTAGGGTTTCCACCTCTCCCGGATTTCCGGGATTCTCCAGGTTTTGGTGACAACCCTCCAGGTGGCTTTTCCCCTCACCGGATTCTGTGATTCTACCGGAATAAGGGGTCCTAGGAGCGGAGGCAGGTCTGGGAGCAGAATAAGAGGACCTGGGAGTGAAGGCGGGATCGGAGGCAGGGCTGTGTCAGTCACGGCCATTCTGTCCCTCATGTGCGCGCCGCACTCACCGCCGCCACGCCCAGAAGTTCCACTGGTTTGTGGGCTGGTGGAGGCGGAGCTGTGCTAAGACTGTCAGTCTTAGCAGAGCTCAGCCTCCACCAGCCCACAAACCAGTGGAACTGCTGGGGGCGGTGCCGGCGGCGGTGGGTGCGGCACGCGGGTCGGCCATGAATGGCTTAATTTCGCTGTTCCCATGGAGTTGGATTATGGAAGGTGAGACCATTTGTGTTAGTGTAGTGGGATAAATTTTGTGTGTTCTGGATTTGTTGTCTGTGCTCTCATGTGTGGGGGAGGTATTCTAAAGGGGATTATTTGTGATCTACAGTAAGTAGATTATTTAAATGTACTCACCTAGGCTAGTGCGGCACTAGTAGTGCTCAGTGATGCTCAGTGCGGCAGAAAGATAGACAGACAGCATTTGTTTGTTCAAAGCCAGACATATTAAAGTCTGTGCATTCAAATGATAAATATAGCTTTAAGAAGTAGCATAGAAATATAAAAAAAAGGTGCATACCACAGTGTTCTGGACTTTTTGTCTAAATGAAAGTAGTTTATTAAAAATTTGGTATATTTCTAATAAAATACATATTTACTATTTTTTAAATATGGTACATCATTTTATTTACATGAACATTGCTTGGTGTCGGGGGGGAGGGAGGGTGTTGGGATTGGTGGGGGGGGGGTGGATCTCCAGGAATCGATGATGCATGATGTGGCAACCCTGGCTGTGATGCTGAGATGGAGTTAAAGGGAGGGTGAGGCTGAGGGCAGGGATGCTGAGGGGGAGTTAGAGGGAGTATGAAGGCAGGGACGCTGATGGGAAATTAGAAGGAGAGTGAAGGCAGGGACGCTGATGGGAAATTAGAAGGAGGGTGAAGGCAGGGATGCTGACAGGGAGTTAGAGGGAGCGTGAGGGCAGGAACGCTGGTGGTAAGTTAAAGGGAGGGTGATGGCAGTGATGTTGAGTGGGAGTTAGTGGGAGCATGAGGAAAGTGATGCTGAGGGGGATTTAGAGGGAGGGTGAGAGCAGGGATGCTGACCTGACGGACGGCTAGATATAGGGAGGGTGAACACAGGGACGCTAACAGGAAGTTATGGTGAGCATGAGAGCAGGGATACTGATGTGAAATTAGAGGGATTAGGGCGGTCATGCTGAGTGGGAGGTAGGAAAGTGAAGGTGAGGACAGTGATGCTGAGGTGGAGTTTGAGGGGAGTAAGATCAGGAATGCTGACAGGGAGTTAGAGGGAGGGTGAGTGCAGGGACACTGAGGGGGAGTTACAAGGAGGGTAAGGGCAGGAATGCTTACAGGGAGTTAGGGGGAGCATGAGGGCAGGGAAACTGATGGGGAGTTAAATGGAGCGAGGGCAGTGATGCTGAGTGGGAGTTAGTGGGAGAGTGAGGGTGAGGACATTGATACTGAGGTGTAGTTTTAGGGAGGGTGAGGGCAGGAACACTGACTCCCTGTTAGGGGGAGCGTGAGGGCCGGGATGCCGATGAGGAGATAGAGGGAGCATGAGGGCAGTGATGCTGAGTAAGGGTTAGAGGGAGAGTTTGAGTGTGAATTAGAGGGAGGGTGAAGGAAGGGATGCTGACAGGGAGTTAGGGGCAGCATGAGGACCGTGATGCTAAGGGTAGTCAGAGTGAAGGTGAGGGTAGGGACGCTGAAGGGGAGTTAGAAAGAGGGTGAAGGCAGGAAAGCTGACGGGGAGTTAGGGGGAGCAAGAGGGCAGGGAAGCTGGCGGGGAGTAAGAGAGACGGTGAGGGCAGGTACGTTAACGGGGAGTTAGAGGGAGAGTAAAGACAGTGATTCTAATGGGTAATTAGAGGTAGCATGAGGGAAGGAACGCTGACAGGGAGTTAAAGGGAGCGTGAGGGTGTGTATATGCAAAACATACTTCTGACATACTGTACACCTTCTGCAGAATTTTATTTAAAAATATGTGCATATAAATATGTTGCTTTATTAAATAAAGAAATGTTCTAAATCGAAGTGTGGGGTTCCTGACAAGCTTCATATACAGACTATGCAGAGAGCCCCTTGTCACTTATCTAATATATGCTTAAGCAGTGCTGCCTCTCTTCTTCAGGGAGAGACAGCTGCCATGCCTGGTGATTGCGTGCAGCAGCTATCTATTCCTTTGGTGTACTGTAAATAGACTAAAGGGGAGCCGGAGCTCAGGACGGGTCTCTGCTAGTGCACTGCAGTCTTCCTGGTTTTCACTAGGCGGGCGGCGATGGCGGAAGTTGATTATTTCATTTCTTGATATATTATTATTAGGTGGTCCGGTACACACCTAGACCATCCCTTGATTTCGCCTAATCAGAAATGAAACTAAGAGCTGGGGAGGCGGGCCCCACTCTTCTTGATGCCTGCGCCGCTGCTAGCTGTCACACAGTGTGACAGGCGCAAGCAGCCGGCAGCGAGAGATCACATCAGCAGGGTTGCAAAGCGGGGAGAGTGCCTCTCCAGCACAGTGCCTCCCTGCTTTGCAGACCTTGCTGAGCAGGTAGCGCCGGCACTGCCTGGCATTGACGCCAAAGAGTTCAATCTTTGAATTTTGTTTCTCATGGTCTAAGAGTCCTCCAGGTGCATTTTGGCAAACTCCAGGTGGGCTGCCATGTGCTTTTTACTAAGGAGTGGCATAAGCCACCCATGACTTTATTCCGACGAACTTAACATTTATAACTAGCTAGCTTATCACTAAGAAATAACCACACGGACACTAGAGATGAGCGCCTGAAATTTTTCGGGTTTTGTGTTTTGGTTTTGGGTTCGGTTCCGCGGCCGTGTTTTGGGTTCGAACGCGTTTTGGCAAAACCTCACCGAATTTTTTTTGTCGGATTCGGGTGTGTTTTGGATTCGGGTGTTTTTTTCAAAAAACACTAAAAAACAGCTTAAATCATAGAATTTGGGGGTCATTTTGATCCCAAAGTATTATTAACCTCAAAAACCATAATTTACACTCATTTTCAGTCTATTCTGAATACCTCACACCTCACAATATTATTTTTAGTCCTAAAATTTGCACCGAGGTCGCTGTGTGAGTAAGATAAGCGACCCTAGTGGCCGACACAAACACCGGGCCCATCTAGGAGTGGCACTGCAGTGTCACGCAGGATGTCCCTTCCAAAAAACCCTCCCCAAACAGCACATGACGCAAAGAAAAAAAGAGGCGCAATGAGGTAGCTGTGTGAGTAAGATTAGCGACCCTAGTGGCCGACACAAACACCGGGCCCATCTAGGAGTGTCACTGCAGTGTCACGCAGGATGTCCCTTCCAAAAAACCCTACCCAAACAGCACATGACGCAAAGAAAAAAAGAGGCGCAATGAGGTAGCTGACTGTGTGAGTAAGATTAGCGACCCTAGTGGCCGACACAAACACCGGGCCCATCTAGGAGTGGCACTGCAGTGTCACGCAGGATGTCCCTTCCAAAAAACCCTCCCCAATCAGCACATGATGCAAAGAAAAAGAAAAGAAAAAAGAGGTGCAAGATGGAATTGTCCTTGGGCCCTCCCACCCACCCTTATGTTGTATAAACAAAACAGGACATGCACACTTTAACCAACCCATCATTTCAGTGACAGGGTCTGCCACACGACTGTGACTGATATGACGGGTTGGTTTGGACCCCCCCCAAAAAAGAAGCAATTAATCTCTCCTTGCACAAACTGGCTCTACAGAGGCAAGATGTCCACCTCATCTTCACCCTCCGATATATCACCGTGTACATCCCCCTCCTCACAGATTATCAATTCGTCCCCACTGGAATCCACCATCTCAGCTCCCTGTGTACTTTGTGGAGGCAATTGCTGCTGGTCAATGTCTCCGCGGAGGAATTGATTATAATTCATTTTAATGAACATCATCTTCTCCACATTTTCTGGATGTAACCTCGTACGCCGATTGCTGACAAGGTGAGTGGCGGCACTAAACACTCTTTCGGAGTACACACTTGTGGGAGGGCAACTTAGGTAGAATAAAGCCAGTTTGTGCAAGGGCCTCCAAATTGCCTCTTTTTCCTGCCAGTATAAGTACGGACTGTGTGACGTGCCTACTTGGATGCGGTCACTCATATAATCCTCCACCATTCTATCAATGTTGAGAGAATCATATGCAGTGACAGTAGACGACATGTCCGTAATCGTTGTCAGGTCCTTCAGTCCGGACCAGATGTCAGCATCAGCAGTCGCTCCAGACTGCCCTGCATCACCGCCAGCGGGTGGGCTCGGAATTCTGAGCCTTTTCCTCGCACCCCCAGTTGCGGGAGAATGTGAAGGAGGAGATGTTGACAGGTCGCGTTCCGCTTGACTTGACAATTTTGTCACCAGCAGGTCTTTCAACCCCAGCAGACCTGTGTCTGCCGGAAAGAGAGATCCAAGGTAGGCTTTAAATCTAGGATCGAGCACGGTGGCCAAAATGTAGTGCTCTGATTTCAACAGATTGACCACCCGTGAATCCTTGTTAAGCGAATTAAGGGCTGCATCCACAAGTCCCACATGCCTAGCGGAATCGCTCCCTTTTAGCTCCTTCTTCAATGCCTCCAGCTTCTTCTGCAAAAGCCTGATGAGGGGAATGACCTGACTCAGGCTGGCAGTGTCTGAACTGACTTCACGTGTGGCAAGTTCAAAGGGCATCAGAACCTTGCACAACGTTGAAATCATTCTCCACTGCACTTGAGACAGGTGCATTCCACCTACTATATCGTGCTCAATTGTATAGGCTTGAATGGCCTTTTGCTGCTCCTCCAACCTCTGAAGCATATAGAGGGTTGAATTCCACCTCGTTACCACTTCTTGCTTCAGATGATGGCAGGGCAGGTTCAGTAGTTTTTGGTGGTGCTCCAGTCTTCTGTACGTGGTGCCTGTACGCCGAAAGTGTCCCGCAATTTTTCTGGCCACCGACAGCATCTCTTGCACGCCCCTGTCGTTTTTTAAAAAATTCTGCACCACCAAATTCAAGGTATGTGCAAAACATGGGACGTGCTGGAATTTGCCCATATTTAATGCACACACAATATTGCTGGCGTTGTCCGATGCCACAAATCCACAGGAGAGTCCAATTGGGGTAAGCCATTCCGCGATGATCTTCCTCAGTTGCCGTAAGAGGTTTTCAGCTGTGTGCGTATTCTGGAAAGCGGTGATACAAAGCGTAGCCTGCCTAGGAAAGAGTTGGCGTTTGCGAGATGCTGCTACTGGTGCCGCCGCTGCTGTTCTTGCGGCGGGAGTCCATACATCTACCCAGTGGGCTGTCACAGTCATATAGTCCTGACCCTGCCCTGCTCCACTTGTCCACATGTCCGTGGTTAAGTGGACATTGGGTACAACTGCATTTTTTAGGACACTGGTGAGTCTTTTTCTGACGTCCGTGTACATTCTCGGTATCGCCTGCCTAGAAAAGTGGAACCTAGATGGTATTTGGTAACGGGGGCACACTGCCTCAATAAATTGTCTAGTTCCCTGTGAACTAACGGCGGATACCGGACGCACGTCTAACACCAACATAGTTGTCAAGGACTCAGTTATCCGCTTTGCAGTAGGATGACTGCTGTGATATTTCATCTTCCTCGCAAAGGACTGTTGAACAGTCAATTGCTTACTGGAAGTAGTACAAGTGGGCTTACGACTTCCCCTCTGGGATGACCATCGACTCCCAGCGGCAACAACAGCAGCGCCAGCAGCAGTAGGCGTTACACGCAAGGATGCATCGGAGGAATCCCAGGCAGGAGAGGACTCGTCAGAATTGCCAGTGACATGGCCTGCAGGACTATTGGCATTCCTGGGGAAGGAGGAAATTGACACTGAGGGAGTTGGTGGGGTGGTTTGCGTGAGCTTGGTTACAAGAGGAAGGGATTTACTGGTCAGTGGACTGCTTCCGCTGTCACCCAAAGTTTTTGAACTTGTCACTGACTTATTATGAATGCGCTGCAGGTGACGTATAAGGGAGGATGTTCCGAGGTGGTTAACGTCCTTACCCCTACTTATTACAGCTTGACAAAGGGAACACACGGCTTGACACCTGTTGTCCGCATTTCTGGTGAAATACCTCCACACCGAAGAGCTGATTTTTTTGGTATTTTCACCTGGCATGTCAACGGCCATATTCCTCCCACGGACAACAGGTGTCTCCCCGGGTGCCTGACTTAAACAAACCACCTCACCATCAGAATCCTCCTGGTCAATTTCCTCCCCAGCGCCAGCAACACCCATATCCTCCTCATCCTGGTGTACTTCAACACTGACATCTTCAATCTGACTATCAGGAACTGGACTGCGGGTGCTCCTTCCAGCACTTGCAGGGGGCGTGCAAATGGTGGAAGGCGCATGCTCTTCACGTCCAGTGTTGGGAAGGTCAGGCATCGCAACCGACACAATTGGACTCTCCTTGTGGATTTGGGATTTCGAAGAATGCACAGTTCTTTGCTGTGCTGCTTTTGCCAGCTTGAGTCTTTTCATTTTTCTAGCGAGAGGCTGAGTGCTTCCATCCTCATGTGAAGCTGAACCACTAGCCATGAACATAGGCCAGGGCCTCAGCCGTTCCTTGCCACTCCGTGTGGTAAATGGCATATTGGCAAGTTTACGCTTCTCCTCCGACAATTTTATTTTAGGTTTTGGAGTCCTTTTTTTACTGATATTTGGTGTTTTGGATTTGACATGCTCTGTACTATGACATTGGGCATCGGCCTTGGCAGACGACGTTGCTGGCATTTCATCGTCTCGGCCATGACTAGTGGCAGCAGCTTCAGCACGAGGTGGAAGTGGATCTTGATCTTTCCCTAATTTTGGAACCTCAACATTTTTGTTCTCCATATTTTAATAGGCACAACTAAAAGGCACCTCAGGTAAACAATGGAGATGGATGGATTGGATACTAGTATACAATTATGGACGGGCTGCCGAGTGCCGACACAGAGGTAGCCACAGCCGTGAACTACCGCACTGTACTGTGTCTGCTGCTAATATATAGACTGGTTGATAAAGAGATAGTATACTCGTAACTAGTATGTATGTATAAAGAAAGAAAAAAAAACCACGGTTAGGTGGTATATACAATTATGGACGGGCTGCCGAGTGCCGACACAGAGGTAGCCACAGCCGTGAACTACCGCACTGTACTGTGTCTGCTGCTAATATATAGACTGGTTGATAAAGATATAGTATACTCGTAACTAGTATGTATGTATAAAGAAAGAAAAAAAAACCACGGTTAGGTGGTATATACAATTATGGACGGGCTGCCGAGTGCCGACACAGAGGTAGCCACAGCCGTGAACTACCGCACTGTACTGTGTCTGCTGCTAATATAGACTGGTTGATAAAGAGATAGTATACTCGTAACTAGTATGTATGTATAAAGAAAGAAAAAAAAACCACGGTTAGGTGGTATATACAATTATGGACGGGCTGCCGAGTGCCGACACAGAGGTAGCCACAGCCGTGAACTACCGCACTGTACTGTGTCTGCTGCTAATATATAGACTGGTTGATAAAGAGATAGTATACTCGTAACTAGTATGTATGTATAAAGAAAGAAAAAAAAACCACGGTTAGGTGGTATATACAATTATGGACGGGCTGCCGAGTGCCGACACAGAGGTAGCCACAGCCGTGAACTACCGCACTGTACTGTGTCTGCTGCTAATATAGACTGGTTGATAAAGAGATAGTATACTACTAATATTATATATACTGGTGGTCAGGTCACTGGTCACTAGTCACACTGGCAGTGGCACTCCTGCAGCAAAAGTGTGCACTGTTTAATTTTACTATAATATTATGTACTCCTGGCTCCTGCTATAACCTATAACTGGCACTGCAGTAGTGCTCCCCAGTCTCCCCCACAATTATAAGCTGTGTGAGCTGAGCAGTCAGACAGATATATAATATATATAGATGATGCAGCACACTGGCCTGAGCCTGAGCAGTGCACACAGATATGGTATGTGACTGACTGAGTCACTGTGTGTATCGCTTTTTTCAGGCAGAGAACGGATATATTAAATAAACTGCACTGTGTGTCTGGTGGTCACTCACTATATAATATATTATGTACTCCTGGCTCCTGCTATAACCTATAACTGGCACTGCAGTAGTGCTCCCCAGTCTCCCCCACAATTATAAGCTGTGTGAGCTGAGCAGTCAGACAGATATATATAATATTATATATAGATAATAGATGATGCAGCACACTGGCCTGAGCCTGAGCAGTGCACACAGATATGGTATGTGACTGAGTCACTGTGTGCTGTGTATCGCTTTTTTCAGGCAGAGAACGGATTATAAATAAAACTGGTGGTCACTATCAGCAAAACTCTGCACTGTACTGAGTACTCCTAATGCTCCCCAAAATTAGTAAATCAAGTGTCTCTCTAATCTATTCTAAACGGAGAGGACGCCAGCCACGTCCTCTCCCTATCAATCTCAATGCACGTGTGAAAATGGCGGCGACGCGCGGCTCCTTATATAGAATCCGAGTCTCGCGATAGAATCCGAGCCTCGCGAGAATCCGACAGCGTCATGATGACGTTCGGGCGCGCTCGGGTTAACCGAGCAAGGCGGGAAGATCCGAGTCGCTCGGACCCGTGAAAAAAAACATGAAGTTCTGGCGGGTTCGGATTCAGAGAAACCGAACCCGCTCATCTCTAACGGACACCAACTGCTAGATTTAAAGGTCAAACATATATTTATTGTTTGATGACCTGCCGTTTAAACTAAGAAATTGGAGGATGGCGAGAAAAGGCGCTACCAACTCACCAGCACCAGTCAACTATAATAAACAATAAAATAGGAGGGGCCTCACAACCGCCTCCTTAACATAACCCGCACTGCGCAGGACTCACCCCCCTTACTTTAGCAGAGCCGTGGACGAACCCGCACGGGAACATCCGTAGTCCACCCGCAAGGGGAGGGCACACTCGCTGTTCAATCAAAAGGGGCTGCCCCACAGTGACCACTTATGTAACTTTTGACCACTGGCTGGTAGCGACTTTCCGCCCATCTGGCTATCAAAGCCTGCTATGAATGAAAATAGAGGTCCGAAAAGCGAGCCTCAAGTAACCTTACAGGGAGGGTGGGAGGGCATCCAAGAAAAACTGGCAAGAGGAAGATGGCTGCCAAAACCCAGGACTATATACCCCTGTGTATACTCCTCCTACAATATCCCTAATAGGCACCTATCGGTCACCTGACCACAACTGTCAATCACTAAGGCTAGCCCTGCCTATCCTCAACACATGTCAGAAAAAATCAGTGTGCTTATGTGGCTTCGAGCCTATGCGGATCTCTGCCTGCCTAAGCCACCCATGACTTTATTCCGACGAACTTAACATTTATAACTAGCTAGCTTATCACTAAGAAATAACCACACGGACACCAACTGCTAGATTTAAAGGTCAAACATATATTTATTGTTTGATGACCTGCCGTTTAAACTAAGAAATTGGAGGATGGCGAGAAAAGGTGCTACCAACTCACCAGCACCAGTCAACTATAATAAACAATAAAATAGGAGGGGCTTCACAACCGCCTCCTTAACATAACCCGCACTGCGCAGGACTCACCCCCCTTACTTTAGCAGAGCCGTGGACGAACCCGCACGGGAACATCCGTAGTCCACCCGCAAGGGGAGGGCACACTCGCTGTTCAATCAAAAGGGGGTGCCCCACAGTGACCACTTATGTAACTTTTGACCGCTGGCTGGTAGCGACTTTCCGCCACAACAAGGATTTTAACAAAAACCGCAGACCGCCATCCAACCAAAAACAAAAGAAAAACTCAACCAGTCAGTACTCTGAAAATACTTTCCAAAAACACACCTATACCCGCAGGGGAAAGGTGAACACCGTCCTCCCTATAAAACTGTACATTGCGCAGAACCAAAAGCGGGTGCCTAACCACTAACCCTCCTATCGCCTGCACGTACACTGACACCGCGGAATTCACTTTCTTCCTCGCTTTCTCGATTGCAGAAAAACGAACGGCACCCCGCCAGTGAAAACGGGGCACCATGTCAGACCACACAACTATCACCTGGGGCCAGGATGCCCGCAACGCCACTAAGTCCGCTTTGATACTCAGAATGAGATCGATGCCTTTGACCCGCCCCATATCATTCCCCCCGAGGTGAATGACGATCCAGCCGGGCCGCCCCCACCTTCGCTCATGGCGAAACAGCAAGCGAAGTAACCCCATCCAACGCAAACCTCTAATTCCTAACCATCTAACTACCTTGTCCCCAAAAAATTCGCCTGTTCGCCCTGCCATAGGATGCCTCTCCGCCCAAAAAATAAAAGAATGGCCAATAATCCAAATCTGATCCGAGACGTCCAAAGTAGCTGCAAAAGAAAATTCCTACCGTCAGACACCATAACCTACCGAAAACAATAACGAAACTTGCATTTAAAGAACCCGAGTGAAGGATAAAACTCAAAACACCTCCCGTGAACCATGTGTGAATGCCAATTGTAATTCGGTCCCCTCGGAGGAAAATTTAAAAATTCACTTCACACCCTCCATTCCTGAACGCTAGCCGTTCAAGAACCGACGGGTAAAACACGTTTCCGGGTTCGCGCAACAGGCGCAATAATAAAAAACACTTAACACATTCCATAAACCAGGCGCAAGCCTGGCCAACTGAGACCGGGCTTCCTTACCCAAGATGGTATCCAGCCCGCATAGGCAAGACCCACTCACCGGGGCGGGCCTTAGTCAACAATTTTCCACAGGAAGGGCGGCACCGATAGACCCCCAATCTTAGCATCAGGAACCAGCTCCCTAAACTTACCGAACTCAAAACGCGACAGTGCGTCAGCAATTCTATTGTCAACCCCCGGGACATGCGCAGCCGTGAAATGAATGTTATGCCTCAAGCACTTAAGCACTAAATAGCGCAACAAGCGCAGCGCCTCCGGAGAGGACGAGCGCTGGTTATTAACCGCGTGCACGACGCCCAGATTGTCGCAGCGGAACACGATGCTCCTATCCGACAAGCTGGGCGCCCACAATTCTACCGCCACTATCAAGGGGAATAATTCCAAGAGCAGCAAGTTCTTTGTAAAACCTCGGGTAACCTATGCTGAAGGCCAGGGCGCGGCGCACCACCCTGTCCTGAAAAAAGCCCCAAAGCCCTAACCCCCAGCGGCATCGGTAAAAAGTTGCAACGCAGCGTTGGAACAACGCTCTGTTGGCCATAACACCTCCCGATTAAAAGAAACCAAAAAAGTGGACCAGACTCTCAAATCTTCCCTAATCTCGCGTGAAATGTAAACCGTATGGTGCGGTTTACAAACCCCTGACATGGATCTCTCAAGTTTACGGCAGAAAACTCGACCCATGGGTATGATCCTGCACGCAAAATTAAAAGACCCAAGTAACGACTGAACCCGTTGTAATCTTACCCTACGACTGAGGAGGCACTGCTCTATGAGACCCAGCAACTTGTGCACCTTATTGGCGGGCAGCCGGCAGCAACCGGCCTCCGAATCGATTTCAATGCCCAAATAGCTGAGGCACACCGTGGGCCCCTCGGTCTTATCCGAGGCCACGGGCACGCCTAGGCCCCCGAACAAACTCTGTGCTAAACCCAGAACATCTCCGCAAACCGATCCATCCCTTGGGCCCACGAAGAGAAAATCGTCTAGAAAGTGGGCAACCCCCGGGTGGCCGGAGGCTGACACCACGCACCAATGTAAAAACGAACTGAATTTCTCAAAGTAGGCACAAGAAATGGAACACCCCATCGGCAAACACCTGTCTACGTAAAACCCACCTCCTAACCTGAACCCGAGGATCCGAAGGGAATCGGGGTGGATGGGCAGAAGGCGGAAAGCGGACTCAATGTCCAGCTTGGCCATGAGGGCGCCGGGACCCGCCCTTTGGACTAACCGCAGGGCCTCATCAAAAGATTGATAACGCATCCTGCAAGCTTCCTCTGGGATGGCGTCGTTAACCGATCCGCCACGGGGGTGTGATAAATGTTGAATGAGGTGGAATTGACCCTGAGCTTTCTTGGGAACCACCCCTAATGGCGAGATGCACAGCCGAGGTATTGGAGGGGACGGGAAAGGGCCGCACATGCGTCCCAACTTGATTTCAGCCTGTACCTTATGGGAGACCACTGAGGGGAAATCACTCGCAGATTTCAAATTGCGCCTGGATACCATGAGGACCGAATCCGGGATGGGGAGCCTGAAACCGCTACGGAAACCGTCTAACAAAAACAACCCCGAATTGACGTCGGGGTAAGCACCCAACCATTTTGTCAATTCGGGGACGTTGATGGGGGAAAATGCCTTACTTTCCACTTCCAGGCACCTCGGCAGCGTCAGAGGGCCGGGAACCGGAAGGGGACGGGCAATCCTTGGCCGGGTGCCCACCGCTGCACACCTTGCAGGAGTGGCGAAAACGGCAGTTAGAACCCCGGGAACACTTGCCCTCGTTGAAAGCGAAGCATTTCCCTTTATTCCCCAGAGGCGGGCTCGGCCGAACACCCAAACCCGGCTTACCGCCTTGGGCCTCATAAAGGGGCTTATTATGTTGAGTGACCTCCAACCAGACTTCAACGTCTTTGAACCCCAAGGGTAGTGTCGGGTTACCGTCCTGGTTACGATGGAATTTCTCGTCGTAATCCCGCCACGCGTAACCCTTGGAGGTCAAATACATTTCATGTACCAAGAACAAATACTTGACTGCGTTGTGATACTCTTTTGGTCTCGTCTCAGCGTAGCATGCTGTGAACACTAAAAACCCACGGAGCCACTGATGAAAATTGCGAAATGCATTCTCACCAATGCCCCCGACCTTCTTGGCCCTATCGAACGCCTTCCACATGTCATCCGTAAGGGTGAACATGTTGACATATTTACCCTTCTTAATCTTCTCCCTCATCCGTTTACGTAAACCCCTGGTGACCGCAGTGTTTGCGCAGTGCACCATTTCCGTAAAACGCGGAGGGTCCTGCGCGACCGACGCAACCGTGCCCTTAGCCTGCCTATTCTTTTTGTGTAAGCGATGCGCAATGAGCCTAGCTAGTTTACGCGGGCGCCTGGGGGATCCGGAAGACCTAGTATCCGAAGAGGAGCTGGAAGAAGAACTATCAGAAGAAGAATTAACTTTCTCACCCGTTCCAGCAGGATCGCCCGCTTCTTCCGCCGCGGTGGCGGGGCCGGATGGCACCTCTTCGGGGACCAGAGATCCCCCCGCTGCGCCCGTTTCCAATCGTTCAGCCTCCTTCGCCGCTCCTGGCTGTGCTTCACCGGATGTAGCTGCTGCCGTGGCTCCATCTGATCCACCCGGGGGAGAGACCCCCCTCGACCTACCGGCACCTAATGGGGAAACAGAAGGGGGGGGGAGGGGAGGCACAAAAGCAGCCGCCTCCGGGGGGGGGAACCGGAGGTAGCGGAGGGGGGGAAGCAGCAAGGGGGGGCCGTGAACAGGGGGCGGGCCTTCCCAATGCCGCAGCGCCAGCTAATTCAATGGTTGCGCCAGACGCAGCAGGCCATGTGGCTGGGGAGGTTAAACTAGCGTGCCAATTGGACGGAGCCTGGGAAAACGGCACCGACCAATAAGGTGCCTGGGCGAGGGCCCCGGTGGCAAAACCGCCGGCGTAAGACCCCCCCCACTGAGAAAAACCCGGACCACTCGGCGTGGGCCAGGATGTCACCGAGCCCTGGGAGTGCGTGAATGCCCCCGGCAAGTAAGGGGACGAAAAAGGGGCACGACCCCCTCGGAAATCAGGTGACGCCCCGGACATCATGACCGGGAATTGCAGTGCCCCAGACCAGGCCATGGACACCGAAGCGGCTGGTATGAAACCCGCGGTCGCAGTCTGATATGCGCCTCCCTGGGACGCAAATGAAGCGGCCATGGAAGTGTGACCCGACCCCATCTGCTGTACCACGAGCTGGCCAGCAGATGGCGTCGCTGTACCGGGCCACAGGCCACTAAATGGCGGCAGCAGGATCTGGGATACCGGGAGAGCCCCCGGGTAAATCCCCGATGCCTGCCCGCCCACCACCGACACTCCCCGGACCCCCGCAGGAGTGGAACCCGTGGGGACAGCGGGGGAAAAAAGGGCATCTACCCCACCCACATGTGCCTGCGTAAAATTAGGCCCCGCCCCCCGAGCTGCCCCCGCAACTGATGGCAGGGAGACTATGTCCTGTAACAGCCATGCCCCCGCAGGGGAGCTGGCTGGTGAGAGCCCCGGCAGGACTAGCCCGCGTGCGGCATCGCGGGACCCACTTGCCGTGTCATCGGACCCCCCCACCGCCGACGTGCGGCGTGCTGCCCGACTATCCATGGAGCCCGGAGCCCCGGCACGCGCGGCACTACGGCACCCGGAAGCGGCCGACGCATGAGGAGAAACGCCGCCCGGGGAGAGCAGCATCATGTCTGCAGAGGGTGGCAAAGCGGTGGGGGGTACAGCGCGCACGCGCGGCCGGCGGTAGCCAGCCGCTGCGAGAGGACGGGCGGCCTCAGCAAGACGACGGGGAGGGGGAGTAGTACGTCTAGGACGGGGCATAGCGCAGGGGAGTCAGCTGGCACAAGTTTGAACAAAGCAGAGGGTGATAAGGTAATAAATTGACACTGCTGTACTGCACACTTACCACATCCAAGAAAAACTGGCAAGAGGAAGATGGCTGCCAAAACCCAGGACTATATACCCCTGTGTATACTCCTCCTACAATATCCCTAATAGGCACCTATCGGTCACCTGACCACAACTGTCAATCACTAAGGCTAGCCCTGCCTATCCTCAACACATGTCAGAAAAAATCAGTGTGCTTATGTGGCTTCGAGCCTATGCGGATCTCTGCCTGCCTTCCGTCTGGTCACTATACCATACGGGCCTGATTGGTGAATTACTGCAGAGATGGTTTTCCTTCTGGAAGGTTCTCCTCTCTCCACAGAGGAATGCTGCAATTCTGATAGAGTGACCATCGGACTCTTGGTCACCTCCCTGACTAGGGCCCTTCTCCCCTGATCACTCAGTTTAGATGGCCAGTCAGCTCTAGGAAGAGTACTGGGGGTTCCGAACTTCTTCCATTTATGGATGATGAAGGCACTGTGCTCATTGGGACCTTTACAGCAGCAGATATTTTTCTGTACCCTTCCCCAGATTTGTGCTTCGAGACAATCATGTCTCGGATGTCTACAGACAATTCTTTTGACTTCATGCTTGGTTTGGCTCAGACATGCACTGTTAAGTGTGGGACCTTATATAGACAGGTGTATGCCTTTCCAAATCATGTCCAATCAACTGAATTTACTACAGGTGGACTCCAATTAAGCTGTAGGAACATCTCAGGGATGATCAGTGGAAACAGGATGCACCTGAGCTCAATTTTGAGCTTCACGGCAAAGGCTGTGAATACATATGTACATGTGATGTCTTAGTTTTTTATTTTTAACACATTTGCAAAAATATCAAAAACTTTTGACGCTGTCATTATGGGGTATTGTGTGTAGAAATTTGAGGGAAAAATGTATTTATTCCATTTTGGAATAAGGCTGTAACATTACAATATGTGGAAAAAGTGAAGCTCTGTGAATACTTTCCGGATGCACTGTATCTGAAATGGGGGCACTGTAATGTGGCATAATATGAACTAGAAAGCACTGTAATATGGCACAACATATACTGAAGTCACTATAGTGTGGCATAATATGAACTGGGTCACTATAATGTGCCATAGTATGAAATGGGGGACTACAATGTAGCTTACTATGATCCGGGGCACTTCAGTGTTACGAAATATGTATTGGGGACACTGTGTGGCATAATGTGAACTAGGGGCACTGTGTAGCACAATGTGTACTGACAGCACTACAATATGGCTTATTGTGATCTGGTGGGAATTAAAGATGAGCAGTTTGGATTTTAAGAAATCTGAACTGCACCGAAACTTCCGGGATCCGAGGCAGTCCAGCTGGGGCTCGGATGTGGCTCAGCTGCCTTGGATTTTGTCGAATCTTGCTGTTTCGTCTCTGGCACAGCTGATTGTCTAAGAGAGCTGTCTGTCACATCTCTCAGCCTATCAGCATGTCCCCATAGACTTTAAGGGGAAAGATAGCGGCCTACACTGCAGTGACACCACCGCCCACACTGCTGACACCCCCACATTGCCTGCACTCCCGCACTGAGGATACCGCCGGAACTCCTGTGCTGCTGACACACCCACACTGAGGGGTAGATGTATTAACCTGGAGAAGGCATAAGGAAGTGATAAACCAGTGATATGTGCAAGGTGATAAAGGCACCAGCCAATCAGATCCTAACTGTTAATTTACATATTGGAACTGATTGGCTGGTGCGTTATCACCTTGCACATATCACTGGTTTATCACTTCCTTATGCCTTCTCCAGGTTAATACATCTGCCCCTGAGAGCACTGCTGGCACTCATCCATCCACTCCATCACTGGCAGCACCCTTACACTAAGGATATTGCTAGTACTACTGCACTGCTGACACAAGCGGCACCCCCACACTACTAACTCAGCCAGCACCCGCACAATGCCAACATCACTGACACACCCCAGCACTGAGGACACTGCTGGCACTCCCACATTGCTGACACTGATGGCACCCCTACACTGCCGACATAGCCAGCAGTACCGATTCCGCCAGCATCTCCACATCAAGGACACTGCTAGTGCCGCTGCACTGAGGACACCACCATCACTGCCTACACAGCTGAGTACACTGCCAGCACTAAGGACACTGCCAGCACTGCTGAGACTGCCAGTACCCCTGCATTGAGGACACTCCTGACACTCCCACATTGAAGACACTGCCAGCACTGCCGAGACTGCCAGTACCCCTGCCATGAGGACACCCCTGGCACAGCCAGCAGTACCGAATCTGCCAGCAACTCCGCACTGAGGACACCACTGACATGGAGGACTCTGCCAGCACCCCAGCAGTACCGACACTGCCACACTGAGGACACCACCGGCATCCCCTGTAACAGTAATGCATTAATGGTGTATTCACCCTGCACTGTATCTTGCATTGTATCCAACTAACACTGTATCCAGCACTATATCCATCCCATAGTGTATCCAACCAACAATGTATCCGACCCCGACTGTGGGGCAGATTTATTAAGCTCGGTGAAGTGATAAAGTGTAAGGTGATTAAGCATCAGCCAGTCAGCTCCTAACTGTCATTTTTCAAACTCAGCCTGTGACATGGTAGCTAGGATCTGATTGGCTGGTCCTTTATCACCTTCCACTTTATCACTTCACCAAGCTTAATAAATCTTCCCCTGTATCCCACAGTGTATACAACCAACAATGTATCCAGCACTGTATCCGACCTGAACTGTATCCCGCTCTATATCCAACAGCAATATATCCTGCAGTGTATCCAACCCACACTGTATCCAACCAGAAATGTATCCAGCACGGTATCTGACCCGAACTGTGTCCCACACTGTATCCAGCCAACAATGTATCCAGCACTGTATCTGGCACAAACTGTATCCCACCCACATTGTATCCGACCCGCAGTGTATTCTGCACTTTATCTGACATGCAGTGTATACCGTACTGTATCCACCCCACACTGTATCCAACTTGCACTGTTTCAAACCTGCACTGTATCCCACACTGTATCCAACCAGTAATATATCCCGTACTGTATCCAACCCACACTGTACCCAACCCACACAGTATGTAACCAGCACTGTATCCAACCCACACTGTATACCGCATTTAAGCCAGCCAGCCTTTGGCCAATATTGATTAAAACAATATTGTGAGGTGTGAGCTGGTCAAAATTGAGTTGAAATGACTGCAAATTAATGTTAATGATGTTAATAATACTCAAGGAACACAAAATATACAAATTAAGGGAATTTAGCTTTTTTTTTTCTTCTTTAAAAAAAAACAAATCCAAAGCCAGTCATTGTGGTTTGGCAAATCAAAATCCAAGTCTGGCCAATGAATCAGAGCCAAATCCAAATCCAGCAAAAATGGCGCACATCCCTAGTGGGAATACAATATGGCATAACATGAACTGGAGACCATAGCAACCAATCAGATTATACTTCTCATTTATCTAGCACCTGCTAGAGGATAATAACTGGAATCTGATTGGTTGCTATGGGCAACATCTCATCTAAAATAGAACTCCCATCTTAGTACATTTACCCCACTGTGTGATATAATGTGAACTGGATCACTAAATGAACTGTGGCATTACTATGGAGCATAAAATTATATCTAGTGCAATAATACAGGGCATAACATTAACTAGGCACTACTATTGGTTATGAAATTAACATCTGCTGTGGAGAGGGGTCTCTCTAGAAGCATTGGGGAGAGGGCCTAGTTAAAATATTGCTGTGGGCCCATTAAGTTTTACAAGAGTTCTATCAATGTAACTAGAGATCATTCAGGGAAAGCATTTTTCTTTAAGACGAGTATCTGCCAAGTTATACTTCATAAAATGCTACCATACAAATACCTAAACTGATAAATTTACAATCTACATTAGCCTTTCTCTGAAAGTGTTTGCAGATAACTACAAGTATCTGATGCAGATTTAGCCACAAAATTAGCGTAAATTACTAGTTATTAAAAAGCGTGCACAAAAATACCATTTTGCGGCAGAGATCGAAATTCGGTGCAGTTGGCAGTGGTAGTATATTTGTGTCGTTTATACTATTACTAGGCACATGTCACAGACACTTACGGTACATACTGTACCATTTGTTTCAATGTTTTAAATTACTGTAGTTACTTTATGCTTCAATAAAACTGCTAAAACCCCAGTAATACAGGTTTAACTCTACGTATTAAATATTAAAAACAGAAAATATTCTTAAACATGCACACAAAAGTATAATGTATGCACAAGCAATGAAGAAAGATACCTTCAGTGTCAGTTGTGCTTTTGCAAATAGCTAATCACAACTATTATCATCTTCATCATCATCATCCGCTTTATGCACCTGCCCCTGAACACCAGCAAATAATTCCCAGCATATACTGTATATGTTGTTGTTTTGTGTTTTTTGCAAGATTACGTGTTTGCAATTGTGCAAACGGGATGTAGTTATGTGACCATCTAGTTATGTGGCATGCTGACCAACAGGGACTATTCCCATTTGTGGGTGTCCACGACACCCACAGAGTGGGAATAGAACCTGTGGCGAGCACAGCAAGCCACGATCCCACTGAGTGGTGAGTGCAACAAGCCTGCAAGGAGCTCTGTTGTGCTCACCGGACATCTCACAGCCAGGATCCCGACGCCAGTATTGTTACCAGCGGTCTCCTGACCGCTGGTAACAAATAACCAACCCATAATCATATAATCTGAATGGGCGCATATGCATGTGTCAAGCCAAATTCACGCAACATGCACTATACTAACTGGTGCTAATACTCACTTTGTATCAGCCCCCAAATGCCCAAAAATAGCTACAACATGAGTGCTTAATAAATGGATTGGCTCTGTTGTGCCACCTACTGGTGACAAGTAGTACCATGCTGCAACATTACCTGTTTTAGTATCCTATTTTCCAATTCATATTTTAGTTGTAGCCTATATAATGTCATTAATAAACATTCACCAACACACAAATAACACCACTAAGTAGAAAATGAGACAATAAAATGAAAGTCTAAAATCCTTACTATACAGCACGCACTGTGAAAATACCCTGCTTTCTGCCTGTGTCGCACACCAATGCTCAAATTTCATTATTTACAGATGGATGTCAGAACATCATCCCATAATCAAATTTTTATAGCCCAAACAATTATAAAGCTAATTATTGAAATAACTGCTTAAAGACTACAAAAGTGTTTTATCCCATTTTCCATCATATACTGTATGATGTTTATTGTTATGGATATTCTGTTCCAGTTTATATTCATATACGGAAAATATACTTTGATTACCGTACTGAAGGCTGTAATCAAGCAGTTTTGATTTATTAAATCTAAACCCCAAGATAATATTTTGTAAATAATGAGCATTTAATATTGTGTATAATTTCTGACATCTGTTACCCAAAATCTGCTTACTTTTTATCCTCGAAAAAAGGAAGCAGTCACAAAGGATTTAGATACACATTCAAACAGAATTCCAATGACAAAAGTCTGTTTAGAAAGCATCCCATGCACTTTTAACTGCTCATGTGTTGTATAAGGGATTGGCAAGGAACACAAAATATAATGAGGAATAATAAACAAAAATAAAGCTATGAAAAAATGTGGCACAAATCCATCAAATTGGTTGCTATTTCAACTCACTTAAAATAAAGGTTTCTTAAATAAAAAGCATCAATAAATATACAATACAATGTGCTTCAGTTTTACTTATTTCCCAATTTTGCTCTATAATATATATTGGAAAAATAGTCAGGGATAACAGATCTATAGCTTATTGCTTTCAGTTTATTCCGCATACAACCTAATATTATTTAGAGATGTGTGGGTCTTGTTCTCCAAGAACCAGACCCACCTGAACATTGCAATCTGAAGAAGGATCTAAGCCCGCCTCGGGTTTTCCTACCTGACTCGTATACCAAAACGAGGCAAAACATCAGCCTCCCATTGTCGGATTCTCAGGGGTTTTGGATTGCATAAAGGTCCCTGGTGATTAGCATGCAACTTCCCTCCAGCTGTGGAGCTTCAACAATGCAGTGCATCCAGGTATGCTGTGTCAGTCCAGGGGCTGCTGTATCCACCAAAGGGCTGCTGTCTGTGTCCACTCAGGGACTGCTGGCTGTGTCCGCCCTGGGGCTGCTGGCCGAGTCCTCTCAGGGGCTGCTGGCCGAGTCCGCCCAGGGCCTCTGCTATGTCCATTTAGGGACTTTGCTCCAGTGTAAAAAAAAAAAAGTTACAAAAATTCAGTGTAATATTCATGCAAGTATTGTGATGCTACAGGTAAGATCACAGTGTAATATTCATACAAGTATTGTGATACTGTATGCCGTACCACAGTGAAAAATTCATTCAAGTATTGTGACGCTGCAGGCTTTACCTCAATTTCCTATAAGTATTGTGACACTGTAGGCCATACCGCAGGGTAATATTCATAAATGTATTGTGACGCTGCAGGTCATACTGTAGTGTTATATTCATAAATGTATTGTAATGCTGCAGGTTAGACCGCAGTGTAATTTTCACACAAGTATTGTGATACTGCAGGCTGTACCGCAATTTCATACATGATAGTGACACTGTATGCCATGAAATATTCATAAAAGTATTGTGATGCTGCAGGCGTACCGCAGTGTAATACTCATACACATATTGTGTTGCTGCACGTCAGACAGCATTGTAATATTCATACAAGTATTGTGACACTGCAGGCTGAACTGCAGTGTAATATTCATACATGTATTGTGACACTAGGCCATATTGCAGTATAATATTCTGCCACTAGTATAGTGGTTTCAGTCATGTGTGCAGTCAAATGAGTGGTTCAAGTATTATCTGCCACTGGTTTGGTGATTCCAGTGGTTCCAGTATTGTCTTCCACCAGTCTAGTAGTTCTGCCACCAGTCCAGTTGTTACATTCTTGTCTGCCACCAGTCTTGTTGCTCCAGTCTGGTGTGCCACCAGGCCAGTGGTTCCAGTTAAGTCTGCTGCCCGTTCAGTTGTTAAAGTCTCTTCTGTCACTAGCCCAGTGGTTCCAGTCTTATCTGTCACCAGTTCACCTGTTTTGCTGCCAGTCTGGTGGCTTCAGTATTATCTGTCACCAGTTTTGTGGTTCCAGTCTGGTCAGCCGCCAGACTGGTGGTTTCAGTCTGGTGTGACGCCAACCTTTTTTTTACCTGCCTGGCCTGCCACCAGTCCAGTAGGTCCAGTCTTATTTGCTGCCAGATCAGTGCTTCCAGTCTCATCTGCCATTAGTTTGGTAGTTCCAGTAATGTCTGCCCTCAGACAAGTGGTTCCAGATTTGTCACCACCAGTCCAGTAGCTCCAGTCAAATCTACCAGCAGTCCAATGGTACCAGTCTTGTATGTTGCCACTCCAATGGTTCCAATATTGTCTTCCCCCAGTCTGGTGATTCCAGTCTCATTAGCAATCAGTTCGGTGATTCTGAACTAGGGGTGTGCACCGGACCATTTTTCGGGTTTTGTGTTTTGGTTGTTGATCTGGATCTCCTTCGTATTTTGGATCTGTATTGGTTTTGCCAAAACCCCCCTTGTGAGTTTTAGTTTTGGATCTGTATTTTTTTTTTAAATAATCAAAACAGTTAAAATAACAGAATTTGGGGGGTGTTTGTTCATACAGTATTATTTACCTCAATAACATTAATTTCCACTCATTTCCAGTGTATTCTGAACACCTCACAGCTCACAATATTGTTTTTAGGCTAAAAGGTTGCACCGAGGTAGCTGGATGACTAAGCTAAATGACAGCAGTGGGCAGCACACACACATGGCACCTCTAGGAGTGGCACTGCAGTGGCCGACAGGATGGCAGTTTTATAAACTATGCCCAAAAAATGCTCCAAAGAGCACATAATGCAAAGAAAAGAGGTGCAACATGGAATTGTCCTTGGGTCCTCCCACCCTCGCTTATGTTGTATATATTAAACAGGACATGCTCAGTTTAACAAACCAATCATTTCAGCAACAGAGGCTGTCACTTGTGGCTGATTTATTTGTTTGTTTGGACCCCTACAAAACAAGCTGGCATTGGGCAGTTCACAAACTGGCTTTAGTACTTTGAATAGGAACGATGTCATCAACAGTATCTGATTCCTCACCCCCATCAGTGTGTACATCCTCTTCTTCACTGACTTAAAATTTGTCTCCACTGGAATCCACCATCACAGGTCCCTCTGTACTTTTTGGAGGTAATTGCTGGTAAAGTTCTTCCTCATGGAATTTGTCATTCATTTTGATGAACATCATCTTTTCCTCATTTTGGGGAAGTAACTTCCTACGCCAATCATTGACAAGGTTCCGGATGCGCTAAAAACTCTTTCTGAGTACACACTGGAGGGTGGGCAACATAAGTAAAACAAAGCCAGTTTGTGCAAGGGCCTCCAAATTGCCTCCTTTTCCTTCTAGTACTGAAACGGACTGTCTGACATGCCTATTTGGATGCTATCACTGAAATAATCAGCAACTATTCCTTGAATGGTGACATCATACATATGCTTCATATGGTACAGCAACAGTGTCACACAAATGAGTCAGAAATATATTTTTTGCTCTGGATCACACTCAGAGGATATATCATATATAGCAGTAGTGTACCACAGCCGCAGTACTAGTAGTCACTGAGTGATGCACCAATAGAAATATATTTTTTGCTCTGGATCACACACAGATGATATATCATATATAGCAGTAGTTTGCCGGAGCCGCAGTACTAGCAGTCAGAGTGACACACCAATAGAAATATATTTTTTGCTTTGGATCACACATGGATATATAGCAGTAGTATACGGCAGTACTCTTAGTCTTCACTGAGTAACGCAACAATAGAAATATATTTTTTGCTCTGGATCACAAACAGAGGATATATCATATATATAGCAGTAGTGTACAGCTGCCGCAGTACTAGTTGCCACTGAGTGATGCACCAATAAAAATATATTTTTTCTCTGGATCATACACGGAAATATAGCAGTAGTGTACGGCAGTACTAGTAGTCATCACTGAGTGATGCACCAATAGAAATATATTTTTTGCTTTGGATCACACTCATATGTATAGCAGTAGTGTATTGAAGTCACAGTACTAGTAGTCAATGAGTGACGCACCAATGGAATTTTTTGTTGTTGCTTTGGATCACACAGAGATATATAGCAGTGGGACATATAGCAGTAGTGTAAGGCAGTACTAGTTCTCGTCACTGAGTGATGCAACAGTAGAACTATATTTTTTGTTTGGAAAACATACAGATATTAAGCAGTAGTGTATGGCAGTACTAGTAGTCATCACTGAGTGAAGCACCAATAGAAATATAATTTTTGCTTTGGATCACACACAGATATATATCAGTAGTGTATGGCAGCCGCAGTACTTGTAGTTAGAGTGATGCACCAATATAAATATATTTTTTGCTTTGGATCACACAGATATATAGCAGTAGTGTACAGCAGTAATAGTAGTTATCAATGAGTGACGCACCAATAGAAATATATTTTTTGCTTTGGATCACACAGATATAAAGCAGTAGTGTTTGGCAGTACTAGTAGTCATCACTAAAAGATGTACCAATAGAAAAGTATTTTTTGCTCTTGATCACACACAGAGGATATATTATATATAGCTGTAGTGTAAGGCTGCCGTAGTACTAGTAGTCACTATGTGACGCACCAATATAATTTTTTTTTTGTTTTGGATCACACATAGATATATAGCAGTAGTGTAACGCAGTACTAGTAGTCGTCACTGAGTGATGCACCAGTACAAATATATTTTTTGTTTGGATAACACACAGATATTAAGCAGTAGTGTATGGCAGTACTAGTAGTCATTACTGAGTGAAGCACCAATAGAAATATATTTTTGCTATGGATCACACACAGAGGTTATATAGCAGTAGTGTAGGGCAGTACTAGTATTTATCACTGAGTTATGCACCAATAGAAATATATTTTTTGCTTTGGATCACACACAGATATATAGCAGTAGTGTATGGCAGCCGCAGTACTAGTAGTTAGAGTGATGCACCAAAATAAATATATTTTTTGCTTTGGATCACACACAGATCAAAAGCAGTAGTGTACAGCAGTAATAGTAGTCATCAATGAGTGACGCACCAATAGAAATATATTTTTTGCTTTGGATCACACAAATATTAAGCAGTAGTGTTTGACAGTACTAGTAGTCATCACTAAGTGATGTACCAATAGAAAAGTATTTTTTGCTCTTGATCACACACAAAGGATATATTATATATAGCTGTAGTGTAAGGCTGCCGCAGTACTAGTAGTCACTAAGTGATGTACCAATAGAAATATATTTTTGTGCTCATGATCACACACATAGGATATATAGCGACAGTGTACGGCAGTACTCATAGTCATCACTGAGTGACACACCAATAGAAATATATTTTTTGCTTATGATCACACACTGAGGATATATAGCAGTAGTAGTGTCTGGCAGTACACAGTCTCTTACAGACAGAGTACACACCTGTCCTATACACAGCCACAGTATGCTATATGCAGTGAACTACTATGCAGAGCCCTAACACGGTGAAGCACACCTAAAGAAGCAGCACTTCTTGTTAACTTAACTCTCCTGCAACAGCTCTGCTCTCTCCTCTCTTCTGCCCTCTCTGCTCTCTCCTGCCCCCCCCCTTTGCTCTCCCCTGCCCCCTTTCCTAACTACAGCACAGAATAAACACATCCTTACTGTGCACTCTCCAAGTCCGTAGTGAAGATGGTGCTGATCCCTGAGACTATATATGGAATACAAAACCCGCCAGATCCAACAGCGGGATGATGATGTTTTGCCTCGCTTTTGGATTCGAGTCAGGCACACAAAACCGAGCCTGGCTCAGTTGTATCTCCATGTTTGGGTGGGTTCAGTTGTCAGGGAATCAAACCCGCTTATCTCTATTCTGAACCGCTGCCAGTTTGGTGATTCCAGCCTTGGCTGCTGCCAGTACAGTGCTTTTAATATTGTATTCTGGCAGTTTGGTGGATCCAGTCTTGAATGCTGCCAGTTCAGTGGTTCCAATCTCATCTGCTGCTCCAGTCTCATCTGCCACTAGTCTGGTGGTTTCTGTCTCATCAGCTGCCAGTCCAATAGTATCAGTCCAATGGTTCTAGTTTGGTGTTTCCAGTCTGAACTGCTGCCATTCTGGTGCTTCCAGCCTCATCTTTCACCAGTAAATGGGTTTCAGTGTCATCTGATGCCAGTTTGGTGGATCCAGTCTCATTTGCTAAACAGTCTGGTGGTTCAAGTCTTGTCTGCCACCAGGATGGTTGTTAAAGAATAGTCTGCCAGGAGTTCAATGATTCCAGTCTGGTCTGACACCGGTCTGGTGAATCCAGTTTCATCTGCCACCTGTCTACTGTAGTTGCTGTAGTCTTGTCTTTCATCAATTTGGTTGTTCCAGTCCTTTTTGCCATTGGTCCAGTGGATCCAGTCACATCTGCCGCCAGTCTATTGGTTCCATCCCCATGAAGTGGTTCTGAGTCCACAGCCTCAGGAGGGGACTCTAGTGCAACAGCCCCATGAAATGACTCCTGCTTACAAATGGTCCAAGAAGTGTCCATCACCATGCCAGTAGTCTAAGAAGTTTCTGTCACCTTGCCAGAGGTCTAAGAGTTGTCTGTTACTTTGCCAGAAATCCAAGAGGTGTGGTAGTGTTTCAAGAGTTGCTTGTCTTTTTGCCAGATGTCTAAGAGATGTCAGGCAGGACTGATGGCAGAGGCAAGTCACAAAATAAGAGGGATTAAGTAAGTATTCTGACACTCAGAAAGCTTGATTGCTGGCTTTGGGAAGGGAGCAGTAATGTAGTAAGTGACATTGCCAGAGGTCTAAGAAGTGTTCTTTGCATTGCCAGAGGTCTGCAAGATGCCCTCTATTTTGTCAAAGGTCCAAGAGGTGCTGATTGGTTTGCTTGAGGTCCAAGAGGTAACCACCACCTTGCCTGAAAGCTGCCTGCCACCTTTCCTGAGGTTTGTAAAGTGTGTTTGCCTTTCCAGAGGTATTAGCGGTGTCAGACACCATGCCAGAAGTCCAACAGGTGCCCACTGCCTTCTCAAAGGTCAAAGAGTTTCCGTGACTTCAACTGAAGCTGAATAAGGTCCTATGGGCCTAATTAACCATGGATAGTTAATCTGAGAAATTGCAGTTGTCTGCTAGTAGAAACGCGCCACCCCGATAAAAAGAAAAAATGGTCCATGCAGATCCATTACAGATCACTATACACTCGCAGATGCATATGCAAATTCCAGAACATTAAAAAGTTTTTGCCATCTGAGCAAATGTGATTAGGTCTGAGGCTGCTACTAATCTGCGACTGAGATGGGCTAAATAGTGGTCTGCTCTGAAGCCAGAGACCCACCCCAAAAATGCCTGTGAACTCCTGTTTTTTCTGACACACCCAGAAAACATCAGTTTTCCGCCAAGAAACACTGTCTTCCTGTCAGTCAAACAGCGACTGCATTGTGTTTACGATCTGTACACATTTTCTGACACTTTTATCCCATGCACATGCGCAATGCGGACGCTAATCATGCGCAGTAGTTTGATAATTGCTCATTTGCTATTTCCCTAAGTAGCGATCCATGCTGAATTAGGTCCTATGTTCCTTGAAATTCTGATTTTCCTGTGTCAAGAGAACTACAGCTCTCGCTGAGCATTCAGTTCCTATATTTTTGGCTCCTGTTTTCCATGCATTGCCTGTGATGTATGGTAAACCTGTTCAGTATTGCTTACAGCATTCAGTTCATGTCCTAAGATGTCACTGAATTTTTGGACTCTCTCATATTATTGCAGTGCATTCTGTGCACTCAGGCTAACTTTGGCTTTGGTAGTGTTCACATTTCACCAGTTTTCACAATTCACTCTCCTCCCATTATTTTACAGTTCATCTCCTCACAGTACCCCCTTTCAACCCGCTCCCATGATGTACTCTTTTTTTTCTGTTTGCAGTTTTCTGCCCTGTACTCATCATCCCCTTTCATTGTCAAAAGCCTTTTTACCAGTGGTGTTAGAAGGCGAGTGGGGGGTGTGCGGCTCGCACCCAGGTGTCCCCCTCGGAAGGGGTGACACAAAAGTGCCAGCTCTTCTGCAGTGACAGGAGCTGAGTGATGCAGTGAGATAATCTCCTGCAGCACTCGTCTCCTGTAACAGATAAGAGCCGGCACACACACAGTCCAGTCTCCGGGGGGTAGCCAGCATCTTCGAGGAAGCTGGACATGCCCCCGAAGCGAAGGAGAAAAGACCCGCGAGCTCACGCCTCTTTTCAATTAGTTCACACCCTCTTTTTGGGCGCCCGTGGCTACTGCGGCCTGAGCAGGAGGGGGGGCTGTAATAGTACACCCGGTGACGCCTCTGCTTTTTACTGTCCACTGCCACTTCCTCCATTGCTTCCCTGCTTTTTTCTAGTAATTTTTAAAGTTACCTAGCTTGTTTGGTTTTGTTGTGATCTGTGTATTTTGTTGTTCTCCATTTTTTACCCTAATTCATGTAACAAAAAAGACTATGAGTCCCTCTTATCAGACTGAACGCTTTCATTTTATGAGCTGCCATTCCCCCGCTGACCAACAAAGTAAATATAAACGTGTCTAGTTAGCTCCTATATATATGGTGTCTTTACTGAATTCAGTGTTGCATGGGTGCTGCAATATTGGACTGATCAGCTGATTCCGGTCTCATACAATCACTGAGGAGCTAGCTTCCACATGACTTGAGTCACCAAT
Organism: Pseudophryne corroboree; assembly: GCF_028390025.1. NCBI lineage: Eukaryota > Metazoa > Chordata > Amphibia > Anura > Myobatrachidae > Pseudophryne > Pseudophryne corroboree. The sequence continues at coordinate 271,406,772 of NC_086451.1, read as the reverse complement.
GACAGACGACCAGAGCACCCTATTTAAAGACCCTCAGTTGCACTTGCACATTGATGGTACAACTTGTACCTTACTTATTCCTGGCTGCAATGTCAGCTACTCTGCTTCCTGATTCCTGGCTTAGTTCACGGGCTCCTACCTTATTCTTACAGCTTCTCATAGCTACATTCTACATACTGTAGAGTATTCTGCACTACTACATTAGCATGAATTATCATTCACAGTCTTAAGAGAGCACATCCAACAACAGCATGCATTTCCATTCACATCCTGTAAAGTGCACACTAGATTCCATTGTACATCATCGCTCACAGCCAGCAGTGTGAATTACCTGTGTGCACTGACACATATTATCTGCAGAGGGCACTCCTGTTACTCATGTTTCAAAGGTCTGCAGGTAGTGTATGTTGCCATTCCAGGGCAGTATATCAGTTTCACTCAGATTTATAATTAATACCAGTTGTCACGGGCTAATCTGATTGTGTTCCCGGTAATGACCTGGGTGAGCCAGTGGAGGGCGCAGGGAGGCAGAAGTTAGGTGGCTTGAGATATGTACAAGTCATATGCTGGAGCACTCTAGAAGATTACACAGTGAGCACAGAGAATTATCGAGACCTGAAACAGAGGCACGAGTCTAACTCACCAGGGGTTTTCGCCAGTGACCCCCGCCAGGGGATATGGTCTTCGCTGTGCCTGACGGGCAGGTTGCGGCCCTCTGCTCAGGTTCCTCTGTGTAGGCTGTGAGACACTTGGGTATACAGGGATGCTTAATACTGGATTATACTGAAGTGCTTAACCATCGATAGTGAGTCTGATGGGGACATGAAAAGGTACGTATATTGGAGATGGTGAACTCAGGAGTGCTTGGTTAGCTGAGGATATCCAGAGCCTGTGAGGGGAATCCTGGACTGAGCACTGCAGACTTGTAACACACTGAGATGGTGATAGTGGAAGTCTCTGGTGGCAGGTAAGTAACCAGGAAAATCAGGTACAGCAGTACACAGGTAAACAGATCTCTGGAGCAAGCCTGGAGCCTTGAGAGCAAGGCTGGAGAACTTGCAGAAGAACTGACAAGTTGTTCATGGCAATGAGGACACTGGGAAGCCTGCTTATATCCCCCAAGAAGGATGCTGATTGGTTGCTGCTGGCAGCAGCAGCAGCGGCATGCAAAGGACCAGGAAGTAATTACCTGGATACCTAGATCATGTGACTCTGGATCATGTGACTCTGGATCATGTGACTCTGCCCGAGTCAGTGGAAATCATGCTAGCACCAGCGGCTGATCTGCGGCACAGAATGCACCAGCGTGCCGGTAAGTGGCAGTGCGAGCAGTGCGTGAACTGTGGTTCCTGACACCAGTCTTCCTTCCTGCTTAGTTAATCCAGGCTAGCACTGAATAACTGTCCTTCCCAGTGTTGACAGTCCAGAGCCCAAACCAAACTTCAAATCTGACATTTTGTTTTACTCTCATCTGGCTGTCCCCTGTCTCTAGAGTCATGTAACTCTGGCTTTCTTTATTTTGCTGCATGTATCATTGCTACTGCATTGTTTTTGTGGTGTTTTTATGTTCATCCAGTTTATATGTTGGCTTTCTCTGGGTACTCCAGTTTCCTCCCACATTCCACTAACACAATGGTTAGTTTATTGGCCTCTGGAGATGTATTGAGCCTAGTGAGTATATGATAGGGCGTTTTTGATTGTTGGCTCTTCTAGGACAAACAGTTGTACTGAATGGTTCTATGTGAAGTTAAGGATTTTATGAAACATAGAATTTGACGGTAGATAAGAACCACTGGACCCATCTAGTCTACCTCTTTTTTACTATATTTTTACCTCAAACCTTATTTGTAAGGATATACTTATGTTTATACTATGCATGTATAAATTGCTTTACCTCTGATGGAAGGCTATTCCACTTGTCCACTTCACTTTTGGTGAAGTAATTACATTGCTTAATTGAATCCAATACCATTCAAAATACACTACAGCATATTTACACATTCTCATATCATTTCCATTACTAAGACCTTGACATGTTTTCTTTGATGTTTCTTCTGGTTCCTCCAACTTCTGGTATTATAGTGGTGTTCTGAAATATTGTTCTTGTATTTTTAGAGTAGGGCTTCCTTTTGGCTGGTTGGTTTTGGGATGGTTGGTTTCAGGGCCATCTTAACAGCAGTGTAGGCTCCTGGGCAAAGCTATGCACTGGGGCCTCTACCCATCCTCCAGCTGTATGGGTGGGGGGTGCTATTGGTGGCAGATTTGATGTCCCATAGGTGGTAGGGGGTGTTCTATCTTCATCATGGCATGTAGGACCTGGAGCAGTAATTTCTTCTGGCTACTCAATTACTGCACAAATGATGAGAGATGGGGTGGGAGGGAGAACAATAAACTTTGGAAGGGGGTATTGGGCTGAATGAAGGGTCCCGGGTACATGACTTCCAGGGTGATAGGGGGTGTTCAATATGAAGGGGAGGGATGGATAGTGGAGTGGGCTTAATATTCATAATTTTCCAGTGGGAGGGCAGCTTGCTTAACTGCAGATATCTCCAAGTCCTGGAAATAGATTTCTTAGCTTTTAATTGGATAAAAAACTAGAGAGTTGAACCTTCAGGAACTACTGTGGACATGGGGATCAGAGTTTAGGAGCCAAAATAATCCACCAAGGAAATGTAAAACTACATACCATGCATGTGGAGCTGGAGCAGGGACCAGCTGCTGGAAGGCTTATATCTCTGGTTCTGGGCATAGTAGAGACAATCTGCCAGTGTCTGCTGAAAGCAGTTTTTGGTGTATACCCTCATAAAAACTCTAAGTAAGACAGAACATGAGTTATCTGGCTGGGAAGAACATTTAACAGGCTCAGATGGGGACCACTGCTTTGAAGTCGGATATCTCCGGTTCCCCAGGGCCGATTTTCAAAAATCTGGTACCCCTCGAAAAAGGAGACCCTTAGCTATCAGCCTAGGATCCTTATACTCCTGGGGCCCTTGGGAAACTTCCCATTGAGCCCATAAAAAATCACAGCCCTGGTTGGTTTGGGATCTGGTTGGATTCATGAGATGAAGCCTTAATGCTCATTTTACTCATTTTATCCAGTTCACCCTTTTATTTTGAGGGCAGGTATTCCTTGTGGCTGCTCATGGTCATACCCTGTTGTTAATGACCTCAAGGATCTATTTGTCTTCTGGACTGGGATAATGGAGTCTTATTTTGACTTTTGACTTCTTTGTTGGGTTACTGCTGCTGTTTTTCTTTGTTTTGATAGTATTATTTAGCTGTAAGTGATGAGTGTTTACTTTTTAGCCATGTGCTCTGGGGTTTATTGCAGATACTCAGTTGCAAGGACTCTGGGATATCTGTAATGTGATGTATGCACTTGGATAGTTCTTTGAAAATAGACATTCCATGTTGGTTGCTTGTGTTTGACGTGTATATTTTGTGGTTATTAGTTGTTTGGTGGCTGCAGTCCTCTTCACCATTGTTATAAATGTTTCTATTCAAGACAGTGGGTTAGTTTCTTGCTGTTTTATATCATTTAGTTGTGTCTGTTTCTTGAGCTGGGCTGACCTATGGTCTGCCCAGGCCTGGTGTGTACAGTGGGCTGAGGTATGGCTGCTTTTCTGTAGGTTATTTGGCCTGGTGGTTGGAGGGTTGTTTGTCTTTCTTTTGTCTTCCATCCCATTGTTGTTTTTTTGTTGCTCTGGTTTTCCATGATGTGTTCTGCATGATACACCTTTTAACCTTGCATAATGGACAATTGATGTGTTGAGTGATCCCCATCTGTGTCCTGATATACTGTGCCTGGGATAATCTTTCTTTTCATGAGTTTTAGGTACTGTAGGGTTACCCAGTCAGGTTTTTTTATATACAATTTAGATCTCTATACCCAGTACACAGCGCATCTGCATTGAGAGACAAGCAATAGAGATTAACATACTACTAAAGTCTCTCTGACTGCACTCTGTAGTACACTGCCCCAGTCAGTCCCAGCACAGAAGCAGATAAATAAATGAATATATATATTATATTATACACAGTATATATAAAATCTCATTAGTACATAATGAATGATGATTCATTTACATTTTTCTTTTTGTTATTGTTAGTGCCCAGGTTACTTGTAATATACTTGTCATAGAACTTTACATTTAACCTGGATACAGACAAATACATAAAAAATAATTGGTGAGTTAATCATCATCTATTATGGTAACATACCTTACAACATTTTAAAGGTAAAAATTGGTATGGAGGGAGCAGGAGGACATAGGGCCACGGATAAGGGGGCATGGCCACGAGGGATTGTACACTGGGGGCTTGAGGCAGCTAGCACTGTTATTTACTGTTATAGTGTGAGTTTATACACTTTGAAGTTCATCTCTATAGACAATTAGGGCCTGGGGAAGCAAATGCTGGATTGTTACAGTTGTTGTTATTATTATTTTTTTATTATATGGCAGCACATGGGACCCGCAGTGCCCAATTACAGAGTACATAAAAAATAAAAAACAAGAAAACAGTAACTTATAGTTCAAGACAATATAGGACAAGTACAGGGTATATAAACTTAGCTGCATCAGCAGACAACACTGAAATCAGTATCAGGAAGCAGAACACCAAGGAATTTCATGCCGTCGAAGGGAGTAATAAGCTGTAGTTAGTTTAGTTTAAGTACTGTAAGAGAAGGAAAAACATGAGGGAAGAGAGCCCTGATTGTGAAAGCTTACATTCTGAAGGGGATCTGCAGACAGACAGGGGTGACACAGCTGGGGTAGACAGTGAACGTGGAACAGAGGGTTAGGATGAGAATTTGCTGGGTTTGGTGAAGAAGTGGGACTTGAGAGCCTGGTTAAAGATTTGTAGAGAGTCTGAGGGGGAGAGATAGAGAATTCCAGAGATAGGGAGCAGCACATGAAAAATTTTGGAGGTAGGAGTGGGAGGAGGTAATCAGTAGGCAGGAGAGGTAGCATGCATTAGTGGAGCAAAGAGAATGGGCAGAAGTGTAAAGGGAGATAAAGTTAGAGATGTAAATGGGAGAGGAGTGGGTGAGGGTTTTGTAAGTGAGTGTGAGAATTGAATTCTGAAGGGGGAGGGGAGCCAGTGTAGGGCTTAAAAGAGAGAGGAGGTGGACATAGTATATTTGGTGAGAGAGATGAGCTGGGCAGCAGCATTGTTACTATACAACAGTAACCAGCCAGCGCTAGCTGCCCCCAGACCCCAGTGATATACAGAGATGAACTTCAAAGTGTACAAACTCACAGTGTAATAGTAAACAGCATCACCAGCTCCTCTGCGCTTCCTCCTCTGCATTGGCGTTGGCTGAGACAGTTGACAGCAATGAATGGATGGGGGGGTTTTGTCAGTGTCACTGTGCATCCGTGTCCCCACAACGCTACTAAGAAAACCGGACGCATCACCAGAACCCAGTACAAAACGGTACAGGGTTGTTTTGTGGTAGAGACAATAAAAATACAGTGCAGTACCAGCTAAAATGGTACAGCTGGGCACTGTGTGTTGATGTCTGTGGTGTTTGCTGGTGTAAACACCTGTATTACTCCTTCTAAGTAGTCATAACTAATTTAGTCATAATATCTCATTAAGGTTTAGTGTATTAGGGGCTAGTTTAGGGGTTTGGGTTAGGTTATTATGGATAGGTTATTAGGGTCAATGTAGCAATTTGGGTCCTAGGGTTAGTTAAGGGGTTTGGATTTTGGGGGGCCCCAAATCGGTATGTTGCCAAGGCCCCTGAGGTCTAAATCTAAAATTTTACTTACATAATGTAAACACCCAAGAACCTCTCCTCTTGAAGCAAAAATACTGAAGAAGTTCTGGTCTGGGTGTTTCAGTCTACTCTACATGTTTTGCTCTACTTTCATGAAAAGAAGATTGTTGCATTAAGGGTACTTACACAGTTGCATGAAGACAATCAACCTACTATTTGCATTTAGCAGTATACTATTCAGATGGCATGTTCTTCCCTCCTTATCTTATGGCTAATGAAGTGTTGGATTCCAATGTATCTACAGTTGTGTAATCGCTGCTCTTCCACAAGCTATAATTACCTCTATATTTAAAATAGAGACATAACACATGTCCCATTACAGACTAACTAATGTGACATTGTGAAATGTTTAGTTGCAAAATCAGATAGTCACTGTATAAAAAAAGATAGCATTGATCATCAATTTAGACAGAATCCCACCTCACTCACCAATAAACAAAATGAAATAGTAGGATTTTAGAGAAAAAATACAGAAATTACATTGTCGTAACTAGATATGGGTTTAAGGTGAGGTAGAGAGACAGAACAGCATCCTCAAAAATACAATGTTGCAAAATGTTTTTTGTAGAAATAGGTCTTTTGCCTTTACTTAAACTCATGGCCCTCATTCCGAGTTGTTCGCTCGGTAAAAATCTTCGCATCGCAGCGATTTTCCGCTTAATGCGCATGCGCAATGTCCGCACTGCGACTGCGCCAAGTAAATTTTGATAAAGCTAAATATTTATCATGTATATAACCCTTTATGAGGTCTAAGAACACTGTACGCTAGCTACGTAAGAAGTACCGTAAGGGTACGCAAGTTGCGTAACGATCGCTCAGCCGTAGGCGAGACGCTCAAGCGTCACGTTCGCTTACGGCTTAGTGATCACAGGCAGGCACGCTATTGGCTGCCGACTAACGTTATGATTAGCTATAGCGTAGCGGACGCTCGGGACCACGAGGAGATCACCAGCGATGCAGACGCTCACAACGTTAAACCTTTATCTCTATACCTTCAGCAATGAAATACACAGTAAACCTTAGTGTGAAGACAATGTGTAAGTGCAACCTTGTGTAACCTGATTACCTACAAAGCTGCTTGAGCGTCACCGACGCTCAGAGAATACTTAACACTATAAAGAATACACAGATACCTGGCTTAGGGTCCGAAACCTATTATATGTATTATGACTATTACTTGCAAAAAGAATCACAGTACAAAGCATACACTACAGTATAACATAAACCAACTAACCAGATAACTACACAGGAAATACAATACAATACAATTCAAGTCTAATCAAGGGAAAATACGAGAGAAAGAGAAGAGAGGGAGAGAGAGAGAAATGGCTCACAGTAAGACAATATGATTACGGAGAGAACTTACGCACAAGGGGAACGATCGCATGCGCCTCGATATCCAGCTCCCGATTATCAGCAATGAGAACCGTTGAAGAGAGTGAAGTTGGATATGGTCAGCCTGCTATTTATGCCCCACACACAATACAATTCAATGGTCCCTACAATCTCATTGTTCATTGGACACAGGAATTCGGCTTCGCATTATAACAAAAGGTCATAGGTTGATTCATACAGGTGGGCTGTGACTATTTCCAACAGCTCAGGTGGGAGGGAGACTGGGTTTCCCGCCGCATGGGTAATAAAGTGCAAATAAAGTAAATGTTCATAAACTTCTTATGTCCATAACTATTCGCACGAGCGATTGATCTGCTTCAAACCAACACCGGAATATTTCTAATTAAATATTCTTCCGATGGATACTAAACACCACTGTATTACTCCTGTCTGACCCTTCGTATCAAACAAAGAGGGATTTCTCTGTTCATGAACATTCTATATTAACCAAACTTTCAGAATCTATCAAAGGGACCATGATCTACAAAATACATTATTAGTGAAAATATGTAATGATTGAGTCGCACGCTATGATCGCATAAACTCTACCGTAAATACGCATACCATGCGCCTGCGGGTGCCCGCGACTGTGAGTATGCGCACGTACGGGAGAGCGTACGCATGCGCAGCACGGACCTGTGTGAGGTGCAAATATGGTAGTGTGCATAGAGATATTTTTCTGACTTTGACAGTCCACCCCTTGGCAGTCCATAATAACTGCCACTTCCTGAAAACATTTCAAAAGGAGAAAAATATATGTCAGGGGTTAATTCATTTCCATGGTTGGGTAAGGGAGGAGAGAGGAGTAGGTGGGATGAGGGTATGACCTAGTGAGATAGCAGAAGCATGTGTGTATGAGTCCATGTTTGGGGGGTCATGTATCATCGTGCCGTACGTGTTGTAAATCAAGCTTCGAGGTATTGCGAAGTATACATTTGAATTCCTTCTTATCCCGTGGTACTGGTCTGTGGATGGGCTGTCAAACTTTACCGAGCTCTTTTCGGATTTTGAACAAAATGGGGAGCACATTTTAGTTGATGATACATGAATGGGGGAATATGTGATTGCTGATATCTGTGCCTGTATTCCCTATACTATGTGTGTCATTACCTGAGGGTTGTAGAAATGAAGAAAAGACATAATTACGGTAAATGCGGTGGTATTCTATGTCAGGTTAATGTACATCTGTCGGTTGAAGTTTTGTTCGGTATCAGTTGAAAGTCGTCTTCTTTGCGCTGTTTTGCTCATTAAGCATGAGCAATAAGCTTTGTCAATGCCATTGGATTTACAAAAAATGTTGGGCTAGCGTAATTTTAAGAATTCTAGGGAAACTGGGGATCCATGGCAAAGTTCATCAAGTGTCCATATCTCAAGTGGTCAAAACTTCTCCTTTGGTCTATCCGTTGTCTGTATAGCGTCTCATCAACTTCCTCGTCCAAGGGGGTCTTGTTATCTTGGAGAAAAACCAGAAAAACAGGTGAAAGAAACGGACCGTAGAAATCGCATTTTCATCACATCATTGTTTCTATCGTTGGGTCATAAATCAAATCCAGGTTAATTACAGTTTCCTCACTCCTCAAACTCATCACTCTGGTACTTTGTTTGCACCTCATTAAAGCCTGCCCGCATCTAAATATCAATCCAATCGATATAACGACACCTAAGATACATAGGAGAAACTTCCCAACATCCATTATGACTCCTTGAGCCCAGTCTCCCAAACCGGAGAACCAATTTCGCGGGTTCAACCATGACACCCAACCAGTCAGCTCATTACCTACAGCAGCAAGAGTGAGATTGTGTTTTCGGCGAAATTCCCACTTTAATTGGAGAATATCGTCCATCTTTTGGTCTATGACCTCTACCGGATCCTCGGTGCTATTTGTGATATACGTGCAACACTTCACGCCGTACTGTGTTGCCAATGTAACACAATATCCGCCTGTCACTGCTGTGAGGTAATTAAGAACCATTCTATGCTGTACCAGTTCTGTTTTATAAGCTTGAAGTTCTCTTCCAGTATATCTAAACGTGTCATCATACATTTCAGTGATATTATCTAACAAATTGGCGAGTGCGGAAATGTATCTATAATTCATCACTCCTCGAGCGGTGCGAGTGAAATCTAACGCCACCAGAACCTGAATCCCGGTGGATTCATGGATCAGATCAGAGGCCGGATGCTCTAACCTTTCTGACAGTTGTCTTTTAACGAGGTGCTCGTAATGAGTGTGAGTATAAGGAGCTTGGGCACCACGGTGTATGTCTTTCATTTTATCATGAGTTACAGTCATTACTTCAGGCAATACTCTTCCAATATAACACAATCCTTCAGAGTTTGGGGCAAGCCACTTGTACGCCTTTCTCCCGCATATGAAATATGCATCATCGGGGAGAACATATGGGACGGAGAAAGACATTACCATATTACACACCTTCCAGGTGAAATCTCCTAGCCCTAATTCTTCCATCTGCTTAATGCACGTATCAGGTTGTACGATATGTGCACAGTATCCTGGTGATACTTCTCCAACTCTAGTAATCCTATTTCCTAAGGTGTATCTATACCGGAAAGATTTTCCTCTCCTGGCTATGTGGCGTACAAGCTCTGTATCTGTAGGCATTCTATCTGCTCTATGTGAAATGGTCATGGTGTGGTTACTCCATGATACTTCCCAATTTCCCGGCTTTCTGGGATTGGAGATGTTGAAACATAATAGGGACCTATCCACGTGGTATTGGTGGAGCTTCAAACTAGGAGGGCTGGAGATATTAAACCTCCGGTCCACCGGTCTCCCACCATTTAACTCAAGTACCTCCCCTATCGTTAAAGGAAATGGTACTAGCCCTGATTTGCTATGACCCTGAGGTACTTGAGAGCATACCCAACAATCTGTTTTGTTTAATACGTTACCCACTAAGGAGTGATAGTCACTCAATGGATGCCGGTCCATATGGATATTAAAACTGGATTGGCATTTCTTAATGCACCCATCCTCAATGACATTGTTACAGAGCCTACAGATACAGTTTTCTTCAGCTAACAATCCGTCACAATTTCTTCTATGATCAATGCTATCGGATCGTTTTCTGATACTCGCCTTTGCTTGTTGGTTAGGTTGATCTTGGAAAACTACGCCTCCATCTTTATCATCAGAACCCATTCCAGAACCTCTATCGACCTCCATGGTACTCTCGCCGGAACAGACTGCTCTGGTTAACATCATGGTCAACAGGAAAATCCGGATCACAGTCTCTTGGGGCAAGTCCATCTTTGAGGAGGAGACGAAGAAGAATGAGAAGGAGGAAAAATACATTTGAGGGAGAGGGGATGGGAAGTGGAGAAAAACAATAAAAGGGAGTGGGGAGTCGACAACAGCTCTCGGTCCTCAAGGCTCAGGTGCCGCCTCAGTCCTCCTGGAACAGACACTCCAGTGATACAACCTCTACCGTCTGTTCCTTATCACGGGACTTCTCTGGATCAGCAACCTTCTTGCAGTGGGATGAATGGACCCAAGTCTCTCTCTCAGCAACCTTCAATGCTGTCGTGCTAGTCAATAAGACCTGGTATGGTCCTTCCCATCTGTCAATAAGGCAACCTGAGCGTAGAAAATTTCGTATCATTACATAATCCCCAGGTTCAATGTCATGACAATTACTATCAGGTAGATCAGGAATCACCAATTTTAGATTATCATTTTGATTCCTTAACTGTTTACTCATGTTAATCAAGTACTTTACAGTTACTTCATTGTTACATTTCAAATCATCCTGAGGGTTAATCATGACATGCGGTTGTAGACCAAATAAGATTTCAAAAGGGGACAGATTAAGAGGGGACCTGGGAGTGGTTCTGATACTGTACAATACAATGGGCAAAGCTTCTGGCCATGTCAATCCTGTCTCTGCCATCACTTTACTCAATTTATTTTTAATAGTGCTGTTCACTCTTTCGACCTTCGCACTCGCCTGTGGACGGTACGGAGTGTGCAGCTTGCTATCAATTCCCATCAACTTACACATTCCTTGAAAGACATCACCTGTAAAATGGGTACCCCTATCGCTTTCGATTATTCTAGGGATACCATATCTACATACAAATTCCTGCACAATTTTCTTAGCTGTAAACATAGCGGTATTTGTAGCTGCAGGAAATGCTTCGACCCAATTCGAGAAAACATCTATACAAACAAGTACATATTTCAAATTCCGACAAGGGGGTAATTGTATGAAGTCAATTTGTATTACCTGGAAAGGGCCGCCGGCAGGTGGGATATGGGATGGTTCTGTAGGTATTGCCTTTCCAATATTCTTTCTCAGACAGGTAAGGCATGACATTGCTCTTTTACTCGCATGAGAGGAGAATCCTGGGGCGCACCAATAGGCTCTTACCAATTTGCACATTCCCTCCTTGCCTAGATGAGTCAGCCCGTGAGCTGCTTCAGCCAGACATGGAAGATATGCTCTGGGGGCCACTGGTTTACCATGTCCATCCGTCCAGAGTCCTGAGGACTCTTGGCCACATCCCTTTGCCTTCCAGACTGCCTTTTCCTGTGTGGAACACAAATTTTGCATTTTACACAACTTCTGTGTGTTGATGGTATTGAATACCATCAGTTGTGTGGTGTTTGTCTGTATGGGGGTAGCAGCTGCTAACTTAGCAGCTTCGTCTGCTCGGCTGTTACCAAGTGATACCGGGTCTTGGCTATATGTGTGTGCTTTACATTTGATAACAGCCACTCTGTCGGGTTCCTGTATCGCTGTTAGAAGCCTTTTTATGTGAGCTGCATGCGCTACCGGTGTACCAGCTGCCGTCATGAAATTTCTGAGGCGCCATAGGGCTCCGAAATCATGGACTACCCCGAATGCGTATCTAGAATCGGTGTAGATATTGGCTGACTTACCCTTAGCCAATTCACATGCTCTGGTTAGGGCGACCAGTTCAGCAACCTGGGCTGAGTGAGGTGGGCCTAGCGGTTCTGCTTCTATGGTGTCTTGGTCATCTACGACTGCGTATCCAGTACACAAGTCTCCCGAGTCTGACTGTCTGTGACAACTACCGTCTGTGTAGAACGTGAGTTCTGCATCTTCCAGTGGGTTGTCACTGATGTCAGGCCTTGCGGTAAAATTTTGGGTCAAATATTCCATACAATCATGTGTATCTTCCTTTGTATTAAATCCTCCTTCCCCAGCACTCTCACCTTCCACCCTTTGTGCCTGACCAGGCACACCTGGGAGATATGTTGCAGGATTTAATGCACTGCATCTCCTTATGGTGATGTTTACGGGGGCCATTAGTGCCAATTCCCATCTTGTAAACCTCGCTGATGAGACGTGTCTGGTTTGGGCAGAATTCAATAAGGCTGATACTGCATGTGGCGTATGGATTGTGAGGTTGTGGCCTAGCACGACATCTTCGCTTTTTGTCACTAGCAATGCTATCGCAGCAACGCTTCGCAAGCATGTGGGGAGGGATCGCGCTACCGTATCTAGCTGAGCGCTGTAGTATGCAACTGGCCTGCTGGCATCACCGTGTTTTTGGGTTAGTACGCCTGCCGCGCAACCAGCACTTTCTGTTCCGTATAGTTCAAAGGGTTTCCCATAGTCTGGCATACCTAGTGCTGGTGCCTGCGTTAGGCACTGTTTGAGTCTCTCAAATGCTGTTTCGGACTCGTCTGTATGCGAGATCCTATCAGGTTTGTTTGAGGAGACCATTTCCTGCAAAGGTAACGCTAAAATGGAAAACCCTGGGATCCAATTACGGCAATACCCACACATTCCTAAAAACGTTCTGATCTGTTGCTGGGTTTGTGGCAGGGTCATGTCTCTAATTGCTTGGATTCTATCAGCGGTCAGGTGTCTCAGTCCTTGTGTTAGACAGTGTCCCAAATATTTTACCTTAGTTTGGCATAATTGCAACTTGTCTTTGGACACCTTGTGTCCGGTGTCTGAAAGATGAAACAGGAGCTGTTTCGTATCCTTCAGAGATGCTTCCAGTGAATCTGAACACAGTAATAAATCGTCCACATACTGTATCAATACTGATCCACTGTCTGGTTGAAAAGACTGTAAACAATCATGCAAAGCCTGAGAAAATATACTTGGACTATCTATGAAACCTTGGGGTAATCGAGTCCACGTGTATTGGACTCCTCTGTATGTGAATGCAAACAAATATTGGCTGTCAGGGTGCAGAGGTACCGAAAAGAAAGCGGAGCAGAGGTCAATAACAGTGAAAAATTTGGCAGTGGGAGGGATTTGCATTAGGATGACAGCTGGATTTGGCACTACGGGGAACTGACTCTCAACTATTTTGTTAATCCCCCTTAGATCCTGCACTAGCCTGTAACCCCTCCCCCCACTCTTCTTAACAGGGAAGATGGGACTATTGGCAGTGCTGGACGTTCTTACCAGAATGCCCTGTTGTAGCAAGCGCTCTATTACTGGGTAAACTCCTAACTCCACCTCTGGCTTCAGAGGATATTGTGGGATTTTTGGAGCTATCCTACCATCTTTTACTTGTACAACTACTGGAGCTACGTTTGCCATTAATCCAGTGTCCTGTCCGTCTTTTGTCCAAAGTGACTCTGGTATCTGAGATGTCATCTCTTCTACTTGGGATGGATTCCTATTTGTCATAATGGTATGTGACATTAATTTTGATGGGGAGTCTAACATGTCTCGCACTTCCTGAGCGTGTTTCTCAGGTATGTCCAAGAATACACCTTCAGGAGTACAATAAATGACGCACCCCATTTTACACAGTAAATCTCTTCCCAGGAGATTGGTTGGTGCCGATGCAGCCAGCAAAAAGGAATGCTTGGTATGCAAAGGCCCTATTGTAATCTCGGCTGGTTTGCTAACAGGGTAGTGCTGGACTACTCCTGTTACTCCCATGGCTGGAATTGTCCTACCAGTGGTCCTCATGCCCACTGTCGAATTTATCACTGACTTGGCCGCCCCTGTGTCTACAAGAAAGTTTAAAGTTTTACCAGCTATATTAATTGCGACCTCGGGTTCACTTTCAAGGTTGGCAATCAATTTCACTGGCTGCAGATTACAGGTATGGCCACACCCCTATTGGGTATGGTGACCTCCCTGAATCCCGCTGGCAGCAACTATTTGTGAGGGAGATAGTTGGGAACTACCAGAGGCATGCCAGTCTCTGTTTGGGGGATATCTTTTTGTTTCCCCTGTATGTGGCTCATAACTCCGTTTCTGCGGACCTTGCTCCCAATGTCGTGTGTCGTGTCGTTGTCTAGGGGGTTGGTATGATCTTTGCGAATTTTTCGCTCTACAGTCTCGTGCATAGTGCCCCTGTCTTTGACAAGAATAACATGTTATCATAGTTGACTTACCCACAGGGTTGGATGGTACATACGCAGGCTGCTTTGTGGTCAGAGCCTGTATACTTACTGACATTAATTTGTCACCTTGTTGTTCCCTGTGTCTGGTGATGTTTCTGTCGTGATCAATAGCAGCCTCTCTCAAAGTAGCCACAGACAGACCACACCAACATGGTTGCGTGGTCTGTACCCTTGCCTTTAATGTTTCCTTCAAACCATCCATTAGTACAGATACTGCTATTTCTCGATGGTTTGGATTTGTCCTAATGTCCTCTATACCAGTGTACTTTGCCATTTCTAATAGTGCCCGGTGAAAATATTCTGCAGCTGTTTCTGACTCTTTTTGTTTAATGGAAAATATTTTGTTCCATTTAACAACTGCTGGGAAATGCTCCTTTAACTGTAAGTTTATCCTTCTTACGTTATCTTTGTTGTACACATCTGTAAGAGGTACATCCAGATCTAGTCCACAATCAGCTAAAAATTGAGCTGAGTCGACATTGGAGGGTAAACAAGCTTTTAGCAATATCTGCCAATCTTTATTATTGGGCTCTAAAGTGTTTCCTAAGTCTGTGATGTATTTTTGGCTGGCAACTAAATCTTTTCTAGGGTCAGGGAATTCAGACACTATGGTCCTTAATTCCATTCGGGAAAATGGGCTGTACATGGCAATGTTCCTTATGGGAGTGGCTCCTGATACATCTGTTTTCCCATTGGGAACTGCTATTACCCTAACAGGAGTAATTCTAACAACCTCATTCTGTGTAGATTCTACAGCTTGTGGTGAAATAGTCTCAGCATAATGCATGGTGCCGTACTTACCAGTTGATACGACCTCACCTATCCCTCCGCTAGGGGCCTTTACTAATCTCGTGGGTGTTGCTGTGCCTACTGTGGTCTCTGCTATGGTGGCTGCTAGAGAGAGCGCTGAAATCGTTGTCGCTTCGTCCTCTTGATCACACTCCTGAGGAAAGTTCAAAACAGGGTACAACTTGCACGGGTTAATACTTGCATGGGTTAATGGGTTAACATTATCATTAACATTTACACAGTTACTAAGTGATTTTGTGTTACACCTTAGTGCGTCTTTCTCCGTAATCAACTTCTCTCCTGATATATATGGTGGCGGCGGGGCCGTGGCAATCAGTTTTCTGTTAGAGCCAGAGCCTGCCGCCTGAGCCAAACCTCTCTGTATCTCACCTTCCTGTTGCCACAACTGTAAATAATCATAATGCTGAACTCGTCTCTTTGTTGATTTTATGAGACATATCCTCCTCCTTAAATTTTGTAACACCTCTGGGCTGAAGCTACCTATTCTTGGGAATTTCTCCCGGTCTTGTACCGTCATTCTCTCCCATTCATCACATAAAACCTCTGTGTGACTTCCATATTTCTCACACATGATATACCTGGCCGACCCAATTGGTCGGACCACTGAATCAACCCGAACCGAGGTTGATCGCCCCCTACCTGAACAACTGGCCCCCATAACTCTGCAGGCGTTGCTTGCTCTACCTCTGATCTCTATATCAAGGTCTTCAGCGAACCCTTACAGAAAACCAGATTGTTCACAATAGGCCGACGGTGGCGGTTTACCGAGTACCCCACTCACTCGCCCACGCCGACCAATGCGACCTGATCACACCGATATGGTGCTGGCGCACTCGACCCAGGGCACCTATAAAAACCGTTGTTTACTGGAACATGTGAGGGTTATCCGCAGAACACTTACTCTTTCCAGTAAAGGTGAGGTTTGTCAGATAGTTCCTGAGTGACCAGCGAACTTCCCTTCTTGAAAAATAAAAAATTACACAAATCACGTCAGAATGTACAAATAGCGTTTGTGACCCCTTTACTCTAATGGTACTAGGTCAGATTACTAACTACTGTACACAATTACGTGCGGTCCAGTCGTTCAGTACACAAACAACTAAGCTTGTATATGGAAAGACCAATGGAATCGAAACTTACGACTGCGAATTCCTTCAGCCAGAGCTTGTACGGCCTATATGGGTCTTGCACCAACCCTTCTCGGTGTTGTGCCTCTGAACTGTATAGCGGACTTCCCTGTTTATTGTACCTGGACCTCCTGGTCTGTTATGACCTCCTGGTCTTGTTCTGTACGACCTCCTGGTCTGACCTCCTGGTCTTGTTCTATACTGGTCCGCTATACTCTAATGCTCAAATATTATGTTTAACCAAGGATGCCTCCCTAGCCACCGTGCACGTCACTTACACGCATGTACCTCACGAGTACTCGACTTTTCTTGTGGTTCAACCTTTAAGTTATATAAACTTATGTAATACAAAAACACTCACTCATCACATGTACCCTTTTTCTTCTATTTCTATTTCTGCGCAGAAATTTTTCTTTAGCCCAGCTGTGTTACCAATTAGGAGCAGGATCTGTTAATTTAAATTTTGGATTTCCAAAAATAGACTTGCGTTATTTATCGCCTGTGGCGCTATTTACCGCTTAGCGTTACTTATCGCGTTGCGTTAAAAATCAACTTATCGTGACTTGAGCTACGTGGGCGTAACCGGACGCTCCGTTGCGTAATGTACGCTGCGTGCGTCCGCCTTTGGATTGCGTACACAAGTCTTTTGTTAGGGACACGTGTACGCAAAGCAAAGATCCACCGTAACACAATTTATATTTTTATCAATGTAGATGATCCCTGGTCATCTACCACACAACACACTGACTTCGCCTTATCTCCCAGACAAAACTGTGTGTTTGTCTATCTTTTAACTATATTACCTTTACTCTTAAACTATGAAATAACGGCAAATCTTTTTTTAGCACTTCTATCGACTATAAAACTGGCAGACAGGAGAGTGATATACGAAAATGAAAAAGAAAAAGAAATGCAGATATATATGTGTGCGTGCGTGTGTACGCAAGACAGAAAAATACAGTTTTAAAAGACACTAGCGTTTTGTTCTTACCTCCGGTTCCCGGATTCCTTCAGCACTCTTTTATCTAAGTGAAGCAGACGCTTATCCCGTCAGCACTACGAGACAACCTCCCGCCCTTTGCTGAGGGATAATGTCTGCTGATCTACCTAGTGCAGATATGTGAAGGACAGGACGAGCCGCCAATTGATAAAGCTAAATATTTATCATGTATATAACCCTTTATGAGGTCTAAGAACACTGTACGCTAGCTACGTAAGAAGTACCGTAAGGGTACGCAAGTTGCGTAACGATCGCTCAGCCGTAGGCGAGACGCTCAAGCGTCACGTTCGCTTACGGCTTAGTGATCACAGGCAGGCACGCTATTGGCTGCCGACTAACGTTATGATTAGCTATAGCGTAGCGGACGCTCGGGACCACGAGGAGATCACCAGCGATGCAGACGCTCACAACGTTAAACCTTTATCTCTATACCTTCAGCAATGAAATACACAGTAAACCTTAGTGTGAAGACAATGTGTAAGTGCAACCTTGTGTAACCTGATTACCTACAAAGCTGCTTGAGCGTCACCGACGCTCAGAGAATACTTAACACTATAAAGAATACACAGATACCTGGCTTAGGGTCCGAAACCTATTATATGTATTATGACTATTACTTGCAAAAAGAATCACAGTACAAAGCATACACTACAGTATAACATAAACCAACTAACCAGATAACTACACAGGAAATACAATACAATACAATTCAAGTCTAATCAAGGGAAAATACGAGAGAAAGAGAAGAGAGGGAGAGAGAGAGAAATGGCTCACAGTAAGACAATATGATTACGGAGAGAACTTACGCACAAGGGGAACGATCGCATGCGCCTCGATATCCAGCTCCCGATTATCAGCAATGAGAACCGTTGAAGAGAGTGAAGTTGGATATGGTCGGCCTGCTATTTATGCCCCACACACAATACACTTCAATGGTCCCTACAATCTCATTGTTCATTGGACACAGGAATTCGGCTTCGCATTATAACAAAAGGTCATAGGTTGATTCATACAGGTGGGCTGTGACTATTTCCAACAGCTCAGGTGGGAGGGAGACTGGGTTTCCCGCCGCATGGGTAATAAAGTGCAAATAAAGTAAATGTTCATAAACTTCTTATGTCCATAACTATTCGCACGAGCGATTGATCTGCTTCAAACCAACACCGGAATATTTCTAATTAAATATTCTTCCGATGGATACTAAACACCACTGTATTACTCCTGTCTGACCCTTCGTATCAAACAAAGAGGGATTTCTCTGTTCATGAACATTCTATATTAACCAAACTTTCAGAATCTATCAAAGGGACCATGATCTACAAAATACATTATTAGTGAAAATATGTAATGATTGAGTCGCACGCTATGATCGCATAAACTCTACCGTAAATACGCATACCATGCGCCTGCGGGTGCCCGCGACTGTGAGTATGCGCACGTACGGGAGAGCGTACGCATGCGCAGCACGGACCTGTGTGAGGTGCAAATATGGTAGTGTGCATAGAGATATTTTTCTGACTTTGACAATTTGCTATGTAGTTAGGAATTTTACTCACAGCATTTTCATCGTTCTGGCGATCGTAATGTGATTGACAGGAAATGGGTGTTACTGGGCGGTAACAGGCCGTTTTATGGGCGTGTCTGAAAAAACGCTACCGTTTCCGGAAAAAACGCAGGAGTGGCCGGAGAAACGGAGGAGTGTCTGGGCGAACGCTGGGTGTGTTTGTGACGTCAAACCAGGAACGACAAGCACTGAACTGATCGCAGATGCCGAGTAAGGTTGAAGTTACTCAGAAACTGCTACGAGGTGTGTAATCTCAATATTGCGATTACTTCGTTCGCAATTTTAAGATGCTAAGATTCACTCCCAGTAGGCGGCGGCTTAGCATGAGCAAATCTGCTAAAATCCGCTTGCGAGCGACCAACTCGGAATGAGGGCCTATGTGCACAATATACAGTACACCACCAATGTACAGACTGTACTGAAAACACATTAAATATTAATGGGAAGACCAATAAGATTTCCATCAATTATCCTTGTACCGATATCCACTCTTGGCTAACTGATTTTGAATTATTACAATACCTTAATGTATTAGTGTTCTACTTTCGGAGGTCCAAGTTGCACACATGCAATATTATGCAGCACTTTACAAAGAATATTTTAATTAATAAGTCTTTTTTTTATACAATTCTGTGTAAAATGTTACCTCTATATAAATAAAGCATAATAATAGCACACCGTATCTTCGTATAAGTAAAAAAAAACCCTGATAAATACTGTAGTTCAGAGGTTCCCAAACTGTGTGCCGTGGCTCCCCGGGGTGCCTTGGGACACTTGCAGGGGTGCCCTGGGTTGGTGGTCCAGGACCAATTCAAATTATTCATGGTCAATATAATAGGCAAAACCAGTGCTGGTGGCTGCCAGTCATAAAATATGTGGCCAAACAGAAGCAAATCTTGTCCCTCACCACACAACTGACCCTAAGGATGACATATATATAAACGCGATTTACTTAATGTAATATTTCTTTCTAAATTTCTCAATAAGACATTTTTGGCCTAGGGGTGCCGTGAAAAAAATTGTGATATCCGAGGGCGCCGTGATTCAAAAAAGTTTGGAAACCACTGCTGTAGTTTATTCTCTCTTATGAAATCCCTGTATATTTAGATATATATATACATATATATATATATATATATATATATATATATATATATAGTACACCAGCCTATGGTGGCCCAAGTAATCCAACAATGCATCCCTATGTACCCAATATGGTGTGGTCATTACTGTGAATGATTTATAAAATATAGTGACTGTAGAATATTTGTTTACTGTAGAATATTTTGTGATACTGTTTGGCTCAGAATCGTAACAGATATTTCTATCTGAATCCATTGAATATCCTATATTATTCAGCTACATATTCACTATGGTCAAACAAAAATTAAAATAATTAAACTTTTTATTTTACAATCCCACAAGTATACAACAGGAACATTTCATGAGTTTTACACCAGAGACAACATTTAGAAATAAATACTTAGTAGCAGGGTTTAAATACAGTATTGTTCCTGCAAGCACAGTAAACAGATCAAATGAACAGGGTAAAGAAGGAACATTATAAACCAAACAAGCTAATTTCAAGAGGTAATTTAAAGTTCAGTTCCAAGGTGACCTGTAGTATAACCCTCTAAGCTATGAATAAGTTATTGTGGACCATTGGGATTGAGTACATTAAAACAAAGTCAAGCAGTACACTACATCTGCAGCAACACGGAATGGTACAAATATCATATCTTCTCCATTATTTAACCCCTTCACTGCTGAGGCTTTTCTCAATGCTTTGATGACATGTTCATGAGTAAATTCTTTAATAAGTACCCACAGAATTTATACAGTTTTTCTACTTTTCAGAAAATAAGATTAATTTGCTTCTATAATAAATTACACGGCAAAGAAAATCTACATAATATGTTTTTTTAAATTGGAATAGCAAAATAATGAACAAATGTGAGTGTTCTTTAATTAACACTATCAAAAATATTTTCTAGTTCTATGTTTGGCATGATTCACCTCTATAAAGAAACACACTGCAAGATTCTGAAGATCAATGTGGGCCACAGCGCAGTTTGCTAATGGCGGCAAATGGCGCATGAGCAGCATCCGCACAGTGGCTGCGTCGGCATACACACTGCGGTCATTCCCCGATTGATGCGACCACAATGTGATTTAGCGGGGGGCATTTTTGGGGCAGTGATGCTGCGTTGGGGGGGTGGTTGTGCGAATGGGACATGCCGGGACCATTTTCAGGATGGCACACACAGCCGCACAGATAGAAAAAATGGCTGCTGACTGCCTGAGAGCGCAGCCAGGCTGCGCTGCCAGGGTTCAACCTTAAATCCGATGCATTCACAACTAGATTACGGACGCATCCGGAGGCAGCCTTACACATGCTGGGCAGCCTTGCCCTGTACTGGGCAGTCCCCCAGCATATGCAGAGATGAATGCAGATCTGGCTGCTTATGCAGTGTTCTGCATTCATCTATTGAATAACCCCCTCTATGCAGAGATTTTCCATAGATTTAGCCATGCTCATCTTACTGCGATGCGGAATGTTGCATCATGGCATGCTGCATGGCGTGCCAGGTTGCAACTATATGCAGCCGATCACTCCATTAATTCCGTTGAAGTGATCCGAGGCTGTGATAGTCATAGCCTGGCATGCCATGCAGCAAGCCGTGTTGCAGCACGCTGCATTGCAGCAAAGATGATCATGGCTATATCTGTATGTATCTATCTATCTATCTATCTATCTATCTATCTATCTATCTATCTATCTATCTATCTATCTATCTATCTTCTCCAAGTACAAAATGCAGTTCTCAATTCTGCATAAGGAGTGGGTCCATAATTGTCTAAATTATTTTAAAAGCTGTTCCCCTTTATTTTTCTTATTCAGCAGAAGCAATAATAGAAGAATATAGAGGAAGTACTTTTTAAAATTCAATTACATGTTGTATACTCCACATAAAAAAGCATATCTCAAGCCTGTCTGCAGTCCTCAGAATCCTTTGCTAGCCGACATTTCATTGGCAAGCACTCACTAACATTTCTCCGTCTGCCCAAACCATGCATTTTGTCACAGTGAATTTTTTGTGATAGTACTCAGTGGTAAAAAAAAGGTCCCAGAAACAGGTATAAATCTGTGAGATCTATTTAGATATGAATAATGTAAGAGTTTGAAAACTTGTCCAGGGCATAGCAGCTTCTTTAAATCTTTTATGTAGATGTAATTTTAGGAAAGAGTCTGTTTTCTTTTTTCTGAGTACCGGTATCTGTTTAGATAGGGAAAAAAAAATTGTACAGTAGTAATAATATAAGTAGCCCAACATGGTAATCAAAAAGTATAGGGTTTATCAGGGGGGAAAAACTGCTGTTACCATGAAAATCCTGAATTTGCATTTTCAATGCTGACTGAGCTTGTGCATGCTCACTACGCTGGGTTTTAGTTGTAATTGTCTCAATTATCCCCCTGACACCTCATACTGAATTTCTTCATCAGCGGATTCACAATCTAAGTTCTACCACTGCTGCCCCACAATCAAAGTTCTAATATACACAGCATCCACATCAAGGGGTCATTCCGAGTTGATCGCTAGCTGCCGTTGTTCGCAGCGCAGCGATCAGGCAAAAAAATCTGCAATTCTGCGCATGCGTATGAGGCGCACTGCGCACGCACGTCGTACTTTCACAAAAGCCGATGCAGTTTTACACAAGCTCTAGCACCGCTTTTCAGTCGCACTGCTGATCGTTGACTGATTGACAGGAAGTGGGTGTTTCTGGGTGGTAACTGACCGTTTTCGGGGAGTGTGTGTAAAAATACAGGTGTGCCAGATAAAAACGCAGGAGTGGCTGGGGAAACGGGGGAGTGGCTGGCCGCACGCAGGGCGTGTTCGTGACGTCAAAACAGGAACTAAATAGTCTGAAGTGATCGCAAGGTAGGAGTAGGTCTGCAGCTACTCTGAAACTGCACCTTTTTTTTTTTGTAGCAGTGCTGCGATCCTTTCATTCGCACTTCTGCTAAGCTAAGATACACTCCCAGAGGGGGGCGGCTTAGCGTTTGCACTGATGCTAAAAGCAGCTAGCGAGCGAACAACTCGGAATGAGGGCCCAGGTCTCTTACGGCATCTCTGCTGCGTATTCACAGTTTTAACAATGTACTGCTTGAACTGTTGTTACAAATCTTTTGCACATTCATCCTGGGATTATACAAATGATCTCAGTACACAATTTTAATTCACAAGTTTCAACCTGCAGCTCCTGCAGATGTGAGTGTAATACCACTTTCAGATCGCAAACCCAGGTCGGACCCAGATTTTGAACCCAGGTGCAAGCAGGCTCAGACCCTTTCACATTGCAGTTGCTGGGTTGTTGCCTTCCACACTGAACCTGGGTCACCCATTTTAAACACTGTGATGTGATTTAAAATGGGCTTTTCTGGATCACATTGATGAGGTTTCTAAGGAAATAAAATGAGGAGCTGGGGACTGCTCTGAGCAGACACATAAACAGCCAATCAGCACCTTTTTCTGAGACCTGAGTTGAATATCCCAGGTCAGAGTCTTTCACACAATGACCCGGGTCCGACCTGTGTTTAACCTTTCTTTTAACCGGGTTGAAATGCCGGGTTGCTCGACCAGGGTTATTTACTTTGGTGCTTTCACACTGCACATCGACCCAGGATGACTCGGCGACAA
Source organism: Pseudophryne corroboree (assembly GCF_028390025.1). Lineage (NCBI taxonomy): Eukaryota > Metazoa > Chordata > Amphibia > Anura > Myobatrachidae > Pseudophryne > Pseudophryne corroboree. The sequence goes on along the minus strand of NC_086451.1, from coordinate 271,383,024 downwards.
CCCGGCAATAACACGGGTTATTTTTGCGATGTGAAAGGGGTATTACTCACACACTGCCTGCACTGCTAGGCTGAGAATTGCAGCCACAGATCGAGCTTCTGGTACAGCATAAATACTCATATCAATATTCTGTAAATCTTCAACAACATTCCTACTTTGTACAAGCTGTATATACTTACAGGCAGTCTACATAATTGGCTCCCAGTGTACAGATCTAAGAATCCAAGATGGGCACTTTTCTGCTTTATCTGACTTAAACAGTTTCTTTAAAAAATACATTTATATCTCCAAAAATACTCATACAGCACTCCTACCTGGCTCGCCAAATGAATGTTCCCAGTTAAACAGATTATAGGGTACATTTTCAGGAGTGCAATGGAGTATTATGTGAAGACAAAAATACACACACTACAACATATGAAAATGAATGTACTTAATTACAGATTTTGAATCCACGTAGGTTTGTCCAAGTACAACAATCAGAAATTCTAGAAGCAATCCCAAATCTCAAGGCTAGGGACCTAATTTAGATCTGACCGCAGCAGCAAATTTGTTAGCAAATGGGCAAAACCATGTGCACTGCAGGTAGGGCAGATATAACATGTGCAGCGAGAGTTAGATTTGGGTGGGTTATATTGGGGGTCATTCTGACCCGTTCGCTCGCTGCTTTTTTACGCAGCAGAGCGAACGGGTACCTACTGCACATGTGCCGGCGCATGCCAGACGGACGTAGCAGAGATGCAATTGCCTCTGCCTGATTGACACCCCACCAAAAACTAACGCACTCTGCACATGTTATATCTGCCCCCATTGCACTACACATGGGACCTAATTCAGACTGATAGTAGCATCAAATTTGTTATCAGATGGGCAAAACCAAGGCCCTCATTCCGAGTTGATCGCAGCAGGAATTTTGTTAGCAGTTGGGCAAAACCATGTGCACTGCAGGGGGGGGCAGATATAACATGTGCAGAGAGAGTTAGATTTGGATGGGTTATATTGTTTCTGTGCAGGGTAAATACTGGCTGCTTTACATTGAAATTTAGATTTCAGTTTGAACACACCCAACCCAAATCTAGCTCTCTCTGCATATGTTATATCTGCCTCACCTGCAGTGCACATGGTTTTGCCCATCTGCTAACAAATTTGCTGCTACGATCAGGTCTGAATTAGGCGGGTCATTCCGAAATGATCGTAGCTGTGCTAAATTTAGCACAGCTACGATCATTCACACTGACATGTGGGGGGATGCCCAGCACAGGGCTATCCCGCCCCGCATGTCAGTGCTGCTCCCCCCCGCAATGCCTTTGCACTTCAAGAGTAGCTCCCGACCAGCGCAGCATTAGCGTGTTGACCGGGAGCTACTCATCGCTGCAGCCTGCAGCGGCTGCATGTGACATCATGCAGCCGCTGCGGCCCACCCCCCGTTCGGTTCGGCTATGCCTGCGTTGGCCGGACCATGCTCACGAAACGGCGGCCAAATGCCACCGTTCCGTCTTCCCCTGCCCAGCGACCGTCTTTGCCTGTCAATCAGGCAGAGGCGATCGTAGCACCCCGATGGCCTTCGTCTGCCTGGCATGTGGCAGCGCACTGTGGCGCCGGCGCATGCGCAGTTCTGACCCGATCGCACCACTGCGATAAAGTGCAGCATGCGATCAGGTCAGAATTACCCCCTAGGCCCCTGGTTTTGCCCATTTGCTAACAAATTTGCTGCTGCGATCAGATCTGAATTAGGCCTTAGAATAGGTTTTAATCCTCTTGTTACTCCCATGGGCAGGCTTGGACTGGCCCACAGGTGTACAGGGGAAACCACCGGTGGGCCCCCACCTCCAGCTCTAAGAATCAGGTTCCAGACTGTGCACTTGAATTATACATTATACATATGTTACCTTATACTGGACTATGGTGTATTATCTACAGTGCATTGCTAGAATTAATCTGTTATTAATCTGGTACATTATCATGCACGCAGCAGCTGAATTTACAGTATATATTTATGAAGGGGCCCAGATGTTGCACTCTTTAATGGTTAGTCAAACCAATGATGTAGTAGGCCACACCCCTAAACATGGGCCCTACCACTGCATTCCCCGGTGGGCCCTACATGCCCCAGTCCGACACTGCCCATGGGTTGCGAATGTTCATCCCTGGGCAATGCCCTATTATAGTATTTATATCCTAGTAGTTACATGCAAAGTATAGGATACACACTGGATTTTTTACACACATTAACTAATAACATATACAACAGCTACATACACATCAGCTCATAGTGCAGAAAGCTCCTTAGGAATGTTGGTGCAAACAGCCCCCTCCACAGGAATGTTGTCCTAGACTGGATAGTGCAATCACTAATAAAAGCACAACACACATAGAGAATCAACACATAGTTATATTCCTATCCCAGTACTGTAACCCATTCTTACCTGGCTTTTACAAAGGATACTTGAAGGAAGAGTAAAGCCATCTACTTCCTCTTCTTAAATCAGTGCCTCCAACCATGCCCTTAGATTGATAACTGTCCATTAGTGGTTGGATATAAATTACTTTCTAGGAAAGGGATTACTATAAGTAAATAGACAACTACATGCTTTTAAATTGTAAAATAAGAAATGGTAGTTTTATTATACGCAATCTCTTCCCATGGCATAGAACATACCCTCCAACATACCCTCCACTAAAGGCTACTTATTAGTGTGTGTCATTGGCCTGTTTGGGTAAGCCCTAAATAAATTGTGATACATGTCTTGGGGTTTACTGTAAATACTTAAGTGGTTCTCTTTACTATGTAACCTTTAACCATCTTCCAGGTATAATTTATGACATTTGTTGAGCATTACCCACACTTGTAACCTTACAAATGACAATTGTAACCTCTGAAATTGTTCTTTAGAAACTACTTTCTGTTGTTTTTCCACTGTAACACCTCACAGTAAATACATGTATTATTAAATAGCTGTAGATTGTTACAGGTAATAGCAACTAAACATAGATATACTGTATAATTTGATTCCTTTAAAGATATTACACTGACTAAAGTAGTTTCATAATCTCTCACATTTCCAGATATACATATAAACAATAGTGTGTATTTTGACCTGTTCACATATTCCCTATATTATACTGTAGTATAATCCTTAACCATAAAAAAACAAAAAAACAGTTAAAGTCTTTCTTCTGTGCACTTAGTAGGTTTCCTGTAATACTGTATGTTAATTTATCATTGTCTGTTCCAGGTTAGAAGAAGTAGGATGGGTATGGATGTCATATGTACTGTATAATATATGATGTTTATAATGTTAAAACAGCATTTAAGACAATTGAGATAATCATGTTGTATACTATAACCAGTGGGATTCAGTTATTGATTTATATTTAGAAGAATAACAAGGTCTGTGGTTCATTCTCAATATGGTCCGATGTCTACAGTAATGTATTAGAGCAGGGGTTCTCAAACTCGGTCCTCAGGACCCCACACAGTGCATGTTTTGCAGGTAACCCAGCAAGTGCACAGGTGTATTAATTGCTCACAGGCACATTTTAAAAGGTCCACAGGTGGAGCTAATTATTTCACTTGCGATTCTGTGAGGAGACCTGCAAAACATGCACCGTGTGGGGTCCTGAGGACCGAGTTTGAGAACCTATGTATTAGAGTATGGGAAAAAAATATTATTGCCTCTTACAAATGTACTCCTTTCTAGATTAGATAATATCTCCTCATGTAACATTATCTGTTGAATAGAAAAGCCTAAGATATACATTGATAGAAAATATGTGCAGAACCTTTAACTTCATGTATGTGAGTTAGTTGACTGAATCTTTTGCAGATTCATTCTAGTTATGTAATTAGTTTGAAGCTCAGTCAAATATTTTATAAGAATTAATTTACTATCCCCTATATACTCTATCTGGGTTGGGTATGAATTGCTGGCGATGCTGGCAGTAATTATTCTTACCTAGCCCCCCGCCCCTAAAGCTAACCATACCTCGCTGCAGCCTAAACCTAACCTTCCCCCATTCCGCAGCCTAACCCTTGGCGGTGGTGCCTAAAGCTAACCCTCCCTTCGCCACAGCCTAACCCCCCTGGGGGGTGCCTAACCCTAACCCCCCCCCCCATAGCCTAAACCTAATTCCCAGGGGCCGAAGCCTAACCCTAACCCTCTGCCTGCAGCCTAAACTTAACCTCTCTTATCCTCCTCACCCCACAGTTTACCTCTCAGGCAGGGTGGTGACTTGTTATTCCGAATCCCCTTATCGTGTGTGTGTGTGTGTGTGTGTGTGTGTGTGTGTGTGTGTGTGTGTGTGTGTGAAGGGGGGATGGTCCATTGCTCAAGATCACTAGAGCAGTGTGGTCCTCATTAAGATTGTATTCTGAAATATGTTTACTGTACAATGTACTTTACTCCAATTAATGATGGTTTATATATTATGTCCTAAACATATATTTGTTGTATATATACATACAGCCTGGTGCTGTAAAGGTATCAACCAGACTGCATATAAGGAGCCATATTAATAAAGTGCGGCAAGACTTGTGCTGTGTAGCATTGGAATAGGATTGACAGATCTCCATCCATATCCTTAACTATACTACTGGATCCAGAGCCAGCCCTAGCTATAGGCAAACTATGCAAATGCCTAGGGCATTTGTTATGCCTAGGGGCACAAGCAGCTTCTGCTGATTAAAATGATATGCAGCATGCCTATATTTTGTGTATGACTGCGGCTGTATCTGCATACGAATGCTACTTTACAGTGTATTCCTGGAAATCAATGTAACGTAGCATTTCGTATGCAGCTACAGCCACAGTCGCACACAGAATATAGGCATGCCACATATCATTTAAAACAGCAGAAGCTGCTTGTGCATCTTAGCTACATAGTAAATGCAAATAAGATGTATTTTCATCAAAAAAGGCGCCCAATGTTAGCAGAGCTGCCAGGTGACTCACGCCAGTCATCTCCTGCTGCATGGCGTATTGAGGCAAGATGTATGAGGACACATCTGTATCCAAGCAGAGGCAGAGGGTACAGTGTTAGTGGTCATGTGAGTGCTGTGTGTGAGTGGGTTGGTTGTGCAGTAGTGTTCGGCATATGTGTAAGGGGCATTATGTGTATCATGTATAAATGCTTTAATAATGTACGACATATGTGTAAGGGGCACTAGGTGTCATTATGTTTATAAGTGCAATAATAATGTGCGGCATATGTGTCAGGTGCACTATATGTGTCACTATGTGTATAAGGGCATTAATAATGTGCGGCATATGTGTAAGGGACATTATGTGTATAAGGATATTAATAAAGGTTGGCATAATGTGTAAGGTGCATTATATTTATAAGGACATTAATAATGTGTGTCATATATGTAAGGGGCATTCTGTGTTGTATTTTGTGTACAGATGCATTACTAATGTAACGTATAGAAAGGGCACTACTGTGTGGTCTAATGTGAATAAGGAGCAATTCAGTGTAATGTAATGTGAATAAGGGGCACTACTGTGAGGAGTAATGTATATAAGATAAAGTGGTACTACTGTGTGATGTAACGTGAATAAGATGCACTATCGCCTGATAAAATGTGAATAAAGTTGCACTACTTTGTGGTGTAACTTGAATTGGGGGTACCATGCCCTTTCCCAGCAAGAACACGTCCCTTTTTGAGCTGTTCACTGAATGTGTACACTGTTCCTTTTTAACATATAGGGGGTAGAAGCACCAAAATGAGGACTGCTATGACTAAGGGGTGATAGTGCTGGGAAAGGAGTGCAGGGTCAGAGGCGGAACTAGCGGCGGTGCTAGGGGGCACCGTCCAAAATCTTGCCTAGGGCATCATATTGGTTAGGGCCAGCTATGACTGGATCCCTGGAATAGCTTCTCCACATCCACCCTAGATTTACTCATTCTATGGCAAAACCCAGCCAGCAGTGGGTGTACCTACAGACCCCAGCTTCAGATGGGAGGTCTCCAATACATATCCTTCCTGACAGTCATTGTCTGTTCCTCAAGTTAGTACTGTGATGTGGGTGACCCTCTGCAGCACTTCCTACTTCTCTACTACCCTCTGACTCCTCCCACCAACTGTTACTCAGCTCATATTCAAAGACTGATGGCGGGGCACCTGACACTACTTACAGCTGGAGAATTGTTCATCTCCCCCAACTGTCATGAAGCTACGCACAAGCTACAAAACCAACATACTTTGTTATAATACGCTATTTTATATGCATTTTTAAATCTCAATCTATTATTACATATATAATAACATTAAACCTATATGTATAGACATATGCCCAGATTTATCAAGCCTTGGAGAGTGATAAATTGGTGATACCCGATGGCGTGATTTGTGCTGAATCACGACATTTTAGCTCCCCCACTATACAATGCCTGTAATAACGTCATTGTATAGTAGGGGTCATGGCCACGATGACACCATGCCCCCTGTACTGCCTCTTCACTGAGCCACACCCTATGCTGCATCATGCCATCTGGCACCGCCCCTTGCAGTGCTGAGCTGGCTGCCCTCTCCCAGAAGGGGTAGCCATAATGCTGACAGCCCAGATATAAATATCAATTACATATGAGGGTTACTATTTTGAAGAAGGGGTACAGAAACATATTTTCAGAGTATATGTAGTAAATACATAGTGCATTACTTAATTGTATGGAAAAATTACAGACACAGTTTTCTGTAAATGTATTTTTGCTGCTAAATGTGTGTTCACCAGATATTGTGTCTCCAATATAGAGATTAGGATGAAGACAGGTGTTGGTTATATATTCAAAGGGAGTCATGCGGGGCCACAGTAATGTAATGGGGCTGTGGCCTAAATAGGGGGCATGTCTACACCCATGTAATAAATAATTTATGAAATTCGGCCCTGCACGCTCCACAGAGGGTGCCATTTATTGAAGGGGGAGCTGGGGAGGTAGGTAGGGCATGGAGGGGGGCACCTGCCTCCTACTCTGCTTGATCGTAAGCAGATCCCTCCTCTTTGGCATTCAGCGCTTTCTTCCCAGTGAGATCTGGGAAGATGGAGCATGTGCAATGGAGAGTAAAGACTCTGGCTTTCAATGTGCTTAACCATCATCCCAAAGTTGTCACTGTGAAGATGGCACCACCCAGCACTAGCCAGGAGCAAGTATATTTGGGAGGAGAGAGGTGGTCCCAGGCCCCTCCAGCAGCCCGGGGCAGTCTAACTAGTACCCGCTCCATCCCCTCTCGGCGCCACTGTATGTATCATGTTTTGGCACCCTGATCTTATCACTCCTACAGTACATAGTGACAGGTTAACATGAAGATATCCCTTTTCTGCAAACTTTGGAACTGATGAGTGTGAGTACTATGCCAGTTGCATGCTGTATCTTTCTAGGTGTCACACAGTGCATGCCCAGAACAGTGGATACACATACTGTAAATTTGCTTTATTCATTTATGCCTGCATGTGCCTGTATGGATGAATATCTGCATGGTGTCGATGATTTATAATGTAGGCTAAATACAGTAAAGGAGTTGGGGAAAAATGCACATACAGTATGCCTGGGTAAGCTGTATTATTTACAGGTGGTCAAGGACAGGTGCAAATACCAGGTGATGATGATGGTCACAAGAAATAGAAAAGCAATTGTGATTGCTTGCTTTTAGGTCAGTATCAAATGAGATAATAAGACTGCTAGATTCGCATCAAGATGTCTATACCAATAGCAAGCTTCCTTTCCTATTCAGAACTGTTTGCTCAAATGTACTTGCCTGCCCCCAGAACTTCAAGCTCTGAATAGTAGGGTTTATTAACTCTGCATATTGCAGGATAGTTTAAGTGGACACAACGTGACAGAAGGTAGGAAGATGGTTAGGTACAGCTAGAATCTCTGTCTACAGATTACAATACTGGCAGAGGCCAGGGACTACAGGGTGTTCAAGAGCAATGTTCAGTAAACAGGCTGCAAGAAGTAGAGTCCAATGCACAGAGGGCCGGATTCAGTTCCTGACACTCCTGCTGCTGTAGTCGCAAAGTTCCAATGTTCATTACTTTACACATATGCACTACCTGGATGGACCCAGAACACTGCAGACCTTAAGTGATTGACAGTCTGCAGCTATTTGGGGGCAGGAAGGGGGTGGCAATGGACTCTGTTTGTGGGAGTGCCAAGGCCAAGATCTCCATTTTCTGTTAAAGATTTCCTGGCCTCTTGGTAGGAAATGCGGTGTCTGGCTTGTGTGACATCTTGGGGGAAGGGGAGGGGGGGGTCACTCAGCCCACGGATGGTGTCACAAGTGATCTATTGCTGTATCTTCATTATAGCACTGGATCACATATGCATGCAGGAGACACCTACTTATTCCAGACACCTCCTGCTGCATTAACACATCAGAGCATCGCTGCTACCTCCAAGTAAGCAGCAGCAAAGCACTCTCCAGCAACATCTGAATCAGGCACAGTGTTTGTCACAGCAGAAGAGATCTCACTAAAAATGCACAAGTTCAGAACAAACTGTCACCAGCATAGGTGTAAAAGAGAGAGCCTATTAAAGGTCAGAAAGCCAATAGCTTGAGAATTTATTGCCATTAGCTTGAGTTTTTAATGCACATAATGTACAAAATACACTATGAAACAGAAAGACATCTTTGCACAAGTGGAGTCTCCATCTACTGGAGGGATGATATGAGATGGCATATACTGTAGATCAGACAATTGCAGGTCTTTGGAATAACATGCATCAACCGCTATGATGAAGTAGTGTAACTCTAAAGTCCGCCCAGGTTTGGTGAAAAAACCCCATGCATAAGATGATCATCAACATATTTTAACTCTTAATTGAGTCTTTTTTAAGGTGTAATATAACTTTCTTCCAAACTTTTTATACCACTGCTCATTAGCAAAATTACTTACCATTGCATTTTTTGGGCATCTGCCATGGATTATCTAACTGGAAATGCAATGTGAATGCCAAATACTAGATGTAGCTATTTATAAAATATAGGGAAGAGAACAAGAAGTGACATATGTATGGCAACTACCAGAAATGATCCAAGCTGCATAAGTGAAATTCATATGAAGTATATTGGCGACCATATTGATCAATTTCATGAATGGTGGTGCAGTATAACATAATAGAGACAGCACCTTATGATCGTTTTATAGGGAAGTGTAGTACTTGGTTGTGACATCATATTCAAGCACCTCACACCCAGGCCATCACAGACATTAGGAAGCAGTAGCTTATGGCTTCTCATCCATATTAGTTACAATTACTCAGTGCAAAGCTGCCACTGGACCAGACCACAGGCACCCAGCATCTCTAGATTATAGAGTAGCCCTTGGCCTAAAGGAGACTGATCCAATCATTGCAATGTCATCTTATGTCTATGCCACAGAACCATTTCTCTTTTTTCTTGCCACCATAACCGCTTATTTACCTTTTCCAAAGGAAAGCACTCTTCATTTATTTCTTCTGATTAAAAATACTAATTCCTGCACAGAGAATCCTGTAACATTCAAGAGAGGACTGCGCACAAAATCAGTTTCAACCCCTCCTCCCCAACATACAAACAAAAACCTACAAGTCATCACTAACTTTGCCTATAAATTCTCTAGTATATTCCGACAAGAAAAATGTGAACATAATTGATTCCTTTCATTCTTCTGTCTGTATAAGAATTCTTTGAGCTGAGCTTGAAGTATCCCCCGCAGAACTAAGAGTACGGTGGCAGGTGAATTGTGTCATTTGGCCCCACACCCTATGGGGTGTGACACAATGCAAACTGAGGCATTGCACAGGGATAGTGGGACAATGGTGAACACGATTTACAGATAATTGTTTACATCACTTCCTAGTGAAATGGGTGTGATGATGGGGGGGGTTTCCACTCTTCCTGGAGTATTTGAGAACCATCCGAATGTTCTGGGAGAGAGTCAGCAGTTATGATTTTAACTACATTACATATGTAAAGGAAAATACATATTCAATGAATCCATGTAATTTATCCTGGTAAAAATTCAGTTTACAAATTTCTGCACAATCTGAAATTACAGTTCTGGTCTACAATATTTTTTTAACTGAGCACCTAGTCCTCCATGGACATACAGAACTTCCATATCTTCCTAATAATACAGTAAATCACAATAGAAACAAATCACAATAGAAAGTATTGACAACAATTTTTTTTAGATATAAATAAATGTAAATTTAGCCAGTACAGTATGTCAGTTCCAATTATATATATATATATATATATATATATATGGACCACGGGGGGGGGGGGGGGGCACTCCTGGACTTTAATGAATCACTCTACTTGGCAGTAGAGTGATTCATTAAAGTCCAGAAGTGCCGCACTCCCCCGTGGTCTACATACGACATTTTCGTTGTGGGGGCTACCCGCCAGATACTGCACGGAGTTGGGAGAGCCGGACCACACGTAAATATATATATATATATATATATATATATATTTATAGCATATTCATGTAACCGGCACTCCTTGCTTTCTTGATATCTCACAACCCGATGCCCTCCTATGGGATGCATGCAAAACTGTATTTGTAGAGGCAACACTCACAGGTTCTCGGCGCCCAGCATACCAGTACCGGGGTCCTGACCGCTGTAATGCCGGCAGTGGGGCGAGCGCAAAAGAGCCCCTTGCGGGCTCGCTGAGCTCGCCACGTTGTGGGCATGGTGGCATGCAACGCTATTTATTCTCCCTCCAGGGATGTTGTGGACACCCCAAGAGGGAGAATACTTGTCGGTATACTGGCTGTCAGGATTCGGACGTTGGTATGCTGACCCCCGGGATTCCCGACAGCCAGTATATCAAGTGCCACCCATTATAAATAACAGTTATTCATTCAAGCCATTCGGTTACAAGGTATTTAACATGTGTATCCATTTAATTTCTCTTTGGAAGAGAAGCCGATCCCAGTCTCCCCCTCTCATATTTTCAGACACATGATCAATAATCTTATATTTAAGTTGTGCTAAATTATGTCCTGCACTTTTTAAAGTGTTTGGCAACTGGTTGGTCGATGGGCTTGTCCATTAGGCATTGTTGAATGGCACTTCTATGTCCTTTTTCTTACAATTGCTATTTTTGGCTTTGAGTAGTAAGTATTTCTTTTTTGACAATGTATTCTATTTGCAAGTCCTTGGCTGTGCCATGGGAAGCTGTGTGGCACCGGCACTATCCAATACCTTTATGTTTCAAGTAGAAGATAAATATTTTTTTGAAAAAGTGGAGTATAGGAAATCCTGACCACCGACAATGTCGCCAGCCGGCTAACAGGTGCTATTCCCACTTGTGGGTGTCCACGACACCCATAGAGTGGGAATAGAACCTATGGCGAGCATACTAAGCCACCGAGCCTGCAGCGTGGTGAGCGCAAAGGGGCATTATGGCGCTCGTCCCCCTGCTGCCATTTTAGTGGGTGGGATCCCAGTGTTGGTATGCTGACCATGTGGGATTCTTATACATATGACCACATCATTATCCTTAATTATATATTCTGTATAATGTCATATTATAAATAGTGTATGTTGCTGTACATGTTTTATATATTTCATAAAGAAGTTGAAGTTTTGTAATATATTGAATGCTTTTAAATAGAGATGAGCAGGTTCAGTTCCCTGAGAATCGAACCCCCACCAAACATCACGTCCCGAGCCCGGATCTGAGCCCGACTTGGGACTTTCCCCCAGTCTAGAAAACCAGAACAAGGCAAAATGTCATCATCCCACTGTCAGATTCTCACAAGATTTGGATTCCATATAAACAGCCTCGCATCGCCGCCATTTTCACTCTGGACTTGGAGATTGATGGAGATAGACCTCTGTCACTAGGAAAGCGATTCCCGGACTGTACAGGGACATTAAGAAAAGTGTCCTCAGTGTCCTGAAAAATGCACTTGTACCAAGTATACCCAGTGTCCACTTAACCACGAATATGTGGACAGGCGGAGCAGGGCAAACTAAGGACTATATAACTGTGCCAGCCCACTGGGTAGATGTACCCAGTGGGCAACAACAGCAGCGGCATCAGTAGCAGCATCTTACAAATGCCAACTCATTCCTAGGCAGGCTACGCTGTGTATCACCGCTTTCCTTAAGAGGCACACCGCTGACAACCTCTTACGAAAACTGAGGGACATCATCGCACAATGGCTTACCGCACTTAGCCTCTCCTGGGGATTTGTGATCTCAGACAACGTCACCAATATTGTGCGTGCATTACATCTGGGCAAATTCCAGCACGTCCCATGTTGTGCACATACAATTAATTTGGTGGTGCAGAATGTTTTGAAAAATGGCAAGGGCATGCAGGAGATGCTGTCGGTGGCCCGAAAAATTTTGGGCCACTTTTGGCATTCAGCCACTGCGTACCAAAGTCTGGAGCGCCAGCAAACACACTTGAACCTGCCCTACCATCACCTGAAGCAAGAGGTGATAATGAGGTGGAATTCAACACTCTAAATGCTTCAGATGATGGAGAAGCCTATATATCCACCTACGATATAGGAAAAGGAGGGGGAAATGCACCTGACTCAAGCGCAGAAGAGAATGATTTCCATGTTGTGCAAGGTTCCCCAACCCTTTGAACTTGTCACACGTGAAGTCAGTTAATTCACTGCCAGCTTTAGTCAGGGGTGTAGCATGGTATGCCGGCGGTCGGGCTCCCGGCGACCAGCATACCAGCGCCAGAATCCCAACCGCTGGCATACCGATAGCTGGAAGAGCCCAAATGAGCCCCTTGTGGGTTTGCTGCGCTCGCCACGCTGCAGGCACGGTGGCACGCTACACGCACCACACTATCTTTTCTCCCTCCAGGGGGGGTCGTGGACCCCCAAGAGGGAGAAAAGATGTCGGTATGCCAGTGGTTGGGATTCTGGTGCCGGTATGGTGGTCGCCAGGAGCCCGGCCGCCGGCAACCTGAAGACCACCCAAGACGGAGTGATTCTGCTAAGTATGTTGGACTTGTGTATGGAGCTCTTCATTCACTTTTCCAGGATTCAAGGGTGGTCAATCTGTTGAAATCAGAGCACAACATTTTGTCCACCATGCTCAATCCTAGGTTTAAAGCCTACATTGTAGCTCTATTTCCAGCAGACACAAGTCTGCAGAGGTGCAAAAACCTGCTGGTGAGAAAATTGTCAACTCAAGCGGAACGTGACCCATCAACAGCTACTCCTTCATTTTCTCCTGAAACTGAGGCTGCGAGGAAAAGGATAAAATTTCCTAGCCCACATGCTGGCAGTGATGCAGGGCAGTCAGGAGCCAGTGTTGATGTCTGGTCTGGACTGAAGGACCTAACAACGATTACTGACATGTATACTGTCACTGCATATGATGCTGTCACCATTGAAAGAATTGTGGAGGATTATATCGGTGACAACATTCAAGTAGGCATGTCAGACAGTCCGTATGTATACTGGCAGGAAAAAGAAGCAATTTGGAGGACCTTGCACAAACTGGATTTATTATACTAAAGTTCCCCCCCCCCCTCCAGTGTGTACTCCGAAAGAATGTTTAGAGCAGCCGGTTACCTTGTCAGCAATCAGCGTAGGAGGTTACTTTCACAAAATGTGGAGAAGATGATGTTCATCAAAATGAATTATAAATTCCTCCAGGAAGACCTTTAACAGCAATTGCCTCCAGAAAGTACACAGGGACCTGTGATGGTGGATTCTAGTGGGGACGAATTAATACTCTGTGAGGATGAGGATGTACACACTGAAAGGGGTGAGGATTCTGAGGATGAGGACGGCATCTTGCCTCTGTAGAGCCAGTTTGTGCAAGGAGAGATGATTTGCTTCTTTTTTGGTGGGGGGTTTAATTGCTTCTTTTTTTGTGGGGGCCCAAACAAAGCAATCATTTCAGCTACAGTCGTGTGGCAGACCCTGTTGCTGAAATGATTGGTTTGTTAAAGTGTGCATGTTCTGTCTATACAACATAAGGGTGAATGGGAGGGCCCAAGGACAATTCCATTTGCACCTCTTTTATTTTCTTTGCATCATGTGCTGTTTGGGGCCTAGTTTTTAAAACTGCCATCCTGTCTGCCACTGCAGTGCCACTCCTAGATGGTGCAGGTGTTTGTGCCGTCAACTTGTGTCGCTTAGCTTAGTCATCCAGCGACCTTGGTGCAACCTTTTGGCCTAAAAACAATATTGTGAGGTGTGAGATGTTCAGAATAGACTGGAAATGAGTGGAAATGAATGTTATTGAGGATAGTAATACCGTAAAATGAAAATTATCCCCAAATTCTGTGATTTTAGCTGTTTTTATGTTGTTGTTTTTTTCAAAAAATCATCCAGATCCTAAGCCAAAACCAAACCCCAAAAGGATGGTTTTGGCAAAACTAATCCAGATCCAAAACCAAAACAAAAAACCTGAAAAGTGCCAGCCGCACATCTCTACTTTTAAAACACTTAAAGCCAAGAAGCATTCTGAATACATAATAGACCTGTATAGATCCAATACAAAGTTCTTCAACTTCTTGACATTTCTTTGTAGAATTTATTAAGATTATATCTATGGTCAAGTAGTAAATTATAGTCTTCTGTGGGTCTGCTGTGAGCAATTACAAATGAAACTGTTTTCTTAAATTGAATTTATATGGCTCTGTTCATCAAATGGAACTGAAAAGTGATTCACACAGACACGATGCAGACACTCTCGGAGACCCATGAGATATATCACAGTTTTCAGTAAGTGTTAAGATTCTACTTCTGTAAGAACATTTTCTAATAGCAGATAATAGGAGTCTTCCATTTATTTCAAAACGTACAATAATAACCTGAAGAGGTTGTAGGAGGATACAAATGGTATGAATTTACTGATGCCATTCCAGTGGTAAATGGTGTGATTTTTTAAAAAATAAAGGTTCCTGGGTTTTTTCAGATTCTATTAAACCGTAAGTTGTTCTTTTTCAATGAATATTTCTGTAAGTTGATTAAACCATGCTTATCCTCTTTAAAATCACTTCTGAAAAGGCAATTTGCCAAAGTCCAAAACATTCAGACTTCTAGAAATTATTATTAATATCCACTCATGAATTAAAAGTGTGCCTACTTGTCTATCAAGTGCATTTCACAGTGTACACCAACTTCACAGTATTTGGAAACACCACAGTAAAATCAAATACATGTTTGGTTTGCAGGCTCTTTGCTGAACCGGAAAATGCATAGAACAGAGGCCCTCATTCCGAGTTGTTCGCTCGCAAGCTGCTTTTAGCAGCTTTGCACACGCTAAGCCGCCGCCTACTGGGAGTGAATCTTAGCTTATCAAAATTGCAAACGAAAGATTAGCAAAATTGCGAATAGACACTTCTTAGCAATTTCTGAGTAGCTCCACACTTACTCGGCAACTGCGATCAGTTCAGTCAGTTTCGTTCCTGGTTTGACGTCACAAACACTCCCAGCGTTCGGCCAGACACTCCTCCGTTTCTCCAGCCACTCCCAAGTTTTTCCCAGAAACGGTAGCGTTTTTTCGCACACACCCATAAAACGGGCAGTTTCCGCCCAGAAACACCCACTTCCTGTCAATCACATTACGATCACCAGAACGAAGAAAAAACCTCGTAATGCCGTGAGTAAAATACCTAACTGCATAGCAAATTTACCTGGCGCAGTCGCACTGCGGACATTGCGCATGCGCATTAGCGACTAATCGCTCCGTTGCGAGAAAAATATAACGAGCGAACAACTCGGAATGACCCCCAGAGACAGTTAAATTGCTACATGAAGGACCAATCCCCTAACCCAGAGGTTCTCAAACTCGGTCCTTGGGGGCCCACACAGTGCATGTTTTGCAGGTAACCCAGCAGGTGCACAGGTGTATTAATTACTCACTGACACATTTTAAAAGGTCCACAGGTGGAGCTAATTATTTCACTTGCAATTCTGTGAGGAGACCTGCAAAACATGCACTGTGTTGGCCCCCGAGGACCGAGTTTGAGAACCTCTGCCCTAACCGTATAGAACACATCTTTATTCATTTAAATGTTTCGGTTTTTCAGCTAGAATACTGCTTGGTTGCATCGCAGGGAAACATGAGGGTTTTGCTTGATCAAATACTCAAATTTATTAAGTATATTATTTCACAGACACATCAACTGCTTACCCAATGTTTCTCAACTACTGTACCTCATGATATTTAGCGAGACTTGTAGACCATGATCCCCCTATTTCCTGGTGAGATGCCGTCTTATTTCACACAGCAAGCCTTCCATTTTTCGTTTATTGCTAATGTGTCTTATGCTATCCACCTACCATTTTCCTGAATAATCATTACTGATTCAAACACTATGTCTACTTATTTGTTATTGTATTGATTGATTAACTTTTTAATATTTTTAATAATTAATAAAAAGATTTTGGGAAACAATATTGTGTTTCACTGAATAGTGTTTTTCAAAGTGCTATGAATCACGCTGTGGTTGCTCTGAACTCATAGATCTCAGTTTTTGATGCACTCCACAGAAGCAAAATATGATTGAACACAATCAAACATGAATGAACACATAAAACACTTATTGTAGTGTTTTCATTAGTAGAAGGTATCACATGTAACAGTGTCATGACCATACCATATAAATACGCCGCAAGCCAATCATACCTCTTGGGGTTCAGTGTTAGGCATTGGCAGTGGTGCAGTTAGGAGAGAGGAGTTATTGGAAGGGATTTTTTTTTTAGCGGTTGTTGCTTGTGGAGTGTCAGTAGTCTTGTGCATATACTTGTCTTGTTTTTTTCTGTTTGTCTTATTTTTCTGTCTCCATAGTATATTTAATTTAGTACTGTCACTGTTTGTCTTTGGTGAGTGGTTACAGTTAGATTTGTGTTGTGTTTTTTTCCCCCAAGTGTTTTGGGAATGGGAGAGGAGGATGTCTAGGGAAGAGGAAATGCATGGAAAGAGTGAGGTCGTTGAGGTGGCTGCTCAGGATCCACATGATACTTCTGATGTAGAGAGTGAAGACTTATCCACCCAGTGTGTTAGGACCTGAACTAGGCAGAACATTAAGATCACCATTGAGGAGAACCTGGCATTGGTGCATGAAGTGATGTAGTTGCACCAATTGCTGTTTGGACATCATGCTGCCTGCACTTTTGCATGGAGAAATGTAGCAATTTAGGAGGCGGTTGTGACAGCTGTCAGTGCTGAGGGACATGTCTGTTGCAGTGAGGAGATCTGAAAAAACAGGTTCTCGGATATAAAGTGTCAAGTCAATTTGAAGATGGTTAAGGAGTACAGGGCAGCACACCAGACAGGCTCACGCTTTCCAAACAGTGTCAGGCGAGCTACATGGAATACGAGGAGCATTTGAAGATTTTACTTGCACCTGAGGAAGTGATTAACACGGATGCCCCCAAATGGCTTTTAAGTGTCCATGTTGCGCTAAATACTGCTTGAACTGTGTGTTTTGTGTAAGAACTCATAGTTCCAAAAAAAAAATCATATTGTAAAGTGTTATTACACTATTTCCTTGTTTCATATTTCTTAATTATGGATTGCAAACTTGTAAATAATGTTGCTGCATTATAGTTGCACTGGCATGAAGAGGCATATATTGTTGATCCACCTGTCGAACGTTCCAGTTCTTGTACTTTTAATCCTGGAATACTATAGTAGAGTACTGCATTCGCAACTAATTTTTGTTTTAGCTATTTCTAAGAGATGGCAGGATTTTGCTATGCATGCTTGCTGGTAATTTTGTGGCAGGGAAAGTCCTATCCAGTATGAGGTCTGAACTTATTTGAAGTGGTTGCTTTATTCATTAGTATAAGTGTTGGGGAACCACATGCTCCAGAATAGTGGTATTGGAATTATTTTTATTACAATTTCCTTATGGTGATGTAACACTGTATTTAGATTATTGTATTAACAATCTATAATCTTATTAAAAAAAATTAGTCTGTTTTTTTGTGTGTTTGGTTATGTAATTGGACAACTCTACACCAATTGAGATGAAACCAATGTGAGGTAGTCCAGTTGGATCCTGGACAGGTTTTAGGGGGATTAGGGTTCTGGTTGGACCCCCCGTTGATATATGCTTTTACCCATGGTGCCTATTCTGGGCATTCCACTGGATGGATTTAAATGGAAACTTCACAGAGCAGTACTATTGCATCCCAGGAGACATACTAGGTGGCTGAGGTTCTGGTTGAACCTCCTGTTATTGTTCACTAGGCAGATCTTGACCCAGTGAGCCTGCTTTGGACTTTCCACTGGATGGATTTGGATGAAAACTTTAATGCACTCTAATAACTGACAAAAATAACCATATATCAGTGAACTAAAATAACTGACACAAATGGTGGTGGGAAGCCAAAAATATTGTTTACACAAAAGCCTTGGAATAGCAACATTGATAACAGAAGGAAAACTTTAAACCTATCTCGCAATGTAAAAGAGATTATAAAACTGAACAGAAAGGAAAGCTGGGGATTAGGGCTACTGGCAACATCCCACAAAAAATGACAATGAGCAGCAACCTCATGGGTGTTTTGGAAGAACTGATAAACTGCTAATTATTTTTACAATGTTGACAGTTACATCCAACTCATTGACAACGTAATACCTTCAAGATTTAAACCTGGGCAACGCTGGGTACTGCAACTAATACTATTTTAAATGATAAAAACAACAACAATAATAATAATAATAATAATAATTTCAATTGTTTTATTTAGAGATTTATATGTAATTCCCATAAAGTGTGCATTTGTCCTGGTTGTCAATAGTCTAATGTAGTAAACTTCATTATTTAGTACTTACAGTAGTTAATAATTACATTACTAAAATTATGCTTTGTAATCATTTACTGTAAACACTTTTACTTATTTTTATGTTTGGTGTATAATATTCCCCAATATACTGTAGTGTTAATGGGTTTATTTATTGGTGTAGTATTGCAGTCTAAAAAAAAATATGTTTAATTTCCACTCTTGCCCATATTACAAAGTGTAACCATTAATTTTTTACCTGCCAGAATTGTAACAGTTCTGGTAAATATAAACCACAACATGTATGATTTGAAATCCTGAAAAGGGCCTGTTTAACTTATAAAAAAACATGACTCGCATACTGACAAAGCAGTTTTATTAATGTTTGTATTTTTTATTCTTTACAGCACAACCCCCACCATCACAAAGACATCCCAGGAGGGAGAGACAAAATGAGGAGGAAGAGGAGGATGGTAAATAATTTACCAAAAAGTCTATATCCTTCAAACAAGAATCCCATATTGCTTTGTAATTGTTGGAATGTCTCTTTTAAAGGTCCATCATCTGTTCCACTTCTGAAACACCACAGGCATCTGCTGAGCAACCAACAGTGCCCCTGTTGGCCTCATCAGGGGATAGTTCAGGACCTCTAGCACAACACTATTAGCATTGCACAGTACATAATTAAGGCTCTACACCACCACACCAGCATTTCTAAATAAATATACAATGTCATATTTGTATGGGTCATAGTTAGTTCAGGACTTTATGAATCAATGCAGCTAGACTCCTAAGAATTACACAAATGTCTCTTACACTGTATATAGTGTTAGAGACTTATGGAAACATGCCTGTGATATTTGTTACTAAATGCCAGTTTTTCAATACTCCAATGGCAAACTTAGCATAATACTATTTTGATATTGCAACCTTTATTAAGTGTTATGATTCCAGCACTCTGGTCTGAGGAGATCTTATTGCAAGGACCGGAGCACTGGAACGTAATGCTGGGAAAGGGGAATGGAAAGGGAATAGCCCCTGGCGCCCTATCTCCGTTGTCTCGCCCGTGCTGTCAGTACACTCTTGCGAGACTATGGTTGCTTGAGCCCATGGCAGCCGCGTTTGAAGGGCGGATTACGTCTGCCCAACTTCGATGCCCCCTCAGGTCTTAATGAGAGACAAAGAGTGTACCGAGACAGGGTGATAACAAGGGGCCCTCTTACTGAAACAACCAAAAGCCAGGGGCTACTAACTAGCCTAAAACTAAATGTATGTGCGGTTTGCCGCCAAAGGAAAAGAACAACAAAGGAAATGCTGACCACACGCCCACACAATACTTTTGTGTACCGGCGGTGACAGCATAAGCAGAACCCTCTGCAAAACACCAGTGACAGAAATAATAATGGAATACAGCGGCCTAGGCCGACGGACGCAGCAGAGCCGCTACTCACGGAACCGGTACGAATACTGGCAAACGACAAGAACTCCCAATGCTGCTGACACAGACTCTTAGAACTGGAGGACAGGCAGAATCCCAAACGAAAGACCGGTGGACACCAAGAAGCCAGAAACTTGACCAGGCACAGGCAAAGGCACTGGACCTCAGGACAGGAACGCCTCACGGCAGGACACAGGATCAGACATAGGAATCGACACAGGGACTGACACAGGAATCGACACAGGAAGCTCAGGAACTAGCAGGAACCAAGCTCAGAACTCAAGAAGACTGGATACCCAGAAATATCACCAGCATCTGTGAATTGCAGTCAGCCAGCATATAACAGAGAGGCCTAATTAATAATCTCATGCAGCTGCCCTGTTGCATGACTCCAAACTGACAAGATGCAATTAGCAGCCAGGTGAGGCTGAACACATGGGAACAAGCTGCAATTACACAGACTCACCAGCGGCAGCAGACAAGAGTATTCTAAAACAGAGCAACAGGAAATCCTGGCATGCAAGACAACTTTATAAACATAAAATAGGAATGAACCACTACCTGTGGTTCATAACAGTATCCCCTCCTTAAGGGTTAGCTCCGAGCACCCCATGACACCCACGGGGAACATGAACAGAAGTATAACATAAAATACATAACCAAAATGCAAAAATGGAAATGAGCCACAGCCGTGGCTCATAACATTACCCCCCCCCCTTGAGGAGGGGTCAAAGGACCCCAAAATACAGACTATCCAAAACAAGGGATACACAAAAAAAAACCTGACACACTGGTCTAACAGACACGAAAACAGAAACAAGCTGCAACCACAGCTTGTAACAGTACCCTCCCCCTAACGGTGGCCACTGGACACAAGATAAGGAAAAAAAAACTTTTTTTTTTTTTATATCAAGGCAAGAGTCAAAAATTATTTCTTTTTCTTCTTCTTCTTTTTACAAAGCTCTTTAGGTCTGACCAAGGTAATTCCCCAAACATTGTCTGAACTGATGGTACCACCCAGCAAGGCTGCGTTTAAATCAGAGACAGGTTTCTTACCCTTGGGAGCTGAACTTTCTGGAAAAGTACTATTAGAAGAAGAAGAAGTCAGAAAAGCACATCCTGCAGTCAAAACAACGGGCTGGGACTCTTGTGCAGAGTTTACAGTATTTGGTGGACTCTCAGCAGACAAGACGGGTGACTTAGAGGAACCTGAACCAATTTCTTTGGAACCATATCTTTTAATAATTGCATCACTGAATGCTGGGGGATCCTGAAGAATGGGATCTTCAGCTTTCATTAGGCTGGTCGCCCACTCAAAAGGCTCTCCTCTAAAAGAATAAATCAGATAAAGCACAAGGTTCTCTGAAGTGATGCCCAGAAATGGTCTAGACAACATAATAATGTAATAGTGTTGTAAAGTGCCAGAAAATGGGCTAAGTCCCCATCAAAGATTATGGATGTTGAGATATCAGAGTCAGGATCTGTTTCCTTCCCATCTGACTGACTGGAGTGCTTTGCTAGGACCTGGTCACTATTGACCTTACTCGAGGCTGAGACTTTCTGAACCCCACCCGGGGCAGTGACTTTCTGAACCCCACCTGGGGCAGTGACTTTCTGAACCCCACCCGGGGCAGTGACTTTCTGAACCCCACCCGGGGCAGTGGCCTCCGGGAACCCCGCTGGGGCAGTGGCCTCCGGGAACCCCGCTGGGGCAGTGGCCTCCGGGAACCCCGCTGGGGCAGTGGCCTCCGATTCTTTTACTGGGACCGAGCAGTTGGCCTCCCCCACTGGGACCGAGCCATCGGCCTCCCTCTCTGAGTCGATAATTATCGAAACTTCTCCCGGGACTATGACTTCCGGAACTTTTGCTGAAGCTATAACCTTCAGCACCTCCACTAATGCTACACCTCTTAAGTTCTTTCCTGGGGAAGCGACCTCTAGACCCTTCTTAGAGGTTGCGTCTCTCGAGACCCCACTTGGGGATATTACTTCAAAGATCCCTTCTGGGGTTTTGCTTCTCGAGTTCCCTTCTAGAACTATGGTTTCAGATACCCTTTCTGGGGTTGCGCTCTTCAAGTCCCTACCTGGAGTAACAGCTTCTGAGACCCCTTCTGGTATGGAAACCTGAGCTAAAATATTTGATGTCCCTCTATAAGCTAGAGCATCGGGTACCGCACCAGCACTCTGGGCATCGGGTACCGCTCCAGCACTCTGGGCATCGGGTACCGCTCCAGCACTCTGGGCATCGGGTACCGCTCCAGCACTCTGGGCATCGGGTACCGCACCAAGATCCTGAGCATCGGGCACCACTCCAGGACCCTGGGCAACGGGCACCACTCCAGAAACCTGGGCAACGGGCACCACTCCAGGACCTTGGGCATCGGGCACCACTCCAGGACCTTGGGCATCGGGCACCACTCCAGGACCCTGGGCATCGGGCACCACTCCAGGACCCTTGGCATCGGGCACCACTCCAGGAACCTGGGCATCGGGCACCACTCCAGGGGCTTGCAACTCTGCTTCAACAGGAACCTCAAGAGAGGAAAGAAACATTCTCTTTTGATTCCTAAATCTATAATGGGGCTCCCTTGCCCAAGGACCCCAATTATAGGACAGAGAGCTTTTTAGTGTGGGTTGTGTGACAAGTACCTCTGCCACAGTAGAGACAGGAGTAGGTCTTGTATCCTGACTCAACTTGGCCAGAGGGCAAGACTCGTCACCACACTTTGGCTTGCGCAACTCACAGGTCTGCAGATAGTGGCCTAAACCCCCACAATATAGGCATAAGTTTAAGTTTCTGCGATGCAGACGCTCCTCTTCTGAGAGCCTGGGCCGCAGAAAACTTTTAAACCTTTTCTCTTCAATTAAACAAGAGGATTCTCTTGTCACCATACTGTGAACAAGAGTCTCTTTAGAGATAGATGTACTCTCAACGACTTCTGGCAAGATGAGCAAGATTTTAGTCAGAAGGTTTTGCAGTTGCTTTAGGGATTGCTGCAAAACTTCTAGTCGCTCTGGTCTCAAAGCACTGAAAACAGAGTTCAGGGCTGCGAGAGATGCCTGCAGGGCTTGCATTCTAGACATAGGAGGATTTAAAACTAGGCAGGACTAGACAAGGCAGGACTAAATTTTTGCTAAACAAAACAAGACTTTTTTTTTTTTTTTTAAACACCGGTGTGGATTTTTTTTTTTTTTTAAACACCGGACTGGATTCTAAACACCGGTCTGGATTCTAAACACCAGACTGGATTCTAAACACCGGACTGGATTCTAAACACCGAACTAGATTCTAAACACCGGACTGGATTCTAGACTAGACACTGGACTGGGCCAAAAAAGAAAAAAAGTTTTATTTCTTTTTGTGTGGTATGGCTGGTGATAATGTTATGATTCCAGCACTCTGGTCTGAGGAGATCTTATTGCAAGGACCGGAGCACTGGAATGTAATGCTGGGAAAGGGGAATGGAAAGGGAATAGCCCCTGGCGCCCTATCTCCGTTGTCTCGCCCGTGCTGTCAGTACACTCTTGCGAGACTATGGTTGCTTGAGCCCATGGCAGCCGCGTTTGAAGGGCGGATTACGTCTGCCCAACTTCGATGCCCCCTCAGGTCTTAATGAGAGACAAAGAGTGTACCGAGACAGGGTGATAACAAGGGGCCCTCTTACTGAAACAACCAAAAGCCAGGGGCTACTAACTAGCCTAAAACTAAATGTATGTGCGGTTTGCCGCCAAAGGAAAAGAACAACAAAGGAAATGCTGACCACACGCCCACACAATACTTTTGTGTACCGGCGGTGACAGCATAAGCAGAACCCTCTGCAAAACACCAGTGACAGAAATAATAATGGAATACAGCGGCCTAGGCCGACGGACGCGGCAGAGCCGCTACTCACGGAACCGGTACGAATACTGGCAAACGGACAGGAACTCCCAATGCTGCTGACACAGACTCTTAGAACTGGAGGACAGGCAGAATCCCAAACGAAAGACCGGTGGACACCAAGAAGCCAGAAACTTGACCAGGCACAGGCAAAGGCACTGGACCTCAGGACAGGAACGCCTCACGGCAGGACACGGGATCAGACATAGGAATCGACACAGGGACTGACACAGGAATCGACACAGGAAGCTCAGGAACTAGCAGGAACCAAGCTCAGAACTCAAGAAGACTGGATACCCAGAAATATCACCAGCATCTGTGAATTGCAGTCAGCCAGCATATAACAGAGAGGCCTAATTAATAATCTCATGCAGCTGCCCTGTTGCATGACTCCAAACTGACAAGATGCAATTAGCAGCCAGGTGAGGCTGAACACATGGGAACAAGCTGCAATTACACAGACTTACCAGCGGCAGCAGACAAGAGTATTCTAAAACAGAGCAACAGGAAATCCTGGCATGCAAGACAACTTTATAAACATAAAATAGGAATGAACCACTACCTGTGGTTCATAACATTAAGACAGTAATACTTACACAGCTGTCTCAGACGTAGAACCAGTACAAGCAAAAGAGATGTTTACACTATACATATATCGCATCACAGACCCAATACCATCCACCCCAGAGTAGAAACTCTTCAACCACAATTAAGCAACAACCCTCTGCCTGCCCAGCTAGACTATTTCTCTTGGCAATCACTGTCAGACTTCCAAAATCAGCAGCTGTCCATTCTCACAACCCAAGTGTGAGAATCTCTACACTTAATAATACCACACACAGGAAAACTCACAGCTTGACTGCTCTAACAGCTGAAGTGAGTAGGTTGTTGCAAGCACAGATTATGCAAAGACAGCAGCTGAGCCCAATGTCTATAATGTTAGGTGAATACAGCAAAATCCCACTAGATTTGTCAAGACGTAGGAAGTTAGATTTTAGTAGACTGAAAGCATTTTCTATCACTGATCTAGTGCATAGTTACTTATGCTAAACAGGTAAATCCAGAAGTGACGACAGAGTCAGAAGCCAGGAGAAACAGTCATAGCATGAATTACCTGGAAGGCAAAGTTAAAACTAGATAATGATGCAACAGTCAACTATAGGAATGTAGTTTGCCTTTAATGGCCCTTTAAAATGTGTACTTACCCAGCAGCCATTCCTCTGACACTTGTCTTGCCTCAAATTTCTTCTGGAGTGTTGACTAACTGAGAATAAAGGCACTGTGACATGAGCTAGACTAGCCGACCACAACACTCATGTTAGTAGAATGAGCATGGTATCTATTTAGTAATACATATGTCCTGGCCCTAGGTGGTCTCAGACCAATGTTTGTGCAGTCAATAGCACAGAGGACATTAGGCATGCCTGCATTGCTATAAAAGCTACACAGACTTCATGCTACTGTGGTTTCTCCCTTCCTCCCTAGAGAAGCAGGTACAGGTGTTTATCAGAAGCTGGAATATTACCTGGACCTGGATAACCTATTTGGAGAATGTTGCCTCTGAGATCCTAAGGATTTTTCCAGTGACAAACTTAAACGTCAGAGTTGCCAGAAAGTGCAACACACCCAGAAACTTGTGCAGGCCTGAGACAGAGCATGAGTATGCGGTCTCAGGGTCTAGGTCCATTTTGGCAAGGTCATATAAATGGTGTAAGTTAGAACAGTGCAGATGGAATATATCTATGACCTCGCCATCATAAAAAATGTTCAGGTTCAAATGCCTCCTACAAAAATGATGCCTGTGGAGCCTCTTTGGAACCTGCCTAACCTGCTGATTATGGGGCTAAATCAGTACTGCATTTCCCCAATGTTTGAATCCTGAGCTCACGCATGACCCATTCTGTTTATGTAAAGAATGGGTCCTGCAATTGCAGCACAGATATGCAAACACTTCTGACTAACTGATAGGCAGAGGCATTTGTGGGGAGGCACGGGGGTGGGGGCAGGCGGCATTTGGGAAAATGGTAGCATGTCACCCCCATTGTGCAGGAGTCGTGAGGCCATTGACTAAGTTGCGAGATGCAGTTACCTTGGACTAGGGATGAGCAGGCATGGTTCCCTGAAAACCGAACTCTACTGAACATCACGTCCCAAGCCTGGTTCCGAACCCGTCTCGGGTTTTCCGACCAGACTCGGAAACCAGAATGAGGCAAAACTTCATCATCCTGTCATATTGGATACCATATAAGGAGCCGCGCGTTGCCGACATTTACACTCCAGTCCTGGAGAGTGTAGCGAGAAGATGTGTCTCCTCAGTGTCTGTGTGAGAAGGTGGTGTGGCGCATGGGGTGGCGACCTGCTCTTATGTGTCATTCCAGTGCAGTCTTGAGCTGCTCAGTCCATTGGTGGTGTCTTGTGCTTCATCAGTCCAGTCAAAGTGGTGGTGTCCTCTGCTGCCATATGTCCAGTGCTGTTGTATAAGTCCAGTCCAGTGGTGGTGTGTTGTGCTGCATCAGTCCAAAGGTGGAGACTTGTGCTGCATCAGTCCATACACAGTGGTGGTGTGTTCTGCTGTCATATGTCCAGTGCTGCTGTATAAGTCCAGTCCAGTGCAGTGGTGCTGTGTTGTGCTGCATCAGTCTAGTGGTGATCTTCATGTGCTGCCATAAGTCCAGTGGTACTGCCATATAAATCCAGTGGTACTGCAATATAAGTCCAGTGGTACTGCTGTATAAGTTCAGTCCAGGGGTACTGCCGTATAAGTCCAGTGGTACTGTCGTAAATGTCCAGGAGTACTGCCATATAAGTCCAGTGGTACTGCCATATAAGTCCAGTCCAGTGGTACTGCTGTATAAGTCCAGTGGTACTGCCGTATAAGTCCAGTGGTACTGCCGTATAAGTCCAGTGGCACTGTCATATAAGTCTAGTCAAGTGGTAGTGCCATATAAGTCCAGTGGTACTGCCGCATAAGTCTATTCCAGTAGTACTGCCGTATAAGTCCAGTGGTACTGCCATATAAGTCCAGTCCAGTGGTACTGTTATATAAGTCCAGTGGTACTGCCATATAAGTACAGTGGTGCTGTCCTGTGCTGAATATTATTTACTCCAAATAAATGGGTTATTAATATTTAATTCCAAATAATTTTTACAGGGTTTGCCCTGTGTGGTGTTGGGGTATGCTCTCCTGTGCCACATATTGTTATATAACTCCAGAAAAATAATGGAGAACAAAAATTTGGAGGATAAAATAGGGAAAGATCAAGAACCACTTCCTCCAAGTACTGAAGCTGCTGCCACTAGTCAGGACATAGACGAGGAAATACCATCAATGTCGTCTGGCAAGGCCGATGCTCAATGTTATAGTAGAGGGCATGTAAAATACAAAAAGCCAAAGTTCAGTAAAATGACCCAAAAAATAAATTGAGATGGTCTGAGGAGAAACGTAAACTTTCCAATATGCCATTTATGACACGGAGTGGCAAGGAATGGCTAAGACCCTGGCCTATGTTCATGACTAGTGGTTCAGCTTCACATGATGATGGAAGCCCTCATTCTCCCACTAGAAAAATGATTAGTTAAGATGGCAAAAGCACAGCAAAGAACTGTGCGTTCTAAGATGGTATCACAAATCCCCAAGGAGAGTCCAAGTGTGTTGGCGGTTGTGATGCCTGACCTTCCCAACACTGGAAAGGTAGAGGTGACTCCTTCCACCATTTGCATTCCTTCTGCAAGTGCTGGAAGCAGCACCCACAGTCCAGTTTCTGAAATTCAAATTGTAGATGTCACTGTTGAAGTACACCAGGATGAGGTTATGGGTGTTGCTGGCGCTGAGGAGGAAGTTGACAATGAGGATTCTGATGGTGATGTGGTTTGTTTAAATCAGGGAGACAGTTGTTGTCCATGGGATGAATAAGCCCATTGTCATGCCTGGGCAAAATACCAAAAAAGCCACCTCTTTAGTGTGGAATTATTTCTCCACAAATACGGACAACTAGTGTCGAGCCGTGTGTTGCCTTTGTCAATGTGTAATAAGTAGGGGTAAGGACGTTAACAACCTAGGAACATCCTCCCTTATACATCACCTGCAGCGTATTCATCAGAAGTCATTGTCATGTCCAGAAACTTTGGGTAAGAGCATAAGCTGTCCACTGACAATTAAATCCCTTCTTCATCTTGTACCCAAGTTCCTGCAAGCCACACCACCAACTCCTTTAACCTCAATTTCCTCCTCAGTCAGGAACATCAGTAGTCCTGCAGGCCATGTCATTGGCATGACTGATGAGTCCTCTCCTAACTGGGATTCCTCCGGAGGATCCTTGAGTGGTATGCCTACAGCTGCTGCTGCTGCAGCTGTTGTTGCTGCTGAGAGTTGATCATCCCAGGGGGGAAGTCAGAAGAGCACTTGTACTACTTCAACTAAGCAATTTATTGTCCAACAGTCCTTTGCGAGGAAGATGAAATATGACAGCAGTCATCCTTTTGCAAAGCAGATAACTGAGGCCTTGACAGCTATGTTGGTGTTAGACATGCATTCGGTATCCGCCATTGGTGCAGTGGGATTTAGACAATTGATGAGGTAGTGTGTCCCCAGAACCAAAACACATCTAGATTTCCCTTCACTAGGAAAGCGATTCCCGGACTGTGCTGGGACAATGGGGGTCATTCCGACCCAACCGCTTGCTGCAGTTTCTCACAAAACAGTGATCGGGTCGGAACTGCGCATGCACCGGTGCTGCAGTGGGCCGGTGCATGCCAGCCATCGTTGCCTAGTGATCACCTCTGAGGCAGAGGCGGTCACTGGGCAGGAGGGGCTGGATGGTGGCGTTAAGCCGCCTATTAGGGGGCGGGCCGTGGCGGCTGCATGATGTCACATGCAGCCGCTGTGGGCCGAGGAGCGATGAGTAGCTCGCGGCCAGCATGCTAAAGCTGCGCTATTCGGGAGCTACTCTTGAAGTGCAAAGGCATCGCCGCTGTGCGATGCTTTTGCACTTCCGTGGGGGGGCCAGGACTGACATGCGGGGCGGACAAGCCCTGTGCTGGGCGTCCCCCTGCATGTCAGTGTGAATGATCGTAGCTGTGCTAAATTTAGCACAGCTACGATCAACTCTGAATGACCCCCATTGTCTTTAGTGTCCTGAAAAATGCGGTTGTACCTTGTGTCCACTTATACATGGACATGTGGACAAGTGGAGCAGGGCAAACTAAGGAATACATGACTGTGACAGCCCATTGGGTAGATTTATTGCCTCCTGCAGCAACAACAGCAGCAGCACCAGTAGCAGCATCTCACAAATGCCAGCTCATTCCTAGGCAGGCTACACAGTGTATCACCAGTTTCTGTAAGAGGCACACCGCTGACAACCTCTTACGGGAACCGAGGGACATCATCGCACACTGGCTTACCCCACTTAGACTCTCCTGGGGATTTGTGATATCGGACAACGCCACCAATATTGTGCTTGCATCACATCTGGGCTAATTCCAGCACCTCCCATGTTTTGTACATACAATTAATTTGGTGGTGCAGAATTTTTAGAAAAATTTTGGAGGCGTGCTGGAGATGCTGTCAGTGGCCCGAAAAATTGCAGCCCACTTACGGCATTCAGAAACTGCATGGTGAAAAAACTGGAGCACCATCAAACACACCTGAACCTGCCTTACCATCACCTGAAGCAAGAGGTGGTAATGAGGTAGAATTCAACACTGTATATGCTTCAGAGGATGGTGGAGCAGCAAAAGGCCATTCAAGCCTATACATCCACCTACGATATAGGCAAAGAGGGGGAATGCACCTGACTCAAGCGCATTGGAGAATGATTTCTGTGTTGTGCAAGGTTCTCTAACCCTTCGAAGTTGCAACACGTGAAGTCAGTTCAGACACTTCCTGCTTAGTCAGGTCATTCTCCTTATCAGGCTTTTGCAGAAGCAGCTGGAGAAATTGAAGGAGGAGCTAAGATGGAGCGATTCTGCTAAGTATGTGGGACTTGTGGATGGAGCCCTTTATTTGCTTTGCCAGGATTCAAGGGTGGTCAATCTGTTGAAATCAGAGCACTACATTTTGGCCACCGTTCTTGATCCTAGGTTTAAAGCCTACATTGTATCTCTGCATTGAAAAGGATACAATTTCCAAGCCCACATGCTGGCAGTGATGCAGGGCAGTCAGGAGCTAGTGCTGACATCTAGTCCGGACTGAAGGAACGGGCAATGATTACTGACATGTCTACTGTCACTGCATATGATGCTGTCACCTTTGAAAGAATGGTGGAGGATTATATGGATGACAACATACAAGTAGGCATGTCAGACAGTCCATATGTATATATTGGCAGGAAAAAGAGGCAATTTGGAGGACCTTGCACAAACTGGCTTTATTTTACCTAAGTTTCCCCCCCCTCCAGTGTGTACTTCAAAAGAGTGTTTAGTTCAGCCGGTAACCTTGTCAGCGATCGGCGTAGGAGGTTACTTCCACAAAATGTGGAGAAGATGATGTTCATCAAAATGAAGTATAAATTCCTCTAGGAAGACCTTTACCAGCAATTGCCTCTAGAAAGTACACAGGGACCTGTGATGGTGGATTCCAGGGGGGGGGGGGGGGGGGGGCAAATTAATACTCTGTGAGGATGAGGATGTACACACTGAAAGGGATGAGGATGACATCTTGCCTCTGTAGAGCCAGTTTGTGCAAGGAGAGATGAATTGCTTCTATTTTAGTGGGGTGATTAATGGCTTCTTTTTTTGTAGGGGCCCAAACAAACCAATCATTTCAGCCACAGTCATGTGGCAGACCCTGTCACTGAAATGATTGGTTTGTTAAAGTGTGCATGTCCTGTTTATACAATATAAGGGTGGGTGGAATGGCCCAAGGACAATTCCTTCTTGCACCTCTTTTTTTTCTTTGCATTATGTGCTCTTTGGGGCCTAGTTTTTTTAAAACTGCCATCCTGTCTGCCACTGCAGTGCCACTCCTAGATGAGCCAGGTGTTTGTGCTGCACACTTGTGTCGCTTAGCTTAGTCATCCAGCTACCTCATTGCACCTCTTTGTCTTCTTTGCATTATGTGCTGTTTGGGGCCAAGTTTTTAAAACTGCCATCCTGTCTGCCAATGCAGTGCCACTCTTAGATGGGCCAGGTATTTGTGCCTCCCACCTATGTCGCTTAGCTTAGTCATCCAGCGACCTCTGTGCAACCTTTTGGCCTAAAAACAATATTGTGAGGTGTTCAGAGTAAACTGGAAATGAGTTTTGGCAAAACCAATCCAGATCCAAAACATGAGCGTAGATCCAGATCCAAAACCAAAACACAAAACACGAAAAGTGCCCGCCACACATCTCTACCATGGACTCTGAAGCCATACTGTGACAGCAAGTCTGAGAAAGCTTAAGCTTACTCAGACTGACGTTGCAAATGAACATCGCAACAGATAGTCACATTGTTTATCTGAGATGTGATCGCATCGCAAATGCAGGGAGGAGGTGGTATGCATCCCTACTTGCCTTTGCATTACTTAGGACTGCAATTGCAAAGCTGTTGAAAGCAGCTTTGCATTTGCAATCCTTAGTGAATTAGGCCCTATGTTCAATTTCTTGCTCCTGGTCTTTCCAGCCTTTTGGTAGAGCCTCTGAAATCCACACATGCTCTCTATTGCTGTTGTAGTAAAATCAGTTATGTTTGAGTCAGACAAGTTGATGCAATTGATTTGACCCCTTTTATAGGCACCATCATTGTGTGCACATTAATGTAAACTATAAACACATTCAAACCCACTGTTCATGAGGTAATGTATTTGAGATTTCATTTTTGCTAACATGATTATTAGTAAACCCGCTTGTTTTATTCCTGCCTTTGCAAAGTAGTTGAGAGTTGTTCCATGGTGCATTGACTCCTGTTTACATGCTTGACCATGTTTTTCTGATTGAATTGTGTATTTATGCTGTATTTGGCTTTATGAAATCTGAGTTGCACGATACTGCAATCTCAGCCAAACGCAATTATTAGTAAACTTGACCCTGGGAATCTCTTTATTGCATATTTCCCTTTTCTGTGTTTGAGGATTTTTATTACATTGGCCTACTGTAAGAATGCATACAAAAATCTGTTATTCACAGATGTGGAAATGTAAGATGAAACGTGTTTACAACAGAATACAATATCTATAGAGGCTTTTGAGGTGGCAAGGAATTTAAGTGTCACTTTACTTATGTATCCTGCTGGAAACACAAGTGACCAGTTCACACACCCTTAGGCAGCCCAACATGAATATGCAGTAACTGTATCAGGATCAGCAGACATTGACCCCTTATGTGTACCTGTGGAAAGTACAGTACAGGCAGTGATGTTAGAGAGTTCTTCAGTTCAGTGCTGCTACATAATCAGCTGGCTATAGAAAGAGGTGGGGGCTTGGCTATGTGGGGTCATGAATGTCTGGATTGTGTCTATGTCTACTTTCTGTCATTAGATGTCACAATGAAAGAAATTGATGAGCACTGGTGGGGTAAGAAAAGAGGTTTATCATGAATATAGATAAAAGGTCAATCCCAAACTAAGTAGTAATGTATGCAGTGCCAAGATTAGGCAGAGGACAAACACTGAAGTAGAATTGCTTGGCTAAAGAAGACTGCAAATGTGGGCATTTTAAATAGGAAGTGACAAAGTGTGTGGGAGGCTTGAACAATAATGATACATTCTCATCACCAGTTGCAATATTGCATTCCAATTAGAACATCTACACATTGTGGGTTGCAACATTGGTCACTTGTCCTATAAATCGAATGACCACATATTCTGATGTGTCCCTTAAAGAAAATGGCTTCTTGTATGCCCATGTTATTTACATCTTTATGCCTCGTTCAACCAAGAAAAACTCTAATACAAATGATCATGTACAGTAGTGCTAGCAAGGATACCAAATGTTATGTAATGGGAGATTTGAAAAAGAGGCAGCCTGCTACCCGAGTATTGTGATTTTAACTGCCTCCTCACAGGATGTCAGTTGCCAGATTCCATGTTGTTTTAGATTGTATAATTTCCTCAGACAATCGAGTGTATCATTTTTTTAGACAATGTAAAAGTATATTATATGGTCAAGTACTTTTATAGGTGGAACAGTAGAAATGCAATAGAATGGTGGTAAAGAAATATAGATTTGAGGTATGTGGAGATTATATTATACTAGTTAGAAACCCATCAAAGTGACAGACACCAGGGCCGGATTATAGATTGGACAGGTAGCTACGCACACAGAAGCTGCCAGGTTTCTGGAAGTCCTGCTGCTGAGAGCTGGGGCTCTGTCATGCTGAGGGTGTAGCATTAGCCTTTTATATGGATATAGATGCTGTTTGTCTGTAATGGGCAGGCCATTATAATGTTGCACTATATACACCAGTACAGTCACGTGTAAGCTTACCAGTCCCTGCACAATTCTTACCCAGTCTGGGGTTACAGGACACTAGTAGCCACCAGCAGCTTGACAGAGGGGACTGGGAATAGCTTGTGCAAGGTGTGAGAGAGGCAAGCACAGGACTCTGCCCCTCCACTGGCGCACAGTATATATAAGGCAGTTGAACCTATTATCTGCCTCCACACCCACATCATCTGCAGCCCCAATGCTGAACCCTCCTCCTCCCAGTCTCGCACTGCTCACCTCACAGAGGGTCTCACCCCTTCCTGTTTAGAGGGTCTCACCCCTTCCTGCTAGACTAAATTTCCTTCTTCCCCCACCGGTAAGTGGCCACATGTGTCTCCGGTGTCTCCATTCTGAGTGTTGAGTCTGGTGGTTCCTACATCCGTTTCTTGGTTACTGCTGCTGCTTATTGCCGAGTCCCAGGATGGCAAGTAACCTGAGGTTGCAGAATAGTAAATGGGGAAAAGGATGCAGAGTATGCGGTATATGGCGGAAGCCATATATGGAGGAGGGTTTTGCCCTGTACATAGGGTGCACTATATGGTGGGGTATGAGGGTGCAGTGTGTGTATAGGGGCAGTATATGGTGGGGGGTGCAGTGTACATAGGGGGGGTCGTTGTCCCTCCAGTGGCTGCTGGCGACACCACAGAGGTGAGGAGCAGCATTAGATTAATGTAACTAAACTGAAATCAAACAAAAGGATAGATAATCCAGTCAATTTTCTATATGAAAGGTTGTTATAAATGGCAACTGCAACACCAAGAACCTCCCCCTACCTCCAAATTATCTCTCTCCAGCACTCTTTCTCCATATTCAGCAAGTGTGAAACAGTCAGATCAGTGTTTCTATGTAATTATGAACAAGCTGTAACATCTCCCTGTATGATAACTTTCATATTTCACTGGCACCCATAACAGAGGTGAGGTGCAGTTAGCCAATTATTATATATATTATTTTAACTCATTTATTATCAAAATTATTCAAGGTTGAATTTATTTGTTGAAAGAGTAGATCAGCACTCATTTAAGGTCACAATTCCTCTGAAATCTTGGAAATTTTGTAGAATTCCAAAATTTTATAGCACAGCTGTTTGTTTCATGAAAGTCTGAGATGTCTGCTGAGTGAAAGGCAATGTTTCAAAAGAGACAAAGGGAGAAATCTTTGTTAAACAGTCAACCATCACAAACATCATGTTTTTGAAGTCGTGAGCATTTGACAATTGAGTAATAATTCCCAAGGACATAGACTGCCATGGGCCTCAAAGTATATGCAGTGCATGAAGAGTGCCAGAGGATGGGATATAGGGCTTTAATTTTACTGTGGTCTAGACAGGAGGCCACATACTGTAACTGCCTGGGCACATTTTGCATTACTAGTTGATATGTGAAATCATGTTGTAATAAAGTTCTGGGAATGCAAGTGATCCCCAGAAGAAATGATTGTGGAAAGTGGCTCAATCTATTTATGCACATACAGGTGAAACTCAGAAAAGTTCATTTATTTCAGTAATTCAACTTAAAAGGTGAAACTAATATATTATATAGACTCATTACATGAAAAGTGAGATTTTCAAGCCTTTATTTGTTATCATTTTGTTGATGATGGTTTACAGCTTAAGATAACCCCAAATCCAAAATCTCAGAAAATTAGAATACTGTGAAAATGATCAGTATTGTAGGCTCAAAGTGTCACATCCTAATCAGATAATTAATCCAAACCACCTGCAAAGGGTTCCTGAGCCTTTAAATGGTCTCTCAGACTGGTCCAGTACAATTCACTATCATGGGGAAAACTAATGAACTGACTGTTGTGCAGAAAACCATCATTGACACCATCCACAAGGAGGGAAAGCTTCAAAAGGAAATTTCAAAAGAAGTTGGATGTTCTCAAAGTGCTTTATCAAAGCACATTAATAGAAAGTTAAGTGGAAGGGAAAAGTGTGTAAGAAAATGGTGCATAAGCAGCAGGGATGACAGCAGCCTGGAAAGGATGGTCAGTAAAGGGACATTCAAAAGTGTGGGGGAGCTTCACAAGGAGTGGACTGAGGCTGGAGTTAGTGCATCAAGATCCAGCACACACAGATGGATCCTGGACCTGGGCTAAAGAAAAATAGAACTGGTCTGTTGCTCAGTGGTCCAAAGTCCTCTTTTCTGATGAGAGCAAATTTTGCATCTCATTTGGAAACCAAGGTCCCAGAGTATGGAGGAAGAATAGAGAGGCACACAATCCAAGATGCTTGAAGTCCAGTGTGAAGTTTCCACAGTATGTATTGATTTGGGAAGCCATGTCATTTGCTGGGGTGTTGGTCCACTGTGCTTTATTAAGTCCAGAGTCAACACAGCCATCTTCCAGGGAATTTTAGAGCACTTCATGCTTCCTTCAGCAGACAAGCTTTATGGAAATGCTGACTTCATTTTCCAGCAGGACTTGGCACCTGCCCACACTGCCAAAAGTACCAAAACCTGGTTTAATGACCGTGGGATTACTGTGCTGGATTGTCCAGCAAACTCGCCTGACCTGAACCCCATAGAAAATCTATGGGGCATTCCAAGAGAAAGATGAGAGACATGAGACTGAACAATGCAGAAGAGCTGAATGCCGCTATTGAAGCATCCTGGTCTTCCATAATACCTCAGCAGTGCCAAAGGCTGATAGAATCCATGCCACGCTGCATTGAGGCATTAATTCATGCAAAAGGGGCCCAAACCAAGTACTGAGTACATATGCATGATTATACTTTTTAAAAAGGGCCGACATTTCTGTATTTAAAATCCTTTTTTTTTATTGATTTTATGTAATATTCTAATTTTCTGAGATTTTGGATTTGGGGTTATGTTAAGGTGTAAGCGACAATCATCAAAATTATAACAAATAAAGGCTTGAAATATCTCACTTTGCATGTTCTGAGTCTATATAATATATTAGTTTCACCTTCTAAGTTGAATTACTGAAATAAATGAACTTTTGCACGATATTATAAATTTCTGAGTTTCACCTGTAAAAGCTGAGAGTAGATAGAGAACCACTTTTCATCAAACTAATTTGACAGGTCGACACGCCCATTTTAACACCTCTTGGTTCCGTCCCTTTTTCATTGTGTTTGATATAAAACAGATATTAAATGATAATTGACTTGAGTTTTTCTGATGAGAAAATAGTTATTTGTGCTTCAACAATTGGTTGGCATATGTTGTAATATCCTATTGCGTATAATTGTAGCTGTAATTACAAATAGTGAAAGGTTGTTGTTTTTTTCTAAAGGAAAAAAATGTACTGTACTTTACATGAACAGCTTATACTGCAAATGGAAGTACATCTAATTAGCAAAGTAATCTATCCATCTTTGTGAATGTAGTAGTCAATATATGAAATTGATACCATAAAGCTCTCATTGTGTGAAACACATGTAGGTGTTTTTAGACGTATGTAGTATGTTGCCAGTTTTTTATAAAACATGTAATTTGATTAAAACATTGTTCCTATATTTTTTCTAGTTCATACAGTGTAAAACAAAACTGTGTTTTTTTTACATTTCACGTCTAATATGTGTGTGTGTGTGTGTGTGTGTGTGTGTGTGTGTGTGTGTATACACAATCAAAATATATTTATATATTATGAAAATGACAAAATGAATGTTTGTATACTATTCTATAAAAGTTTACTTAACAGATAAAAATTATGTTTTTACATTTTCATGTCTAATATGTGTTTTTTTGCTATTATTGTGTGTGTGTGTGTGTGTGTGTGTGTGTGTGTGTGTGTGTGTGTGTGTGTGTGTGCAATGAAAAATATAATGTAAATATTATGAAAAGGACAAAATTATTGTTTGACTATTCTACAAAAGTTCACCTAACAGATAATAATTATGGTTTCAAGAGCCATGAGGCACTATGCCCCTGTGGAATAACTAGTTAACAAATTGATGTGGTGAATATTAATTACTATTTATAACAAATTGATGAGGTGAATATTATTTACTGTTTATTATGATTA
This sequence comes from Pseudophryne corroboree, assembly GCF_028390025.1. Taxonomy (NCBI): domain Eukaryota; kingdom Metazoa; phylum Chordata; class Amphibia; order Anura; family Myobatrachidae; genus Pseudophryne; species Pseudophryne corroboree. The sequence goes on along the minus strand of NC_086451.1, from coordinate 271,345,600 downwards.
AGATATATCATTTAGAAGGTTTCTCTGCTGTATCCCTTTTGGTAAATTGGTTTTAACAGGGTTATCCCTGCTTAGTATACAGCACTGTGCAACACCTCTCAGGATTTTAATAATGGTAATAAAAAAACTTAAAAACATGCCACATTTTAGAATAAAGCATTGTTTAACACATTGATTGTTTCAATTAGATGTTATTTATTTTTTATTTTACATTTTTTCCCACTAAACAGAAACGTTGGCTTTTAGCTCCACTGTCAGCGCATGTGGCTAATGTTGCTGCGCTGCTTTGGCAAAATGTTTTGGTTAAATTGCATCTTCTCCACATGATTGGGGACATTTTTTTATGAGTTTTGAAGACCGCATTTCAGAGTCTTGTCAAGATATTTTCTTGCAAACTTGGTGTTTTTTAAAAGCTTATTACATTTTCTTTATTATTAAATTGTACCTTTTAGATGGTCGCTGCAGTGGCCATTATCTCTGCTTTGCCATTATTGATCAGAATTCAGCCTTTCCGTTATCTAGGAACTAATGACCTCAATGAGCCAAGAGCCAAGAGGCACTACATGCCTCTGTGGCATAACTAGTTAACAAATTGAAAGGCTGAATATTACTTACTGTTTATTACAATTAAAACATATTATTTAGAGGGTTTCTTACCTTTTGGTAAATTGGGTTGAATAGGATTATCCCTGCTTAGTGAATATATACCAAAATGCTTAAACCAACAATGAAGCAAAACTGTTGCAGGGCATGCTGTTCTGTGTAGTTCAACAACAGCTGGAGGTTTGAAGGTTCCCCTTCCTATGTTTTAAAGATGATCTAGGAACTAATGCCCTCAATGAACATGAGGCACTACATGCCTCTGTGGCATAACTAGTTAACAAATTGATAGATCAAATATTAGTTACTGTTTATTACAATTAAAATATATTATTTAGAGGTTTTCTCTGCTGTAACCCTTTTAGTAAATTGGGTTGAATAGGGTTATCCTTACTTAGTGAATGTATACCAAACTGCTTACACCAACAATGAAGCAAAACTGTTGCAGAACATGCTGGTATGTGTAGTTCAACAACAAATGGAGGTCTGAAGGTTCCCCACCCCATGTTTTAAAGTTATTTCAATGTATATTGCCAGACATACTGTGTATAAACATACATAATACAAATATATATAACTTGCCCCTATGAATCTGGAAATTAATATTTTATTATGAATTAAACAGCATTTAGAATATTCTAATTTATATTATACACCAGTGCGTAGCAAATATTTTAGTATACACAGTATCAGACCCTTGGATTTTTTATTGTTCTTGAATTGACTTAACTTAAGCTTTGTCGCTGCAAAATCACAAATGACATGTTTAAAATAAGGTTATGTTCAGACATTTTTCCTTTATGTATACATATACTGTATACATAGATATATATGTAAAAAACAAGTTGTACTTTTTTGCATTTTCACACGTAATTTTCACGTTCAAATGTCACTTATTTGATCTTAAATGTAACAAAAACATGCCTCATTCTAGAATAAAGTGTTGCTTAACAGATTGGTTGTTTCACTTAAATGTTATTTATTTTTTATTTTCAATTTAAATTTTTCTCTCCTAAACTAGTTAAACATAATCATTGAATTTTAGCTCCACTCTCAGAGCATGTGGCTAGTGCAGCTGAGCTACTTTGGCATAATGTTTTGGTTAAATTGCATCTTCTCTCCATGATTGGGGATATTTTTTAATGAGTTTTAAAGCCCGCAGTTCAGAGTCTTGGCAAGATATTTCCTTGCAAACTGGGTGTTTTTTAAAAAACGTATTACATTTTATTTATTATTAAATTGTACCTTTTGGGTGCTCATGGCAGTGAGTGGCCATTATCTCTGCTCTGCAAATTTTGATTAGAATTCATCCTTTCCATTATCTAGGAACTAATGTTATCAATGATCCATGAGGCACTACATGCCTTTGTGGCATAACTAGTTAACAAATTAATGGGCTGAATAATTAGTTCAACACACATTATAGCTACCACCACTGTGCAAGTGACAAGTGTACAAGTTTGGTCTGATTATATTTTGAGATTGTCTTGTATTTTGGGGAGACACCTAAAGCGCCAGGTTATTAATCCTTCAAAAATGAACAGGGGGACCAAATTATTGGTAATTAAAAACTTGTTACTTGATTGTTTAGACTTTGGCTTGTCCATACATTCAGTGGCATGTAAAAGCAGGAGGTGGGGATGCTTGGGAACCTGTCAGTGTAATATCATGATGGCTTTTAAACATTCTGAGTTTTGGGTAACTTTTCATCCACCCTCGGGTTGTTAGGAGACTACACTGCTGGCTGAAGGGATTTTATTCCCCTAGATAGAAAATTATTTTGAAGTCCCAATACAATGACTTGCATTGCGCCCCTTACCCTGTCAGTTCCAATGCCGGTGCATCTTGCCTGTGTTTTTCCTCTCCGCTGAAATTTTAATGTAAAATTAAACTAGTGCAGGATTAGTACAATGAATGGAAAGGGCACTGAATTAGTGGGCTTAGTGAAATACATTTGTAAAGTGGCAGAAGTCCTTGGCCATACAAAGAATTATTAAAATGGGATTTAGCAGCAAATCGGACTGATAGTCAACACATTGCTGGACTTAAAGGAAACCCATAGGGTAGTATTGTTTTGTGATCCTGATTGCACTCACAATTTTTAAAGGATTCATAACTGAATCTTTATGTGAATGTGCATTATTTCACATGTTACACACCTATAGTAAACATGTCTGAGGTTTACATTATCCCAATATGATATATTAATATCCAAGTCCAATATTCTTTACACACGATACTACAACTGATATGGAATGGATCATGTTGTGCAATAACTAACATTTGCAACTTAGAGGAAGATTGATGTATTTTATACCCAGATGGACACTGGCCACAGATGAGCTAACACTGCCTCCCCTTCCATCCACCACAACCACCACCACCGCCATCCCAACCCCCCTCCAGCTTGCTTTTATTATTGAATAGATGTTGCCATAATTTCAAACTTTGTGCTGTGTTTGTACATCTTAGTGTTTGTGTCCTATAGTGATAAAACATGTGATGATATGGGCAGGAACCCGTATTATGCCCGGGGTCGGGGTGGACAATGTGGGGTACTGGCTGTGGTCTGTGTGCTGGTGCTAATAATAATAATATTCCATTTTATACATTGATAAGTGCACCACTATGCATTTGTCAGGAAGGATAAACTGTTCCCTGCCCCAGTGGGGTTCGTGTCCCCGGTCTCCTCTGGGCTGGAGAATGGGCGGCTGGTAGAACACGCTCATTATTAATTGTCTATATGCAGAGGAAGGGCACAGTCTTGGTAGCTTTTGATAACCAGTTCCAGCATTCAGCATGCTTTGGAATTAGTTATACGTCTTAGCCTTCCCCTATTAACTTTCAAAACACTTAATAAAATTAATAAAAGATTAGGTGTAAAATTAAACATTTGTTTTCTTCACAGGGCTGCAGTACAGTATCTGCAACTCCCACACCCCACTGTGGTTTAGCCTTCTGGAATCTTCCATGTTGATAGACCCATTTGAATTTGCTACCAGAATTAGCATTGGAAACCATGAAAAAAATAACTATTTGTCGCAGTAAAAGGCTTACCTATAAATCTGTCATTGGAAAGGTATAGCTGTTGAAACGTATGTTCATCTCATTTTTGCTGTGGATTTTTTTTTTACCAATTGCTTTTAATGAAATATTGTAATATGTAGGCCTTGTCAGCATGTCATTAAATTGTTCTACAATGGACCTTTCTGAGAATAGAGTTAAACGTATAAAGATAAATAGATCACTTTTTACCACTATTATAATAGCCAAGTTAACCTATAAACTCCTGTGAATTATATCTGCATGTTATACATTTTAATTGTTTATATCTTGTCGATATACAGTAACACTCACCATTATACATTGTTATGGGTGTTAAGGGCCCCATACACTACTGCAACATGTCCATCTGACATGTCGCAGGTGATCACCCCAGCAGCCTCCCAGGCAGCAGGTTTGCCCAAGATACATCGTATGCTATCCTTTTGCATACGATATATCTTGGGCGATCCCAGCCATGCCTGCGGGGTCCGACATATCACGAGTGCAGCACGTTCAATCTGGAGGATCTGATCCAATGCTCACAGGAACGCGCATCGGATCGGATCAGAAACACCTCCAAAATGCATGAATTCACCTGATATATCGGGCCGAATGCCCGTAATCGGATGAAAATGGGCATTATCGTTCTAGTGTATGGGGCCTTTGGTTCTCCATTTTGCCTCTCACTGACTTTCATTCAGAGCTTAGAGAAAAGGTCCCAGTACTCCAATAACCTAAGGCTACAAGTTTGTCCAAGATTTAGAGACGTTTCCACTCTGGAAAAGTCATAAAATGCTTATTTTCTTAATTTCTGAAATTATTTCACTGATCTCATTTTGTATCCAGAACTAGTTATAAGAATTAAAAATTACTCCAAGAAAAAAGGTGCTCATACTGCATCCCACTGAGTGCCATCAGACCTTGGCTTGGGTAATTAGTACCCTCTCCCTCCCTCTCAGTACCACTGCTCATACTGCATCCCACTGAGTTCCATCAGACCTGGGCTTGGGTAATTAGTACCCTCTCCCTCCCTCTCAGTACCACTGCTCATACTGTGTCCAACTGAGTGCCATCAGACCTGGGCTTGGGTAATTAGTACCCTCTCCCTCCCTCTCAGTACCACTGCTCATACTGTGTAGCACTGAGTGGCATCAGAAACACTTTGAGAAAGTCACGTGCTTCCATGACGAAATGCATTATGACAACTCCCATTCAGCTGGATCTGTTTCACTCTACACAATGGGCCTGCCATTGCCGGGCAAACAGCCCAACTACCGTCACTGCAACTGTTTAGTGGAACCTGTACGCCAGCCTCCAATCACCGCAATTGTACGAAGCATCATTCACATTGAGACATCCGTGGCTACATGCTCTGTACAGAACCGCAGCTAGAAACTTTGTCAGTACTCTGCTAATACCCGTGGATGCTTGGGTTTCCCCCAAGCAAATTGGGAATAACAGCTTTCTGTTATTACCGGCTATTGCTATATTAAGCCAGCAGCTGATACATTGCATACTTCAGGAAGATTCCTGTGGGATGTTTGATACATAATTACTTGGATTAGTATTGTACAATTAGAAGGTTCACAAGCCAATTAATAACTCCTTCAATACTCAAACTTAGACATCAGCTATATTAACAGCGTTTTCAGACTTTTTTGCAACCTGGACTAACTAATTAACACCTGTGAAAAGGCCAATTCACAGACTCCGGCCTGCTAGTATTATTGTTGTCACTGGCTTTTTCTATTTCTCTTCTGTTTAAATGCATATTTTTGTATGGATGATGCAATGGTGTGTTTGTTAATATATGTTTATTAAATGTTTTTTATTCGGTGTATATCTCTGGTCTGCCTGACATGATCCATGTATATCTGGTTCTCTAATCCCATGAGCGCTGCTATTGTTCTATTTAGATGTCTTCTGTAAAGGTGCAGCACAGCTCCTTATTTAGCAGCGAATGTAGGATCATTACCACATTTATTTCTATTTTTTTTATTTATATCACTGTGTCAACTAGAGGGACAATCAATTTTATTGAAAGACATAGGTGTTTCTACTTCCCAATTTTTTCATTACTTCTCATGGCTCTTGAAACCATCATTTTTATCTGTTAGGTAAACTTTTGTAGAATAGTCAAACAATAATTTTGGCATTTTCCTAATATATACATTATATTTTTCATTTCACACACACACAATAATAGCAAAAAAACACATATTAGACATGAAAATGTAAAAACACAGATAAAAACCATCATTTTTATCTGGTAGGTAAACTTTTATAGAATAGGATGCAAACATTAATTTTGTCATTTTCATAATATATAAATATTTTTTTATTGTGTATACACAAACACACATATTAGACTTGAAAATGTAAAAACACAGTTTTGTTTTGCACTGCATGTATTTGTATGAACTAGAAAAAAATATAGGAACAATGTTTTAATCAAATAAGTACAAGTTGTTCATATATGTTTTTTTCTTTAGAAAAAAAGCAACCTTTCACTATTTGTAATTAAAGCCACAATTACTGTATACGTAATCGTATATTACAACATATGCCAACCCATTGTTGAAGCACAAATAACTATTTTCTCATCAGAAAAACTCAAATCAATTACTATTTGATATCAGTTTTATATCAAACACAATGAAAAGCGGCGGAACCAAGAAATGTTAAAAAGGGATGTGTCAACCTGTAAAAAATCCAGATTGGCTAAGATGCTCCAAGTTGCAGAATAAATTCTGACACACTAGTAGCTGCCACTGAATTCTCATGTTGGCTGGAGAAACACTTTAGTGTTTTGTTCTCTTGGTCTGCATGTAACTTTGTAATTGAACCTTATCAAGAAAAGAATCCATTTTACGTTTTGTGAGTTCAGACAGCTTTGAAGTACTGTACTTCAGAACACAATAATCAATATCTATAGCTTTTGGAATTTGTCTTAACTGTATTACAAGTCTGATCTAATTTCCCCTTTAAGTAATTTAATGTACTGGAAATAAATGTTCTTGAGAAAAATTCATAGGTGTGATTAACAATTTTTACTTTTGCTCTATTGGAAATTTGGTCATCTAGTACTGTCTCTGAAGGCTTGGCCTCTAGCACAGGAAACAGGAACATAGGGCCAGATGTAATGATGTCTGAGATCCTCGGAGGTGCGAGATGCTGGACAATCTCTGATGTTTTTTCTAAAGGGGCAATCACTTACAAGGCAAAAGCATGCCTTGTAAGTGATTGCCCCTTTAAAAAAAAGTCAGAGATTGGCCGGCATCTCGCACCTTCTGTAATTCAGCATCATTACATCCAGACCATAGTTTAAATAACTTTCACATCCTTAGGAAAAGAACTTTCCTGCATGACATCTTCAAAAAGTATTTATCTGAACTACTGCCATCCTGGAATTCATTGGTAGTCACATTAAATGTACACTTTTTAAGTTTAATGAACATTCTGTAGTTTATGCACTCACAGATTTTGTAACACAGTATGTATATATTTCCTGTAGTTTTGTAGTGTTTGAAATTGGTTCAATATATCATTCAGGTAACCATAACACATACTGTTTCCGTGTGGAACAAACCCAAACGCCTATATGCTACTGAGAAAGGTGTGAAATTGTTCCACATTGAAACGCATTGAGCCATCTTTTAGAAACCCTAATAACAGTTGGACATTGCCCACTTGGATGTCTTTCTCCTGGACCAGCCTGCAATCATGAGAGAATTATAAGGATCACAGCATTTATTGTCCATTCCTCCTGCAAGTTAGGACGTCCTGCAAATAGGACCAAATAAACTGTGTACCACTGACTGGATAGTAATCTACACTGCTGGGTAATATACCGGATTTATTTGGCACCACTATGTTCTGATATCCAGAAAGGGTTAAATCTCTTTTATCATCTTTGAACAAAGAGCTGAAACCTTTTTAAACCAATTAACTTTTCATCAGAGACCAGAATCATATTACTAAAATTAACCGGCCTTATATCACTAGAATTTGCTACAAACAATACTCATTTTATGCATATTTAATTTGTATTAGTTGTATTTTATGCTATATCGAAACATTACCTTTCTTTTAAAATTGAACCGCAGTATACTTGGTTTCTATCCCCAACTGATTCATTATTCAATATCCTTTGGGGGATTGTTGCAAGACAATTTATCTTTTATTTCCATTCAGTAAATTATGATATTTACTGCATGGCATTGGGTTAGCAATGTTTTAATTCATATAATCAATAGAAAACTGGAATTCATGACCAGACTAAAAAATTGTTACCCTTGTTTCATGTTACGGATTGCAGTTCCCAGTGTTGTACCTCAATGGGGGTCCTCAATAAGAACTGAATTGGATCTTTGCTGATTCAGATATAGCAGATCAACATTTGGCATATCCTTTGAGAAAATGATGATAATACAGGTTGAGTCTCCCTTATCCAAAATGCTTGGGACCAGAGGTATTTTGGATATGGGATTTTTCCGTATTTTGGAATAATTGCCTACCATAATGAGATATCATGGTGATGGGACCTAAATCTAATCACAGAATACATTTATGTTACATATACACCTTATACACACAGCCTGAAGGTCATTTTAGCCAATATTTTTTATAACTTTGTGCATTAAACAAAGTGTGTCTACATTCACACAATTCATTTATGTTTCATATACACCTTATACACACAGCCTGAAGGTCATTTAATACAATATTTTTAATAACTTTATGTATTAAACAAAGTTTGTGTACATTGAGCCATCAGAAAACAAAGGTTTCAATATCTCACTCTCACTCAGAAAAGTCCGTATTTCGGAATATTCCGTATTTCGGAATATTTGGATATGGGATACTCAACCTGTAGTAAACTTTAAAGAATCAAGATGTGTGGCAACAGGACCACTATAGCTGAGGGTGCAGAAATACATTGCAATATCTGGACTACCTGCAGAGGTTCAATGGCATAAATGATAAAGCAGATTATTTTGTCATGCACTGCATTCATCTAGGTATAAATAAAAGTGACCTTTTTCTTTACAGCTACAGTAGTTGTGCTTAGTAATGCTCAGTTGCTCCTAGTTTTGTGAACAATTCAATTATATCTATAGTAGGTATAGCTGCAAGTTAGTCATTAGCACTGGCGTCATATGTTCCCAATGGCTCGGAGCAGTAGAGCATGACAATAGTTGAATTGCAGATGTAGCTAAAAGGTTAAAGACAAAGAAGAGACATATGAGGTAAGCAAAAAAAAAAAGAGCTATAAGGCCGGTTTGGCACACAGGAACCTGTCAGAAGTTAGTAAATGTGGGATTACAGAGACTCCAACACAATAATCTGTCAGCGATTTATTAATACAAAAACAGTTTAGTACTATGTCTGACCAATTGTTTGTATTTAATAATTGCCTACACTAGGGCTGTTTTGGCTACCATCATCTTAAGCAGTGGCATAATTGCAAAGGGTGCAGGGAGAACCATTGCTGTAGGATCTGAATTGTCTCTGGAAATAGCCTCCCCTGCACCCAGTTCATATTGCCACACACTGCTTGGATTAAATACAATACCTACCAGAATTCCCTGAGATCATGTGTACGTCTCTGCAGTTATTGAGGATAAAGATAGATAGAAAAGCCTCTGTATGCAAATATACTCCTTTACTGTGTGTTTGTTTTGGAAGGAGTCCCCAACTGTTTAACAAAGCTCAAACAATGGACAATGTAGTGGGTGGCTGGGCTCAGTTATTAGTGATGAACATGTTAAGTAGGAACCCACTAATGGTACCTGGGGACACAGAGGCATAATGTGAAATGGGTGCACTATAATGTGGCATAATATGAAATGGGACACTACAATTTTGCAAAGTGAATTGGAACACTATGATTTGGCATAATATTATCTGAGTGCAATGTCTGGCACTGTGTGAACTAGAGTACTATAATGTGGCATAATTTAAACTGGGACACTACAATGTTGCGAAGTAAATTGGAACAATATAATTTGGCATAATATGAACTGAGGGCACTGTGTGAACTAGAGTACTATAATGTAGCAAAATTTAAACCTGGGCGCTACAATGCAGCATAATTTAAATTGGGGGCACTAGAATGTGACACAATATGAACTGGGTGCACTGTGTGGCATAATGTGAACTAGGGCATTACTATGAGACATACAATTAACTAGGGCACTATTGCGGTATATGACAAAAATATAATAACCACTATAGAGAGAAGTGTCTCTCTTAAAGTATTGGCGTGGGACACTTTCAAAATGTAGCTATGGGGCTCACAAAATTCTAGTTATGTCCCTGACTTTAGGTGCAAATACAACCAAACTGGAATATAATTTATAACCAGAATATTAACAATTACATTCATGCAAATTGTAGAATATTACTCTATTATGTATGCCAAATAGTTTATAGTGTTGGTTCTGAATAAATGTAAAATGCAGAATCTTTTTAAATGGATTTCAGTTGTGTCACGCACCTCGGGCAGCGGCGACCGCGCTTGTCCCTGCGGGTGGCCTGGTCTGCCCGGCGCCTCTCTTCTCCTGGCGGTCTCCGGCTTCGGCGGCGGGTCGGCGCGTCCCTCCGGCGGCTCCCCAGAAGCAAGGACGCCGCCATCATAAGCGAGGGCAAGGAGACGGAGCAGGTCTGACGTCACCTGCCTGCTCCGCCAATCAGGCTAGGGCGGGGAATTTAAAACCAGACACCAGGCAGAGATCCGGTGCCTGAGTATCTTCGTTTCTCCTGCGGAAGCTGTGATTCCAGAGCTCCCTCGTCCCTGTGATCTCCTGTGCCTCCAAGCATCCTGTGCCTCCAAGCATCCTGTGCCTCCAAGCACCCCGTGCCTCCAAGTACCTCCGTGCCTTCAAGTACCTCCGTGCCTCCAAGCACCTCGTGCCTCCAAACACCTTGGTGTCTCCAAATACCTCCGTGCCTCCAAGCACCTCGTGCCTCCAAACACCTTGGTGTCCCCAAATACCTCCGTGCCTCCAAGCACCCCGTGCCTCCAAGCACCCCGTGCCTCCAAGCACCTCGTGCCTCCAAACACCTCCGTGCCTCCAAGCACCTCGTGCCTCCAAGCACCTCGTGCCTCCAAGCACCTCCGAGCCTCCAAGCATCTCGTGCCTCCAAGCACCTCCGTGCCTCCAATTACCTCGTGCCTCCAAGCACCTCGTGCCTCCAAGCACCTCCGTGCCTCCAATTACCTCGTGCCTCCAAGCACCCTCGTGCCTCCGAGTGCCTCCCAGCACTCCCTGTACTCCCAGCACCTCAGTGCCTCCAACACCACAGTGTCTTCAATATCTCAGTACCTCAGCCTTCAGTATTTCTACAAGTCTTGTCTTTCAGGAGACCTTCAAGAATTCCTCTGTGCTTCCTGCTTGCCATCTTAATCCTGCATGAGGAAGACCTACATCCGGCCATCTCTACTGCGACCCAGTAGCAGTTCCTCTTCCCGGTCATCGGAAGAAGCCCCGAGTCCACAACACTCCCAAACCAGGTCAGTGATAGTATACTCAGGCCCCATGGACCCGGGGAATCGGAACACGGACTCAAGTGCCATCCAGAACCTGGCTTCTCGAGTACAAAGTCAGGAAGCGGCACAAGGCCAGGTGATGCAGTACCTCCAGCAGTTGTCCGGGCGTCTGGATCAGATTCAGGCGTCTCTAGCCTCAGTAATTCCGGCACCTGTTCCAGTAGTCGCACCAGTTGCCGTTGCCAGCAATGTTCAACCATCGTCCGGTATCACTCCACGCCTTCAGCTGCCTACTCCGTCCCGCTATAATGGGAATCCTAAAAATTGTCGTGGTTTCTTGAACCAATGCGAGGTACATTTCGAGCTACTTGCACACTTTCCTACAGACCGGTCCAAGGTAGCATATATTATTTCTCTGTTGGAAGGTTCTGCTTTGGATTGGGTGTCTCCATTATGGGAACAATCTGATCCCATGGTTTCCAACTATACCAACTTCATCTCGTCCTTTCGAAGGATTTTCGACGAACCCGGCAGAATGACCACTGCTTCTTCCGACTTGCTCCGTGTTCGACAGGGCGCCCGTTCCGTGGGGCAGTACGTGGTTCATTTCCAGACCATTGCTTCCGAACTACGCTGGAATAATGACGCCCTGAGAGCTGCCTTCTGGAACGGTCTTTCCGACCGGCTGAAAGATGAGCTGGTTACCAGAGATCTGCCGGATCCATTAGAAGATCTGATTTCTCTTTGCGTCAAGGTGGATCTTCGGATGCAGGAGCGTGGAAGAGAACGTAGCCGTCCGGATCGTTCCAGGTTCCGGAATCCTACTCCTAGACTGGTGGCCTCACCTAGCTCAGATGAGCCCATGCAAATTAACCGATCCCGACTGTCTCCGGAAGAACGACAGCGTCGTCGTGAGGGTAAACTCTGCCTTTACTGTGGAGCCGCGGATCATTTTCTTAAGTCTTGTAAATCTCGTCCGGGAAACGGGCAGGCCGAGCTTGTTCCGGAGGAGTTAAGCTGGGGGTTACGACAAAAGCTTCTCCAACTTCGGACTGTTTGCTTCAAGTAACTCTAGTCTCCGATTCAGTCTCCAAGTCTTGAGAAGCCCTATTGGATTCCGGAGCTGCAGGGAACTTCATTTCTTCCTTCTGTGCCCAAAGCTTGGGTTTAAAGTTACGGCCTATCGAGCGGCCAATTTCACTGACGGCTATCAACGGGACTAGAATTTCCAAAGGTCTTATAATGTGGCGCACGGGGCCAGTTATGCTGCAGGTCGGGGCTCTGCATCAGGAAGATTTGGAACTCTTGGTAATCCCAGAAATGCCCCATGATCTGGTTCTTGGAATGCCTTGGCTAAAAAGTCATAATCCCCACATCGACTGGAAGTCGTCACAAATTCTGTCCTGGAGTTCCTTTTGTCACACTAATTGTCTTACTCCTGTTTGTCCGCTCCGTGTCACCTCCAAAACGGATGAAGAGCACATTCCGGAGGCATATCAAGGATACAAGGATGTATTTTCGGAGCAAGCTGCTGACCTGTTACCACCTCACAGGCCTTGGGACTGCCCTATTGACCTTGTCCCAGGGAAGACGCCACCCCGTGGTCGCACATATCCTCTGTCTCTTCCCGAGACTCAAGCCATGTCGGAGTATATTAAGTCCAATATGCTCAAGGGATTTATTCGCCCCTCTTCCTCCCCTGCTGGTGCGGGCTTCTTTTTCGTGAAGAAAAAGGACGGGGGGTTGAGACCATGCATCGACTACCGCGGCTTAAACGACATTACTATTAAGAATAAATACCCCTTGCCACTAATCACGGAATTATTTGATAGGGTTCGTGGTGCCCGCATTTTTTCCAAACTCGACTTGAGGGGAGCTTATAATCTTATACGCATCCGAGAGGGGGATGAATGGAAGACTGCCTTTAATACCCGAGATGGGCATTACGAATACTTGGTGATGCCGTTTGGTCTTAGTAATGCTCCCGCGGTTTTCCAGGGATTCGTCAATGAAATCTTTCGTGACATGCTGTATCAGAGTGTTGTGGTATATTTGGACGACATACTGATCTTTTCCAAGAATCTTGTCGAACACAGGACTCAAGTCAAAGAGGTGCTCCACCGTTTACGAGAGAATCATCTCTATGCCAAGCTTTCCAAATGTACCTTTGAAGTAACATCTATTCCGTTCCTCGGTTATATCATCTCGGGGACGGAGCTTCGCATGGATCCGGAAAAGCTGTCTGCCATTCGTGACTGGACTCAGCCTCTTTCTTTGAAAGCAATACAAAGGTTCCTGGGCTTTGCGAACTACTACAGGAAATTCATTAAGGGTTTCTCCACCATTGTTGCGCCCATTACCGCCCTGACGAGGAAGGGTTCTAATCCAAGTTTGTGGCCTCCGGAAGCCATTGTAGCTTTTTCTCATTTAAAGTTAGCTTTCATGACGGCTCCAGTTCTCCAGCAACCAAATTTCGATGAATCCTTCTTCTTAGAAGTTGATGCATCTTCAGTCGGGGTTGGGGCTGTTCTCTCCCAGTACTCCTCTGATAAGAAATTACATCCGTGTGGCTTCCATTCTCGTAAATTCTCTCCGGCCGAACGAAATTACACTATTGGAGACCAGGAACTCTTGGCTATCAAATCTGCCTTGGAAGAGTGGAGATATCTTCTGGAAGGGGCTAAACATGTGTTTACCATCTACACGGATCACAAGAATTTGCTGTACATCAAATCCGCACAATGCTTGAATCCTCGCCAGGCGAGATGGGCACTTTTCTTTTCCCGATTCTCGTTCATTATCAAGTACCGGGCCGGGACTCTCAATATTAAAGCAGATGCGCTTTCCCGTTCACAAGTTTCCACAGACGAGGATGAACCTCCTGAGCGGGGTTTAATTCTGAATCCAGTTTCTGTCTCTGCTGCTTTAACTACTCCAGCTCCTCCTCCTGGAAGAATGTCCGTACCAGCTAAATTCCGGCCAGGAATACTACTGTGGGTCCATAACTCCAAGTTTTCCGGTCATCCCGGTGCCCAGAAGATGTACAAGTTTCTGCAAAGGTCTTACTGGTGGAACACCATGAGGAAGGATGTACAAGATTGCGTTAATTCTTGTCCCCAATGTACACAACATAAATCTCCTCGTCTGCCTCCTGCAGGGTTACTTCGTCCTCTGCCTATCCCTGTGAGACCCTGGACTCACATTTCCATGGACTTCATCACTGACTTGCCCTGTTCCAAGGGTTGCAACACCGTTTGGGTTATCGATGACCGTTTTTCGAAGATGGCACACTTTGTGCCTTTGACTGGTCTCCCGACAGCACCGAAACTGGCTCTACTGTTTATCCGAGAACATTTTCGTTTGCATGGATTGCCACAAGAGATTGTTTCTGACCGTGGAGTACAGTTCACCGCCAGGTTTTGGAAAGCCCTCTGTTCAACCCTACAAATTAAACTTAAGTTTTCGTCCGCTTATCATCCCCAAACAAATGGTCAAACGGAACGAGTCAATCAAGATCTAGAGACTTTTCTTCGTCTGTATCTCTCTCCTTCACAGGACAACTGGGTGGAGTTGTTGCCTTGGGCGGAGTTTGCCCATAACCATTTGTTTCATTCTTCCACTGGGGAATCACCATTCTTCGTCAACTACGGGTTCCATCCCCGTGTTCCAGAATTTCCAAGCCTTCCGATAGTAGAGGTTCCTGCTGTAGCGTCCACTCTACAACACTTGGGACAAATTTGGAGAAAGGTTCATGCTAATCTTAAGAAGGTTTCTGTCCGGTACAAGTTCTTCGCAGATAAGAAACGGCGAGCCGCACCTCAATATAAAGTTGGGGACAGGGTATGGCTGTCCACACGTAATCTCCGGTTGAAGGTGCCCACCATGAAATTCGCTCCAAGGTTCATCGGTCCTTACCCGGTGCTACAAGTCTTAAATCCTGTGGTCTGTAAACTGGGTTTGCCTGCCCATCTTCGAATACCTAACGCCTTTCATGTTTCTCTACTCCGTCCCCTCATTCTGAATCGGTTCCACTCAGCATTCCCTAGGCCAACGTCTGTAGTGGCAGAAGCTGGAGCGGAGTTTGAAATCAAAGCTATTCTTGACTCTCGTTATCTTCATAAAAAATTACAGTACTTGGTGGACTGGAAGGGTTATGGTCCTGAGGAGAGAAGTTGGATTGAGGCTACTGAAGTAACGGCTCCTCGTCTGGTTCGGATCTTCCACTCCAGACATCCGACTAAGCCCGGGAAGTGTCCAGGGGCCACTCCTGGAGGAGGGGGTACTGTCACGCACCTCGGGCAGCGGCGACCGCGCTTGTCCCTGCGGGTGGCCTGGTCTGCCCGGCGCCTCTCTTCTCCTGGCGGTCTCCGGCTTCGGCGGCGGGTCGGCGCGTCCCTCCGGCGGCTTCCCGGAAGCAAGGACGCCGCCATCATAAGCGAGGGCAAGGAGACGGAGCAGGTCTGACGTCACCTGCCTGCTCCGCCAATCAGGCTAGGGCGGGGAATTTAAAACCAGACACCAGGCAGAGATCCGGTGCCTGAGTATCTTCGTTTCTCCTGCGGAAGCTGTGATTCCAGAGCTCCCTCGTCCCTGTGATCTCCTGTGCCTCCAAGCATCCTGTGCCTCCAAGCATCCTGTGCCTCCAAGCACCCCGTGCCTCCAAGTACCTCCGTGCCTCCAAGTACCTCCGTGCCTCCAAGCACCTCCGTGCCTCCAAACACCTTGGTGTCTCCAAATACCTCCGTGCCTCCAAGCACCTCGTGCCTCCAAACACCTTGGTGTCCCCAAATAACTCCGTGTCCCCAAATACCTCCGTGCCTCCAAGCACCCCGTGCCTCCAAGCACCTCGTGCCTCCAAACACCTCCGTGCCTCCAATTACCTCGTGCCTCCAATTACCTCGTGCCTCCAAGCACCTCGTGTCTCCAAGCACCTCGTGCCTCCAAGCACCTCCGTGCCTCCAAACATCTCGTGCCTCCAAGCACCTCCGTGCCTCCAATTACCTCGTGCCTCCAAGCACCTCCCTGCCCCCAAGCACCTCGTGCCTCCAAGCACCCCCGTGCCTCCAAGCACCTCCGTGCCTCCAATTACCTCGTGCCTCCAAGCACCTCCGTGCCTCCAAGCACCCTCGTGCCTCCGAGTGCCTCCCAGCATTCCCTGTACTCCCAGCACCTCAGTGCCTCCAACACCACAGTGTCTTCAATATCTCAGTACCTCAGCCTTCAGTATTTCTACAAGTCTTGTCTTTCAGGAGACCTTCAAGAATTCCTCTGTGCTTCCTGCTTGCCGTCGTAATCCTGCATGAGGAAGACCTACATCCGGCCATCTCTACTGCGACCCAGTAGCAGTTCCTCTTCCCGGTCATCGGAAGAAGCCCCGAGTCCACAACACTCCCAAACCAGGTCAGTGATAAGTTGTTTGGTAAAATAAATCAACTTACTGTATTATTATTATGTATTCATATGTTTCCGCAAAGTACATTTAGCACCATGCAGACAAAAATAAAATGAAACACAATCAATTCAGTATATATATAAAAAAAACTATGTTTAAACAGTGAAACAATAAGATATCAAAGTAAGTGATACTTAAAAAGTATAATTCAATGACACAGTGCCCTTGGATGGGTGTACAGAACTAGAGATGTGCATGGGAATTTTTCGGGTTTTGTGTTTTGGTTTTGGATTCGGTTTCACGGTCGTGTTTTGGATTCGGATGCGTTTTGGCAAAAGCAACATTTCGAATTTTTGTCGGATTCGGATGCGTTTTGGATTCAGGTGGGGTTTTTTTTCAAAAAACCCTCAAAAACAGCTTAAATCGTAGAATTTGGGGGTAATTTTGATACTATAGTATTATTAACTTCAATAACCATAATTTCCACTCATTTTCAGTCTATTCTGAACACCTCACAATATTATTTTTAGTCCTAAAATTTGCACCGAGGTCACTGGATGACTAAGCTAAGCGACCCAAGTGAGTGGCACAAACACCTGGCCCATGTAGGAGTGGCACTGCAGTGTCAGACAGGATGGCACTTAAAAAAATAGTCCCAAAACAGCACATGATGCAAAGATAAATAAATAAAAAAGAGGTGCAAGATGGAATTGTCCTTGGGCCCAGGGCCCTCCCACCCACCCTTATGTTGTATAAACAGGACATGCACACTTTAACAAACCCATAATTTCAGCGACAGGGTCTGCCACACGACTGTGGCTGAAATGACTGGTTTGAGCACCCTCCAAAAGAGAAGCAATAAATCTCTCCTTGCACAAACTGGCTCTACAGAGGGAAGATGTCTACCTCATCCTCATCCCTCGATTCCTCACCCCTTTTACTGTGTACATCCTCCTCCTCACAGAGTATTAATTCGTCCCCACTGGAATCCACCATCACAGGTCCCTGTGTACTTTCTGGAGGCAATTGCTGGTGAATGTCTCCACGGAGGAATTTATTATAATTAATTTTGATGAACATCATCTTCTCCACATTTTCTGGAAGTAACATCCTACGCCGATCGCTGACAAGGTGACCGGCTGCACTAAACACTCTTTTGGAGTACACACTGGAGGGGGGGGGGGCAACTTAGGTAAAATAAAGCCAGTTAGTGCAAGGGCCTCCAAATTGCCTCTTTTTCCTGCCAGTATACGTATGGACTGCCTGGCATGCCTGTTTGGATGCTGTCACTCATATGATCCTCCACCATTCTTTCAATGGTGACAGACTCATATGCAGTGACAGTAGACGACATGTCAGTAATCGTTGGCAGGTCCTTCAGTCCGGACCAGATGTCAGCACTTGCTCCTGACTGCCCTGCATCACCGCCAGTGGGTGGTTTTGGAAATTTTATCCTTTTCCTGGCAGCTCCAGTGGTGGTAGAAAATGAAGAAGAAGCTGTTGGCGGGTCACGTTCCACTTGACTTGACAATTGTCTCACCAGCAGGTCTTTGAACATCTGCAGACTTGTGTCTGCCAGAAAGAGAGATACAATGAAGGCTTTAAACCTAGGATCGAGCACTGTGTCCAAAATGTAGTGCTCTGATTTCAACAGATTGACCACCCGTGAATCCTGGTTAAGCGAATGAAAGGCTCCATCCACAAGTCCCACATGACTAGCGGAATCGCTCCGTTTTAGCTCCTCCTTCAATCACTCCAGCTGCTTCTGCAAAAGCCTGATGAGGGGAATGACCTGACTTAGGCTGGCAGTGTCTGAGCTGTCTTCACGTGTGGCAAGTTCAAAGGGTTGGAGAACCTTGCACAACATGGAAATCATTCTCCACTGCACTTGAGTCAGGTGCATTCCCCCTCCTTTGCCTATATCGTAGGCAGATGTATAGGCTTGAATTGCCTTTTGCTGCTCCTCCATCCTCTGAAGCATATAGAGGGTTGAATTCCACCTCGTTACCACCTCTTGCTTCAGCTGATGGCAGGGCATGTTCATGAGTGTTTGCTAGCGCTCCAGTCTTCGGCACGCGGTGGCTGAATGCCAACAGTGGCCCGCAATTCTTCAGGCAAACGACAGCATCTCCTGCACGCCCCTGTCGTTTTTTAAAAAAACTATGCACCACCAACTTAATTGTATGTGCAAAACATGGGACGTGCTGGAATTTGCCCACATGTAATACAGGCACAATATTGGTGATGTTGTCCGATGTCACAAATCCCCAGGAGAGTCAAATTGGTGTAAGCCAATCTGCGATGATGTTCCTCAGTTTCCGTAAGAGGTTTTCAGCTGTGTGCCTCTTATGGAAAGCGGTAATACAAAGCGTAGCCTGCCTAGGAACGAGTTGGCATTTGCGAGATGCTGCTACTGGTGCTGCTGCTATTGTTGCTGCGGGAGGCAATACATCTACCCAGAGGGCTGTCACAGTCATATAGTCCAAGGTCTGCCCTGCTACACTTGTCCACATGTCCATGGTTAAGTGGACAGTGGGTACAACTGCATTTTTTAGGACACTGGTGACTCTTTTTCTGATGTCTGTGTATATTCTCGGTATCGCCTGCCTAGAGAAGTGGAACCTAGATGGTACTTGGTACTAGGGACACACTTCCTCAAGAAATTCTCTAACTCCCTGGGAACTAACGGTGAATACCGTATGCACATCTAACACCAACATAGTTGTCAAGGCCTGAGTTATCTGCTTTGCAACAGGATGACTGCTGTGATATTTCATCTTCCTCGCAAAGGACTGTTGGACAGTCAATTGTTCACTGGAAGTAGTACAAGTGGTCTTCTGACTTCCCCTCTGGGATGACGATCGACTCCCAGCAGCAACAACAGCAGCGCCAGCAGCAACAGCAGCAGTAGGCGTTCCGCTCAAGGATCCATCAGAGGAATCCCAGTTAGGAGAGGACTCGTCAGACTTGCCAGTGACATGGCCTGCAGGACTATTGGCGTTCCTGTCTAAGGAGGAAAGGAGGGAGTTGGTGGTGTGGTTTGCAGGAGCTTGGGTACAAGAGGAAGAAGGGATTTAGTTGTCAGTGGACTGCTTCCGCTGTCACCCAAAGTTTTTGAACTTGTCAATGACTTCTGATGAATGCGCTCCAGGTGAGGTATAAGGGAGGATGTTCCTAGGTGGTTAACATCCTTACCCCTACTTATTACAGCTTGACAAAGGCAACACATGGCTTGACACCAGTTGTCCGCATTTCTGTTGAAATAATTCCACACTGAAGGGGTGATTTTTATTTTTATTTTGACCAGGCATGTCAATGGCTTTATTCATGCCACGGACAACAGGTGTCTCCCCAGGTGCCTGACTTAAACAAACCACCTCACCATCAGAATCCTTCTCGTCAATTTCCTACTCATCGCCAGCAACACCCATATCCTCATACTGGTGTACTTCAACAGTGACATCTTCAATTTGAATATCAGGAACTGGACTGTGGGTGCTCCTTTCAGCACTTGCAGGGGGCGTGCAAATGGTGGAAGGAGCCACCTCTTCCCATACAGTGTTGGGAAGGTCAGGCATCACACCCGCCGACACATTTGGACTCTCCTTGGGGATTTGTGATTTAGAATGCACAATTCTTTGCTGTGCTTTTGCCATCTTAACTCTTTTCATTTTTCTAGTGGGTGGATGAGTGCTTCCATCCTCATGTGAAGCTAAACCACTGGCCATGAACATAGGCCAGGGCCTCAGCCGTTCCTTGCCACTCCGTGTCGTAAATGGCATATTGGCAAGTTTACGCTTCTCCTCAGACGATTTTAATTTAGATTTTTGGGTCAATTTACTGAACTTTTGCTTTTTGGATTTTACACGCTCTCTACTATGACATTGGGCATCGGCCTTGGCAGACGACGTTGGTGGCATTTCATCGTCTCTGCCATGACTAGTGGCAGCAGCTTCAGCACTAGGTGGAAGTGGATCTTGATCTTTCCCTATTTTACCCTCCACATTTTTGTTCTCCATTTTTTAATGTGTGGAATTATATGCCAGTAATATATCTGAAATTAGATGGCGGTAATGTTTGGAATTAGATACCACTAGATAGATACCAGATACCACTGTGACTGGAATGATGATGACCTATGCACAGTGACAGGACACTACCACAGCACCCTACAGCAGCAAGATGCAGCACAAGACACTGGACTATTAGTAATGTACTGTAGTATACTGAGCACCACAATGCAGCACAAGACAATGAGCAGTGATACTGAGCACTGATGAGGATACTAGAACTGACACTGAGCAGCAAGATGCAGCACTGGACTATTAGTAATGTACTGTAGTATACTGGTCACCACAATGCAGCACAAGACAATGAGCAGTGATACTGAGCACTGATGAGGATACTACTGAGAACTAACTCTGAGCAGGAGAGACACACTACTAGTATTACTGAGCAGCAATAAGTAAGCACTGATACTGAGCACTGATATTGAGATTTCCACTAGGAGAACATAGCCACGTCCTCTCCACTCTCTCTACAATGCACGAGTGAAAATGGCGGCGACGCGCGGCTCTTTTTATGGAATCCGAATCTCGCGAGAATCCGACCGCGGGATGATGACGTTTTCCCTCGTACGGATTTTCCGAGTCTGGCAGGAACATCCGATCCTACCTCGGACCCGTGTAAACATTGTGGAGTTCGGAGGGTTCGTTTCTCGGATAAACGAACCCGCTCATCTCTATAACTGATCATAAACATTTACTGTGAGTGTGAGCACACTGGAGACAGGAATAGTACACAGAAAGTACAAGAAGGTGAAGTGATCTGATTATGAGAGTTTACTTTACAGACTATTGTAATTTACAGTATCCCATGTTTTACTTGTGTGAGATATTATAATAAGCCCATGTGGATTTGTGACGAACAGCATAAGAGCATTCTTGGAACGTGATAACTTTATTAGCAATTCTAATTATCTTCCATATAAGAAGTTAAGTCTAATAAATTAAAAAATCAGAATGGGAATTAGATTAAAACCATTAAAATCATTAAACCCAATGCATAATTTCTTACATTTAGCCTATGGGGTCATTCCGACCAGTTCGCACGCAGCGGTTCTTTACTGCGGTGCGAACGGGTCGGAATTACGCAAGTGCAGTGGCCGCAATGCGCACGCGCATCGTTGCCCGGCGATGGCCATCACCGGGCAGTGGGCCAGAACAAAGAAAAAAGTGATCGCTAGTGTGATTGCAAGAAGATTGAAAGGCAGGAAGCGTACCGGGGTGTCTACTCACCGTTTTCCGGGTGTGGAGATCTGAACGCAGGCGTGTCCAGGAGTTTGGAGGGAGGATGACCTTCGTTGCTGGATCTGTCGCACAGGGTAAGTAGGTCTGACCCTGGTCATGTTTTGCAGGAAACTTTTTTAGCATGGCAGGGCTACACAAGCGATCGCAGCCCTGCTATGCTAAAATACACTCCCCCATAGGCGGCGTCAAGTTGATTGCACGAGCAGCACAAAGTTGCTACGTACGATAAACTCGGAATGAGAGCGTAAGTCAGATCTGATCGCAGCAGCAAATTTGTTCTCTAATGGGCAAAACCATGTGCACTGTAGGTGGAGCAGATATAACATGTGCAGAGAGAGTTAGATTTGGGTGTGGTGTGTTCAAACTGAAATATAAATTGCAGTGTAAAATAAAGCAGCCAGTATTTACCCTGCACAGAAACAATATAACCCACCCAAATCTAACTCTCTCTGCATATGTTATATCTGCCCCCCCCACCCCTTATGCATGCAGTGCACATGGTTTTGCCCATTAGAGAACAAATTTGCTGCTGTGATCAGTTCTGAATTAGGCGTATTGCACACTACACAAACTAACACAATAATCTGATGGCAGCAGAATAATGTAATTACAAATTTATTAGGATGACATAATTTATTTGGATGGCTTCCACACCCTCCATCTATATAAGTAAGAAAATAACTGCAATTAAAAGCATGATCAGTTTCTTATTAGCATTGCAATAGATTATGTTTGTGAGAGTTTGGGATGTGAAATATTATTATTTTTTCCGTTAGTGTAACATCCATGAACACATTTGAAACAAATCCATATGTGAAAGTTACAAACTTAATGTACTGGAAAGTATACATTGCATCTCAAGAAGATTTCCAATGAACTAGTTCATTTTGCTGATAAATAGAGTTCTGCTCAGTCAGCAGAGACAGTAGATGGAAATAATGCTGCTTGAAGCAGATATTAACTATTTCTGAACAGTTGTCTATCTGTCATTGAACACATCAGCACAGCAGGAGTTGAAATGTGTTCATGGCACCTTATATGTCATTTATGATAGAACCGCAAAGATTATACCACACACATAGAAAGATCTTGGCTTATATTCTCTTAGGTAGTTTAAAATACTGTATTGGTGAAAAATGTTCTTTTGTTAAATCAGCTGGGAGCTTGTTATGAACTAACCTTCTCTACTGTAAGAACAAAAAAAAACCACATACACTAGAAGCTCACTTTTGAAAGGCAACCATTTGTATTCCAAGTGCTTGCATGTCTTCAACTGCAAACATGAAACATTTTGCCAACCCTTCTCTGAAATATTTTCAACAAATGGTCATGTTCAACACAGCAGCTCTGAACCTTAATGTGAAAATAACTGAAAGTGCCAAATTAAAATATATGGAAAAGGGGGTGTGCTCTTTCTACAATGGCGCTGGTCTCTCTTACGGTCACCTATGTATGTGGATAATACCCAGGTGTGAAAGTGTATGTTGAAACACACTGGTATGGGTAAATAAAATTGAATTTAATACAATACTAACATGCAATGTCTAAAACAAGCAATACATAAAAAAACACAAGTGGAATGGGAACAGGCCATGGGGGGAATGTGATCCTACCGATGCAGGTGGAGGAACCGCAGGTGTCAAATAAAGGCAGGGTACCCCGGGAAATACCCTATGGTGGCTCCTCTGATCGAATTCCCTTCCAGGCAATCAGGAAAACAGTCCGCCAAATGTCCAGGGGGTGGGCAGCGCCACAAGGTATCTCCGCTTGTTTTTAGACATTGCATGTTAGTATTGTATTAAATTCAATTTTATTTACCATACCAGTGTGTTTCAAAATACACTTTCACACCTGGGTATTATCCACATACATAAGTGACCGTAAGAGAGACCAGCGCCATTGTAGAGAGAGCACACCCCCTGTTCCATTTTGCACTTTTGTACTGAGCCCTTAGGGAGCTCTGGCACTCTCCACACGGCCAGCTGTCTCAGTCCTATACAGCGCAGACTTGCTACCCCCGCCTTCCAGTTTGCACAAATTAAAATATATGGTCTAAAATAGTTACTATTTTTTTAGCGAGCACATTTACCAGATGTCAATGTTATTTAGAAGTTCTAAAGATTATCCTATAATTTACTATACTACAGTACAGTAGAAGGATCATACGTACTCATAAATCCTACCACAAAGTCTAGTTGTATCATCTCTATAATTTCTGCAAATTTTATTCTATGAAGGGGTGGAACAATGCATCACTATGCACCATTGCAAAATTTGGTAGGTGTCCAGGGATGCCACCATAGGCTCCCATGAACTCCCCACTCACCAAGCAAACACTAGTTTCAAGAGCAGGTACCAGTTTCCAAGGCCCATCACCACTCATCTGCTGTCACTGTTGCACTGCATGTACCGCAGTTTCAAAATTTATTCAATTTTTATTTCCATTAGCCTTGTGTAATTTCTATTAAACCTTACAGAAAGTAGACAACACTGATATGTCAAATATATCCTTTTACAAATTCCATGAATTGATAATCATAAGCTGGGATATTATTTAAATTGAAGTATTAACTGCTAACAAATATTATTTACAGATGTGCGGTTTTGTTAAAAACAATCATATACATAAACATATTCTGTGGTAATTTGTTTTATTATTAAAATATCAGATACTGTAGGTGGACTGTGGGTTCCGGCATAAGGTGAGGCACCCTAGCCACTACCTCTGCTGTCCACCCAGCTACCTCAGCTTACATGGCCACCTGGCAATCTCCAATTGCAGCTGCATGCCTGCTGTCACACCTGAGGGTTGGGTTTGGTTTGGACAGGCGTTTGTGGATGGAGCTGACACAGATGGAGTATAAATGAATTGAGGAGGCTTTAACCAGGTATGGTGCATGAACTTGAAAGAATCATTTGTGTTCTATCAGTGACAATCCAGGAGGTAGATATAATAATAAATGAAGCTTTTATTAAAGAACAACATCCATGATTCACTGCAGATACTGTATGTTGACAAAAGATACCAGGTTAGCCACAGAAATGATGACTGGAATGGAACCGGATTGGACTGAAAAAGACAAAGTTCAAATAAAAATAATATCCGGAATAGAACCAGAACGGGCTGTAGTGCTCACCAGGCTTGATCCGGAATATTAACACTGATAGCATTGAAGAAAGACACAGTTTAAATATAAGAACATCTGGAATGGAACTAGAATGGACTGGAGTGCTCACCAGGCTTGATCCGGAATATTAACACTGATAGCATTTAAGAAAGACAAAGTCCATATAACAATGGTAGCCAGATTGCAATCAGGATGGACTTAATCATACAAAGTCACTGGAATGAAGTCACTCAGCACAGAGCTGTCACTTCCTGGATAGAGACTGTTGTACTGACGAATTGGTAATCCCAGTAAGTTACCTTTATACCTTGCAGGATGGATTTATTGGATGTTGCAGTCAGCTGATAAGAGGAGCTCCAGGATTGGACAGTGGAGGGTCAGGTGATGGAATCCAAGATAGCAGCACCCATGTCCAGACTTGGAGGTAAACTCTGACTAGACCCAAACATCAAGAAGTGAGCACAATAAGAAATAAACACTGGAAGACAGTGCTGTTAAATACTGTACACAGAAGCAGCAGCCACTGCAGGAGACTTCATGCTGGATCAGTGCTGGCAGACCTCTGGGAGTGATGTGTGGATACAGCGCGCATGTACCTTTCTGCCAGCCAGGACAGACATTGCATATGTTTTAAAGTACTTATAAAATTCCA
Organism: Pseudophryne corroboree; assembly: GCF_028390025.1. Taxonomy (NCBI): domain Eukaryota; kingdom Metazoa; phylum Chordata; class Amphibia; order Anura; family Myobatrachidae; genus Pseudophryne; species Pseudophryne corroboree. Next base: position 271,319,982 of record NC_086451.1, on the reverse strand, counting down.
GAGTGTGACACCTCCCCATCTGCCTGGAGCACAGCCCACAGTGCATGGAATGGTTCCTGACTCCCTCTATGGTCATTAAATCTCAGCAGCAGATTGCTAATCCATGCAGCACAAAATCCAATATGGCAGGCACAGTGGAACATATGGTATCTGCTGAAGCCTACAGCCCATCTATGTAGCCACAACTTCTTTCTGCCTCCCTTGTTGACCTCCAGAACCATGTAAGTACCACCTATACGTATGGGGTACTGTTTAAGACTATCAGGGAAGATATGGGACCTTTGCTGCAAGAGCAAAATGCCACTTTTGCTCAGGCCATTAAAGAAGTGTTGGGTCCAATTATTAGCTTACCCATAGGCTTACTGATGATAATCACAAATTGAGGGATGCCTTTCAGGACATTTCCACATTAAATTCAGAGACCTCCTATTATACTGTTGTTGGGCACACACTGGCAGATATATTGGCCAATCAAATCATCGCCCAATATATCCTTTGCTTATCTGCAGGTGTGTACTACCATCTGAATATATAGCTGCAGATCAATTATACAACAGATATATTTTTAAGATATATTGGTACATCTTTCTGTGAGTATGAACAACCACCATTGGCAGATATATCTGCCTATAGATTCAACTGCAGATTTCCTGCAGATCAATTGATCTGCAGATATATCTGCACACTGATTGGGCAGTGTGTTGTGCATACACACTGCCCGATCCATCTTGACTGACATCACAAACTGGGCAGGCAGTTATATGGGCCCACCCAGTTGCGCTGTTAATCACAGCCGGCTTGTGTGGGAAGTGTACAGGTGGTCGACTGACCACCCGTACACACAGAATGATAGAGATATATTGGTCATCGTGTGTGCTGCAGGGCCGACGCAAAATGTCTGTGAACGATGGCATTCACAGACATATCGCTGGTACACACTGGCTGACAGACCTACTTTATATCGGGTGTTCAAGCAAACGGATGATATATCGGCCAGTGTGTAAACAGCTTAACGTCACAACAAAATATCTGGAATAAGTTGGATGATCTATAGAACAGATCCAGAAGGAACAACCTCCACATTGTGAGCCACCCTGAAACTCTTAAAGGGTTACATACCTTAATCCGGTGGGCGGGATTCCGACTATTCATAAAGGTAAAAGACACCCACTGATGTTTTCACAAATTTGCGCAGGCATTTGCATAATTGTGATGCATACACAGAAATAGAGTACCATCAACAATTCCTGTTGACCCATGCATATGCAGGATATACACGGTTGTCATATTTTTAATCGCTGCAATTGCAGCTGATGTCAGATGCATGCTCTGAAAATGACCATGACATGCCTGCATTTTCTCAACCACTCCCCGCAAATGCCATATAACCACCCACAAATGATCAGTTCCTAGCAATCGCTATGTAATTCCATTTTGTTATATCTAATTTGCTTACTTGTATGGTTTCACGCTCTCTCTATGCAATAGACTTCAGTGGGAGCTAGCATACAGTATGTCTCCTATTCAATTTAATGGGATCCAGTAGTGATGTGAATGAACGTTGCATGCCTCATTGCATTTGCATCGCAGTCCCACTGCGGTAAGCTGCTATACTCATCTGTATGGTGACAAATGAGATCAGTCAATGCCTCAAATGTCATTATCACTCCACCTCCTTATTATATAGCTTCTGGGACTACGTAAAAGTTATACAGTTCTGCTTTAAAGTGACATCATTTATTAATACTGTACCTTGTTTTTTATGAATGTATTGCCAGATCCTTTTGCAAAATCTTACTAATTGGGATTTGGGACCTGAGAAATGATTTCTTCCTCATCTTATTGTTATTGTAACAGTTGACAAGAAGGTTATTTTACAATACTGGGTCTCCAAATCTGCACATTTTCTAGGCTGTATAAAAAAATAGCTAACAAAATTATGATATTTTGACAGGAGAACAGCATTGGTAAATATAGAAAAGAGTTCTCAAAATTTCCATGCAAAATGGGGCTTATACATACAGATTAACTTGACCAAAGTGGTTGCGGATAAGTGGTGAAACTCATCCCCCCACCCCACTCCCACATAGTAGTGTCCCTTATACACATTATGTCACACAGTAGTGCCCCTTATTCACTTAATGCCCACATTAGTAGAGCCCCTTATACACATGTATGCCTCTGTTTCTTCAGCAGCTCACTGCCCATATCCCTCCAGCAGCTTCCCTGTCTCTCTGTGTCCTTCCAGCCCCGTCACACCTTGTCTTCAGCATGCACAGAGCCTGTTCCTGTTCATGGTTCACCAGGATTATCTATCTTGCATTTCTCCAGCAACATACAAACTGCATATTTTCAGTGCCTTCCCTCCTGTGTCTATCCAGCACTATTTCCTTGGGTCTCATCAGCATCATGACCCCACTTTTAGTATATTTATTGATTTTATGCCTAAGTCAACTTTTCTCCACTTTATATCTATTAAATAAATCTTTCTATTCCTTGATGAACTCACTGCGCTGTCTCTTTCCCGCTAATACTGCCAGAATAGAAGGACTAGAGGAGGCAGGGCAGACCAAGATGATCATTCTCCTTGTACCACCAACAACCACATCTAGTAATATGTGATGGATAAGTGTAATGACCGAATGTAGTGTGTGAGTTATAATCAGAGAGCAGCAACTTATTAGATGTTGCAGGTGGGCAAGGAGAAGCCTGAGTCTCTGTCTCTTCTTAATCAGACAGCCTCAGCTGCCTGCACTTATTTTTTGACTGTGCTGGGCAAAGGTGTGCGTAGGCAGAATGGGTTCCTGCTGGAATACAGTTAAACCCCTAAACTTGACCCTCAAACTCATTCTCATATATTTAAACTATTTGAAAATAAGGAATGGTACCTCCTGAGGCATTTACTGGATGCTCATTGACCTCTACCTACAATCATTTATAGGTTGGAATAATGTAACTATACCTGATACTACTTTATTTATTACTGGGATAACATGTAATATATCGCCACCCTTCTATGTTTTCCTTCCTTTGTTGTTATTTGCTCTTTACCGCATGTCATATACAATTATATTCAGTCAATCTAATCATTACTATAATCACAGTTGTGGTGAATTTCTTCTAGTTATTAATCAAACGTGAGACATTTACTTCAACAATTTTATTCTTTTGCTGTTTTGATCTCATTAGACATTTTACACCTTGCTGATGTTTGTAATAATTTTAATGACATCTTTATATGCACTTTGTTCTCCCTTTTCTCTGTTTGTTTTTCTGTCCCATTGTTTTTATACATTTAAATTGTCTCTATACTTTATTAAATGAAAATTCACCATAATCAGAACATTAAATAAAATTGGATACATAAATAATGATAAAAATGAGAAATGGGGACTGATTCTGCGTAAGACGCAGATGCTGCTGCATTATTTTCTGCAACCGTGGCTGCATCTTATGCTAATTCTATAGCCAACAAAACAGTAGGTAATAAGGAAAGTGCTTGTGCGCAATGAAGCAGCTGGAAGGGGTACACTTTCCCGAAGGATCCCTCACCTTCCACCAAAAGTGCAATAGTAACCAAGAATAATGGAAAGTGTAACTTATCCTGCGCTTGATCTTTGTTTCAGAATGGACATATCCCATGATTCAGTATATGTTTTTTTAGGACATGCAAAGGAAAAATTAGGGAGATGGATATAGTGAAGCACAATTTCTTAAAATTCATAAACAATACGTAAATATTAAAATTCATAAAATTCATAAGTTGGTATAATAATTTATAGCAGCATAATAAATTGCACAGTCTTCAATGGGGAAAAAACAGATGGGTAATTACCAGTCTTTCCGAACTGTAAAACAGTTCATATCCAAAACGGTCTCACAACCCATGCTCTTTCTGAGCACTTTAGAACTACCCATGGTAGCAATGTTTCCGCTATCAAACAATTCTGTGGAATTAAACATATTAAGGGAGACTGGAGACGGAGTGACATTGCCACTCAGCTAGCCCAATCAGAAATGAAAACCATTTATGAACTACGGACATTAAAACCTGGAGGTCTGAATAGTGATTTCGAGATCAAGTGGTTTTTATAGTAAGGTCAAAGGTGCTCTGTCTAATGTGTTCAATTTTTAATGTTTTAACTTCATAATGTTTATATTGTTTTTTGCTGATTTGGTTATGAATACCATTTACCATTTTCCACCTAGATGACACCCCCGGAAGTGACGTCGCGCTACTAGCCGTTTCTAATTATAAATTATTTTAAGGACGTTTGAACAAATTCACATAGAGACATGATCGAGGGACTTGGGACAATCCGTCCGTGGGCTCAAGCACGGTAGATTGAGCAGAAGAGAGAACGGATGCCGCCGATACCCAGAAGTAGTAGGGTAGTCGGACTGCCTCCATGACAACGGACAGACGCAGGACGTTGCTACGCAACTGAGGTCAGCGGACCGGGGACGTCACCACCCGCAAGGGACCATGGGACTCGGTAGGATTAAATTGTATAGGGTCCAGCTGAGGGGGTGACGTTCCCATTGGTGGAATGTTGATACAAATTCCGGAAATAGGAGCAGCATTACAACTACTAACACACCTTGAAAAAGACCCTGGTTTTGGGGTAGAAACGCGTCGGTGAATGCACAGCAAAATGGGACTACACACTGGGGATTTTTGCCATCCTGTTCCAGCTAAGCGTGGAGATAGAGGATTTCCGGGATCCTCTTTAAATATAAAACTCGCAAGCTGGATATGAACTGTTTTACAGTTCTGAAAGACTGGTAATTACCCATCTGTTTTTTTCCCATTGAAGACTGTGCAATTTATTATGCTGCTATAAATTATTATACCAACTTATGAATTTTACGAATTTTAATATTTACGTATTGTTTATGAATTTTAATAAATTGTGCTTCACTATATCCATCTCCCTAATTTTTCCTTTGCATGTCCTAAAAAAACATATACTGAATTATGGGAGTCTGAGTGTTGCCATTCTGAAACAAAGATCAAGCGCAGGATAAGTTACACTTTCCATTATTCTTAATTCTATAGCCAGTTGTACAAATACTGAGATGCCCTTCATATGGCTGTTTAAATCCATCTCGATGCATTTTAAATACAATATTGGGCACACCATCACACAATCATATATATACCATCAAAACTTGCACAAGCCATATGGAAGGAGCAGTTTTTCCATCTGAAAATGGACTGAAGTGTTAAGGCCCATATTCATGGGCAGAAGTGGGGAGAGATGTGTGCTGAGCAAACTGATCGGCACACATCTCTCCCCCTGCTCAGCACAGCGCGATATGTGTTGAACATGTCACTGCACTGTAGGTCATACATTTTTGTTTTTTTGGTGTGCTGTACCCCAATCTGTTTGTGTTTGTTGATAGATATGGGGGACAAACAATTGAAAGGACAGCAAGAAACACATACTTGTGCTGTTGCCACCAGTCATGGTGATGCAAGTCTATCAAAGACATCTACTAAGGCTGATGCACAAGGGCATGGAGGGCTTAAGTCAGGGCATGTAAAATCAATGAAGCAATAGAATTTTACAGTTGTAAAGAATAAACATCAAAAGTAAAATTACTGTAGCTACAGAGAACATAAAATTGGCAATATTCCATTCACCATACAAAGCGGCAAACAAAGGTCATGACCTTGGCCTTTATTTATCAGTGGTGGTTCTGTCTCTCGTTTCTTGTTTTCCTGTAGAAGTGTATCAAAAACATCACTAATCCCTGAGGAGATTCTAATTATGTCAGCGTATGCCATGTGTGAGTCTCACCTTTCCAATACTGTTCTCAAAGAGGAGGCTCCTTCCACTATTTGTGCTCCCTCTGCAATTGTGGGGAGAAGCAGCACAAGTCAACGCAGAGCCGGCCTTAGGCATAGGCAAACTAGGCAATTGCCTAGGGCATTTGGTATGCTTAGGGGCACCAGCAGCTTCTGCTGATTAAAATGATATGCGGCATGCCTATATTCTGTGTGTGACTGCGGCTGTATCTGCATACAAAATGCTACGTTGCAGTGTAGTCCTGGAAATCACTGTAATGTAGCATTTCATATGCAGATATAGCCGCAGTCACGCACATAATATAGGCATGCTGCATATCATTTTAATCAGCAGAAGCTGCTTGTGCATCCTAGCCACATAGTAATGCAAACAATATGCATTTTTATGAACAAAAGGCGCCCGACATTAGCAGAGCTGCCTACTGACTCATGCCAGGCATCTCCTGCAGAACTAGCGGCGGTGCTAGGGGGCACCAGACAAAATCTTGCCTAGGGCATCCTATTGGTTAGGGCCGGCTCTGAGTAAACGTACTGACATATAAATTGAGAATGAGTTGTAGAAGTGCACCAGGATGAGGGGTATATTTCTGTAGCTGGCATTAATAAGGATGTTGATGATGAGGATGTTGATGAGGATGTTTGTGTAAATCAGGCACGAGTGGAATCAGTTGTTGCCCATTATATGATTAAGCCCATTGTCATGCCTAGGCAAAAGACAAAAGAACCCACCTCTTCTGTGTGGAATTATTTCTATCCAAATTCAGACAAGTGTCAAGCTATCTGTACCCTATGTAAACCCATAGTACGTATAGCTAGGGACCTTAATAATCTAGGAACCTCCTTACTGTTATGACACTTGTAGCACATTCATCAAAAGTTTTTGACATATTCAGAAACTTTGGCTAAAAATGCAACAAAAACCAGTTCAGCATCACCTAGCTCCCTTCTCTCTATTTGATCCAAGCACCTGCAATCTCCACCCCCACCAACACCTTTATCATCAATACTCTAAATCATGATCAGAAGTAGTCCTGCATCCATTTTCATAAGCATGACTGGCTCCTCTCCTAGCTGGGCATCCTCAGAAGGATCCTTCATGGCTATGCCTGTTGTTGCTGTGAGTGAATATTCATCCCAGAGGGGACCAGGAAGACTAATTGTAGTTTAACAAAACAATTGACTGTTGAACAATCCTTTGCAAAGGAGAGCATTTCTGACAGCATTCACACAGTTGCTCAGCGGAGTACTGACACAATAACAGATATGCTGGTCCTGGATTTGCATCCAGTAGCTGCCATCAATGCAGTGAGTTAAAGACAGTTAATTGAGTTACTGTGTCTCTGCTACCAAATCCCATCTAGATTCCACTTCACTAGAAAAGCAATTCCTAGTATGTAGAAGGACATTAAAAAAACTTAGTGTATTCCAAAATGTTGATGTACCCACTGTTCACTTAAACATAGATATGTGGACAAGCAGGACAGGGCAAACTAAATATTACATGACTGTGACAGCCCAGCAGAAGCAGTTAACAAATGCCAGCTCATTCAGAGGCAGACTACTCTGTGTATCACTGGTTTCACTAAGAGGCATACTGCTGACAACCTCTTAGAAAAAATCAGGGAAATCACACAATTAATTTGTTGGTGTAAAATGTTTCTAAAAATTGACAAGAACATGCAGTAGATGCTCTCTGTGGCTCAAAATATTTTAGGACATTTTCAACATTGTGCAAGTGCATGTCGAAGATTGCAGTGCCTGCAAGTACTGTTGAATTTGCCCTGCCATCAGCTAAAGCAAGAGGTAGTATCTAGGAAGAATCCTACATTTTATATGCTTTAGTGGGTGGAGGAGCAGCAAAAGGCCATCAAGGCTACACAACGACCTATAACATAGGGAAAGGAGGGAGAATTTACCTTACTCAAGCACAGTGGAGAATACTTTATGTGTTGTTCAAGGGTTTCAAACCTTTTGAAGTTGCCACACATGAAGTAAGTTTGCTGCCAGCATGATTTATGTAATTCCTCTTATTAGACTCTTAGAAAAGCAGCTGGAGAAACTGATGGAGGAGCTTAAATGAAGTGATTATGCTGAGCATGTAGACTTGTAGATCAAGCCTTTCCTTGATAGCTTTGCCTGTTTCCAAGGGTTGTCAATCTCTTAAAATCAGATAATGATATTTTGTCAACTATACCTGATCCAAGGTTTAAGTTGTACATTCTATCTTTCGTTCCAATGGACACCAAGCTGATGAGAGGCAAAGAACTGTTGGTGAGCAATTTGTCAGATTAAGAGGAATGTGATGTGAAAACATCTCCTCCTCTAGATTCTCTGGATACTTCGGCTGCCAGGAAAATATTTAATTTTCCTAAGAGACCCACTAGTGGTGCTGCAGATCAGTCAGCAAAAACTTTTGACATATGGTCTAGACTGAAGGAGCTGCCTACAATTAGTGACATGTCTACCATGAATGCATATCATATGGTCACAATTCAAAGAATCCAAATAGGCATCTCAGACTGTCTGTTTCACTACTTGCAGGACAAAAAAGCAATATGGAGGCCCTTGCACAAACTGGCTTTGCTTTATTTAAGTTGCCCACCCTCCAAAGTATACTCAGAAAGAGTTTTTAGAACAGCCAGGAACCTTGTCAGTGATCTGCATAGGATGTTACTTCCCCAAAATGTGGAAAAGATGATGTTCAACAAAATGAATGATTAATTTCATGAGGAAGACCATTACTGGTAATTATGTTCCAAAATCTAATGGTGGATTCCAAAAGGGATGAATTAATAGTGTATGAAAAAGATGATGTACACTGATGTGGGTGAGGAATTGGATGATGATGACAATGATGACATCTTGCCTATGTAGGGCCAGTTTGTGCACGCAGAGATCATTGTCAGCTATGTCCACCTGTGGGGGCCCAAACAAACCAGTAATTTCAGCCACAAGTGGCAGTCCCTGTCGCTGAAGTGATTGGTTTGTTAAACTGTGCATGTCCTATTTAATATATGCAACATGAGAGTGGGTGGGAGGGCACAAAGACAATTCCATCTTGTAGCTCTTTACTTTGCATTATGCGCTGTTTGGAGCACTGCTGACTGACTTCTTGTGAAGACAACAAACATTTTTATACTGTAGTTTCTTAAACTGCCTTCTTGGCTGTGACTGCAGTGCCATTCTATTTCTTAGGTGTGCCATGTTGGAAGTTTAAGTGCCACATGTTTGTGCCACCAACTGCCGTTTTGATGCAACCTTTTTGCCTAAACTGGATGAAAACAATATTGTGAGCTGTGAGGTGGTCAAAATTTACTGGATATGACTGGAAATGAATGTTATTGAGGTCAATAATACAGACCCAATTTCTGTGATTTTTGTTGTTTTTATGATTTTTTAACAAAAAATACAGATCCAAAAAGACACAAGGGCAGTTTTGGTAAAACCAAATTGAGATTCAGAACATGGAGATACAGATCCAACACCAAAACTAAAACACGAAAGTTGGTTAACATCTCTAATACAAACATGAATAAAGCTCTTAGTGTTTTTTTTTTTATCATGAAAGTAAGTTACGGTCCTATAATAAAAAGTTTGTAGTAGTCCTTGCTGAAAGTCCTTTGGACAAGTTTGTGTGTCTCTGGTCTATTGAGTAGGTAGATTCAACTAGTTTGGTGACACAAGTCCCAGGAACAAGTGTTAAAATAACTATACAGTAGTGAAAGAATATTTGTTGTTTATTTTATTTTTATTTTTTTAAAGGAGTTTTGTACCATTGTGTACCATCAGGAAAGAATTAGTGATATTAGTAAAAATCAAAGAAAATTCCTTTAGGCTAGTCATTAAACTTTGCTAAGTCACAGCTCACCCATATTGCATGATTCCAAATTCTTTAGATCTTTGCTGATAATCATGTGGTCAGAGATGTATCCTGCTGCACATATGGTGGACCTATATAAAAATGAAGAGCCGTTATTCTATTGATATATATTGGTCAAAATACAGTATCATTTGGAATGTACAGTATCAGCTTTCATGCCACTCTCAAAAGTTTTGTGAGAACCTCTACCCTCTGAACTGCACACTTTGAGACAGAACCACTTTTGAATATTGGGGGTAATTCAGATCTGATCGTAGCAGCAAATTTGTTAGCAGTTGTGCAAAACCGTGTGCACTGCAGGGTGGGAAGATATAACATGTGCAGAGAGAGTTAGATTTGGGTGTGGTATGTTCAAACTGAAATCTAAATAGCAGTGTAAAAATAAAGCAGCCAGTATTTACTCTGAACAGAAACAAAATAACCCACCTAAATCAAACTCTCTCTGCAAATGTTATATCTGCCTCCCCTGCAGTGCACATGGTTTTGCCCAACTGCTAACAAATTTGCTGCTGCGATCAACTCAGAATTAGGCCCCATGTGCCCAACTGCTAACAAATTTGCTGCTGTCATAAACTCTGAATTAAGGATGTAATTTCGACCCATTCGCACGCTGCGGTTCTTCGTTGCAGTACGAACGGGTCAGGATTGCGGCAGTGCGGCTCCCACAATGCGCACGTGTGTCTTTTCCAGGTGCTGGTAGTCGCCGGGCAGCGATGCCGCCTAGGCAGAAAGTGATCGCAGCGGCGATCGCATGAAGACTGACAGGCGGGAGGCGTCAACAGACAGTTTTCCAGGCGTGGTGAGGCGAACGCAGGTGGATCCAGGCGTTTGGAGGTCGGATGTCTGACGTCAATCCCGGGACCTTCATCGCTGGATCCGTCGCACAGGGTAAGTAACTCTTACCCTGGTCTTGTTTTGCTGGAAACTTTTTTAGCATAGCACGGCTGCACAAGTGATTTCAGCCCTGCTATGCTAAAATACACTCCCCCATAGGTGGCGTCAAGTTGATCGCATGAGCAGCAACAAGTTGCTACGTGCGATCAACTCGGAATGAGGGCCTAGGATCCTGGTTTGCCCAACTGCTAACAAATTTGCTGCTACAATCAACTCTGAATTACCTACATTGTTTTATTTCCTTCCCTTTAGTTGATCCACCACTATACTAGCATATAGTGACACTTCACTTCTCTATCACATACTTGTTTAAAAAGAGCTTCTACAGTGGGGGTAATTCAGACCTAATCGCTAGGGTAGATTTTTTGCATCCCTGAGATCAGCACCACCTACAGGGGGAGGGGGGATTTGCTGTGCTGGTGCAGTTGTGCAGTCTATGCACAGCCCAGTACTTAGGGGCTAATTCAGACCTGATCGCTAGGGTGCGTTTTTTGCATCCCTGCGATCAGGTAGTCACCGCCTTCAGGGGGAGGGAGAATTTGCTGTGCCGGTGTGCGATCGCATGTGCAGTAGAGCTGCACAAACAGCAGTTTGTGCAGTCTCTGCACAGCCTAGTGATGAGCACCGGAAATTTTTCGGGTTTTGTGTTTTGGTTTTGGGTTCGGATCCGCGGCCGTGTTTTGGGTTCGAACGCGTTTTGGCAAAACCTCACCGAATTTTTTTTGTCGGATTCGGGTGTGTTTTGGATTCGGGTGTTTTTTTCAAAAAACCCTAAAAAACAGCTTAAATCATAGAATTTGGGGGTCATTTTGATCCCAAAGTATTATTAACCTCAATAACCATAATTTCCACTCATTTTCAGTCTATTCTGAACACCTCACACCTCACAATATTATTTTTAGTCCTAAAATTTGCACCGAGGTCGCTGGATGGCTAAGCTAAGCGACCTAAGTGGCCGACACAAACACCTGGCACATCTAGGAGTGGCACTGCAGTGTCACGCAGGATGGCCCTTCCAAAAAACACTCCCCAAACAGCACATGACGCAAAGAAAAAAAGAGGCGCAATGAGGTAGCTGTGTGAGTAAGCTAAGCGACCCTAGTGGCCGACACAAACACCTGGCCCATCTAGGAGTGGCACTGCAGTGTCACGCAGGATGGCCCTTCCAAAAAACACTCCCCAAACAGCACATGACGCAAAGAAAAAAAGAGGCGCAATGAGGTAGCTGTGTGAGTAAGCTAAGCGACCCTAGTGGCCGACACAAACACCTGGCCCATCTAGGAGTGGCACTGCAGTGTCACGCAGGATGGCCCTTCCAAAAAACACCCCCCAAACAGCACATGACGCAAAGAAAAATGAAAGAAAAGAGAGGTGCAAGATGGAATTGTCCTTGGGCCCTCCCACCCACCCTTATGTTGTATAAACAGGACATGCACACTTTAACCAACCCATCATTTCAGTGACAGGGTCTGCCACACGACTGTGACTGAAATGACGGGTTGGTTTGGACCCCCACCAAAAAAGAAGCAATTAATCTCTCCTTGCACAAACTGGCTCTACAGAGGCAAGATGTCCACCTCATCATCATCCTCCGATATATCACCGTGTACATCCTCCTCCTCACAGATTATCAATTCTTTCAATGGGGAGAGAATCATATGCAGTGACAGTAGACGACATGTCCGTAATCGTTGTCAGGTCCTTCAGTCCGGACCAGATGTCAGCATCAGCAGTCGCTCCAGACTGCCCTGCATCACCGCCAGCGGGTGGGCTCGGAATTCTGAGCCTTTTCCTCGCACCCCCAGTTGCGGGAGAATGTGAAGGAGGAGATGTTGACAGGTCGCGTTCCGCTTGACTTGACAATTTTGTCACCAGCAGTTCTTTGAACCCCAGCAGACTTGTGTCTGCCGGAAAGAGAGATCCAAGGTAGGTTTTAAATCTAGGATCGAGCACGGTGGCTAAAATGTAGTGCTCTGATTTCAACAGATTGACCACCCGTGAATCCTTGTTAAGCGAATTAAGGGCTCCATCCACAAGTCCCACATGCCTAGCGGAATCGTTCTGTGTTAGCTCCTCCTTCAATGTCTCCAGCTTCTTCTGCAAAAGCCTGATGAGGGGAATGACCTGACTCAGGCTGGCAGTGTCTGAACTGACTTCACGTGTGGCAAGTTCAAAAGGTTGCAGAACCTTGCACAACGTTGAAATCATTCTCCACTGCGCTTGAGACAGGTGCATTCCACCTCCTATATCGTGCTCAGTTGTATAGGCTTGAATGGCCTTTTGCTGCTCCTCCAGCCTCTGAAGCATATAGAGGGTTGAATTCCACCTCGTTACCACTTCTTGCTTCAGATGATGGCAGGGCAGGTTCAGGCGTTTTTGTTGTTGCTCCAGTCTTCTGTACGTGGTGCCTGTACGCCAAAAGTGTCCCGCAATTCTTCTGGCCACCGACAGCATATCTTGCACGCCCCTCTCGTTTTTTAAATAATTCTGCACCACCAAATTCAAGGTATGTGCAAAACATGGGACGTGCTGGAATTTGCCCATATTTAATGCACACACAATATTGCTGGCGTTGTCCGATGCCACAAATCCACAGGAGAGTCCAATTGGGGTAAGCCATTCTGCGATGATCTTCCTCAGTTGCCGTAAGAGGTTTTCAGCTGTGTGCGTATTCTGGAAAGCGGTGATACAAAGCGTAGCCTGCCTAGGAAAGAGTTGGCGTTTGCGAGATGCTGCTACTGGTGCCGCCGCTGCTGTTCTTGCGGCGGTAGTCCATACATCTACCCAGTGGGCTGTCACAGTCATATAGTCCTGAGCCTTCCCTGCTCCACTTGTCCACATGTCCGTGGTTAAGTGGACATTGGGTACAACTGCATTTTTTAGGACACTGGAGAGTCTTTTTCTGAGGTCTGTGTACATTTTCGGTATCGCCTGCCTAGAGAAATGGAACCTAGATGGTATTTGGTACCGGGGACACAGTACCTCCAACAAGTCTCTAGTTGCCTCTGCAGTAATGATGGATACCGGAACCACGTTTCTCACCGCCCAGGATGCCAAGGCCTCAGTTATCCGCTTTGCATCAGGATGACTGCTGTGATATTTCATCTTCCTCGCAAAGGACTGTTGGACAGTCAATTGCTTGGTGGAAGTAGTAAAAGTGGTCTTACGAGTACGACTTCCCCTCTGGGATGACCATCGACTCCCAGCAGCAACAACAGCAGCGCCAGCAGCAGTAGGCGTTACACGCAAGGATGCATCGGAGGAATCCCAGGCAGGAGAGGACTCGTCAGAATTGCCAGTGACATGGCCTGCAGGTCTATTGGCATTCCTGGGGAAGGAGAAAATTGACACTGAGGGAGTTGGTGGGGTGGTTTGCGTGAGCTTGGTTACAAGAGGAAGGGATTTACTGGTCAGTGGACTGCTTCCGCTGTCGCCCAAAGTTTTTGAACTTGTCACTGACTTATGATGAATGCGCTGCAGGTGACGTATAAGGGAGGATGTTCCGAGGTGGTTAACGTCCTTACCCCTACTTATTACAGCTTGACAAAGGCAACACACGGCTTGACAAATGTTATCCGCATTTCTGTTGAAATACTTCCACACCGAAGAGCTGATTTTTTTGGTATTTTCACCAGGCATGTCAATGGCCCTATTCCTCCCACGGACAACAGGTGTCTCCCCGGGTGCCTGACTTAAACAAACCACCTCACCATCAGAATCCTCCTGGTCAATTTCCTCCCCAGCACCAGCAACACCCATATCCTCCTCATCCTGGTGTACTTCAACACTGACATCTTCAATCTGACTATCAGGAACTGGACTGCGGGTGCTCCTTCCAGCACTTGCAGGGGGCGTGCAAATGGTGGAAGGCTCATGCTCTTCACGTCCAGTGTTGGGAAGGTCAGGCATCGCAAACGACACAATTGGACTCTCATTGTGGATTTGTGATTTCGAAGAACGCACAGTTCTTTGCTGTGCTTTTGCCAGCTTGAGTCTTTTCATTTTTCTAGCGAGAGGCTGAGTGCTTCCATCCTCATGTGAAGCTGAACCACTAGCCATGAACATAGGCCAGGGCCTCATCCGTTCCTTGCCACTCCGTGTGGTAAATGGCATATTGGCAAGTTTACACTTCTCCTCCGACAATTTTATTTTAGATTTTTGAGTCCTTTTTTTACTGATATTTGGTGTTTTGGATTTTACATGCTCTGTATTATGACATTGGGCATCGGCCTTGGCAGACGACGTTGCTGGCATTTCATCGTCTCGGCCATGACTAGTGGCAGCAGCTTCAGCACGAGGTGGAAGTCGATCTTGATCTTTCCCTATTTTTGGAACCTCAACATTTTTGTTCTCCATATTTTAATAGGCACAACTAAAAGGCACCTCAGGTAAACAATGGAGATGGATGGATACTAGTATACTTATGGATTGACGAGCGACTGCCGACACAGAGGTAGCTACAGCCGTGGACTACCGTACTGCGTCTGCTGCTAATATAGACTGGATGATAATGATATAAAAAATATATATATATATCACTACTGCAGCCGGACAGGTATATATTATATAATGACGGACCTGCTGGACACTGTCAGCTCAGCACTGCAGACTCCTAAAGTAAGCTACTAGTATCAAGAAGATAGAAAAAAAAAAAACACCACAGGTAGGTGGTATACAATTATGGATGGACTAGCGACTGCCGACACAGAGGTAGCTACAGCCGTGGACTACCGTACTGCGTCTGCTGCTAATATAGACTGGATGATAATGATATAAAAAATATATATATATATATATCACTACTGCAGCCGGACAGGTATATATTATATAATGACGGACCTGCTGGACACTGTCAGCTCAGCACTGCAGACTCCTAAAGTAAGCTACTAGTAGTATCAAGAAGATAGAAAAATAAAAAACACCACGGGTAGGTGGTATACAATTATGGATGGACTAGCGACTGCCGACGCAGAGGTAGCTACAGCCGTGGACTACCGTACTGCGTCTGCTGCTAATATAGACTGGATGATAATGATATAAAAAATATATATATATATCACTACTGCAGCCGGACAGGTATATATTATATAATGACGGACCTGCTGGACACTGTCAGCTCAGCACTGCAGACTCCTAAAGTAAGCTACTAGTATCAAGAAGATAGAAAAAAAAAACACCACAGGTAGGTGGTATACAATTATGGATGGACTAGCGACTGCCGACACAGAGGTAGCTACAGCCGTGGACTACCGTACTGCGTCTGCTGCTAATATAGACTGGATGATAATGATATAAAAATATATATATATATATCACTACTGCAGCCGGACAGGTATATATTATATAATGACGGACCTGCTGGACACTGTCAGCTCAGCACTGCAGACTCCTAAAGTAAGCTACTAGTATCAAGAAGATAGAAAAAAAAAAAACACCACGGGTAGGTGGTATACAATTATGGATGGACGAGCGACTGCCGACACAGAGGTAGCTACAGCCGTGGACTACCGTACTGCGTCTGCTGCTAATATAGACTGGATGATAATGATATAAAATATATATATATATATATATCACTACTGCAGCCGGACAGGTATATATTATATAATGACGGACCTGCTGGAACTGTCAGCTCAGCACTGCAGACTCCTAAAGTAAGCTACTAGTATCAAGAAGATAGAAAAAAAAAAAACACCACGGGTAGGTGGTATACAATTATGGATGGACGAGCGACTGCCGACACAGAGGTAGCTACAGCCGTGGACTACCGTACTGCGTCTGCTGCTAATATAGACTGGATGATAATGATATAAAAAATATATATATATCACTACTGCAGCCGGACAGGTATATATTATATAATGACGGACCTGCTGGACACTGTCAGCAGAATGCGTTTATAGAATAAAAACACCACACGACGAGTGTTTAACTTTTTCAGGCAGACAATCACAATATACTGGTGGTCAGTGGTCACTGGTCAGTCACACTGGCACTGGCAGTGGCACTCTGGCAGCAAAAGTGTGCACTGTTAAAATATGTACTCCTGCTATAACTGCTCCCCAGTCTCCCCCACAATTAAGCTGTGTGAGCAGTGAGCACTCAGCACAGTCAGATATATAGTATTACATAGATGATGCCAGAGGCGGAACTACCGGCAGTGCAGGCAGTGCACTGCACTGGGGCCCGCCTCTGTCCAGGGGCCCAAGCATGTAATGAGTCAAACTGACTCATTACATGCCGCTGTGCGCTGCGGGCAACCGCTGCCCGCAGCGCACAGCCGCCCGGCGAAGAGAGAAGAGGAGAGGAGCAGCGGTACTACAGACGTGGGAAGGAGGAGGAGGGAGGCTGAGAAGGGAGCCGCAGCAGCGCTTTGTTACTGGTGGAGGCGCTGCTGCTGCTGCCCCTCTGCTTCCCTATAGGCTGTCTTCCGAGAACAGCCTATAGGGAAGCAGAGGGGCAGCAGCAGCAGCGCCTCCACCAGTAACACAGCTCTGCTGCGGCTCCCTTCTCAGCCTCCCTCCTCCTCCTTCTCTCCAGCCCGGGAATCGTCTCTGACGCTGCACCGAGGAGCCTGAGCCAGCGGAGAGGGTAAGTATAATTCTTCTTTCTTTCTTTCTTTCTCTTTCTTTCTTTCTTTCTTTCTTTCTTTCTTTCTTTCTTTCTTTCCTTCTTTCTTTCTTGTGCCTGCCTGCCGCAATGTGTAAAAATGGGGGACTACCTGCCGCACTGTGTAAAAATGGGGGACTGCCTGCCGCACTGTGTAAAAATGGGGGACTGCCTGCCGCACTGTGTAAAAAGGGGGGACTGCCTGCCGCAATGTGTAAAAAGGGGGGACTGCCTGCAGCAATGTGTAAAAAGGGGGGACTGCCTGCAGCAATGTGTAAAAAGGGGGGACTGCCTGCAGCAATGTGTAAAATGGGGGGGACTGCTTGCCACAATGTGTAAAAAGGGGGGACTACCTGCAGCAATGTGTAAAAAGGGGGGACTGCCTGCAGCAATGTGTAAAAAGGGGGGACTGCCTGCCGCAATGTGTAAAAAGGGGGGACTGCCTGCCGCAATGTGTAAAAAGGGGGAATCAGCCTGCCGCAATGTGTAAAAAGGGGGAATCAGCCTGCCGCAATGTGTAAAAATGGGGGACTGCCTGCCGCTATGTGTAAAAAGGGGTAATCTGCCCGACGCAATGTGTAAAAAGGGGAATCTGCCTGCCGTAATGTGTGAAAAAGGGGGACTGCCTGACGCTATGTGTAAAACAGGGGGACTGCCTGACGCTATGTGTAAAAATGGGGAATCTGCCTGCTGCTATGTGTAAAAATGGGGAATCTGCCTGCCGTAATGTGTAAAAATGGGGACGCTGTCTGCCGTAATGTGTAACAAGGGCACGCTGTCTGCCGTAATGTGTAACAAGGGCACGCTGTCTGCCGTAATGTGTAACAAGGGCACGCGGTCTGCCGTAATGTGTAACAAGGGCACGCGGTCTGCCGTAATGTGTAACAAGGGCACGCTGTCTGCCGTAATGTGTAACAAGGGCACGCTGTCTGCTGTAATGTGTAACAAGGGCACGCTGTCTGCCGTAATGTGTAACAAGGGCACGCTGTCTGCCGTAATGTGTAACAAGGGCACGCGGTCTGCCGTTATGTGTAAAAAGGGCACGCTGTCTGCTGTAATGTGTAAAAAGAGGAATCTGTTCGCTGTAAGGTGTAAAAGGGTCTCTACCTGGTGTAGTGGTGCTACTGTGCGGCGTAATTTGAATAATGGAGACTACTGTGTTGGTATTATTTTGTGGCCACACCCCTTCCCCACGAAGCCACGCCACTATGTATTTTTGCGCGCGCCTACGGCGCGCACTGCCCCTTGGATGGACTTGGATGGGGGGGCCCAAAGCATTTTGTCGCACCTGGGCCCACCGCTTGCTTGTTCCACCACTGGATGATGCAGCACACTGAGGGCACACTGAGGCTGAGCACAGATATGGTATGTGACTGTGTCACACTGTGTATCGTTTTTTTTCAGGCAGAGAACGGATTAATTAAACTGGTGGTCACTGGTCACACTATCAGCAAGTAGTAGTGGTCACTGGTCAGTCACACTGGCACTGGCAGTGGCACTCTGGCAGCAAAAGTGTGCACTGTTAAAATATGTACTCCTGCTATAACTGCTCCCCAGTCTCCCCCACAATTAAGCTGTGTGAGCAGTGAGCACTCAGCACAGTCAGATATACAGTATTACATAGATGATGCAGCACACTGAGGGCACACTGAGGCTGAGCACAGATATGGTATGTGACTGTGTCACACTGTGTATCGTTTTTTTTCAGGCAGAGAACGGATTAATTAAACTGGTGGTCACTGGTCACACTATCAGCAAGTAGTACTCCGTCCTAATATGCTCCCCAAAATTAGTAAATCAAGTGTCTCTAGACTCTCTACTCTACTCTAAACGGAGAGGACGCCAGCCACGTCCTCTCCCTATCAATCTCAATGCACGTGTGAAAATGACGGAAACGCCGGCTCCTTATATAGAATCCGAGTCTCGCGATAGAATACGAGCCTCGCGAGAATCCGACAGCGGGATGATGACGTTCGGACGCGCTCGGGTTAGCCGAGCAAGGCGGGAAGATCCGAGTCTGCCTCGGACCCATGTAAAAAGGCTGAAGTTCGGGGGGGTTCGGTTTCCGAGAAACCGAACCCGCTCATCTCTAGCACAGCCCAGAACTTACTCAGCCGCTGCGATGATCGGGGTTGTAGCTGACGTCGCAAATCCTCCCACAAAATGCCGGGTCCCTCCTGCGTTTTTCCAGACACTCCCTAGAAACGATAAGTTGCCACCCACAAACGCCCTCTTCCTGTTAAACTTCTTGTGATCGCCAGTGCAATCGGATTTTTCGCACCATCCTGTCGCTGCCCGGCACTCCCTGCCGCTGAGGACCGCCATGCCTGCGCATTGTGATGCATATGCATGCGCAGTTCAGACCTGATCACCCGCTGTGCAAAAATGCACAGCAGCGATCAGGTCTGAATTAGCCCCTTACTCAGCCACTGCGATGATCGGGGCCGGAGCTGAAGTCACAAATCCTCCCACAAAACACCTGGTCCCTCCTGAATTTTTCCAGACACTCCCTAGAAATGGTCAGTTGCCATACATGAATGCCCTCTTCCTGTTAAGCTTCTAGCGATCGCCGGTGTGATCAGATTTTTTGCACCATACCGTCGCTGCCCGTTGCTCCCCGTCACTGTGGACTGTCGCACCTGCGCATTGCGATGCAAACGCATGTGCAGTTCAGACCTAATCACCTGCTGTGCGAAAATGCACAGCAGCGATCAAGTCTTTAGCCCCAGTGTTTGGCCGGTTTTTGCTAAAGAAAAGAATCTATTCATGATAGAAACATGCTACTTTGCCATAACATTTCCAGCCTGTCATTACTTACTCCCCTCTTTTCCTATCAACTCTAAATTGTTTTCATATCTCTGTTTACAATTGTATTATTAAAATACATTTTTTTTAAAAAAAAGGATGGACATGCCCTTACAAGAGATGCTTTGCCACTTACACTCACCAATTCTCAATTCTCTGTGCAGCCAATCTTTCTTTGTGTATGAGATATTAATTAAGGAGGACCTCTCTGAGCTTCTTTGCACTTCATATTTATTTATCACCAGTTATTTATATAGCGCACACATATTCCGCAGCGCTTTACAGAGAATGTTTGCCCAGTCACACCAGTCCCTGCCCCAGTGGTGCTTACACTCTATATTCCCTACCACATGTACACACAGACACATTCACGCTAGGGTTAACTTTTGTTGGCAGCCAATTAACCTAGCAGTATATTTTTGCATTGTGGGAGGAAACCGGAGTATCCGGAGGAAACCCACGCAAGTACGGGGAGATATACAAACGCCACACAGTTAGGGCCATGGTGGGAATCGAACCCATGACCTCAGTGCTGTGAGGCAGTAAGGCTAACCATTACACTGTCCGTACTGCCCTGTCCAACTACAGTATTTAATGTCTGCATCCTGTTCCTTTACAGCTTGTTAGTTGTTTCTTTTCAGTACACACATGACTCATTACATTAATGATAAACCTCTCTCCTCTGGAGTTTTCTCAAATTTTGGGCCTAATTCAGTAAGGATAGCAAATTCTGCTAATCAGCAGAATTTGCTATCCTTTTGCTCGCATGCTGAAGGCTGCCCAGCATACTGACCGGCGCCTCCCCCCTTTGACAAGCAGAAATTGCGATCGCTTTGCAATTTCTGCTTGTCAGCAGACATTAAAGATGACTCCTGCTGGCACAGCTTATCTGCAGGGGTTCCGGTGCAATTTTACCTGCCGCGGCAGCTGCGTGTGATGTCATGCAGCCGCCACGAACACCCCCCCGATACACCCACGTTCGCACCGCCCACCATTCAGGTCGACCCTCCCCTGCAATGCTCCGTCTCCTCCATGGAAACGGAGCATTGCCGCTCCCCCCTCCCGCCCCGCGACCGCCTCTGCCTGATTGACTGGCAGAGGCAAACGCATTTTCTGCGGCCCCCCGCAGAAAATGGGGTGCATGCGCAGTACGGGTGCTGCGCATGCGCCTGCGGGCCCACTGCAAAAATTCCGGTTGGATCGCGATTGCGATCCAATCTGACTTAGCCTCTTTATACTTGTGATTGAATCATTTTTAGGTTTTTATTCAACATCTCCATTGAGCAACTATAGTGTGTCAACCTCTCATAACCATTTAATTTTCTTGACTATTGGACTTACTCTTAGTACACGCAACCAACTCATTTTTTCTCTTCTTCCAATTCTCTATTATTGCATTTAAACAGGCTGAGATTTTTAAATTAAAATATATCCTTTTTAGATGTTTCTACAGCTTTTTTTGGGCTAAGGGACATTAATAAATAATGATTACATTCATCCAGCTTAGTCCATTCTTTAGCATTTATTTTGAAGGCACCTACTTACACATGGATACTCCAAGGCAAAGATCTCATGCTGCACTTAATTCATGTTATATACTATCCTCTTTTTAAAGATAACTGTCAATGTTGTTTTGTGTAGAGATGAGCGCCTGAAATTTTTCGGGTTTTGTGTTTTGGTTTTGGGTTCGGTTCCGCGGCCGTGTTTTGGGTTCGAACGCGTTTTGGCAAAACCTCACCGAATTTTTTTTGTCGGATTCGGGTGTGTTTTGGATTCGGGTGTTTTTTTCAAAAAACACTAAAAAACAGCTTAAATCATAGAATTTGGGGGTCATTTTGATCCCAAAGTATTATTAACCTCAAAAACCATAATTTACACTCATTTTCAGTCTATTCTGAATACCTCACACCTCACAATATTATTTTTAGTCCTAAAATTTGCACCGAGGTCGCTGTGTGAGTAAGATAAGCGACCCTAGTGGCCGACACAAACACCGGGCCCATCTAGGAGTGGCACTGCAGTGTCACGCAGGATGTCCCTTCCAAAAAACCCTCCCCAAACAGCACATGACGCAAAGAAAAAAAGAGGCGCAATGAGGTAGCTGTGTGAGTAAGATTAGCGACCCTAGTGGCCGACACAAACACCGGGCCCATCTAGGAGTGGCACTGCAGTGTCACGCAGGATGTCCCTTCCAAAAAACCCTCCCCAAACAGCACATGACGCAAAGAAAAAAAGAGGCGCAATGAGGTAGCTGACTGTGTGAGTAAGATTAGCGACCCTAGTGGCCGACACAAACACCGGGCCCATCTAGGAGTGGCACTGCAGTGTCACGCAGGATGTCCCTTCCAAAAAACCCTCCCCAATCAGCACATGATGCAAAGAAAAAGAAAAGAAAAAAGAGGTGCAAGATGGAATTGTCCTTGGGCCCTCCCACCCACCCTTATGTTGTATAAACAAAACAGGACATGCACACTTTAACCAACCCATCATTTCAGTGACAGGGTCTGCCACACGACTGTGACTGATATGACGGGTTGGTTTGGACCCCCCCCCAAAAAAGAAGCAATTAATCTCTCCTTGCACAAACTGGCTCTACAGAGGCAAGATGTCCACCTCATCTTCACCCTCCGATATATCACCGTGTACATCCCCCTCCTCACAGATTATCAATTCGTCCCCACTGGAATCCACCATCCCTGCTCCCTGTGTACTTTGTGGAGGCAATTGCTGCTGGTCAATGTCTCCGCGGAGGAATTGATTATAATTCATTTTAATGAACATCATCTTCTCCACATTTTCTGGATGTAACCTCGTACGCCGATTGCTGACAAGGTGAGCGGCGGCACTAAACACTCTTTCGGAGTACACACTTGTGGGAGGGCAACTTAGGTAGAATAAAGCCAGTTTGTGCAAGGGCCTCCAAATTGCCTCTTTTTCCTGCCAGTATAAGTACGGACTGTGTGACGTGCCTACTTGGATGCGGTCACTCATATAATCCTCCACCATTCTATCAATGTTGAGAGAATCATATGCAGTGACAGTAGACGACATGTCCGTAATCGTTGTCAGGTCCTTCAGTCCGGACCAGATGTCAGCATCAGCAGTCGCTCCAGACTGCCCTGCATCACCGCCAGCGGGTGGGCTCGGAATTCTGAGCCTTTTCCTCGCACCCCCAGTTGCGGGAGAATGTGAAGGAGGAGATGTTGACAGGTCGCGTTCCGCTTGACTTGACAATTTTGTCACCAGCAGGTCTTTCAACCCCAGCAGACCTGTGTCTGCCGGAAAGAGAGATCCAAGGTAGGCTTTAAATCTAGGATCGAGCACGGTGGCCAAAATGTAGTGCTCTGATTTCAACAGATTGACCACCCGTGAATCCTTGTTAAGCGAATTAAGGGCTGCATCCACAAGTCCCACATGCCTAGCGGAATCGCTCCCTTTTAGCTCCTTCTTCAATGCCTCCAGCTTCTTCTGCAAAAGCCTGATGAGGGGAATGACCTGACTCAGGCTGGCAGTGTCTGAACTGACTTCACGTGTGGCAAGTTCAAAGGGCATCAGAACCTTGCACAACGTTGAAATCATTCTCCACTGCACTTGAGACAGGTGCATTCCACCTACTATATCGTGCTCAATTGTATAGGCTTGAATGGCCTTTTGCTGCTCCTCCAACCTCTGAAGCATATAGAGGGTTGAATTCCACCTCGTTACCACTTCTTGCTTCAGATGATGGCAGGGCAGGTTCAGTAGTTTTTGGTGGTGCTCCAGTCTTCTGTACGTGGTGCCTGTATGCCGAAAGTGTCCCGCAATTTTTCTGGCCACCGACAGCATCTCTTGCACGCCCCTGTCGTTTTTAAAAAAATTCTGCACCACCAAATTCAAGGTATGTGCAAAACATGGGACGTGCTGGAATTTGCCCATATTTAATGCACACACAATATTGCTGGCGTTGTCCGATGCCACAAATCCACAGGAGAGTCCAATTGGGGTAAGCCATTCCGCGATGATCTTCCTCAGTTGCCGTAAGAGGTTTTCAGCTGTGTGCGTATTCTGGAAAGCGGTGATACAAAGCGTAGCCTGCCTAGGAAAGAGTTGGCGTTTGCGAGATGCTGCTACTGGTGCCGCCGCTGCTGTTCTTGCGGCGGGAGTCCATACATCTACCCAGTGGGCTGTCACAGTCATATAGTCCTGACCCTGCCCTGCTCCACTTGTCCACATGTCCGTGGTTAAGTGGACATTGGGTACAACTGCATTTTTTAGGACACTGGTGAGTCTTTTTCTGACGTCCGTGTACATTCTCGGTATCGCCTGCCTAGAGAAGTGGAACCTAGATGGTATTTGGTAACGGGGGCACACTGCCTCAATAAATTGTCTAGTTCCCTGTGAACTAACGGCGGATACCGGACGCACGTCTAACACCAACATAGTTGTCAAGGACTCAGTTATCCGCTTTGCAGTAGGATGACTGCTGTGATATTTCATCTTCCTCGCAAAGGACTGTTGGACAGTCAATTGCTTACTGGAAGTAGTACAAGTGGGCTTACGACTTCCCCTCTGGGATGACCATCGACTCCCAGCAGCAACAACAGCAGCGCCAGCAGCAGTAGGCGTTACACGCAAGGATGCATCGGAGGAATCCCAGGCAGGAGAGGACTCGTCAGAATTGCCAGTGACATGGCCTGCAGGACTATTGGCATTCCTGGGGAAGGAGGAAATTGACACTGAGGGAGTTGGTGGGGTGGTTTGCGTGAGCTTGGTTACAAGAGGAAGGGATTTACTGGTCAGTGGACTGCTTCCGCTGTCACCCAAAGTTTTTGAACTTGTCACTGACTTATTATGAATGCGCTGCAGGTGACGTATAAGGGAGGATGTTCCGAGGTGGTTAACGTCCTTACCCCTACTTATTACAGCTTGACAAAGGGAACACACGGCTTGACACCTGTTGTCCGCATTTCTGGTGAAATACCTCCACACCGAAGAGCTGATTTTTTTGGTATTTTCACCTGGCATGTCAACGGCCATATTCCTCCCACGGACAACAGGTGTCTCCCCGGGTGCCTGACTTAAACAAACCACCTCACCATCAGAATCCTCCTGGTCAATTTCCTCCCCAGCGCCAGCAACACCCATATCCTCCTCATCCTGGTGTACTTCAACACTGACATCTTCAATCTGACCATCAGGAACTGGACTGCGGGTGCTCCTTCCAGCACTTGCAGGGGGCGTGCAAAAGGTGGAAGGCGCATGCTCTTCACGTCCAGTGTTGGGAAGGTCAGGCATCGCAACCGACACAATTGGACTCTCCTTGTGGATTTGGGATTTCGAAGAATGCACAGTTCTTTGCTGTGCTGCTTTTGCCAGCTTGAGTCTTTTCATTTTTCTAGCGAGAGGCTGAGTGCTTCCATCCTCATGTGAAGCTGAACCACTAGCCATGAACATAGGCCAGGGCCTCAGCCGTTCCTTGCCACTTCGTGTGGTAAATGGCATATTGGCAAGTTTACGCTTCTCCTCCGACAATTTTATTTTAGGTTTTGGAGTCCTTTTTTTACTGATATTTGGTGTTTTGGATTTGACATGCTCTGTACTATGACATTGGGCATCGGCCTTGGCAGACGACGTTGCTGGCATTTCATCGTCTCGGCCATGACTAGTGGCAGCAGCTTCAGCACGAGGTGGAAGTGGATCTTGATCTTTCCCTAATTTTGGAACCTCAACATTTTTGTTCTCCATATTTTAATAGGCACAACTAAAAGGCACCTCAGGTAAACAATGGAGATGGATGGATTGGATACTAGTATACAATTATGGACGGGCTGCCGAGTGCCGACACAGAGGTAGCCACAGCCGTGAACTACCGCACTGTACTGTGTCTGCTGCTAATATATAGACTGGTCGATAAAGAGATAGTATACTCGTAACTAGTATGTATGTATAAAGAAAGAAAAAAAAACCACGGTTAGGTGGTATATACAATTATGGACGGGCTGCCGAGTGCCGACACAGAGGTAGCCACAGCCGTGAACTACCGCACTGTACTGTGTCTGCTGCTAATATAGACTGGTTGATAAAGAGATAGTATACTCGTAACTAGTATGTATGTATAAAGAAAGAAAAAAAAACCACGGTTAGGTGGTATATACAATTATGGACGGGCTGCCGAGTGCCGACACAGAGGTAGCCACAGCCGTGAACTACCGCACTGTACTGTGTCTGCTGCTAATATATAGACTGGTTGATAAAGAGATAGTATACTCGTAACTAGTATGTATGTATAAAGAAAGAAAAAAAAAACACGGTTAGGTGGTATATACAATTATGGACGGGCTGCCGAGTGCCGACACAGAGGTAGCCACAGCCGTGAACTACCGCACTGTACTGTGTCTGCTGCTAATATAGACTGGTTGATAAAGAGATAGTATACTCGTAACTAGTATGTATGTATAAAGAAAGAAAAAAAAACCACGGTTAGGTGGTATATACAATTATGGACGGGCTGCCGAGTGCCGACACAGAGGTAGCCACAGCCGTGAACTACCGCACTGTACTGTGTCTGCTGCTAATATAGACTGGTTGATAAAGAGATAGTATACTACTAATATTATATATACTGGTGGTCAGGTCACTGGTCACTAGTCACACTGGCAGTGGCACTCCTGCAGCAAAAGTGTGCACTGTTTAATTTTAATATAATATTATGTACTCCTGGCTCCTGCTATAACCTATAACTGGCACTGCAGTAGTGCTCCCCAGTCTCCCCCACAATTATAAGCTGTGTGAGCTGAGCAGTCAGACAGATATATAATATATATAGATGATGCAGCACACTGGCCTGAGCCTGAGCAGTGCACACAGATATGGTATGTGACTGACTGAGTCACTGTGTGTATCGCTTTTTTCAGGCAGAGAACGGATATATTAAATAAACTGCACTGTGTGTCTGGTGGTCACTCACTATATAATATATTATGTACTCCTGGCTCCTGCTATAACCTATAACTGGCACTGCAGTAGTGCTCCCCAGTCTCCCCCACAATTATAAGCTGTGTGAGCTGAGCAGTCAGACAGATATATATAATATTATATATAGATAATAGATGATGCAGCACACTGGCCTGAGCCTGAGCAGTGCACACAGATATGGTATGTGACTGAGTCACTGTGTGCTGTGTATCGCTTTTTTCAGGCAGAGAACGGATTATAAATAAAACTGGTGGTCACTATCAGCAAAACTCTGCACTGTACTGAGTACTCCTAATGCTCCCCAAAATTAGTAAATCAAGTGTCTCTCTAATCTATTCTAAACGGAGAGGACGCCAGCCACGTCCTCTCCCTATCAATCTCAATGCACGTGTGAAAATGGCGGCGACGCGCGGCTCCTTATATAGAATCCGAGTCTCGCGATAGAATCCGAGCCTCGCGAGAATCCGACAGCGTCATGATGACGTTCGGGCGCGCTCGGGTTAACCGAGCAAGGCGGGAAGATCCGAGTCGCTCGGACCCGTGAAAAAAAACATGAAGTTCTGGCGGGTTCGGATTCAGAGAAACCGAACCCGCTCATCTCTAGTTTTGTGTGCTCCTTATTCAACTAAGTTTTTTATTTAATGTAAGCATAACATATAATAAACTGAACCACTGATGTTCTAACCTTCCATTTAATTTCCACATCTATGCCTTATCTTTAAAATACTCAAACACTCTAAAGTCTCTTCAACCATAAAAAACAATGAGAGACAAAACTAACACACTAATTCATTACCTCAACATTATTAGTGTAACAATTTATTAAACGATTACTAAGCTAGCTCCACATAAATCTATTTTAGATTAGCTGAAGGCTGCATAAGCCTGAGGCCATATAAGAGCCCAACTTTTGGTGATTGGTTGTTTTATGACTAAGCAGTTGCTAAGCAGATCATGTTTCCGGTAGTTTTTTCCTATTGGATCAGAGGGTTGTCCGTCAAGCCTTAAGGGGGTTGGTCTCAGGATAGTATATAGGGCAGGGTCATGTGCCTCAGGCTTCCTCTTGCCATTTATTGTATGGCCCAGGAAGGATAAGTACATTGGCACAGTAATTTAGTGTTTGTCCCTTTGCATATTGGAGGTCATTCCGAGTTGTTCGCTCGCAAGCGGATTTTAGCAGATTTGCTCATGCTAAGCCGCCGCCTACTGGGAGTGAATCTTAGCATCTTAAAATTGCGAACGATGTATTCGCAATATTGCGATTACACACCTCGTAGCAGTTTCTGAGTAGCTCCAGACTTACTCAGCATCTGCGATCATTTCACTGCTTGTCGTTCCTGGTTTGACGTCACAAACACACCCAGCGTTCGCCCAGACACTCCTCCGTTTCTCCGGCCACTCCTGCGTTTTTTCCGGAAACGGTAGCGTTTTTTCCCACACGCCCATAAAACGGCCTGTTTCCGCCCAGTAACACCCATTTCCTGTCAATCACATTACGATCGCCAGAACGATGAAAAAGCCGTGAGTAAAATTACTAAGTGAATAGCAAATTTACTTGGCGCAGTCGCAGTGCGAACATTGCGCATGCGCATTAAGCGGAAAATCGCTGCGATGCGAAGATTTTTACCGAGCGAACAACTCGGAATGAGGGCCATTGCCTTGTTTTGTTCTGCACCCCCTCCCCCCCCTCCTTTGTGGTGATCATTACTGCATATTGTTTTATATTGTGTGATATTGCTGCTCCCCCCCCCCTGATATGCCGCATCCACGCCGCTCCGCTCCCCCCCCCGCCGCCTCGTGGAGGCCGTGGGCACCCACTGCTCCCGCTCCCGTAGTGCGGCCCCCCGGAGGTTGCCTACGGCGGCGGTAGGCCCACGGCAGGGTCGGGCCGCGACGGCCTGCTCCCCTGCCAGCGCGAGGCGGGCGGCCAGTGGCCGCTTTGCTCGTGTTGCCGGGCCGCGCGGCTCGGCCGGGCCGCGGTCGCCGGCGTCCCAGGCGGCTTCAGCGCCTACAGTAGCTCCCTCGCCTGGCGCGCTAGTCAGCGCCGGGTCTCCCCTGCCCTCCCCGCTGGCGGCTCTGAGCGGCGGCTCGGGCGCCCACGTGGTGCCGGGCGGCCGCGACGGGGCTGCGGGGGGAGAGGGGGGGCATATTGCACAAGCAGGGACATCTGGGACAGCAGGGTGAGGTGCCCTCTGTCCCCAGAACCGCAGCTGACGCGAATGGACCCCTCCCTACGGGGGGCCTGTTGCGCCCGTATATAGGGTTGGGGATGGGGTGCTGGGGTCGGGCCCTGGGATTTTCGAGGCGGGGGGCGTGGCTGGGACTGCCGCGACGCCCGCCCCTCCTGAAGTTGCAAGGCGGAGGTTCCCGGATGGGAATCCCGCATCAGGAGCCTTTTGGCTGGGCTCCCAATCACCCGTTGCTCGGCTTCCCGTGGCGTCATCCCCGGGCGGCAGGCTCCAGGCGCCTCCCCCCGGCCCGCCGGGGGCGTTGCAGCTGGTGGAGACTCAGTCGTCCATCGCGGCGGCGTTCCACCTACCCGGCCCTGCTCTCTCGTTTGACGCGCCCCAAGGGTTCGCTGGGTGTCAGTTTTTTCCCGGTGGCCTTCCCTGGCCTCTTGCGCCGGCGTTCCCTGCGGCTGACGGAGCGCCCTCCATAGGCCTACCGGTGACGTCCGCCCCACAATTTTCCCCATACTTTGCCGGCTCGGGCGTCGGCGTCCAGCCCACGTGGTCGGTCGGTGGCCCCCGGGTTACGGTCCCCCCCCCCCTGACTTTTCGGGCTCGCATTCCGGGCCGTCCCCGGCTGGAGCGAACCCGTTAGCGCAATTTTTGCCGCCCTCCCCAGCGCCTCCCCAGTTCCTTCCGGTTTAGTCTGGATTTTCGGGGGCGGTCAGTTACATGCCGCTACCTTCATGGCGGCCTGCTTACACCATAGGGGGCGCTACGGGGCTGCCTTCCCCCACGCCTTTGCGTACACCTCAGTTGGGGGTCCTCCCCCGCCGCTTCCCGATGGCCCTCCGCCGAGGACCGACTGGGCTTGGCCTCCTACCCCGCCTGTTACCCCCATTGCCATTGATGCACTGGTTTCCCCTGCGCCTGTTGTCCCTTCTGTTTCTTCCTCACAGGTGCTGGCTGGTTCCGGGTCTGCGTCGCGGAGGGGACAGAGGTTGGAGAGGGCCGCGGCACCGACGGGGGAGGTTCTGCCGCCACCGGAGTCGGGTGCAACGGACGATGCTGTTCCGGGTCCTTCAAGCACTGGTGAGCACGCTCTTCCTTCACACTGTTCATCTAGTTCTTCTTCCTCCTTGTCTAGCAGTGTTTTTTCAGGTTCTCCGCGATGCCCTCGTAAATTAGCTAGACTTATCGTGCGACGCATGGCGAAGGAATCGCGGAAAGTGGCAGCGCCGGCAATGCCCCCCGACCCCCCCCCGTTATACGGAGATGGTGCATTGCGCCAACACGGCGGTTACACGGGGGGTTCGTAAGCGGATGCGAGAAAAATCCAGAAGGGGAAGTACGTTGACATCTTCACCCTTACGGATGAGATGCGGCAGGGTTTTGACGCAGCTAAGAAACCGGGTGGCATTGGGGAAAGTGCTTTCCGCAATTTTCACCAGTGGTTGCGGGGGTTTTTGGTTTTTACGGCTTGCTACACGGAATCGCGACCCGCGGAGTATTCCAATTTAGTCAAATACTTGTTTTTAGTGCATGACATGTACTTAAAATCCAAAGGTTCCGCTTGGCGGGATTACGATGAGAAATTCCGTCATAATCAAGATGGTAACCCCATCCTGCCCGCGGGTTTTAAGGATGTCAAGGTGTTGTTGGAGATTACACAGCAGGTTAAACCCGCCCCGGACGCCACGGTCAAGAAGCCCGGGGCGACCGGGGCTCCAGGTTCCCGCTCGGTGGGGAAAGGAAAGTGTTTTGCCTACAACGAGGGCAATTGCGCCAGGGGGGTGAATTGTCATTTTCGCCACTCGTGTAAGTTGTGCGGGGCCAGTCACCCGGCAAAAGATTGCACCTCGGCGGCGAGCGGTAAGCCCTCTGCTCCAGCCGAGGCCGGGGGAATTGGCAAGTAAGGCCTTCTCCCCGATTCGAGTTCCCGAATTGCGGCGCTGGCTGAGCTTATACCCCGACAAGTCGGCAGCGTCATTCCTCTTGGAGGGTTTTCTACACGGTTTTTGTCTGCCCATTTCGGATTCGGTGCGCGTGGTGGCGCGCCAGGATTTGAAGTCGGCTCGCGAATTCCCACAGGAGGTCCAGCGGAAGGTGGACGCGGGGATCGGCTTGGGACGCATGTGTGGGCCCTACACCTTTCCCCCTCTGCCCTCCTTGTGCATTTCCCCCATTGGGGTGGTGCCCAAGAAGGCCCCGGGCAAGTTCCGCCTGATACAGCACTTGTCGCATCCTCCGGGCGTTTTGGTTAATGACTCCATTCCGCAGGCCGTGTGCAGGGTACGTTATCAGTCTTTTGATGACACTCTGCGCTTGGTGCGGGAATGTGGTCCAGGGGGCCTGTTGGCAAAATTGGACATGGAGTTGGCGTTTCGGCTACTTCCACTGCATCCGGATTCCCTGCGGTTTCTGGGTTTTAAACTGGGGGACGAGTTTTACGTGGATCGGTGTCTCCCCATGGGTTGTTCGGTCTCCTGCGCCTACTTTGAGAGTTTTAGCACGTTTTTGCACTGGTGTGTCCAGGCCGCCTCCGGCCAACTTGGGGTGGCTCACTGCCTGGACGACTTTCTCTTTGTGGGCCCAGGGGGCAGTTCGATCTGTGGGGATATGCTGTCGGTGGCTAGGTCCTTGTTCGAACGTTTGGGGGTGCCCGTCGCACAGGAAAAGTGTGAGGGCCCCTGCACTTGTCTTAGCTATTTAGGAATTGTAATAGACACAGTGGCGGGTTGCTGGAGCCTACCCGAGGATAAAGTGCGGAAGCTGTCGGGTTGCATTCTCGATTGTTTAGTCAAGCGCAGGGTTCGGCTTAAGCAGGTACAGTCTTTGCTGGGTTCGTTCAACTTTGTGTGTCGGATTAGCCCCATGGGTAGGGTTTTTCTGTCGCAAACTTGAACGGGCCACGGCGGGGACGGTCCTGCAGCATCACACAGTGTACCCTTCCCGCGAGATCAGGGATGATTTGCGGTTTTGGGTTTCTTTCCTGGTATCCTTCAACAGGGAGGTTTTGTGGCCTCCCCCTTGTTGTTCCAACAGTTCGCTCCAGTTGTTCACTGACGCCTCGGGCAGTCAGGGCTTTGGGGCATTTTTTGCCGGGGCATGGTGTGCTGCTGATTGGCCATCCTCTTGGTGGCACGGGGTTTCGCCAAGAACCTCCTGTTGCTGGAGTTGTGCCCGATCATAGTTGCCCTTGAGTTGTGGGCCGGCCAGTTCTCGAATCGGGACATTTCGTTCCGTTGCGACAACTTGGGGGTGGTGCACGCTATCAATAACCAGCGTTCTTCCTCTCCACAGGCTTTTCGGCTGTTGCGGCATCTGGTGTTAGTTTGCTTGCGGCGCAATGTTACTTTCAGGGCCCGTCACGTTCCCGGTATCGACAACGGAATTGCGGATGCGTTGTCTCGGTTCCAGTTTGGTAGATTCCGGGCGTTGGTTCCGGGAGCGGCGGCGGAGGGTTTACCGTGCCGGCCTTCTGTCTGGCAGATTGTCAAGTCGGGTTAGCTGCTCTGGCCAAGTGTGCATTGGCTCCTTCCACGCTCAGGGCGTATGATGCGGCCTGGCGTGATTTGTCGGCCTTTCAAAGTAGGTACGAAGTGGCGGGTGAGTTCCCGGCTGACGTTTTGCTGGCCTTTGTTTGGGAACATTATCAAAGGGGTAGGTCAAAAGCGGCCATGTCTTCTGCCCTTGCGGGCATTGCTTTTCACCCTCGGCTCCGCGGGGTGACGGATCCCACTGGGTCTTTGTCCTTTCCAGAGCGCTGAAAGGGTGGGCTAGGATGCGTCCTGTGCCCGCGGACTCCTGTAGACCCGTGACGTTGCAGCTTCTAACGGAGTTGCTGCGTGTGCTGCCTCAAATTG
The DNA here is from genome assembly GCF_028390025.1 of Pseudophryne corroboree. NCBI lineage: Eukaryota > Metazoa > Chordata > Amphibia > Anura > Myobatrachidae > Pseudophryne > Pseudophryne corroboree. The sequence continues at coordinate 271,286,994 of NC_086451.1, read as the reverse complement.
CGACCTCGGAGTACGAGGTGGTTCTAGTTAGATGTGCTTTTGCACTGGCTTTCTTTGGGGCTTTGCGAGTGAGCGAGTTAGTGGCGTGCAGAAAGGCATCTCGTGACTCCGGTATGCTTTACGGGAATGTGCGCCTGCAGGATGGCCTGTTGCTCTGTAGGATTGTGCGGTCCAAAACAGATCAACAGGTCAGGGTCGCTGGGTGTCCTTGGAGGCCCGGGAGGATGGAGTGCTTGCCCGCTGCGGCGGGCGCGGGAGTATCTCCGGTTGAGGCCTTTGGGTGGCGACCAGTTTCTAGTGCAGGCGCACGCTGGCCAGCTGAATAAGTTACAATTTGCTGCAGTGTTTTAAGAAATGTTGGGAGGTGCTAGGCTGGCGCGGGGCGGACTTCGGTACCCATTTTCTTTTGGTTTGGGGTGGCTACACATGCCGCGGCTACGGGCTCCTCCCCGGCGGCTGTTCGGGTGCTGGGCCGTTGGAAGTCTGCCTCCTATAAGTCTTATGTCCGTTTTGATAAGATGTAGTGGCGCCTGTTGCGCTAACCCAAAAACTTGTTTACTCGTCGGTTTTTGAACGCTTACCATTCAGGAATCGAGGGTGTGAAGTGAATTTTTAAATTTTCCTCCGAGGGGGCCTAATTTCAATTGGCTGTTCTCTTAAGGTCCACGGGAGGTTTTTTGAGTTTTCTCCTTCACTTGGGTTATTTCGTTTATTGCATTATCTATGTTTTGTGTTCAAAATTCTGATGTACGGCGAGGCATCCCATGGCACTTAGGGCAGCTGATGTTTTCGGAGCTAGGGAGTTGCATTGGGTAGGTGTCAGGGGCTTGCTTTGGGGTGATTTGTTGCGGCTCCTTTTTCATCGTGAGCGCCGCTGGGGTCGCCCCAGTTGTATCGTCCTGCATTTAGGTGGCAATGATTTGGGCCGAGTTAAGGGCATAGATTTAATTGTGTCCATTAAGGCGGATTTGGTGGCGATTCGTTGTCACTGGCCAGGAGTCTGTATTGTGTGGTCGGGGATAGTGCCACGTTTTCATTGGCGGGGTGCGGTGCGTTTCTCAGCTCTGGAGAGGGCTCGCCAGACGGTGAATGCGGCGGTATCTGTTTGTCAGGGCCATAGGGGGAGTAGCTGTCAGGCATCCTTTACTTGTGCTGCGTAACCGGCAGTTCTACGAGGAGGATGGGGTTCATATTTCTCCGGACGGAGTGCAGTTTTTCCTGGAGGATGTTTGTGGTCCTTTTCGTTAGGGCTCATTAGTTTGTTTTTAGTTTGTTCTTATTTGTTGGTTCGGATTGCGGTGGCGGTTTTGTAAACCTTTGGTGGCGGGAAGTCGCTACCAACCAGCGGTCAAACGGGCATAAGTGGTCATTGTGGGGCACCCTCTTTAGAAGGACGGCAGGTGTGTCCTTCTCTTGCGGTTGGACATTTAGACGTTCCCCTGCGGGAACCGAAAGTTTGCCAGAGAAAAGAGTGGTGAGGCCAGCACAATGCGGGTTATGCAGGAAGGAGGCGGGGTTTTGGGTACTCCCCTCCTTGGTGGTTGGATTTCATCCTAGTGACTGGAACTTGTGTGTGGTAGCGACTTTTCCTTTGCCATCCTCCAATCTAAATTTAACTTTGCAATCTAAATTAATTCCAATTCAATTACAATTATAGTTTAAAGAGTTGGTCAGCGATCAATAAATATCGTCTGACCTTTAACTCCAGCTACCATGTCCGTGTCTTTATTTCAGTGTATGTGTCGTTTTATTTTAGTGATAAGCTAGCTTAAGAAAGGTTTATGTAATCACAATAAAGTTATGGGCGCCTTAAATATTTTTTAAAAATGTAGTTTTAAAGAGTAGAATGACTCCCTCTCACTTACCCTAACATGTTACCAAAGCTGCAACTATTTTCTAGTTATTACAATAGCTTCCTCTTCTTCTCATGATTGAATGCAAATTTTCTAGAAACAGTATATCCAGAGTGGCCACGCCCCAGTGGAGCCTGGCAACACCCTTAAGCATGGGCCCCTACATCAGCATCCCCCCGGTGGGCCCTTCAGGCACCAGTCCGACAATACGTATATCCTTTAAAACCCAATATATAGTATGACTGTACTTTCTTATCTCCATACAGTATAGCTGCAAAAATGTAGATATTCTAATGACATATATGGAAGATTTACTAAAGCTTCTACAAATGAAAAGTAGTAGTGTTACCCATAGCAAACATAAAGATACTGTATATCATTTTCTAGGATTCAGAAGAGAAATGATAGATGGAATATAATTTGTTGCTATGGGCAACACCACCAATTTTCCTTTTTAGAAACTTTAGTAAATCTACCCCATAAGTTAAGTGAGTTTAATGTAGCAATGAGATAGACCTATGTCCACATCCTTCCTAGTCTGTCATTTTATTGCTGTTATTCCTAGATAGTGTATGTCAGTTTACATTGCAATGGAGTCTCTTGCATTAGTGATATTAATAGATATTAAAAGATAGTGGGTGCTTGGGGTACAGATCACAGCAAGTGTCACCCTCCAAGGGAGTGACACCAAATGCTAGCTCATCCTCAATGATGGGAACCAGGTGCTGTAGTATACATTATTGTCACTAACTTATGTCACTGAGGTGGAGCTGGCAGTGCAGGAGGAGTCTCTGAGGGCAGATCAACAACAATGCTGCTCACACACTTAGAATAATGAAAATGGGGGCATACCATTGGCCACATTCTGCCCCATCAGGCCATGCCGTTTATTTGGCACATGCACATTCAGGGACATATTTGTTGCACTGGGTGTCACCGACCTCATGACCAGTGGTGCAAATATGCGGGTACGCTCGGGTATGGAGTACCCTTAATAATATGGCAGAGGGTACTCAGTACCATCTGCCACACACTTTGCACCCGTGACCGCCATTACCACAATTATAATGCGCCACAAAGTAACAAGACCATGGTGCTTGGCAGCATGACAGTGCCTCCCAGTTTGTCAGGGTTACTGGGAGCGCAACGGTGATGTCATGACACCACATCACACTTCCTCCTCTGGCGGCTGAGACTGGCGTGAAGAGAGGAGCCTGATTGCACTTTCCCACAGCATCTCTTGCTGGGAGCATTTATTTCTAATATAATGTGGACACTACTATATATATATCTATTATTATGGGGGTATTACTACATATTTCTATTGTAATGTGGACACTACTATATATTTATGTTATACCAGGGGCACTACTACACTATATATTCCTGTTATAATGGAGGCTTTATTATATATTGTTATTACATTGGGGACATTACTATATATATTTATTATACTGGGTGCATTACTATACAGTATATATTTCTATTATACTGGAGGTAGTACTATAAATTTCTATTATACTGGAGGTAATAATATATATTTCTAGCGTTGCCTCCAGAGTGCAAAGAAAAAGGGCTTTGTAGTGTCGCCACGCCACTAGTGTCATGTAGCCAACCCCACTTGTGGCATGTGACCACGCCCCCTCACAACACATGACCACGCCCATTTTTCAGCACCTTGTACCACTAAGAAAATATTTCTACTTGCACCACTGCTCATAACACTGCAATTGGATCTAATGTAGGAAGTGTGTGTGTGTGTGTGTGTGTGTGTGTGTGTGTGTTTACTGTTAAGCAGAAGTAAATGTGTATATTAATACAAGAGAATGCTTATAGTGTAGTTTTGTGAAAATATGTTCCTGTCCATAGTATGATACAACTGTATATTTAAGCAAAATTTATATAAAGTCTTATCTTAATAATTTCTTTATTCTGTATGCCCTTCTGTGATTCTAATGTTAGTGTATCCTATGGATAAAATAATGATTAGGAGTCATTTATGAAATGGTTGCAAGATCCAAGAAATAATCAGAGGTTGACACTGAGAGGGCAATCTATGTGTAGTATTTAAATGTGCATTTTGTTAAAATCAGAGTTAAAAAAATTGAAATGTAAAAAATGCAATACACTACCCATTCTGTTTCTGTCTACTGGTTTTCTAAATGGGCATTTGGTCCAGACCACTGCAGCTAAGTTACCGCAAGCTTTCATCCAGCACACCATTTTTTTATGTTTATGGGGTGACAAATTAGCCTATTAAATTTTTTAATATAAGCATCCTTAATCCTGGGTATAAAAATAATGTTGAAAGTGTATTGTACTACTGCATAGACTCCATGTTGCTACTCTGTCTTACTTCAGGGAAGCTACAATCTCTGGACCAAGATGGTCACTGAGGCTACTACTGAGCATATGTGGAGCAATCTTAGGACTGTGTGAGAGTGCCACATTGTGAGACAGTAATTATCCACTTAGCTCCAATGAAACCTGCTGATTTAGTTGCTGTTCCGCCATTCTGCACTGCTTCCTGGTACCTGCATACACTCACCGACTGTAACTGTTTAATCTTCATTAAAACCACTCCACTAGTTAAGTTGTCGGACTGTTCATAGCTGTAAGACATCTGCTGTTGTGTACAAAAACACTACATCCTCAAGCTTGTGCACAAAGTCTAGCAACATGTTAGGGGACACTAGCATGATAAAGCAGCACACAGATGCCACCCTGAGCACATGTGCAGACAGACTGCTATAGAATAGAATACAGAGTTAAGACAGCACACAATGTTTCATTGCATTGTAGCAGCACAGCAGCACAATAGAGCACAGAAGCTGCACAATTATGTCTGTAAAAAGTATGGATACAGGAGAAATAACCATAACGATACTTAACAAGTTAAAAGGTGCAGAAAATGATACAACATGGAAGTTTTCAATGGAAATGTAACTAAAACATGAGTTTATTGTGGAAAGTGATGGTAGAACCCGTGGTAGTCCAAAACAAGGTAATGTAGAGAGAGCCATGGATGCTTTTAGCTTAAGTGTAGAGCAACATGTGTAATAGATGGTAAGATGTCAGCTAAAAATATGTAGACAACATTGTAGGCAGTGTAGTGGAGGTCTCATAAGAAGTATACATTTAAGCAGTGCAATGTACAATTCCACATTATGTAGATGTATGAGTTACTACAGTATATTGACCAAATTATGTCTGTTTCTCAGCAACTGACATCTTTTGGAGTGCAAATAGATGATGAGTAGATTGCTACAGCAATGCAACAGAACTTGATACTAATTTTGACTTCCTAGTTGTGCTGTTTCAAGCATACATAAAAATGTAACCGCAAACACAGTCAGAGCAAAGTTACGACAGTTTCAAGAATGTGTGCCCTGTGAGTCAAATGTTGAGATTACTGCATTATTGTACATACAAAAGTGAAACATTTTGAAAATGTAAGTTCAGTTGCTCCAGTTGTCACAAGATAGGTCATAAAGCATTCGAGTACAAGCAAAAGAATATGAATCCTACACAAAGCTAGAAATGCCATGGCAAATATGGAACAATTAATTGCTGCTTAAGAAATTTAACAAAGACCCAAGTCATAGAGATCCACAACGTGCTTTATGTACCAGAAGTGGGTACTAATCTTATAGCCATCATTGTTTTAGAACAGAGAGGCCACAGAGTTCACTTTGCTAAAAGGAAAGTATATTGTGTGAAACAGAAAAAGGACAGTCATAGCTACAGGCGCAAAATGTCAGTTATTGTACATCTTTGATACCATGCACTCTTACATGATGATGATAACAATCACATTCATTAGAACTCAAACATGGAAGATTTGGGGGTCTATTTACTAAGCCTTGGATTGAGATAAAGTGGACGGAGATAAGACAGTTGGCAGCTGATTGGCTGGTACTTCAACTCCGTCCACTTTATCTCCACCCAAGACTTAGTAAATATACCCCTCTGTCACCTTGGATATGACAGTGTTTAAAAAGCTACCGAATGGGATGGTTACAGGAATGTCACTGACTATCACAAAGAAGCCTGTACATGAAAGCTGTACTGTATATTAGGGGAAACAAAGTTCTCAGCCATTTCTGATGTCATTAAGCAGAGCTAAAAAACTAATAAAGAAAGTACATTCAGATGTGTTTGGTCCAATGGAAGTAAAGTCAGTAAGTGCATACAGATACTTTGTATTGTTCTTTATAGATTACTACACAAGAATGACACATGTGTACTGCAGTTCATCAAAGAGAAATCTGAAGTAGCAAAAAAGATTGCAGACTACAAGAGACTTGTAGAGTTGCAAACAGGTCAAAGACTCAAGGCCCTGAGAAAATGGTGTAAGTGAAATAGCAAACACTAGAAAGGAAAATGTATGCTCAAGATTATGGCCTAGAGAAACAGCTTTGGATGGAAGCCATGTCCACAGCAGTTTATCTCAAAAATTGTTCTCTTACAGTATGTCTTAAAGGGTATAACAGCTATTGAAGTGTAGTACAAATATGATGTTTGGGGGTCTGCACAGGTGCAAGACCATTTCTGTGCATGTGCAGAACAGGTCTTGTGATGTCAGTCACAGCCCACTGCCAACTGCAGCATGATTGACATTCTGCGATGTTTGGGGGACAGAGTGGGGGCAGCATTTTGCAATGTTCTTCAAAATTAGGGCATATCACCCCTGTTTTAAAGCTGTGATGGGTCCAGGGTCCTTCGTAGTTACACGCAGACATGGACCTGGGTGTCCATATCTGATGACAAGCCTGAGTAAGCAAACCAACCTGTATTTGCCTTGTAAATGATTGTCCCATAAAAATACAGGAATTCTTGCACAAATTCCTGCACCTATGGCTTCTTGCACCCTATTACATTTACCCCATAAGCTGGAATCCAAATCAGTGAAATGCATCATGCATGACTACTGCAATGAAAGCGAAGGTTACAGATTATGGAATCCAAGAGCCAAAAAGTTGATCAAGTCTAGAGATGTCATATTTATAGAAACAGTGCAAATAATTTAATTACCTATATTCGTAATACCAAAAGTCACTATTGCATACAGTGCTGCACGTACTAATTTCTTTCATTTTAACGTATGTGTATTATATCTCTGGCTTTCTCTGTGCTTATTTTATAGCTGTGTTTTTCATTCACACATTTTGGATTACTGCTGTCTTTCCCTATAAATCTTACAGTACTAAAGAATCTCTAGAAGTTTTCCTTAGAAACTTTATAGATTTTCCTTTCCGCTAATTCATCTGAATGACACATGCTTCGGGAATAAGTGTTAGTGTTGTTTTCTATAAAAAAAAATATTATTATAGCAATGCACTGGATTGTATGTGTTCCAGATTATAGGTTGACAGTCATTAGGTCAACAGTCAATAGGTCGACCCAATATGGTCAACATACATTAGGTCGACAGGTGTGAAAGGCCAACATGGTTAGAAGATGATACCCTCTCACTGTTACCCAGTACTGTCACCCTCTCCCTAGCATCACTCTTTCCCTTTCACCCACTGCAGTGCCCTCTCCCTGGCATCACCCACTGTTGATACACTCTCCCTGCTACCACTGATGTTATTCACTCCATGGCATCACCCTCTCCCTGGCGTCACCTTTCCCTGTCACCCTCTCCCTGGTGTCACTCAGTACTGTCCCCATCTCCTTGACACCTACTGCTTTCACCCTCTCTTTGGCATCACCCTCTCTGTCATCCACTGCTTTCAACCTCTCCCTGGTGTTAGCCTCTCCTCACCCATCTCCCTGGTGTCACCCTCTTCCTGGCATCATCCACGACTTTCATCCTTTCCCTGTCACCCACTGCAGTACCCTTTCCCTGGCATGAAACTCTCCCTGGTGTCTCACACTGCTTTCACTAACTCCCTGGAGTCACCCACTGCTGTCACCATCTCCCTGGTGACACCCTCTACCTGTCACCCTCTCCTTGTGGCTGTAACCCACTGCTGCCACCCTCTTCCTTGTGTCACCCTCTCCCTGGCATCACCCACTTCTTTCACCCTCTCCCTGGCAGCCACTGTGCTTTCTGTCTGCGGCATCTGAAAAAGGGGTGCTCTCTCTGTCTGCTGCATCTAAAAAAGGGGTGCACTCTCGGTCTGCTGTATATGAAAAGGGGTGCTCTCTGTCGGCTGTATCTGAAAAGGGGGTACTCTCTCTGTCTGCTGTGTTTGAAAAAGGGATGCTCTCTCTGTTGTATATGAAAAACGGGTGCTCTGTCTGATGTATCTGAAAAAGGGGTTCTATCTGTATGCTATATCTGAAAAGGGGTGGTCTCTCTGTCTGCTGTATCCGAAAAAGGGGTGCTCTGTCTGTCCATCCAGGGCATCTGCTCCAGTGCAAAATTCAAATAATAAAAACTAAAAACAAAAAGCCTAAAATGTATAATATATATATTAGAGATGAGCGGGTTCGGTTCTCTGAGAATCGAATGCCCCCTAACATCACGTCCCGAGCCCAGATCCGAGTCCACCTCGGGTCTTCCCACCAGACTTGGAAACCAGAACGAGGCAAAATGTCATCATCCTGCTGTCGGATTCTCGGGGGTTTTTGGATTCCATATAAGGAGCCGCATGTCATCGCCATTTTCACTCCAGTCCTGGAGAGTGTAGTGAGGGACATGTCTCTCTCCTCAGTGTCTGCCTGTGCGGGAAAGTGGTGTGGTGAGTCAACCTGCTCTTATGGGTCATTCCAGTGCTGTCATGTGCTGAATCAGTCCAGTGGTGGTGACTTGTGCTGCATCAGTCCAGTCATAGTGGTCTGTCCTATGCTGCCTGCCATAAGTCCAGAGCTGCTGTATAAGTCCAGTCCAGTGGTTCTGTGTTGTGTTGCATCAGTCCAGTGGTGGTGTCCTGTGCTGCCATAAGTCCAGTGCTGCTGCTGTATAAGTCCAGCGGTACTACCATATAAGTCCAGTCCAGTGATACTGATGTATAAGTCCAGTGGTACTACCGTATAAGTCCAGTCCAGTGGTACAGCCATATAAGTCCAGTGGCACTGCCATATAAGTCCAGTCCCTTCGTACTGCCGTATAAGTCCAGTGATACTGCCTTATCAGTCCAGTGGTACTGATGTACAAGTCCAGTCCAGTGGTACTGCCATTTAAGTCCAGTCCAGTGGTGCTGTGTTGTGTTGCACCAGTCCAGTGGTGGTGTCCTGTGCTGTCATAAGTCCATTGCTGCTGCTGTATAAGTCCAGTGCAGTGGTGGTGTCCTGTGCTGCCGTAAGTCCAGTGGTGGTAGCCTGTGTTGCCATAAGTCCAGTGCTGCTGCTGTATAAGTCCAGCCGTACTACCATATAAGTCCAGTCCAGTGATACTGATGTATAAGTCCAGTGGTACTGCCTTATGTCTAGTAGTAGTGCCGTATAAGTCCAGTGGTACTGCCGTATAAATCCAGTGATACTGCCGTATAAGTCCAGTGGTACTGCCGTATAAGTCCAGTCCAGTGGTACAGCCGTATAAGTCCAGTGGCACTGCCATATAAGTCCAGTCCATTGGTACTGCCGTATAAGTCCGGTGATACTGCCTGATCAGTCCAGTGGTACTGATGTATAAGTCCAGTCCAGTGGTGCTGTGTTGTGTTGTATCAGTCCAGTGGTGGTGTCCTGGGCTGCCACAAGTCCATTGCTGCTGCTGTATAAGTCCAGTGCAGTGGTGGTGTCCTGGGCTTCCATAAGTCCAGTGGCGGCGGCCTTTGTTGCCATAAGTCCAGTGGTGCTGCTGTATAAGTCCAGCCGTACTACCATATAAGTCCAGTCCAGTGATACTGATGTATAAGTCCAGTGATACTGCCGTATAAGTCCAGTGGTACTGCCATATAAATCCAGTGATACTGCCGTATAAGTCCAGTGGTACTGCCGTATAAGTCCAGTCCAGTGGAATAGCAGTATAAGTCCAGTGGCACTGCCATATAAGTCCAGTCCATTGGTACTGCCGTATAAGTCCAGCGATACTGCTTATCAGTACAGCGGTACTGATGTATAAGTCCAGTCCAGTGGTACTGCATAGAAGTCCAGTGGTACTGCCATATAAGTCCAGTCCAGTGGTACTGCCGTAAAAGTCCAGTGATACTGCCGCATAAGTCCAGTGGTACTGCAGTATAAGTCCAGTCCAAGGGTGCTGCCGTAAAAGTCCAGCAGTGCTGTCCTATGCTGTATATTATTTACTCCAAATAAAGGGGTTGTTAATATTTAATCCAAATAATTTTTACAGGGTTTGCCCTCTGTGGTGTAGAGGTACGTTCTCCTGTGTCGCATATTGGTTATATAACTGCAAAAAATAATGGAAAACAAAACTTTGGAGGATAAAATAGGAAGAGATCAAGACCCACTTCCTCCTACTGCTGCTGCTACCACTGCTGTTGTTGCTGCTGGGTGTCGATCGTCATCCCAGAGGGGAAGTTGGAAGACCACTTGTAATAATTTAACTAAGCAATTGTATGTCCAACAGTCCTTTGCGAGGAAGATGAAATATGACAGCAGTCATCCTGTTGCAAAGCGGATAACTGAGGCCTTGACAGCTATGTTGGTGTTAGACATGCATCAGATATCTGCCATTAGTGCAGTGGGATTTAGACAGTTGATGGAGGTAGTGTGTCCCCAGCACCAAATCCCATCTATATTCCACTTTGGACATGTGGACAAGTGGAGCAGGGCAAACAAAGGACTACATGACTGTGACAGCCCACTGGGTAGATGTATTGCCTCCTGAAGCAGCAACAGCAGAGGCACCAGTAGCAGCATCTCACAAATGCCAGCTCATTCCTAGGCAGGCTACATTGTGTATCACCAGTTTCTGTAAGAGGCACACCACTGACAACCTCTTACGGAAACTGAGGGACATCATCGCACATTGGCTTACCCCACTTAGACTTTCCTGGTGATTTGTGATATCGGACAACGCCACCAATATTGTGCGTGCATTACATCTTGCCAAATTCCATCACGTCCCATTTTTTTGCACATACAATTAATTTGGTGGTGCAGAATTTTTTTAAAAATGACAGGGGCGTACCGGAGATGCTGTCCGTGGCCCGAAAAATTGCGGGCCACTCTTGACGTTCAACCACTGTGTGCCACTCGTATATGGGCCTGGTGCTGCACACTTTTGTCGCTTAGCTTAGTCATACAGCTACCTCATTGCACCTCCTTTTTTTCTTTGCATGATGTGCTGTTTAGGGCCTATTTTTTAAATATGCCATCCACTCTGCCACTGCAGTGCCACTCCTAGATGGGCCAGGTGTTTGTGCCACCCACTTGGGTTGCTTAGCTTAGTCATCCAGCGACCTCGGTGCAACCTTTTGGCCTAAAAACAATATTGTGAGCTGTGAGGTGTTCAAAATAGACTGGAAATTAGTGGAAATTAATGTTATTTAGGTTAATAATACCATACCATTTCTTTGTTTGTGCTGTACTCCAGTGTACTATACAATTTTTATTTATTTTCATAAGTATTGTGACACTGCCGGTCAGACCGTAGTATAATATTTCCTACTCATACATGTATTGTGCAATGCTGTTGGTGTAGTCAACCGCAGTGTGTACTTATTATTATATATATTTCTGACTCAGTTGTGCGATGCTGTCGATGCAGTCAACAGCAGTGTGTAATTATTGTATACCTTTCTGACTCATTTGTACATTGCTGTTGGTGACGTCAACCATAGTGTGTAATTATTATAAATTTTTAGACTCATTTGTGCGATGCTGTCGGTGAAGTCAACCGCAATGTGTAATTATTATATATATTTCTGACTCATTTGTGTGATGCTGTCGGTGAAGGTCAACCCCACTTTGTGTTGATGGAAATGGAGGCTACTACTACTACTGAAGCTGCTGCCACTAGTCATGACATTGACAATGCAAGTCTGTCAACGTCATCTGAAAGACAGATGCCCAGGGCTAAGAGGGCTTAAGTCAGGGTATGTAAAATCATTTAATTTTAGAATAGTAAAATAAAAAAAAAGAAAGTAGCTGCAAAAGCAGTAAGACAAACTGCACATTCAGAATCAGAATCATCAGACATTCTTGAGGAACGTTTAGGGGTATTTATGTCAGCTGACATTTCTCACACTGTCCTCATAGAGAAGCCTCTTTCCACCATTTCTGAATTATCTGCACATGTGGGAAGCAGTACAAGTAAAGATGGTGATGAATATGATGAGGAGGGAGATTAATCTGATGAGGGGGGCATAAGACAAATTGAGGATCCGTGTGTGGAAGTGGGACAGGATGAGGGGGATCTGTGTGTACTATCTGACAATGAGGATGGGGATGATGATGTTATTTGTGTAAGTCAGCCACCGTTGGCTGCAGTTGTTGACTGTGATAAATAGAAAGCCATTGTGATGCCTGGGCATAAGACCAAAAAAGTCACCTCTTGGGTGTGGGTTTATTTTAACTCCAATCCTGACAATGTTTATGAAAGCATCTGCTCCATTTGTGAGGCAAAATTTAGTAGCGGTAGGAGCATTAGCTATCTAGACACCTCCTCCATGTTATGTCATTTGCGGCAATGACATGAAATTTATTGTACAAGATTATAATGTAATTAACACCTCATCATCAACATCCTCTGAGTAATTACTTAATGGAGGAAGTCCTTCTAAAAAACTGTTTTGTGGGGGCCCAAACAAACCAGTCATTTCAGCCACAATTGACAGTCCCTGTTGCTGAAATGATTGGTTTGTTAAACTGTGCATGTCCTATTTAATATATACAACATAAGGGTGGGTGGAAGTGGTGAAGAATCATTTTATCTTGCGCCTTATTTCTTTGCATTATGTGGTCTTTGGAGCATTTTTTGGGCATAGTTGATAAAACCTGTCTGCCACTGCAGTGCCACTTCTAGATGTGCCACGTGTTTGTGTTACCCACTTCTGTCACTTAACTTAGTCATCCAGCTACCTCAGTGCAACCTTTTAGCCTAAACTGGTTGCAAACAATATTGTGAGCTGTGAGGTGTTCAAAATAGACTGAAAATGAGTGGAAATTAATGTTATTGAGATCAATAATACTGCAGGAACAAAAACACCCCCAAATTCTGTGATTTTAGCTGTTTTTATGATTTAAAAAAACAAACAAATTAGAACCAAAACCAAAACACACAAGGTCGGTTTTGGCAAAACCAATCCAAAACCAAAACACAAAGAAAAAACTGAAACCAAAATCAGAAAAATGGCCAGGCGCACATCTTTAGTTTATATTTATTAAAGGTCTAGTTTCATTGGTTTCAATTTGATGAAAATCGACCTCCAGTATATATATCCCTTACTGCGTGGACCCCTGAATGTTATAATTTTCTAATGCACTTTACTGTCTTTAGCAAAGTTTTCTCATGGTGAACAACCTCATTGTTAATAAGAGATAAGTACAACTTAGTTTCTGTGGTATATTATAATTTTTGATTAATAGAGATGTGCGCTGTGTCTCATGTTTTAGATTTGGTTCTAATTTAATCACCGTGTTTTGGTTTTGCTAAACCACCCTTGTGTGTTTTGGTTTGTGATTCAGATATAAAATTCCAATCTTGGGCTTCGGATTTCTTGAAAATTGATAAAAACTGCTAAATCACGTAAGTTTTACAATCCAAAACCAAAAATTTGTTTTTAAAACCCAAATTCCAAACAACAGGAAGATGTGACTCGGGACTCGGTTCGGATCAGATCTCCTTAGCAGAACCAAAACAGGGACTCTCTAATTAATATTTCAATTACTTGCTGTCATGTTTAATACTATCCCAAAATAACTGACTTAACTGTCATATTAAAAACAACAATTAATTATAATGTAGAATGATCTCACTGCAAACAGCACATACATTATTATAACAGGCCCTAATTAGCCTAAGATGAGACTGTACAACTGATATAAATAAGGTTAGTATAAATTGTCAGTTATGCAGCATATCAACATTAAGAGATGTTTCATGGTGAGTTTAAAATAAGATTTTTTTATTTTATTTTGTATTTTATTCTGCTTCAGCTATCACTATAAATTTGTTCAGCATCTGAACTGTTCTTCAATAAAACAAAATTTTCCAAGCAAGTCACCTAACACCTGCATATTGACTGTACTATAATTTGCTAATTATTAATTCCTGTTTTTTACTCGACATTTTAGACATTTGTGTGCTCACAATTTGATGGGTAATTAGAGATTTGATGCTGTAGCATATCCACTTTACTTTGATTAGAAGCTACCATCTGATTTATAAATTAGCAATCTTTGTTTTACTGTATTCCGGTCATTCATAAGTAGAATTATGTGCAGGATAATTCAAATCTGCTAATCCTTTTTAATTAAATGGTTTGCCTTTTGATTAACTATATGGTTCTTAAGAAACAGCATATAAGTTATTTGTTTTTACAACTAATAGTTTTTTTAAAATTGATTTTATCGCCAGCGAAGTTGTTTTCTATTGTATTGTTGTATGAATACTAGAGATGTGTGCCAGGCCATTTTTGCCTGATTTGGTTCTAATTCATCGGCCGGTTTTGGATTTAGATTTGGGTTTGCCAAACACCGTGACTGGATTTGGATTAGGATTTTTTTTTTCAATTTACAAAAAAGCTAAAATCACTTCATTTGGTCCTTTTTTTTTGTACCTAGAGTATTATTAATCTCAATAACATTCATTTCCAGTAGTTTGCAGACAATTTTGACCACCCTACAGCTCACAATGGGGGTAATTCTGAGTTGATCGCAGCAGCAAGTTTGTTAGCAAATGGCCAAAACCATGGGGGCAATTCCAAGTTGATCGCAGCAGGAATTTTTTTTAGCAATTGGGCAAAACCATGTGCACTGCAGGGGAGGCAGATATAACATGTGCAGAAAGAGTTAGATTTGGGTGGGTTATTTTGTTTCTGTGCAAGGTAAATACTGGCTGCTTTATTTTTACACTGCAAATTAGATTGCAGATTGAACACACCCCACCCAAATCTAACTCTCTCTGCACATGTTATATCTGCCTCCCCTGCAGTGCACATGGTTTTGCCCAATTGCTAACAAAAATCCTGCTGCGATCAACTTGGAATTACCCCCAATGTTGTTTTCATCCACTTAATGCCAAAATCTGCAGAAAACTGGATGGATTACCAAGCGACAGAGCAGCTGCACAAACACGCAGCAGTTTATAGCATATCTATGAAACACTGACACACAGCAGTGGGAGAAATGAACAGTGGTGCAAGATGAAATTGTCCTTGGGCCCTTCCACCCACTCTTATCTTGAATATTAAAAAGGATATGCACACTTTAACAAACCAAGACCTCCAGAGACTGTTTAAATAAATGTAAACAATTAAAATACAACACTTTTTATTTTTATTTTGTTAAACTAGCAGCTTGGCCCACAATGCATGGAGTCATACCGCTTTTACACACATGCACTGGGGTACTATGGTGTACTGGGGTGCACTACGCAGTACAAACAATTTAAATGGAACTATTTTATTTTTTTAAACTAGCAGCTTGGCCCACACTGTGTGGAGTCAGACCGCTTTTACACACATGCACTGGGGTTCTATGGTGTACTGGGGTACAGTACGCAGTATAAACAATTTAAAAACAACAATTTTTTTTAACTAACAGCTTGGCCCACTTTGCGTGGAGTCAAATCGCTTTTACACAAATGCACTGGAGTACTATGATGTACTGGGGTGCAGTACGCAGTACAAACAAATAATCCAAAACTTTTTTTAAACAATAATAACGAGATTTATGGTAAGAACTTACCGTTGTTAAATCTCTTTCTGCGAGGTACACTGGGCTCCACAAGGATTAACATTGGGTGTAGAGTAGGATCTTGATCCGAGGCACAAACAGTCTCAAAGCTTTTGACTGTTCCCAAGATGCACAGCGCCGCCTCCTCTATAACCCCGCCTCCATGCACAGATAGCTCAGTTTTGTTAACCAGCCCATTGCAGTAGCAGGTACCAGAGACGACAATCATTTGCAGCCAATTACACCACACACTCACCGTAGGAGAGGGTGTCAGCGGCTATGCCAATACCAACCCAAAGAAGCTAAGTGCGTCAGGGTGGGTGCCTTGTGGAGCCCAGTGTACCTCGCAGAAAGAGATTTAATAATGGTAATTTCTTACCATAAAACTCGTTTTCTGCTGCGGGGTACACTGTGCACCACAAGGATTAACATTGGGGATGTCCTAAAACAGTTCCTTATGGGAGGGGATGCACTGTAGCGGGCACAAGAACCCGGCATCCAAAGGAAGCATCCTGGGAAGCGGCGGTATCGAAGGCATAGAACCTTATAAACATGTTCCCTGAGGACCACGTAGCCGCCTTGCACATTTGTTCAAGGGTAGCACCATGGTGGGCCGCCCAAGAAGGTCCAACCGACCGAGTAGAATGGGCTTTAATGGTAGCAGGAACCCGACAACCAGCCTGTACATAAGCATGTGTAATCACCATTCTAATCCATCTGGCCAGAGTCTGCTTGGAAGCAGGCCAGCCACGTTTGTGAAAACCAAACAACACGAAAAAAAAGAATTGTATTTCCAAAAGGAGGATGTTTTCTTCACATAGATACGTAGAGCCCGTACCACATCCAAAGACCGCTCTTTGGTAGACAACTCAGGAGAATTAAAGGCCGGAACCACAATCTCCTGGTTAAGGTGGAAGGAAGATACCACCTTGGGTAAATAACCTGGGCGTGTTCTAAGAACCGCCCTGTCACTGTGAAAAATCAAATAGGGAGATTTATAGGATAAGGCACCAAAGTCCGAGACCTTTCAAGCTGAAGCAATAGCCAGCAAGAACAACACCTTAGGGAAAGCCACTTAAGGTCAGCAGAAGTAAGAGGCTCAAATGGAGACTCTTGTGAGGCCTCCAAAACCACCGACAGATCCCAAGGGGCCACAGGTGGGACATAAGGAGGCTGGATCCGTAACACATCCTGAGTGAATGTACGGACAACAGGCAGGGTAGCAATTTTTCTCTGAAACCAAACTGACAAGGCAGAGATGTAAACCTTGAGGGAGGCCAGATGCAAGCTTAAGTCTAGGCCCTGTTGTAGAAAAGCCAATAGTTTGGACATACTAAACTTGAAAATGTTATGATTGTAAGACGCACACCAAGTAAAGTAAGCATTCCAGACCCTATGGTAGATCCGAGCAGAAGCCGGCTTATGGGCCTTCAACATAGTTTGAACAACCACCTCAGAAAAACCCTTGGCCCTCGGGACGGAAGCCTCAAGGGCCATGCCGTCAAAGCCAGACAGGCCAAATCCTGGTAAACACAAGGGCCCTGAACAAGGAGGTCTCGTCATTGTGGAAGTAGAAGGGGACGATCCCACGAGAGACCCAGGAGATCGGAGAACCAGTGTCGTCTGGGCCATGCTGGAGCAACCAGAAACAGGTTTCCTCCTTCTTGCTTGAACTTCCGTATTACACAGGGCGGGAGTGACACCGGAGGGAACACATATGGTAGCTGGAAGTTCAATGGAATTGCCAGAGCATCCACAAACGCAGCTTGGAGGATCCCTTGCCCTTGCTCCGAAGACCGGAACCTTGTGATTGTGTCGAGACGCCATCAGATCCACATCTGGAAGGTGTCCACGAGAAGTTGAAACACCTACGGATGGAGGATCCACTCTCCTGCATGTATGTCCTGACGACTGAGATAGTCCGCTTCCCAGTTCAGGATGCCCGGAATGAACACAGCAGATATGGCCGGAAGATGGTGCTCTGCCCACTGAAGAATCCATGACACTTCCCTCATTGCCATGTGGCTTTGAGTGCCACCTTGATGATTTATGTATGCCACCGTGGTGGCGTTATCCGACTGTACTTGAACAGGTCTGTTCTGTATTAGTTGCTGGGCCATTTAAACGCATTGAACACTGCCAGCAGTTCCAGAATATTGATCGGGAGCAGAGACTCCTCCTTGGTCCACCAACCCTGAAGAGAGTGTTGTTCCAACACCATGCCCCATCCTCTCAGACTGGCATTCATTGTCAGAAGGACCCAGTCGGATATCCAGAAGCAAACAAACAGCTTGGCGCTAACAGCTAAATAGAATGTGTGTGCATGAATTATTAATAAAAGAACACTCTGTTTCAATCACAGCTGTTAAAAAGAGGGAGAGTACTCTACCCTCCAAAATTCCAAAAAACAGAAACACACCAATAACAGCGCTGATTTAAAACATATGTGTGCTTTTTATTTTACACGATTAAAAACAATGAAAAATCACAAAATGACTGAATCCTAGGTACCGGTTAATCCTGCAAAGCATGACATAATAAGCACAATTGACACAGTGCAGTTCAAAGCCTTTATAGTGGTATTAAGTCTGTGAATTAATTTGATCAGGTCAATGAATATTAGCACTCTCTAACATAACAGTCTCTTTCAAAGCAGTGGTTAATTTGATGGTAAAAGCTGATCAGTTAGTAGCAGCAGATGAAGCAGTGTTAGCAGTTCCCACTATGACAAGCTTGTCAAACCGTCCTTTTCCAAAAGAGACTTAAGCATCTGTTGGACGATGGGGTCCAATCAGGAGCTATTTCAAAGGAAACTATGCACTTTTTGTTTTGTAGTCACCCAGTCACCCCCACTTTTTATTATTTACCGAAAATTCACAAGTCACTTTCCGCACCACCTGGGAGACCTATTATTTCGGGAGTGGGTTCACTTACTAACAATCTTTCTCATTGTCAAATGTATCGACACTTGCGGACGAGATAGGAAACATTGAATCCTGTCCTGAAGCTTCAGGACTTTCTCCTGAGACAGGAACAACCATTGGTTGTGAGTGTCCAATAACGCTCCCAGATGTAACATGCTTCGAGCAGGAACCAGGAAGGATTTCTTCCAGGTGATCAGCCACCCGTGGGCTTTAATGCACTGGACCGTCAGATCGAGATGAACGAGATGACACAGGAGAAGTTCTGGGGAATTTGCCAGGATCAACAAATCGTCCAAGTATGGTAGGATCCTGACCCCTTGACGGCGGAGTGTAGCCATCATGACCGCCATTACTTTGGTGAAAACTCGCGGAGCCGTTGTCAAACCAAAGGGTAACGCCTAAAATTGGTAATGAAGGTTGCCCACTGCAATCCGGCGGTACTGCTTATGAGATACCACAATAGGAATATGTAGGTAGGCATCCTGTATGTCCAGGGAGACCATATAGTCCCCAGGCTCCATGGCCAGAACAATAGAGTGCAGCGTTTCCATACGAAACTTGGAGATCCGCACATGCTTGTTCAAGGACTTCAGATTGAGAATGGTCCGCGAGGACCTGTTCGGTTTCGGGACTAGAAACAGCGGTGAATAGAACCCCTTACCCCTCTGAGCCAGAGGCACCTGTACTACCACTCCTGTGACCAGGAAGGAATGTACCACTGAGTGCAACATGTTTGCTTTTGCCGGATCCAGAGGCACATCTGTCAGGCAAAATTGATGAGGGGGACGATTTTTGACGACTTCCCTCATCCAGGTATCTGAAGTGGTCTTCAACCATTCCTGGGCAAAACATAGAAGTCGGCCCCCCACCCTGGGATCCCCCCGAGGGAGGCACGCCCCATCATGTGGCAGGCTTGTCTGTTTTGGAAGCTGGCTGATGGGCGGCCCAGGCATGCTTCGGATTGGGGTTGGCAGGTCTGGAAGCATGAGCTTGCTTCAGTTATGCCTGACCTTTTGCTTTTCCTATAGGCCTAAAGGGCCAAGAGAAAGTACTTTTAGCCTTTTGTGCGGAAGGTACCGTACTAGGTAGGCAAGCTGTTTTAGCAGTAGCCAGGTCAGCCACAATCTTATTAATGTCTTCTCCAAAGAGAATGTCTCCCTTGAAAGGAAGCACCTTCAGGGTTTTCTTGGAATCCATATCCACCGACCAGGATC
This sequence comes from Pseudophryne corroboree, assembly GCF_028390025.1. Lineage (NCBI taxonomy): Eukaryota > Metazoa > Chordata > Amphibia > Anura > Myobatrachidae > Pseudophryne > Pseudophryne corroboree. Next base: position 271,267,254 of record NC_086451.1, on the reverse strand, counting down.
TCAACCAAAGGATACGTCTGGACAAGACGGACGTAGTAGCAGCCTTGGCCGCGAGCACCCCGGGATCGGAGGCCGCCTCCTTAAGGTACAGAGAAGTCGTGGCAATATACGAGAGACATTGTCGAGCATGCTCAGATGCATTGGAAGGCAGTTCCACCTCAAGTTCCTGAGCCCACGCCTCAACAGCTTCAGCAGCCCAAGTCACTGCAATAGTTGGCCCATGCACAGCCCCCGTTAGGGCATAAATCATTTTCAAACAGCCCTCCACACGTTGATCCATTGGTTCTTTCAGAGAGGTGACGGTAGTTACTGGCAGAGCAGAGGAAACAACCATACGCGCCACATGAGAATCTACAGGCGGAGGGGTTTCCCAATTTTTACATACCTCCGCAGAGAGAGGATAGCAAGCCAACAGTCTCTTATTCGGTGTAAATTTGGTCCCCGGATTTTCCCAGGATTCCTGACGTATGTCAACCAGTGTTTAGAATGGGGTAAAACTTGTTTAACCACCTTCTTACGTTTAAACCTATCCGGTTTCTTGGAGTCTCAGGCTCAGAATCATCAGACACCTGAAGAATGAGCCGTATCGCCTCAATCAAATCCGGGACATCCACCAATGACTTTCCTTCCCCATCTGAAACATCAGTCTCAGAGTCCGTGGGGTCAGTATATGCACCATCCTCATCAGAAGACGTGTCTGGAATAGAAGTGGATTGGGAGGAGGTAATGGCCTGTTTAGAAGACGACTTAGTCTTAGGCGGGCGAGAGTGACACTTAGATTTAGTCATAGATCGGTTAATATGCTGTAACTGAATGGAAAGCTGATCCACCCATGGCGGGTTCACAGCAGGGACCATAAACTGTTGCAGTGGCACAGGTGGTCCCACAGGGGGCGTTAATTTAGTCACAAGCGTGTTTAACAATGTGGAAAATGTAGCCCAAGGTGGGTCTTGTGATGCCCCAGGTGCTACCGATCCACTGGGGGGTAAGGAACCCCCTGAACATGAACTCTTAGCTGCCATATTATCCTCCGTTATGCCCGCCGCCTCACTACCACGCAGTGTGGGAGAAGCCCCAGCGTCATTGCCACGTGTAGCAGACATAACTATGTGCACAATAATGGGCAACCTGGTACAACGTGTAGCAGCACTATACCTAGCAAGAACTCTCAGAAAGGGTGCCTAAAATAGCACAGACCAGGAGTTCAATAGATATAGATTATATGGTGACTATAAATCACAAGTAAAAATACACCAGCAGTATATCTTATGATACAATCCTATATTAACATAAAGAAAAACTTGAAACACTTGGCCCCCTCAGGTATAGCAATATAGGAATAGACCACTGAGTGAAATACCCTGCAATAAGACAACCACGCAGCAGCTACATGCACACACACATATATAGTCACAAGCGTACCATGCAGAAATTATGTACCATAAAACTGCACTGGACTAGCAATACAAAGTAATGCTCAGTATGGCTATATGTGATAACAATAGATATAACAATGCACAGTAAGCACTGGATGTATATCACAGGGTGTTTGTACCACACAACCCTGAATGTATGAAATCTTTCTTAACTAACACTGTCCCAGTGACAGGTAGAATACTTCAGTGTCCTGTAGGAAGCACAGCACTGGCAATCAGGCGGTTCCACAGAGGAGGATTTGCCCTAGCAGTCCCAGGAACAGCAAGGCTCTGTCTATAATGGCTGCTGACTGGGAGTGAGGGAGAGGGAAGCAGCTCCAGGTGGGAACATTGCTGGAATGGTGCCCTGGGGCTGGGGGGAGGGGCCTCAGGTCCGACCTGCTCCCCCTGCTGACATCCCCACTGGGTGCTTGCGAGCAGTGTAAAAATGGAGGTTTATAATAAAATGTCCCCCTGACCTGTGCCCATGAGTCGACCCTGGTGGCTAGTGGAGCAGCTGCCCAGTATTCAGTGTCCATGCGCGTGCGGCCCACCTCCTACGGCCGCGCTGTATCGCAGAAAATAGCGGGCACAGGAGCCCTTTACCTCCCCCTTGTCTGCAGACCCGCGATCTGGGAGACGGCAGCGTGTGTGGCTCACGGTTAGAAGAAGCCGGCGCCTCCGCTGCAGTGACCCAGCAACCAGGGCACGGGAGTATACAGTGCCGCTGGGAGTGAGAGAGCCGCACACAGGCAAGTCAGAAAGACTGTGTCTACAGAAGCCCTTGAAGTCTTGATCAGAAAAATAGGATTTTAATACCTACCGGTAAATCCTTTTCTCTTAGTCCGTAGAGGATGCTGGGGACTCCAAAAGGACCATGGGGTATAGACGGGATCCGCAGGAGACATGGGCACACTATAAGACTTTGAATGGGTGTGAACTGGCTCCTCCCTCTATGCCCCTCCTCCATACCTCAGTTATAGAACTGTGCCCAGGGAGACGGACATTTAGAGGAAAGAATTTAATGTGTAAACACGGTGAGTGTCATACCAGCACACACTTCAAACATGCTGCAGAACGTGGCCTTCAATAGAACACCAGCCGACGGCATGAAAAAATATACAGCAATATGCTGACTGAAATTGTAACACAACCTGTGTGTAAACACGACCAAAAATAGACAACCTCATGCCATGGCATGAATAACGTCAGCAACAGACTGACTGAAAGCAACCCAACATATGTACCATAACCAATAACTGCAGATACAGTACGCACTGGGACGGGCACCCAGCATCCTCTACGGACTAAGAGAAAAGAATTTACCGGTAGGTATTAAAATCCTATTTTCTCATACGTCCTAGAGAATGCTGGGGACTCCAAAAGGACCATGGGGTCTATACCAAAGCTCTAGAACGGGCAGGAGAGTGCAGATGACTCTGCAGCACCGATTGACCAAACAAAAGGTCCTCCTAAGCCAGGGTATCAAACTTGTAAAACTTTGCAGAGGTGTTTGATCCCGACCAAGTAGCAGCTCGGCAAAGCTGTAATGCCGAGACCCCTCAGGCAGCCACCCAGGATGAGCCCACCTACTTGGTAGAATGGGCCTTCACCGATATCGGTAACAGCAATCCAGCCATAAAACAAGCAAGCTTAATCTTATTACAGATCCAGCGTGCAATAGTCTGTTTGGAAGCAGGAACCCCAATCTTGTTGGGAGCATATAGGATAAACAGAACCTCCGTTTTCCTGATCTAAGCCAATCTGGCAACACAAATGTTCAAAATTCTGACCACATCGAGATACTCCGATGTCGCCCAGGCATCAGTACCCACTGGCACCACAACAGGGTGGTTCAATTGAAACCGATGAAACCACTTTTGTCAGAAACTGCTGCCGAGTTCTCAACTCCGCTCTATCTTCTTGGAAGAATCAACAGGGCTCCTGTGAGACCAAACCGGCAACTCAGATACCCACCTTGCAGATGCCAAGGTCAACCGCATGACCACTTTCCAAGTGAGGAATTTCAACTTAACCATACTGAAAGGTGCAATCTAAGAAATTGCTGTAACCGCAAAACCACGTAAAGATCCCATGGTGTCTCAGAGGTACAAACGAAGGATGGATGTGTAAGACTCCTTTTACGAAAGTATAAAACTCTGGAAAGGAGGCCCATTGTTATTTTTGGAAGAAAACCGATAAGGCTGAAATCTGAACCTTAAATCGAGCCCAACCTAAGATCGCCTCCACACGATCTTGTAAGAAAAGAAGGGAGAAAATGATCCAACTGGAATTCTTCCGTAGGAACTTTCGTGGATTCATACCAAGACACAAAATTTCCCCCTAATATGGTGGTAATGACTTGACGTTACTCCTTTTCTGACTGAAGAAGAGTAGGAATACCCTTCTGGGCTGGGATCCAATGTTCAATCTCCAAGTCGTCAATGGAAACCGCGGTAAGTCTTGGAACACACAAGCCCCCTGCTATAACAGATCCTCTCGCAGATGAAGAGGTCAGGGATCTCCTATGAGTAATCACTGAAGATCCGGATACCAGCCCTCCTTGTCCAGTCTGGAGCAAGGAGGATCATCTGAACTTTTGTTCTTCTTATACGTTTTAAAATCTTTGGAAAGAGTGGAAGTGAAGGGAACACATAGGGCGACCGAAACACCCAGGGTATCCCTAGGGCGTCCGCTGCTATCGCTTGAGGTACCCTCGACCCGTAACAAAAATTTCTGAAGTTTCTTGTCACGGTGAGACGCCATCTTGTCTATGTGCGGAATTCTCCAAAGACTTATCACTTCTGTGAAAACCGCTTGATGAAGACTCAACCCTCCTGAACGGGACAACGTGTCCACCGAGGAAGTCTGCTTCCCAGTTGTCCACTCCTGGAACGAACATTTGTGATAGAGCGCGTAAATGTTTTCGTCGCCCAGCGGAAAATCTTTCTGGCTTCTGCCATTTCTACTCCAGTTAATGTCTGTAGAAAACCGTTATAAACGGCCCTTAACTCTAGACCGTTAATGGGGCGACAAGTATCCTAATTGACACTTGTCCTCAGTGAGAATTGCGCCGCTACCACAGGAGCGAGATACTGGTCTAGAAACAATGATTATCCCAGGTGAGAACCGGACCACTTGTCTAACAGGTCCCGCTAAACACTCATGCCTGCAACCTGTCCACTGAATGGCCTCGTAGGCCCCAACCAACTTTTTCAGCAACTGAATGTATCGATGGATTGACACCGTTGCAGGTCTGCCAGACTGTGAATTCTCAGAGCTTCCCCCTTTCTTTTTTTTTTTTTTTGGAAGCAAATAAACTCTTCTCAGTACTGCCTCTAAAAATATTGCCCAAGCCGATCTCTGCGTCTTTGGGACCAACAGGGATACTGGCAAGTCCTGTTGTTGAAGAACTGTCAAGGAGAAAACAACGTTTTGCACCATGTAGCTTCTTGATCTATCCGTAATTCGGAGAGCGATCCAGTACAGAATAAATATGACTCCTTACTATCGAAGGAAACCCATCATACCGCTATCACCCTGGCGAAATGGTAACAACAATCCTGAATCGCAAACCTCAGGCAAGCCTAATGCAGAAGAAACCGTAATTAGACCTCCATTCTCCACTTTCACAGTGGAGAACCCTGCCTTGAGAGATTCCCTCATGGAGTTTAAGTAGGAAAATTGAGATTTGTCTCACAGTCGTCCAGCCTCGGGAGCACGAAAAACTTGAACAACAGCTTCTTCTCTATTCCCTTTTTTTTTTTATATGACCGGAACAGCAGGACAATGACCTGACCCTGACACAACTCTTGTATTGCGTCACATACTACCTCCCTATCATGAGGAGGCTCAGTAAGGTTGATTTGAAAAAATCAGTGAGGGTCTGGAACTCCCGTATGTCCCCTAGGGACTCTATCCTTAACTCACCTGTCCATGTCCTTTCCAGGACTGACTGAAAAGTTTTAGATGAGGTTCCACCTGTGTGGGCCCCCGCAAGATAGACCCAACATCCCACGGTGGCCGTAGCAGAAAGAATGGATGATTTCTGCTCCTGTGAACCTGAACAGGCAGCTGACCTCTTACCTTTTTTACCTTCCCTTACCTGCAAAGAAAGGGGAATCCTTCTCTATTTGGTCGAAATGACTGCATCCTACAACAATGCGTCACCAACCGTTGTGAAGAAACATAGGGCAAGAAGGTAGACTTACCCGTGGCACCTGCCGAGAGCACATTAACAAGGCCATCACCAAACCAGACTTCACCTTCATGGGGAAGAGACTCCACTTCTTTTCGGAGTCAGCATTTGTGAATCCACAACGCCCACCTAGCCGAGACCGCCGTGGAAGTGGCCCGCGCACCCAAGAGTCCCATCCCTTTCAGTCGCACGGCAGTATATTGCAATGTTTTAGACATGACCAAACTTAAGGAGTATCATATCTCTCCTCAGAGTAATTATATCGGATGACAAAGTAACCGACCATTTCTGAATACTAGTGATGAGCGGGTTCGGTTCCTTGGAATCCGAACCCCCCCGAACTTCACCCTTTTTTGCACGGGTCCGAGCAGACTCGGATCCTCCCGCCTTGCTCGGTTAACCCGAGCGCGCCCGAACGTCATCATCCCGCGGTCGGATTCTCGCGAGATTCGTATTCTATATAAGGAGACGTGCGTCGCCGCCATTTTTCACTCGTGCATTGGAGATGATCGTGAGAGGACGTGGCTGGCGTCCTCTCAGTTTCTATGGGGGTCATTCCGAGTTGTTCGCTCGTTATTTTTTTGTCGCAACGGAGCGATTAGTCGCTAATGCGCATGCGCAATGTCCACAGTGCGACTGCGCCAAGTAAATTTGCTATGCAGTTAGGTATTTTACTCACGGCATTACAAGGTTTTTTCTTCGTTCTGGTGATCATAATGTGATTGACAGGAAGTGGGTGTTTCTGGGCGGAAACTGGGCGTTTTATGGGTGTGTGCGAAAAAACGCTACCGTTTCTGGGGAATACGCGGGAGTGGCTGGAGAAACGGAGGAGTGTCTGGGCGACCGCTGGGTGTGTTTGTGACGTCAAACCAGGAACGAAACTGACTGAACTGATCGCAGATGCCGAGTAAGTGTGGAGCTACTCAGAAACTGCTAAGAAGTGTCTATTCGCAATTCTGCTAATCTTTCGTTCGCAATTTTGATAAGCTAAGATTCACTCCCAGTAGGCGGCGGCTTAGCGTGTGCAAAGCTGCTAAAAGCAGCTTGCGAGCGAACAACTCGGAATGACTCCCTATGTTCAGTGTGCTGCAAATATCTGTGCTCAGTGTGCTGCAAATATCTACGTTCTCTGCCTGAAAAACGCTCCATATCTGTGCTCAGTGTGTTGCAAATATCTGTGCTCAGTGTGCTGATTGCTTTATTGTGGGGACTGGGGACCTACAGTATTATATAGTAGGAGGACAGTGCAGAGTTTTGCTGACCAGTGACCACCAGTATACGTTCTCTGCCTGAAAAACGCTCCATATCTGTGCTGCATTGTAGTATATAGTAGGAGGACAGTGCAGAATTTTGCTGACCACCAGTATATATATAGCAGTACGGTACAGTAGTCCACTGCTCTACCTCTGTGTCGTCAAGTATACTATCCCATCCATACCTGTGGTGCATTTAAGTTTTGCAAAGTATATATATATATATAGTAGGAGGACAGTGCATAATTTTGCTGACAACCAGTATATAATATATAGCAGTACGGTACAGTAGGCCACTGCTCTACCTACCTCTGTGTCGTCAAGTATACTATCCATCCATCCCTGTGGTGCATTTAAGTGGTGCAGTGTGTATATATAGTAGGAGGGCAGTGCATAATTATGCTGACAGCCAGTATATAATATATAGGAGTACGGTACAGTAGTTCACTGCTCTACCTACCTCTGTGTCATCAAGTATACTATCCATCCATCCCTGTGGTGCATTTAAGTGGTGCGGTGTATATATAGTAGGAGGGGAGTGCATAATTTTGCTGACCGCCAGTATATAATATATAGCAGTACGGTACAGTAGGCCACTGCTCTACCTACCTCTGTGTCGTCAAGTATACTATCCATCCATTCCTGTGGTGCATTTAAGTGGTGCGGTGTATATATAGTAGGAGGGCAGTGCATAATTTTGCTGACCGCCAGTATATAATATATAGGAGTACGGTACATTAGGCCACTACTCTACCTACCTCTGTGTCGTCAAGTGTACTATCCATCCATACCTGTGGTGCATTTCAGTTTTGCACAGTTTGCTGACCACCAGTATATAATATATAGCAGTAAGGTAAAGTAGGCCACTGCTCTACCTACCTCTGTGTCATCAAGTATACTATCCATCCATACCTGTGGTGCATTTAAGTTTTGCAAAGTATATATATAGTAGGAGGGCAGTGCATAATTTTGCTGACCGCCAGTATATAATATATAGCAGTACGGTACAGTAGGTCACTGCTCTACCTACCTCTGTGTCGTCAAGTATACTATCCATCCATACCTGTGGTGCATTTTAGTTGTTGTGCGGTGTATATATAGTAGGAGGACAGTGCATAATTTTGCTGACAACCAATATATAATATATAGCAGTACGGTATAGTAGGCCACTGCTCTACCTACCTCTGTGTCGTCAAGTATACTATCCATCCATCCCTGTGGTGCATTTAAGTGGTGCAGTGTATATATAGTAAGAGGGCAGTTTATAATTTTGCTGACCGCCAGTATATAATATATAGCAGTACGGTACAGTAGGCCACTGCTCTACCTGCCTCTGTGTCGTCAAGTATACTATCCATCCATTCCTGTGGTGCATTTAAGTGGTGCGGTGTATATATAGTAGGAGGGCAGTGCATAATTTTGCTGACCGCCAGTATATAATATATAGGAGTACGGTACAGTAGGCCACTACTCTACCTACCTCTGTGTCGTCAAGTATACTATCCATCCATACCTGTGGTGCATTTCAGTTTTGCACAGTTTGCTGACCACCAGTATATAATATATAGCATTAAGGTAAAGTAGGCCACTGCTCTACCTACCTCTGTGTCATCAAGTATACTATCCATCCATACCTGTGGTGCATTTAAGTTTTGCAAAGTATATATATAGTAGGAGGGCAGTGCATAATTTTGCTGACCGCCAGTATATAATATATAGCAGTACGGTACAGTAGGTCACTGCTCTACCTACCTCTGTGTCGTCAAGTATACTATCCATCCATACCTGTGGTGCATTTTAGTTGTTGTGCGGTGTATATATAGTAGGAGGACAGTGCATAATTTTGCTGACAACCAATATATAATATATAGCAGTACGGTATAGTAGGCCACTGCTCTACCTACGTGTCGTCAAGTATACTATCCATCCATCCCTGTGGTGCATTTAAGTGGTGCAGTGTATATATAGTAAGAGGGCAGTTTATAATTTTGCTGACCGCCAGTATATAATATATAGCAGTACGGTACAGTAGGCCACTGCTCTACCTACCTCTGTGTCGTCAAGTATACTATCCATCCATTCCTGTGGTGCATTTAAGTGGTGCGGTGTATATATAGTAGGAGGGCAGTGCATAATTTTGCTGACCGCCAGTATATAATATATAGGAGTACGGTACAGTAGGCCACTGCTCTACCTACCTCTGTGTCGTCAAGTATACTATCCATCCATACCTGTGGTGCATTTCAGTTTTGCACAGTTTGCTGACCACCAGTATATAATATATAGCAGTAAGGTAAAGTAGGCCACTGCTCTACCTACCTCTGTGTCGTCAAGTATACTATCCATCCATACCTGTGGTGCATTTAAGTTATGCACAGTATACATATAGTAGGAGGACAGTGCATCATTTTGCTGACACCAGTATATAATATATAGCAGCACGGTAAAGTAGGCCACTGCTCTACCTACCTCTGTGTCGTCAAGTATACTATCCATCCATACCTGTGGTGCATTTCAGTTGTGCTCAGTATATATAGTAGTAGGCCATTGCTATTGATATATTACTGGCATATAATTCCACACATTAAAAAATGGAGAACAAAAATGTGGAGGGTAAAATAGGGAAAGATCAAGATCCACTTCCACCTCGTGCTGAAGCTGCTGCCACTAGTCATGGCTGAGACGATGAAATGCCATCAAAGTCGTCTGCCAAGGCCGATGCCTAATGTCATAGTAGAGAGCATGTAAAATCAAAAAAAATAAAGCTCAGTAAAATGACCCAAAAATCTAAATCAAAATCGTCTGAGGAGAAGCGTAAACTTGCCAATGTTCCATTTACGACACGGAGTGGCAAGGAACGGCTGAGGGCCTGGCCTATGTTCATGGCTAGTGGCTCAGCTTCACATGAGGATGGAAGCACTCATCCTCCTGCTAGAAAACTTAAAGGAGTTAAGATGGCAAGAGCACAGCAAAGAACTGTGCGTTCTTCTAAATCACAAATCCCCAAGGAGAGTCCAATTGTGTCGGTTGCGATGCCTGACCTTCCCAACACTGGACGGGAAGAGGTGGAGCCTTCCTCCATTTGCACGCCCCCTGCAAGTGCTGGAAGGAGCATCCGCAGTCCAGTTCCTGATGATCAAATTGAAGATGTCACTGTTGAAGTACACCAGGATGAGGATATGGGTGTTGCTGGCGCTGCTGAGGAAATTGACAAGGAGGATTCTGATGGTGAGGTGGTTTGTTTAAGTCAGGCACCCGGGGAGACACCTGTTGTCCGTGGGACGAATATGGCCATTGACATGCCTGGTCAAAATACAAAAAAAAAAAATCACCTCTTCGGTGTGGAATTATTTCAACAGAAATGCGGACAACTGGTGTCAATTTCCTCCTTAGACAGGAAAGCCAATAGTCCTGCAGGCCATGTGACTGTCAAGTCTGACGAGTCCTCTCCTGCCTGGGATTCCTCCGATGCATCCTTGAGTGTAACGCCTACTGCTGCTGGCGCTGCTGTTGTTGCTGCTGGGAGTTGATCGTCATCCCAGAGGGGAAGTCGGAAGACCACTTGTACTACTTCCAGTAAGCAATTGACTGTTCAACAGTCCTTTGCGAGGAAGATGAAATATCACAGCAGTCATCCTGCTGCAAAGCGGATAACTCAGGCCTTGGCAGCCTGGGTGGTGAGAAACGTGTTTTCGGTATCCACCGTTAATTCACAGGGAACTAGAGAATTGATTGAGGTACTGTGTCCCCGGTACCAAATACCATCTAGGTTCCATTTCTCTAGGCAGGCGATACCGAAAATGTACACAGACGTCAGAAAAAGAGTCACCAGTGTCCTAAAAAATGCAGTTGTACCCAATGTCCACTTAACCACGGACATGTGGACAAGTGGACCAAAGCAGACTCAGGACTGTATGACTGACAGCCCACTGGGTAGATGTATTGCCTCCCGCATCAAGAACAGCAGCGGCGGCACCAGTAGCAGCATCTCGCAAACGCCAACTCGTTCCTAGGCAGGCTGTGCTTTGTATCACCGCTTTCCATAAGAGGCACACAGCTGACAACCTCTTACGGAAACTGAGAAACATCATCGCAGAATGGCTTACCCCAATTGCACTCTCCTGGGGATTTGTGACATCGGACAACGCCACCAATGTTGTGTGTGCATTACATCTGGACAAATTCCAGCACGTCCCATGTTTTGCACATACATTGAATTTTGTGGTGCAGAATTATTTAAAAAACGACAGGGGCGTGTAAGAGATGCTGTCGGTGGCCCGAAGAATAGCGGGCCACTTTCGGCATTCAGCCACCGCGTGCCGAAGACTGGAGCACCAGCAAACACTCCTGAACCTGCCCTGCCATCATCTGAAGCAAGAGGTGGTAACGAGGTAACCCTCTATATGCTTCAGAGGATGGAGGAGCAGCAAAAGGCCATTCAAGCCTATACAGCTACCTACGATATAGGCAAAGGAGGGGGAATGAACCTGACTCAAGCGCAGTGGAGAATGATTTCAACGTTGTGCAAGGTTCTGCAACCCTTTGAACTTGCCACACGTGAAGTCAGTTCAGACACTGCCAGCTTGAGTCAGGTCATTCCCCTCATCAGGCTTATGCAGAAGAAGCTGGAGAGATTGAAGGAGGAGCTAAAACAGAGCGATTCCGCTAGGCATGTGGGACTTGTGGATGGAGCCCTTAATTCGCTTAACCAGGATTCACGGGTGGTCAATCTGTTGAAATCAGAGCACTACATTTTGGCCACCGTGCTCGATCCTAGATTTAAAACCTACGTTGTATCTCTCTTTCCGGCACACACAAGTCTGCAGAGGTTCAAAGACCTGCTGGTGAGAAAATTGTCAAGTCAAGCGGAACGTGACCCGACAAAAGCTCCTCCTTCACATTCTCCCGCAACTGGGGCTGCAAAAAAAACGCTAAGAATTCTGAGCCCACCCGCTGGCGGTGATGCAGGGCAGTCTGGAGCGAGTGCTGACATCTGGTCCGGACTGAAGGACCTGCCAACGATTACTGACATGTCGTCTACTGTCACTGCATATGATTCTGCCACCATTGAAAGAATGGTGGAGGATTATATGAGTGACCGCATCCAAGTAGGCATGTCAGTCAGTTCGTACGTATACTTGTGATGTGCACCGGAAATTTTTCGGGTTTTGTGTTTTGGTTTTGGATTCGGTTCTGCGGCCGTGTTTTGGATTCAGGCGCGTTTTGGCAAAACCTCCCTGAAATTTTTTTGTTGGATTCGGGTGTGTTTTGGATTCAGGTGTTTTTGTACAAAAAAAACTCAAAAACAGCTTAAAACATAGAATTTGGGGGTCATTTTGATCCCATAGTATTATTAACCTCAATAACCATAATTTACACTCATTTTCAGTCTATTCTGAACACCTCACAATATTTTTAGTCCTAAAACTTGCACCGAGGTCGCTGGATGACTAAGCTAAGCGACCCAAGTGGCCGACACAAACACCTGGACCATCTAGGAGTGGCACTGCAGTGTCAGACAGGATGGCAGATTTAAAAAATAGTCCCCAAACAGCACAAGATGCAAAGAAAAAAATTGGTGCACCAAGGTCGCTGGATGGCTAAACTAAGCGACCCAAGTGGCCGACACAAACACCTGGCCCATCTAGGAGTGGACAAACAATTTGGAAGCTGCTTCCAAATTGTTTGTCTGCTTGTGAGCATGAGGCATTGAATGGGAGCAGCATTTGGAAGGCATGCTGTTCCTTGTAGTGCCAATGGGAGATCCTGGGGGTGGCTCCCTGGTAAGTTAGCTCTCTGTCTGGTAATGTTTTAGTAATGACCTTTATCATGAGGCGTACTGTGACAAATTACATGGCCCAATGTGGGCACTGCTATTAAGTAGTTAGGACTGCTGTATCAGAGAAGCCGTGAAGTGGCCAGCAGCTTAAACATGTGTTTGCAAACATTTGTGACAAATTCTCTGAATTTTATTACCAGATAGATTCAGGGATGGTTACAGGTAATTTTCAGTGTGCGGAAGGGAATTTGGGGGTGGGGATTTGCACCCCCCTTCCTCTTTGTTTGTCCATCTAGGAGTGGCACTGCAGTGTCAGACAGGATGGCACTTCAAAAAATAGTCCCCAAACAGCACATGATGCAAATAAAAATGAAAGAAAAAAGAGGTGCAGGCATCGCAACCGACACAATTGGACTCTCCTTGGGGATTTGTGATTTAGAAGAACGCACAGTTCTTTGCTGTGCTTTTGCCATCTTAACTCTTTAAAGTTTTCTAGCAGGAGGATGAGTGCTTCCATCCTCATGTGAAGCTGAACCACTAGCCTTGAACATAGGCCAGGCCCTCAGCCGTTCCTTGCCACTCCGTGTCGTAAATGGCACATTGGCAAGTTTACGCTTCTCCTCAGACGATTTTGATTTAGATTTTTGGGTCATTTTACTGAGCTTTATTTATTTTTATTTTACATGCTCTCTACTATGACATTGGGCATCGGCCTTGGCAGACGACGTTAATGGCATTTCATCATCTCGGCCATGACTAGTGGCAGCAGCTTCAGCACTGATGAGGGGAATGACCTGACTCAGGCTGGCAGTGTCTGAACTGACTTCACGTGTGGCAAGTTCAAAGGGTTGCAGAACCTTGCACAACGTTGAAATCATTCTCCACTGCGCTTGAGTCAGGTGCATTCCCCCTCCTTTGCCTATATCGTGGGCAGATGTATAGGCTTGAATGGCCTTTTGCTGCTCCTCCATCCTCTGAAGCATATAGAGGGTTGAATTCCACCTCGTTACCACCTATTGCTTCAGATGATGGCAGGGCAGGTTCAGGAGTGTTTGCTGGTGCTCCAGTCTTCGGCACTCGGTGGCTGAATGCCGAAAGTGGCCCGCAATTCTTTGGGCCACCGACAGCATCTCTTGCACGCCCCTGTCGTTTTTTTAAATAATTCTGCACCGCCAAATTCAATGTATGTGCAAAACATGGGACGTGCTGGGATTTGCCCTCATGTAATGCACGCACAATATTGCTGGCGTTGTCCGATGTCACAAATCCCCAGGAGAGTCCAATTGGGGTAAGCCATTCTGCAATGATGTTTCTCAGTTTCCGTAAGAGGTTGTCAGCTGTGTGCCTCTTATGGAAAGCGGTGATACAAAGTGTAGCCTGCCTAGGAACGAGTTGGCGTTTGCGATATGCTGCTACTGGTGCCGCCGCTGCTGTTCTTGCTGCGGGAGGCAATACATCTACCCAGTGGGCTGTCACAGTCATATAGTCCTGAGTCTGCCCTGCTCCACTTGTCCACATGTCCGTGGTTAAGAGGACATTGGGTACAACTGCATTTTTTAGGACACTGGTGACTCTTTTTCTGACGTCTGTGTACATTCTCAGTATCGCCTGCCTAGAGAAATGGAACCTAGATGGTATTTGGTACCAGGGACACAGTACCTCAATCAATTCTCTAGTTCCTTGTGAATTACCTGTGGATACCGGAAAAACGTTTAACACCATTACTGGAATTATATGCCAGTAATATATCAATAGCAATGGCCTACTGTACCATACTGCTATATATTATATACTGGTGGTCAGCAAAATTCTACACTGTCCTCCTACTATATATACTGCGCACAACTAAAATGCACCACAGGTATGGATGGATCGTATACTTGACGACACAGAGGTAGATAGAGCAGTGGCCTACTGTTTCGTACTGCTATATATTATAAACTGGTGGTCAGCAAAATTCTGCACTGTCCTCCTACTATATATACTGCGCACAACTAAAATACACCACAGGTATGGATGGATAGTATACTTGACGACAAAGAGGTAGGTAGAGCAGTGGTATACTGTACCGTACTGCTATGTATTATATACTGGTGGTCAGCAAAATTCTGCACTGTTTTTCAGGCAGAGAACATACATATTTTCAGCACACTAAGCACAGATATTTGCAGCACACTGAGCACAGATATTTGCAGCACACTGAACACAAAAACAGAGAGAACGCTGCACGTCCTCTCCCTATCATCATCAATGCACGAGTGAAAATGGCGACGACGCCTTGCTCCTTATATAGAATACGAATCTCGTGAGAATCCGAAGGCGGGATGATGACGTTCGTGTGCGCTCGGGTTAACCGAGCAAGGCGGGAGGATCCGAGTCTGCCTCGGAACCGTGTAAAATGGGTGAAGTTCGGGGGGGTTCGGATTCTGAGGAACCAAACCCGCTCATCTCTAGTGCATATCAAACTTAAGCCTCGTAAACAACCTCCGAGACTACCCCCAGTAACCCCTCAAGCCAGAAGCAGAACTAGGAATTTTCCCCATGCTCCAAAGGTTTTTGGAGCAAGGGGTGATGGTTAAAACCTTGAGTCCAGCAAATACACCAATCCTACCAATGAAAAAAAGAAAAGGGGGGCAAGAAGGGGGGCAAGAAGGGTGGCAGGAAGGGAAACAAAGGGGAAAACAGACCACTTCATGGAGGTTAGTGCAGGAACTGAGAGCTGTAAATACTGCAGTTCTCACCCTATTCCCTGTAGTCCCAAATCCAGCTACCATTCTATTTCAAGTCCCTCCCAATAGTTCACATTTTTCGGTCATTGATTTATGCTCAGCATTTTTTTCTGTCCCTATTCACCCAGACAACCAGTATTTGTTTGCTTTCACCTACAGGGAACAGCAGTAAACCTGGACCCGCCTCCCGATGGGTTATACGGATGCGCCGTCAATATTTGACTCCTCCGTTTCTCTAGACACTCCCGCGTTTTTTGCATGAGGATTTGAGTCACTTTTCACCACCAAGTGGCTCCACCCTCATTCAATATGTGGATGATCTACTGCTTTGTTCAACTTCACTAGCAGTATCTGAACAAGAAACCAAAGCACTGCTCTGTTTCTTAGCAGAGACAGGACACAAGAGCATTCTGAGTTGATTGCACGCTGCAACTTTTTGCAGCCCATGCGATCAACTAGACGCCACCTATGGGGCAGTGTATTTTTGCATAGCAAGGCTGCGATCACTTGTGCAGCCCTGCTGTGCAAAAAAGTTTTGTGGAGAACAAGACCAGGGTAAGAGTTACTTACCCTGTGCGATGAATCCAGCGTTGCAGGTCCCAGAATTGACGTCAGACATCCGCCCTCCAAATGCCTTGACATGCCTGCGTTCACCGCACCACTCCCAGAAAACGGTCATTTGACACCCACAAATGCCCTCTTCCTGTCAATCTCCTTGCGATCGGCTGTATGAATTGATTCTTTGTTAAATCCATCGCTCAGCAACGATCCGCTTTGTAGCCGTACGATGCACCTGTGCATTGCGGTGCATGTGCAGTAGTAACCTGTTCGCTGCGCTGCGAAAAATGGCAGCGAGTGATAAACTCGGAATGACCCTCAAAGTGTCCAAAGAAAAGATGCAGCTATGCTCTCCCAAAGTGGAATAGATAGGGCATTGCATATGACAAGGTTACCGACACAACCACAAAGAGAGAAGAGGCAATTCAACAGGTACAATTGCCCAGAAAGACTGCGTAGGGAACATAATGTGACCGAGCAGCGTAAACGCACCGTCTGGGCTTGCGGAGCTCCTCTCAATGCATCACTCTGGCTTGGAAGGGGTTAACGTTTTGTGGTGGGAGGAACGTAGAGAGAAGGTCCGGGAAGCTGATTGGCTGGATTGTGGATAGGGGCTGGCCGGCCATGCATATAGGCTGCTGGCATGATACTTCCTGCCTCTCTTTTCAGCTCTTCTCATGACCCACCCTCCCGCCCCGTGGACTTGCTTTTGGTTCCTTGTGTCGGCTTTCGGTGGCCGGTTTCTGAACGGTTACTTTATTTTAATTATGAGTTCAAGGTTAGTAAGTTTTGGGTGTACTTTTAGGTAAATTTTATAGTTTTTATAATTAGTTTACGGTAGTGATGTGCACCGGACATTTTTCCGGTTTTGTGTTTTGGTTTTGGATTCGGTTCCGCGGCCGTGTTTTGGATTCGGACGCGTTTTGGCAAAACCTCACCGAAAATTTTTTGTCGGATTCGGGTGTGTTTTGGATTCGGGTGTTTTTTCAAAAACCCCTAAAAAACAGCTTAAATCATAGAATTTGGGGATCATTTTGATCCGATAGTATTATTAACCTCAATTACTATAATTTCCACTCATTTCCAGTCTATTCTGAACACCTCACAATATTATTTTTAGCCCTAAAATTTGCACCGAGGTCGCTGGATGGCTAAGCTAAGCGACACAAGTGGCCGACACAAACACCTGGCCCATCTAGGAGTGGCATTGCAGTGTCAGACAGGATAGCACTTCAAAAAAATTGTCCCCAAACAGCACATGATGCAAAGAATAAAAGAGGCGCACCAAGGTCGCTGTGTGACTAAGCTAAGCGACACAAGTGGCCGACACAAACACCTGGCCCATCTAGGAGTGGCACTGCAGTGTCAGACAGGATGGCACTTCAAAAAAATAGTCCCCAAACAGCACATGATGCAAAGAAAAATGAACGAAAAAAGACGTGCAAGATGGAATTGTCCTTGGGCCCTCCCACCAACCCTTATGTTGTATAAACAGTACATGCACACTTTAACGAACCCATCATTTCAGCGACAGGGTCTGCCACACGACTGTGACTGAAATGACTGGTTGGTTTGGGCCCCCACCAAAAAAGAAACAATCAATCTCTCCTTGCACAAACTGGCTCTACAGAGGCAAGATGTCCTCCTCATCATCATCCTCCGATTCCTCACCCCTTTCACTGTGTACATCCCCCTCCTCACAGATTATTAATTCGTCCTCACTGGAATCCACCATCTCAGATCCCTGTGTACTTTCTCGAGGCAATTGCTCGTGAATGTCTCCACGGAGGAATTGATTATAATTCATTTTGATGAACATCATCTTCTCCACATTTTCTGGAAGTAACCTTGTACGCCGATTGCTGACAAGGTAAGCGGCTGCACTAAACACTCTTTCGGAGTACACACTGGAGGGAGGGCAACTTAGGTAGAATAAAGCCAGTTTGTGCAAGGGCCTCCAAATTGCCTCTTTTTCCTGCCAGTATACGTACGGACTGTCTGACGTGCCTACTTGGATGCGGTCACTCATATAATCCTCCACCATTCTTTCAATGGTGAGAGAATCATATGAAGTGACAGTTGATGACATGTCAGTAATCGTTGGCAGGTCCTTCAGTCCGGACCAGATGTCAGCACTCGCTCCAGACTGCCCTGCATCACCACCAGCGGGTGGGCTCGGAATTCTTAGCCTTTTCCTCGCACCCCCAGTTGAGGGAGAATGTGAAGGAGGAGATGTTGACGGATCACGTTCCGCTTGACTTGACAATTTTCTCACCAGCAGGTCTTTGAACCTCTGCAGACTTGTGTCTGCCGGAAAGAGAGATACAACGTAGGTTTTAAATCTAGGATCGAGCACGGTGGCCAAAATGTAGTGCTCTGATTTCAACAGATTGACCACCCGTAAATCCTGGTTAAGCAAATTAAGGGCTCCATCCACAAGTCCCACATGCCTAGCGGAATCACTCTGTTTTAGCTCCTCCTTCAATGTCTCCAGCTTTTTCTGCAAAAGCCTGATGAGGGGAATGACATGACTCAGGCTGGCAGTGTCTGAACTGACTTCACGTGTGGCAAGTTCAAAGGGTTGCAGAACCTTGCACAACATTGAAATCATTCTCCACTGCGCTTGAGTCAGGTGCATTCCCCCTCCTATGCCTATATCGTGGGCAGATGTATAGGCTTCAATGGCCTTTTGCTGCTCCTCCATCCTCTGAAGCATATAGAGGGTTGAATTCCACCTCGTTACCACCTCTTGCTTCAGATGATGGCAGGGCAGGTTCAGGATTGTTTGGTGGTGCTCAAGTCTTCTGTACGCGGTGGCTGAATGCCGAAAGTGGCCCGCAATTCTTCGGGCCACCGACAGCATCTCTTGCACGCCCCTGTCGTTTTTTAAATAAATCTGCACCACCAAATTCAATGTATGTGCAATACATGGGACGTGCTGGAATTTGCCTAGATGTAATGCACGCACAATATTGCTGGCGTTGTCCGATGTCACAAATCCCCAGGAGAGTCCAATTGGGGTAAGCCATTCTGCGATGATCTTCCTCAGTTTCCGTAAGAGGTTGTCAGCTGTGTGCCTCTTCTGGAAAGCGGTGATACAAAGCGTAGCCTGCCTAGGAACAAGTTGGCGTTTGCGAGATGCTGCTACTGGTGCCGCCGCTGCTGTTCTTGCTGCGGGAGGCAATACATCTACCCAGTGGGCTGTCACAGTCATATAGTCCTGAGTCTGCCCTTCTCCACTTGTCCACATGTCCGTGGTTAAGTGGACATTGGGTACAACTGCATTTTTTAGGACACTGGTGACTCTTTTTCTGAGGTCTGTGTACATTTTCGGTATCGCCTGCCTAGAGAAATGGAACCTAGATGGTATTTGGTATCGTTGACACAGTACCTCAATCAAGTCTCTAGTTGCCTCTGAATTAACGGTGGATACTGGAACCACGTTTCTCACCGCCCAGGCTGCCAAGGCCTGAGTTATCTGCTTTGCAGCAGGATGACTGCTGTGATATTTCATCTTCCTCGCAAAGGACTGTTGGACAGTCAATTGCTTACTGGAAGTAGTACAAGTGGTCTTCCGACTTCCCCTCTGGGATGACGATCGACTCCCAGCAGCAACAACAGCAGCGCCAGCAGCAGTAGGCGTTACACTCAAGGATGCATCGGAGGAATCCCAGGCAGGAGAGGATTCGTCAGACTTGCCAGTGACATGGCCTGCAGGACTATTGGCTTTCCTGGGTAAGGAGGAAATTGACACTGAGGGAGTTGGTGGTGTGGTTTGCAGGAGCTTGGTTACAAGAGGAAGGGATTTAGTGGTTAGTGGACTGCTTCCGCTGTCACCCAAAGTTTTTGAACTTGTCACTGACTTATGATTAATGCGCTGCAGGTGACGTATAAGGGAGGATGTTCAGAGGTGGTTAACGTCCTTACCCCTACTTATTACAGCTTGACAAAGGCAACACACGGCTTGACACCTGTTGTCCGCATTTGTGTTGAAATAATTCCACACCGAAGAGCTGATTTTTTTTGTATTTTGACCAGGCATGTCCTGGTGTACTTCAACAGTGACATCTTCAATTTGACTATCAGGAACTGGACTGCGGGTGCTCCTTCCAGCACTTGCAGGGGGCGTGCAAATGGTGGAAGGTGCAAGCTCTTCCCGTCCAGTGTTGGGAAGGTCAGGCATCGCAACCGACACAATTGGACTCTCCTTGGGGATTTGTGATTTAGAAGAACGCACAGTTCTTTGCTGTGCTTTTGCCAGCTTAAGACTTTTCATTTTTCTTGCGAGAGGATGAGTGCTTCCATCCTTATGTGAATCTGAACCACTAGCCATGAACATAGGCCAGGGCCTCAGCCGTTCCTTGCCACTCCGTGTTGTAAATGGCATATTGGCAAGTTTACGCTTCTCATCAGACGCTTTCAATTTTGATTTTTGGGTCATTTTACTGAACTTTTGTTTTTTGGATTTTACATGCTCTCTACTATGACATTGGGCATCGGCCTTGGCAGACGACATTGATGGCATTTCATCATCTCGGCCATGACTAGTGGCAGCAGATTCAGCACGAGGTGGAAGTGGATCTTGATCTTTCCCTATTTTAACCTCCACATTTTTGTTCTCCATTTTTTAATGTGTGGAATTATATGCCAGTATCAATAGCAATGGCCTACTACTATATATACTGCGCACAACTAAAATGCACCACAGGTATAGAATGTAGATGGATAATATACTTAATGACGACACAGAGGTAGGTACAGCAGTGGCCTTCCGTACCGTACTGCTATATATAGTATACTGGTGGTCACTGTGTCAGCAAACTGCAAAACTAAAATGCACCACAGGTATAGAATGTAGATGGATAGTATACTTAATGACGACACAGAGGTAGGTACAGCAGTGGCCTTCCGTACCGTACTGCTATATATACTGGTGGTCACTGTGTCAGCAAACTGCACAACTGGAATGCACCACAGGTATAGAATCTAGATGGATAGTATACTTAATGACGACACAGAGGTAGGTACAGCAGTGGCCTTCCGTACCGTACTGCTATTTATAGTATACTGGTGGTCACTGTGTCAGCAAAACTCTGCACTGTACTCCTCCTATATAATATTATACTGGTGGTCCCCAGTCCCCACAATAAAGCAGCACACTGAGCACAGATATGGAGTGTTTTTCAGGCAGACAACGTATACTGGTGGTCACCGTCAGCAAAACTCTGCACTGTACTCCTGCTATATAATACAGCTGCTCCCCAGTCCCCACAATTAAGCAGTGTGAGCACAGATATATGCAGCACACTGAGCACAGATAAGGAGCGTTTTTTTCAGGCAGAGAACGGATAAAACTGGTGGTCACTGATCAGCAAAACTCTGCAGTGTACTCCTCCTATATTATACAGCTGCTCCCCAGTCCTCCCCACAATTAAGCAATAAAGCACAATCAAGTTCAACAATAACGGAGAGGACGACAGCCACGTCCTCTCCCTAATATTTCCAAAGCATGAGTGAAAATGGCGGCGACGCGCGGCTGCTTATATAGAATCCGAATCTCACGAGAATCCGACAGGGGGGTGATGACGTTCGGGCGCGCTCGGGTTAACCAAGTCATACGGGAGAATCCGAGTATGGCTCGGACCCGTGTAAAAAGGGCGAAGTTTGGGGGGGTTCGGTTTCCGAGAAACCGAACCCGCTCATCACTAGTTTACAGGCATCGCTTTACCAAGTGGGTCCATATTACTGGTATAAACATATGTGGGTGGCGGGGCCGGTGGCCCAATTTTTACCACGTAGGGGTGGTGTGTACCTCCGTCCCTGCAACTGTTGGTGGGCAGGGGTAGTGGCAGAAGGTCGACCCCTGTCCTTGGATTTTTGATTTTCGATGTCTGGGATGGAGGCAGGAGGCCGATCCCGGAACATCTGGGGCAGAAGGCTCCCTCACACATATGTTTTTTATTGCTTGCTTTTCTGTATTATAATGTTGATCACCCATGTTACGTTTATCATGTTTAACCGTTCTTCTCCCCGCCACCTTAGTTAGAGAGGGAAGTCTGCATTTTAGTTTTAGTATTTAATAGGCCTTCCTCTCAGTCAGAAAATAAAAGCTGACCCCTTTCACGCCAATTACAGTTGTTGTGTCTTTATTTATAAGATAAGTGAGCTTGAGAGGCGCGTGGATGCATATGACGTGTGGGGTTTAATAAAAAGCATGCTTTTCTAGGGATGACAGGTTACTGCAGACAATGGATACCTAATTACTCACAATTAGCAGCTCCACTTTATGACTTAATGAAACACGCTGTCACAGAACCTTTGCAGCACACGGAAGAAATTAACCAAGCATTTTAGACATTGATAGAGTCATTGTTACAACCATCAGCATTAGGCATACCAAATTACAAAAAGCCTTTTTCCCTGTTTTGTCATGAAGTGATGGGTCATTCTGCAGGCGTATTAATTCAATGGCATGGCGATAAACAACGCCCTGTAGCATACAGTACTACAGTGCTGTTTTGGACCTGATCACCAGGGCCTTGCCGGTTTGTTTGCGGGCAGTAGCTGCTGCCGCTTCCTTAGTTCACAAATCTGCAGATATTGTCCTGAATCAACCATTGTATCTGTATGTGCCACATACAGTAGCGACCCTACTTACATGTAAACAAACACAGCATTTAACCACTTCAAGGCTCACTAAGTGGGAATTAGCTTTGCTGGCACCCAGTAATCTCATTATCCAGCGCTGCTATACATTGAATCCTGCCACCCTTCTGTTTATAAGGTACGAGTCTTTACAGACTCAGAGGGAGGAGGGGAAAGGTAGGGGCACACAAGGCACACACGATTGCCTTGCAATTGTGGCACAGAATTTTTCTCCACGTCCTGACCTCACTGATGAACCTATCCCTCATGCAGATTTAACATTGTTCGTGGATGGAAGCTGCCTAAGATGAGAGGGTATCCGGACTCCAGGTCGACAGCACAACGGTCGACACACCTTAGGTAGACGTCAATTGGTCGACACACCTTAGGTCGACATGGTCAAAAGGTCGACATGGACAACAGGTCGACAGGAACAAGGTCGACATGGAAAAATGTCGACATGAGTTTTTCACAATTTTTTTCTTTTTTTGAACCTTTTCATACTTAACAATCCACGTGGACTACGATTGGAACGGTAAAGTGTGCCGAGTGAAGCGGTAGCGGAGCGAAGGCACCATGCCCGAAGCATGGCGAGCGAAGCGAGCCATGCGAGGGGACGCGGTGCACTAATTGGGGTTCCCGGTCACTCGACGAAGAAAACGACACAAAAAAAAAACATAAAAAACTCATGTTGACCTTTTTCCATGTCGACCTTGTTCCTGTCGACCTTTTGTCCATGTCGACATTTTGTCCATGTCGACCTAAAGTGTGTCGACCAATTGGTGTAGACCTAAGGTGTGTCGACCTTTGTGCTGTCGACCCTCAGTCCCAGACCCGATGAGAGGGTGGCTGCCTTGGGTCTGCATATGCTGTATGCACACAGTCTGATATGTTGGAGACCAGACACCTGCTAGCTCCTCACTCAACTCAAAGTGCTGATCTTGTAGCTTTAACCAGAGCTTGTAAACTAGCAAAGGACAAAATTGTAAATATTTAAAGTGCGAGAACTTTTTGAAGCAGTACTGCCATGTCAATAGAACAAGCATATGTAATGTCTGAAATATGTATACCTGATACACAAACAATAATTTCTATGCAATTAACTTCCAGTCCACAGGAACTCTCCACCTGGGAACGGGAAGGGTGCCAGCCAGATGCTGATGGTTTGTGGTGCAGCATAGAATGCAAGCCAGTGGCACCCAGATCACTTTTACCTGAATTGGCGCGGGTCACTCATGGTCTCACCCTAGCATCTAAAATGGCAATGACTAATTTAGTCAGGACCTACTGGAATGCCCCTGGATTCTCTATATTGGTCTCTAAATTTTGTCAAGGCTGTCTAATTTGTCTCCAAAACAATCCAGTTAGAAAAGTGCCTACAATATCATCACACCTTCCCACCACAGAGGGACCATTTCAGGTGGTACAAATTGATTACATTCAGCTCCCAAAGGTAAGACAATTGCAGTACGTTCTGACACTAACAGACCTATTTAGCGGGTAGGTGGAGGCGTGGTCTGTAGCCACAGCAACAGCTAGAACAACAGCCAAGCAGAAGTGCAGGAAATAGTCTGTATGTATGGACATCCCCAGGTTATCTCCTCTGACCAAGGTAAGCATTTTACAGGAAGGATATTCAAAGAAATGTGTGAAATGATGGGTATTAAACAAAAACTACATGTGCTCTATCACCCCCAGTCAAATGCAAAAATGTAAAGATTAAATCAGACTGTAAAGAATAAATTGCAAAAGTGTACCAAGAAAACTGGACTCTTGTGGCCTGAGGCCTTGCCACTTGTTTTGCATTCTATCCAAACCACGCCAACTAGACCATTACGGATTTCCCCATATGAAATCCTATTTGGGAAGTTGCCTAATCCTATAGTGGTCCCAGCTCCAGACCTTTCTACAGCCCAAGATGTGACTGTTAAATATCTGATTAACATGAGTAGACAGATCAAGACAATTCATGATGCTGTTATTTCCCAACAGCCAAGCAGTCCTGCGGCCTTGCCATAATTTGATGCCTGGTGACTTTGTGATGATAAAAAATCTTTTTACGTTGCAGTTCTTTGTCCGAACGGTGGGAAGGACCATTCCAGGTGCTGTTAATGACTCCAACGGCGGTGAAAGTCGTCAAAAAATCTACCTGGGTACACTCATCGCTTTGCAAAAAGGCCATTCTGTCCCACCCCGAAGTGAACCTGAGGACATCCTGCAGACCACCTCACCTGTGTTGCTCACAGGAACGTGAACTACCAGAAAGGATACAATAAAGCCCCTGGTGAGTTGCCACCTAAGTCGGAAAGAAGCAAAGCTTCTCTACCCGTGAAGAAAATGAAGATATTTTGGATCCTGTTCTCTGTCTTAACTCCTGTCATGCTGGAGACTCACATCACTGACTATGGACATGAGATAAAAGGAAAGAATGCTATACTTGCCATCCATAAGGCCATTGCTAGAGTTAACAATGAGACTGACTGTTGGGTGTGTACACATTTGCCAATGACAGCTGAGTCAGGGATACCCTTAATAGCCATTCCGGTAACTTTGGGAAGAAGCCATGAGATTTGACTGGGTATACTGGGAAGAGAATTTCTCTGGAACCAATTTTAGCACCAGTATAAGTCCTCAGAGGAGAATAAATCCACCCCCCTTAGCGATAGTAGCCAGAGTAGGACAGCCTGCCATTTGTATGGTTCATAATGATTTAGCTCAAGGAACATTAGATAATGGTGGGACAAAGTCCTTACGCATAGCAACAGACAAAAGATGGGGGACACCGAGTGTCCCCGAGGAGTCCTGGTACTGAATGGAAAGGATGGGGGAAGATCTACATTTAGAGATATAATAACTCCACGTGTAGAACTTGGGAAGGAAGTGTGGACATTTATGGCCTGAACCTCTATAGTAAGATAGGTAACAACACTCACTCTTTCCTCTCAACACTGTTCACAAATATATGGTAGGCAGGTGTCGCACTCCCTAGAGGTTTTTACTGGTTCTGTGGGAAAAATGCTTACTCATGGTTAGCAGTAGGAGGATCAGGTAAGTGTGTCCTTTCTAAGGTAGCCCCCATGCTAAGAGTCACAAGAAAATTACACGGTGCCCCACGTAATATTGATTATAGGGAAATATTTTATAGGGTAAGGAGAGGTATAGTGCATAAAAATAGATGGGAGCAATTCTTATATTCGTTTTTCCCTCAGGTAGGGGTAGGAATTCTGTCAGAAAGACTGGAAGATTATACTCACTATATGGACAAGATAGTAAATGAAACCAGTCATGTCATAAGAGAAATTAATGAAGAATTAGCTCAAGTGCGTAAAGTGGCTTTGCAAAATAGGTTTGCTTTAGACCAAGTGCTGGCCTCAGAGGGAGTAAAATGTGCCTTGATAGGACAGGAGTGTTATACTTAGGGAAGTGGAAGAGATGCCGGAAGGAATAAGGAAGATTGGAGGAGAAGGATGGAATTCTTTTAGATTCCTAGGGAGATGTATATCAGCTCTGATAGCCGGATTCTTACAGTATGTAGTAATCGGTGGATTGATATTATTGCTTTTTTACCTGTGTTTGAAGTGTATACCGATTTTCCTTAGTAAGGGGTGATAGAGTAGTTCAAAATCTGCAATTGGTCCACTTCCCTCTGCTCTTCAGCCCCCTGTCTATGTTCCAATGTCCAGAAGGGTGATTCCCATTAGTAAAACTTTTCTGCCACTCAAGCCTGAAGCACCTCCCGTTCGCACCATTCACCCCAATTAACTTTGCAGTAAACAGCAGATTGCAAAGTTCCCATCACAGGCCAGAATGGTGGAGTGCAATCCCCCATTTTAGCTGGTGCATTACTCCTGATTGAGAGGCTAATAACGCACAGCCAATCAGGAGAACGCCATGACATGGTGCTCCCTGATTGGATCCTGGGATCTCCAGTTACAGGAGTCACGGGGGCCCAGCATTCGGGGGAAAGTGGTTCCATGTGTAAACATGGAATCCCTTTAGTGGCGTGGAACGGACTTTTGGTTTATTTTTTTGACAAGGCCATGGATTACTTCTGGATCAAAGAGGACCGATCATCACTGGATAATTGGTGAGTATTTTGGAATTTTGGATTTACAGGTAAACGTTTGGATTCTACATGGAGAAGGGGACGTGATTGGTCAGCGTGGGATGTAGGTAAATATATATGAGTGTGTAAGTGTGTTTTAAGAAATTTGTACTATCACGGTGTGTGTGTCTTGTATTTATTTGGGTATTTCTTTTGTTGTAGAACTACAGGTACCAGCGGGCCCATTATTTCCCTGCATGCTGGTACTTGTGGTTCAAGTACCAGCAAGCGGGGGAGGCTTGTTCAGACTTGTAGTTCTACAACAAAAGACAATATTCTTTTTTATTTATTTATTTATTTTACACAAAAAGGCTATCAGTCCCCCATCCACTGCCCAGGGATGGGGGGGGGGCAGCCTCAGGCTTCTCCCCTGGCCCTTGGATGTCTGGAGGGGGGGGACCCTTGATTTAAGGGGTCCCCACTCCTCCAGGGTATCCCAGCCAGGGGTGACCAGTTGGGGGGTAATGCCATGGCCGCAGGGACCAGTATAAAAGTGTCCCCCGGCTGTGGCATTATCTCTCTGGCTAGTGGAGACTGGTGCTGGTTTTAAAAATGTGAAGGACCACTACCTCTTTTGTCCCCCGTATTTTTGGAACCAGGGCTAGCCCAAGAGCACGGTGCTGGTTGTCTAAATATGGTGGGACCCCACGCAATTTCCCCCCAGTATTTGAACAACCAGGGCCGGCTCAAAGAGCCCGAGGCTGGTTATGCTTAGGACTGGGGACCACATGCATTTTGTTTTAGCACTTTTAACTGTTTTAACTCTTTTCATACTGTACACAATGTAGCCCTGCACGGATCTCACTGATCCGGCCGGGCTTAATTGTGTTATGTCAGACAGTGTTTTACTAATTACTCCCATAAAACGCTGCCCGACAATACGAATAACATTTACATCGGAAAGTACGAAAAACGAAAACTCGTCAGCTTAGTAAATTCCTGAAAATGATTTCAAAAAGTTGCAGAAAAATACGTCCGATAAAATTCGAGTTTAAACTCCCACCAATTCGGCAGAAACACAAATCTTAGTAAATATACCCCAGGGTGTGAATCGGTTCGCATGACAGTTTGTGATAGACCACTTGGATGAAAAGGGCAAAATATTTATCAAACTGAGAGCAAAGCATACAAACAAGGTGGCCATAGTAAAAATAGACTCAGGAGCGAAGTGCAATGCCATATCCTACAAACAACTACGTGAAATAGATCCAACTGCACAGATAAACCCACGAGACAAGATCAACTTGATAGCTTAAGGTGGCCAGATCACCACCACACTGGGTACCACAAAGCTAAAGTTTACCCATGCTGATTTGCTATTTCACATTGTGAATCAATAGGTTAAACCACTGCTAGGCCTCCCTGACAGTATGAAGCTAGACCATCTCAAATTGGAGCCTGAGGTACACGCAATACAGATGACCGTCCCAGAGATAAAAGACTTTCAGGATTTATTTGATTGCAGTGTATTTGGCAAGCTTCCTGTTGTGTACAATATGAGGCTGTATGACTCCATTGTACCTACTGCCAGAGGGTTCCTATTGCAATGAAAGACAAAATCATTAAAGAGATCTACAGAATGACTCAATTGGGTGTCATTGCCCCATAGAGGAAGCAACACAGTGGGTGTCCGCTATGGTGGCTGCATCAAAAAAGGATGGGACTGTACATCTGTATATTGATCCAGTACACTTGAACAAAGCACTGCTGCGTTCATATCACCCTCTCTGCACCATCGAGCAAGTGATTACTGACATGCCAGGTGCCACAGTTTTCAGTACCCAGGATGCTTAGTGCGGATTCTGGAAAATCCCTTTGGACAGAGCTTCGTCCCTGCTAACCACTTTCATGACCCCGATAGGGTGGAATGTCTTCCTTCGCATACCCTATGGAATCACTACAGGGAGTGAGGTCTTCCAGCGTTGCATGGAGCAACTGTTTGCAGGCTATCCCTGTGAAATCCTCATCGATGACATCCTTGTGTGGGGCCGCACCAAGGAAGAACACGACCAGCGACTACACCAGGTACTCGAACGGGCAGTACCTTGAACCTCAAGCTCAACCCAAACAAATGCAAGTTTAGAGTTACAGAAGTGGCGTACGTGGGCCACGTGCTCACTAGTCAAGGCGTCAAACCGTATCCAAATAAAATCACTGCCATCCAGCAAATGCCGCTTCCGACTGACCAACAGGCACTGCAGCGCTTCCTGGGGATGACCAACTACCTGTCTAAATTTGTTCCACAATACAGTGAGACCACAGCAACTTTGCAGCAGCTACTTCATCAGGACTCAGAATGGTGCTGGCTGGACGCATACACGGCTGCTGTTGATCGACTGAAGACCATGCTGACAAAGCCCCTGGTCCTGCAATACTTCAACGTGCATGATCAAGTATTCCTCTCTGCCGACGCTTCACAGAGTGGTCTAGGGGCCATGTGCCTACAACACTGCAGACCAGTGGCTTTTGCTTGCAGGGCCCCCACTGACACTGAAACCAGGTATGCACAATTTGAGAAAGAACTGTTGGCACTGGTGTTCACCTTTAATCGTTTCCATGCCTTCATCTATGGTCATCCTGTCACGGTGGAAACGGACCATAAGCCTCTCATTACCATACTGAAGAAGCCCATCCACTCTGCTTCTTCCCGTATTCAGGGAATGATGCTCAAGCTGCAGCGGTACAACCTGGATGACATATATAAATGAGGCAAAGAAATGGACGTTGCTGATGCTCTGTCTCAAGCCTTCCTTTCGACTACTGACATGAACGCTGCTGAGGATTACTATGAGGTCATGGCTGTGGAGGTGCTCCCTACCAAGCGGCTGTAAGAACTGCGTGCTGCTACACTTGTGGATGATCTTTGCCAGCGTCTCTCTGCTGTAATTCTCAACGGCTGGCCATCCTCTTCCAAGGAACTTCCGCACTGCCTTCGCTCCTTCTACTGTATGGGAGATGAGCTCACTGTGTCTGATGGTGTCATCCTGCGGTCTCATCGCTTCATGATTCCGGCTGCCCTTCAAAAGTTCTACACCTAGCAGATGCACCAGGGCCATTCCGGCCTGGAGGCTACCAAGCATAAGGCCTGTGAAACCATGTGTCACGATCCGGGTATCTGGACGCCATTACTTACCCTTCAGATGCCTTCTAAGGCTGGCTCAGCGTTCCAGGACCAGATCCCATTTGTCATACTGATGTCCACATTCCTGCCTCCTCTCCTGTCACTCTGAGACGCGGTCACCGCAACGCCTGTAACATCCGGAATGGCGTCTCCCGCGGCCTCCGCCGCTGTTCCTGAGTTTCTGCATGCAGAGTGTCAGAGTGGTGATTACGTCAGCCGCGGCCTCCGCTGTGCCCGCGTGGTTAAATGTGCACTTATCAGTCTGGCGTCTCCTGTCGCCGGCGCCGCCATTACTGTTTTAATTCCCACATGGATTACAAACCAAACTTCCCTCCAAGTGTCTGCATGGGCGCAGCCATCTTGGATTCTGTCATCTGTTCATTTCCACCAATCTACTGTTTGCAATGTTAATCTGCATAATTGCCTAGCCAATCCCTTCCTTGCTGCAGGTATAAGTATTCTATGCCTGAGCAAGGAAGGCGTCAGTGCTTTGGTTGTCAAACCTTGTTCCAGTTTGTCTCTCTCCTGTGGTTGTTTTCCAGGTTCCAGTTCCTATCTCCAAACCTCCACTAAAGAGACCCGCACCAGCATTCCACCTGCGGTGTAGCCTGACTCTCCTATCCATTTGGATTCATCTGCTTCCAGCTACAGATCCACCTGCTTACAGCAATCAGCTTCCAGCAGAGATTAGCTCTTCTTAAAGTGCCGGTACCCTTTTCTACAGATTATCATTTATCACCGGCATTATTATTTCACCGCTCTCAAGCTCCAAACATCACTTCATATTTCATCGCTCTCAAGCTACATTTATCATTTAACTGGTTCCAGCCAGTATCCACTCCGTGCCAACATCAGTCTGGTTCCAGCCAGTACCCACAGCAGCCGTTTTATCCACAGCAGCCCAGCTTTTCCTGGAACACCAGCTGGTACGATCCTGGGCTATCTCCATTGCTACAGTCGGGCCTGGTAAGGACTTTCCAACTAGAAGATTATAAGAACTATCTCACACTACCAGAGCCCTGTGGCCCTTGCCACCCTGTAGAACCCAGGAACTGTATTTATCCTCTGCTGATTTTTATGTTTTCTTTTACTGCTGCTGTGTTACGGAGTTTGTCATAAATAAACATCATTGACATTTACCCTGGTTGTCGTGTTCACGCCTTCGGGCATTTCTTCTACATGTTACTTACATGTCTAGGGGTCTGATACAACCTCCCAGGTTCCGTTACATCTCAGCCCCTACAACTGAGGCTGCCTCCCGTCAGCTCAAGCCCTCAGTTGTGACAGTAAGCACTGACCATATGAATCCAGCCGGAGACCAGGATCAAGCGGCCAGGCCGATGCAAGAACTGGCAGCCCGACTTGAACATCAGGAGGCTGCACAGGGCCACATCATCCGCTGTCTCCAGGATCTCTCTACTCGGCTGGATGGGATTCAGACAACCCTCCGTGGATCAGACGCGTCCGGTGCGTCAACCACAGTGACTCCAGCTATGACCCCACCCACCTTACCCATTTCTGCTCCACGTCTTCATCTTCCAACGCCAGCAAAATTTGACGGATCTCCAAGATTCTGCAGGGGATTTCTCAACCAGTGTGAGATTCAGTTTGAGCTACAACCTGGCAATTTTCCCAGTGACCGTACAAAAATTGCCTACATTATCTCTCTTCTCAGTGGCTCAGCCCTTGATTGGGCATCACCGTTATGGGAGAGGTCCGACACCCTGCTATCCTCCTACACTGCATTTGTGTCAACATTCAGGCGTATCTTCGACGAGCCAGGCCGGGTAACTTCAGCTTCATCTGAGATTCTCCGTTTACGCCAGGGATCACGTACTGTAGGACAATATCTTATACAGTTCCAGATCCTGGCATCCGAACTGGCATGGAACGACGAGGCCCTGTATGCTGCATTCTGGCATGGCTTATCAGAGCGTATTAAAGATGAGTTAGCTACCAGAGACTTACCTTCCAAGTTAGATGAGCTAATCTCACTCTGCACGAAAGTTGATTTATGTTTCAGAGAGAGAGCAACTGAGCGTGGAAGATGATCTGCTCCAAAATTTTCTGCTCCTCCTCCTCGCCAACTGTCACCATCTAAAGACGAGCCCATGCAAATTGGCCGTTCCCGTTTAACTCCTGCTGAGCGCCGAAGACGTCTCTCTGAGTCTCTTTGTCTTTACTGTGCAGCTCCGTCTCACACCATCAATGCCTGTCCCGAACGTCCGGGAAAACTCCAAACCCTAGCTCGCCCAGGAGAGGGCCGGCCAGGAGTAATTATCTCCTCTCCATCTCCTCATGATTGTAATCTCCCAGTGTCGCTCCAAATTGCTCAACGTTATCGGAACGTCATTGCCCTCCTTGATTCCGGAGCAGCTGGGAACTTTATTACCGAAGCCTATGTTAAACGGTGGTCCCTACCCACCGAGAGACTTCCTTCGTCCATCTCCTTAACTGCCGTGGATGGCAGCAAGATTTTTGATGCAGTTATTTCCCTAAGGACTCTACCAGTTCGTCTGAGAGTGGGAGTTCTTCATTCCGAATTTATTTATTTTTTAGTGATTCCAAGGGCCACACATCCTGTGGTCCATGGGCCTTCCATGGCTCCGTCTTCACAATCCATCTATTGATTGGACGACTACGCAGATTCTGGCATGGGGTCCCTCCTGTGCTGAGACATGTTTGTTTAAAGTATTGCCTGTCTGTTCTTCCTCCCCCAGGTCGTCTGATGTTCCACCTCCTCCATATCAAGATTTCACGGATGTGTTCAGTAAGGCTTCTGCTGATATCCTTCCTCCTCATAGAGAATGGGACTGCCCGATTGATCTCGTTCCAGGGAAGGTTCCACCTCGAGGCCGAACTTACCCGTTGTCTCTGCCTGAGACGCATTCTATGGAGGAATACATTAAAGAGAACCTAGCAAAAGGGTTCATTCGACCTTCCTCTTCTCCAGCCGGCACAGGCTTCTTTTTCGTAAAGAAAAAAGATGGTGGTCTGCGGCCGTGCATTGACTACAGAGGTCTGAACGACATTACCATCAAGAACCGCTATCCACTACCCCTGATTACTGAGCTCTTTGATAGAGTTAGCGGAGCTACCATGTTCACAAAGCTGGACTTGAGAGGTGCATACAATCTCATCCGGATCTGTGAGGGTGACGAGTGGAAGACCGCCTTTAACACCCGTGACGGACATTATGAGTACCTCGTCATGCCCTTCGGATTGAGCAATGCTCCAGCTGTCTTCCAGCATTTTGTCAATGAGATCTTCAGAGACATTTTATACCGTCATGTCGTGGTCTATCTAGATGATATCCTCATTTTTGCCAACAATTTAGAGGAACATCGTTTTTGGGTAAAAGAGGTTCTGTCCCGTCTCCGTGTCAATCATCTCTATTGCAAATTAGAGAAATGCGTCTTTGAAGTCAAGTCCATTCCGTTTCTAGGTTACATTGTGTCCGGTTCCGGACTAGAGATGGATCCTGAGAAACTACAAGCAATCCAGAATTGGCCGATACCCTTAACCCTCAAAGGGGTCCAGACGTTCTTAGGGTTCGCCAATTATTACAGAAAGTTTATACGAGACTTTTCCACCATTGTGGCGCCTATTACTGCTTTAACTAAGAAGGGTGCTAACCCGTCCAAGTGGTCTGAAGAAGCTACGCAAGCTTTTCATCTCTTAAAACAACGGTTCATCTCTGCACCAGTTCTGAAACAGCCCGACATCGACTCTCCTTTCATCTTAGAGGTGGATGCCTCCTCCGTTGGAGTAGGAGCGGTGTTATCTCAGAGGGCTAAAGATGGCCATTTACATCCTTGCAGTTTCTTCTCCCGGAAGTTCTCCCCAGCGGAGCGCAACTATGCCATTGGCGACCAGGAGTTGCTAGCCATCAAGCTCGCTCTAGAGGAGTGGAGATATCTGTTGGAGGGAGCTTCTCATTCAATCACCATACTTACAGACCACAAGAACCTTTTATATCTGAAAGGCGCACAATGTCTCAACCCTCGTCAGGCCAGATGGGCACTTTTCTTTTCCAGGTTCGACTTTAAACTCCAGTTCTGTCCGGGCTCTCAGAATCGCAAGGCCGATGCCCTTTCCCGCTCATGGGAGCAAAAAAATGAGTCAGAGTCTTCAGACAAGCATCCTATTATCAATCCGTTGGCATTCTCCACGGTAGGGATGGACTCTACGCCCCCACTAGGGAAAAGTTTTGTGAAGCCGGTACTGAGGAAGAAGCTCATGCATTGGGCCCATGCTTCCCGTTTTGCCGGACATACAGGTATCCAAAAAACCCTGGAGTTTATCTCTAGGTCCTATTGGTGGCCAACTCTGAGAAAGGACGTCATGGAGTTTATTGCATCTTGCCCAAAGTGTGCCCAACATAAAGTATCCCGCCAGTCGCCTGCGGGGCAACTGGTTCCACTATCCATTCCCCGTCGACCATGGACCCAATTGTCGATGGATTTCATTACAGACTTACCCATGTGCAACAAGTTCAATACCATCTGGGTGGTAGTTGACCGGTTCACCAAGATGGCACACTTCATTCCTCTTACCGGTCTTCCGTCAGCTTCCAAGTTGGCTCAAGTGTTCATACAAGAGATCTTCCGACTCCACGGTCTGCCTGAAGAAATTATCTCAGATCGAGGAGTTCAATTCACAGCCAAATTCTGGCGAAGTTTATGTCAAGTCCTCCAAGTCAAACTAAAGTTTTCCACGGCTTACCATCCTCAGACCAATGGTCAAACTGAGAGGGTGAATCAGGACTTGGAGGCCTTCCTCCGCATCTATGTGTCTTCCTCTCAAGATGACTGGGTTCAATTACTTCCCTGGGCCGAGTTCTGTCATAACAATCAGTATCATTCCTCATCTTCTTCAACACCATTCTTCACCAACTTTGGATTCCACCCTAAAGTCCCTGAATTCCAACCGCTCCCATCAACTTCTGTTCCAGCAGTGGATATCACCTTGCATCAGTTTGCAAACAACTGGAAGAGTGTACGAGCAGCTCTGCTCAAGGCATCGTTCAGGTATAAGAAGTTTGCGGACAAGAAGCGTAGAGCGGTTCCTGCTCTCAAGGTGGGTGATCGGGTATGGTTATCCACGAAGAATTTGAGGTTAAGAGTTCCCAGTATGAAGTTTGCACCTCGCTACATTGGTCCTTTCAAAATTGAGCAAGTCATCAATCCTGTTGCTTACAGACTTCAGTTACCTCCCTTCTTAAAAATACCCAGGACATTCCATGTTTCCCTGTTGAAACCGCTGATCCTGAATCGGTTTCATTCCTCACTTCCTCCAACTCCGAAAGTCCAAACTCAACGAGGCGTTGAGTATGAAGTGGCCAAGATCCTGGACTCACGTCACCGTTACGGTCAACTACAGTATCTTATTGACTGGAAGGGTTACGGCCCTGAGGAACGCTCATGGACCAATGCTTCTGATGTCCATGCTCCTGCCTTGGTCCGGAGATTCCATTCCAAGTTTCCTCAAAAGCCAAAGAAGTGTCCTGGGGCCACTCCTAAAGGGGGGGGTGCTGTCACGATCCGGGTATCTGGACGCCATTACTTACCCTTCAGATGCCTTCTAAGGCTGGCTCAGCGTTCCAGGACCAGATCCCATCTGTCATACTGATGTCCACATTCCTGCCTCCTCTCCTGTCACTCTGAGACGCGGTCACCGCAACGCCTGTAACATCCAGAATGGCGTCTCCCGCGGCCTCCGCCGCTGTTCCTGAGTTTCTGCATGCAGAGTGTCAGAGTGGTGATTACGTCAGCCGCGGCCTCCGCTGTGCCCGCGTGGTTAAATGTGCACTTATCAGTCTGGCGTCTCCTGTCTCCTGTGGCCGGCGCCGCCATTACTGTTTTAATTCCCACATGGATTACAAACCAAACTTCCCTCCAAGTGTCTGCATGGGCGCAGCCATCTTGGATTCTGTCATCTGTTCATTTCCACCAATCTACTGTTTGCAATGTTAATCTGCATAATTGCCTAGCCAATCCCTTCCTTGCTGCAGGTATAAGTATTCTGTGCCTGAGCAAGGAAGGCGTCAGTGCTTTGGTTGTCAAACCTTGTTCCAGTTTGTCTCTCTCCTGTGGTTGTTTTCCAGGTTCCAGTTCCTATCTCCAAACCTCCACTAAAGAGACCCGCACCAGCATTCCACCTGCGGTGTAGCCTGACTCTCCTATCCATTTGGATTCATCTGCTTCCAGCTACAGATCCAGCTGCTTACAGCAATCAGCTTCCAGCAGAGATCAGCTCTTCTTAAAGTGCCGGTACCCTTTTCTACAGATTATCATTTATCACCGGCATTATTATTTCACCGCTCTCAAGCTCCAAACATCACTTCATATTTCATCGCTCTCAAGCTACATTTATCATTTAACTGGTTCCAGCCAGTATCCACTCCGTGCCAACATCAGTCTGGTTCCAGCCAGTACCCACAGCAGCCGTTTTATCCACAGCAGCCCAGCTTTTCCTGGAACACCAGCTGGTACGATCCTGGGCTATCTCCATTGCTACAGTCGGGCCTGGTAAGGACTTTCCAACTAGAAGATTATAAGAACTATCTCACACTACCAGAGCCCTGCGGCCCTTGCCACCCTGTAGAACCCAGGAACTGTATTTATCCTCTGCTGATTTTTATGTTTTCTTTTACTGCTGCTGTGTTACGGAGTTTGTCATAAATAAACATCATTGACATTTACCCTGGTTGTCGTGTTCACGCCTTCGGGCATTTCTTCTACATGTTACTTACATGTCTAGGGGTCTGATACAACCTCCCAGGTTCCGTTACATCTCAGCCCCTACAACTGAGGCTGCCTCCCGTCAGCTCAGGCCCTCAGTTGTGACACCATGGTCTGGCCCTCCGTGTACGGTGACATTGACCGTGCTGTCTCGTTTCGTGCACCCTGCAATTCCTTGCATCCACACCTGCCACGGGAGCCCATGCTGCTCCATGACATTCCTGATCTTCCATGGTCCATTCTTGTGGCTGATCTATTCGACTGGAGGGGGAAGGAGTACCTGGTACTAGTTAACTGCTATTCAGGATGGTTCGAGATAAACTACTTGCCCAGTATCACCAGTCAAATGGTAATTGCAAAGCGGAAGAAACACTTTGCAGCACATGGCACCCCACAGCAGCTGATCACTGATAATGCCATGCAATTCAAGAGTAGAGAGTTCAAGGACTTTGCAAATACATGGGACTTCCAGCACATCGCTAGTAGTCCACACTACCCACAGTCAAATGGAATGGCAGAGCGTGCAGTACGCTCTGCAAAGCACCTAATGGAGAAGTGTGCACGGGATGGATCGGACATATTCTTGGCACTGTTAAACTTGGGAAACATGCCTGAGATGGACTTCCATCCCCTGCAAAGTGCTTATTAGCATGGCGCACCCGCACAGGCATCCCAATGGCAAAGCAACTCCTGCAACCCAGAGAAGAACCACAGGTATTGGAGAACATCAGCAAGCGCAGAATGGTGGCCAAAGCTTCTTATGACAGATCAGCATACCGCCTGCCACCACTGTTTCCAGGCCAGCCTGTCCGCATGCAAACTGAGCAAGGATTTGACAGAATGGCAGTGGTTCAGCATCCTGCAGGGCATCCAAATAGCTACGTGGTACAGTCTGATAATGCCCTTTATGAATGCAACTGCTGCCATCTGATAAGTGTACCTGAAGAAATCTCTACACAGCCTGACTCATCAGTTTCTAACACAGCTGCAACCAATGTCCGTGATGATTCGCATTGCATGGACAGTCTTTCCTCAGAGATTACTTCTGAAGTAATAGAGCCCTCTGGTGTCACAGCAGACATGCCTATAGGCTCCCAGTGTACCATTACCAGATCAGGCCGTGTGTCCAAACCCAAACTATAGTTCCAAGACTTTATTATATAATGTATTTTCCTTTGTTCACTCCCAACATTGTCATATTGTTGCATTTGTTTCATCTATGTTCTGCATCCTTCCAGTTTGAAAGGGGGGATGTAAATGCATGCTGTGCATCATGGGAGATTATGTCATGCAGAGGTCACTCACTTCCTGTTTGTCTCCTGTTACTTCCACTTGGTATCTGACTCATGCTGAGTAAAGACCTGTATTACACTGATGCTGCAATTGTCGTCCTGATTTTGTTGTTACACATCTACACCTATATTTGATAAAGTATATTTTTATAGTTATAATGAAACTAGGATGTACTCACCATGGAAGGGTGCTGGCAGCGGGGGAGGTCGGAAGTGTAACAGGATGATCCGTGGCTGCATACTGTGCACTGTGCAGTGGCAGCTGGTCTCTGGTGAGGGGCCAGCCAGCCACCAGGCAGGAAGATCAGAGTCATTGATGTTCAGGAATAAATTAAACTCTGGCAGGCCCCCAACACAAACACATGATCTGTGTGACAGCAGCTCTGATGGCGTCCGGACCAGAGGGAAGTGCCCTGATCTCTTGGTGGCCCAATGTGCCTCTATCACCGCAGTTCTGCTTCAGGCCCACAGAGATCCACCAGGCTCTTTGGTTGCTTAATGCCGGTAGTGCCTGCAGGGACTGATACCTCCTGCCCCCTGCAGTATTGCCCATATAGTACCTCGCTCCCGCAACACAGCTTAGTTGCTCCTCTGCCTCCCGTGACATAACATCTGTTATGATTAATAAGACCAGGCAGAGACTCCAGGTGCTGGCATTGCAGTGAAGTAATCAGATCTGTGCACCTCCGGAGCGGAGCTGAATAGATTACCCCTGCTGCTGGATGACAGAAGATAAGAGAGTATCATTTATTTCATCCAGCAGCAGGGGTAATCTATTCAGCTCTGCTCTGGAGGCGCACAGTTCTGATTACTCCACTGCGATGCTGGCATCTGCAGTCTCTTCCCCGGTCACATTTCTAGCCTTTACCTCTCCCCCCCACCTTGCCTTTTTCTCATTCGGCTCCTCTCCCTGTACACCACATTGACTGATGGTGCAGGAGAGGAGACGTTGTGGCATGCGCTGGAGTTCCGGCAGCTGTCCAATGTGCTGACAGTCTGAAAGGGCCTGAGCCAGAAGCAGCGACGCCAGCTCAGTAAAATGACCTATATTATTTGCTGTGTAACGGTGCCTCCTGGAACTTGCCAGGCTCTAGGCAGCTGCTTGTACTGCCTTGTGGTAATTCTGCCACTAATATGGAGAGAGCATGATGTGAGTCAGTGAAAACTGTAGCATGTTGAAAAATAAGAGGGATGGGTCACCATTAACTACCTCCCTCTTACCTTTCAAAATGATATGTCTGTGTTTTCACTAACTCATGTCCTGCTCTCTCCATCACAGCACTGGATACTTGAGGAGTATTAAGCTGGTTACACACTAGATGTAATTTCAAATGAATTTGCCAATAACGACCTATTGTTATGACACTAGATCATCAGCGTTGCATGCTCTTGCGGGCCACTATCGACAGATCCAGTCGGCTGTACAAGCAGCTCAATCTGGGGATGTAGCTAGCGATGCCATGCTGCTGAATGCCCTGCTTCTCCCCTCGCCACCGCTCTGTCGTGGCTGACATCAGCAAGTGTCCATGCACTTGCCAATGTTGGCACCACACCAGGTCACGTCACTAGTGAGCTCACCAGGTACACACATCATTGAGTGTTGTACACAGCATTAGTTACTGGGGAAGAAAAAATGGGTGCATGGGAAAAAAATTTAAAAGTAAATAAGAGCTGGAGCAGAAATAGAGGAAATAATGGTTAAAACACTGACAGATGGGAGAGGATTGGATAGAGTGAAGGAGAGGGGGTCTTGTTAATTACTCCCATGAAGAAAAATTGGGGAATGATTTGAGGATGAAACTGTGAACAGATTGAGAGAATGAATACTACAGAATGGGAGATTCCAACAGCGCTGCCTCCTTGTGGATGATTCAATCTTCTAATGTACTTTGAGAGAATGTGGGTAATTGTAATGGGCTTACTGTAGGAATAACAGAAAAACATTAAATAAGACAATTGGAACAAATCCATGACATCAAAACATTGGGGGAGATGTACAAAGCCTTGGAGAGAGATAAAGTGGATGGAGGTAAAGTACCAACCATAGGCATATCTATAGTGGGTGCCAGGGGGGCTTACACTGCACAGCCTGCACCCAAGTTTAATCACTTATCTCTCCGGAGTCCCCATCGGTGCTGGTACTGCAGCAAAAAACAATTGGAAAATAGAGCAGCTGAGACATATATTCTGATACACCTCAAATGGCAGGGGACATATTTTGGGTCTAGTACTGCTATGTAATTATTCAGATAGTGTCTATATTTATGTATGATTATTTTACTTTTATCATTATATAGAATTCAACATATTTTTAATATGCATTAGTACTTTATTTTTGTTCCGGAATCCAGTATTCTTTACACGAATAGACATATTGAAGAGTCTGATTGTATATTGATTGTTACACTTGTATAATATTAATTGGCCAAGAAAGCCATTTATTTTCCTGCAGATTACATTTACATTTTGATAAAATCGGTAAATTACATAGGTTTTAAATTATACCCCAGAGTACAATTAAATGTTTGCTCTGAGAAATTCAGGCTCTGGGCAAATTCTGCAATA
Organism: Pseudophryne corroboree; assembly: GCF_028390025.1. NCBI lineage: Eukaryota > Metazoa > Chordata > Amphibia > Anura > Myobatrachidae > Pseudophryne > Pseudophryne corroboree. Next base: position 271,226,851 of record NC_086451.1, on the reverse strand, counting down.
TGTGAGAGCATTTGGAATTATGTCACGTGAGGCTGTAGCAACACAAATGTGAATTTCATAACCTTAATTAGAAAAATTATGAATATTAGTGGTTAAAGTGCTGATATTTGAAAATAAATTAAGGTGCATGCTGGGTAGGCTGGACTGTAAAATGACTGGAAACAAAAGACTGAAGCAACCAATAAGATGTTAAATTAGTTTCAAGCGATTGCAGTGGTGCATGAAATTATTTCTTGCTGCAAAGATTCTTCCCCTGTGGAAATGCAAAGCTTTAATGGCAGTAAGAGAGCATGTGGGATTGCTAAAAGGCATTTTTGATTTAAGAATTTTAAGGGCACGTACAGCATACATATGTTCAGAATGTGCAAATGAATGACTACATTCCTTGACTTGTTTTATTAAAAGACAGTTTTATTAAAAGACAGTTTTTAAATCCTCATGTTACCAGCAAAGCTTTATCGAGCAACTGCACAGTCTGAAGCATGAGTGGAAGGAGTTATTGTATAATTTCATAAGGCACTTGAAGTAGCAATCCTAGAAATCCAGGTTTTAAGGAAATTCATGCTTGAGCACCTATGGTAGAATAAAAATGACTGAGGTACTAATTAAGTCATCTAAACTCAGAGAAAGATTTACTAAAGCTACTAATTCACACAAGTGGTTGTTTTGCCCATAGCAACCAATCATATTCTGTCTAGATATGTGCAGCGGGCATTTTTCGTGTTTTGTGTTTTGGTTTCGGGTCCACAGTCGTAATTTAAAAAAACCCCACAAAAACAGCTAAAATCATAGAATTTGGGGGTAATTTTGATCCCATAGTATTATTAACCTCAATAACAATAATTTCCACTCATTTCCAGTCTATTCTGAACACCTCACACTATTATTTTCAGTCCTAAAATTTACACAGAGGTCGCTGGACGACTAAGCTAAGCAACTCAAGTGGCCGGCACAAACACCTGGCTCATTTAGGAGTGGCACTGCAGTGTCAGACAGGATGGCACTTAAAAAAATAGTCCCCAAACAGCACATGATGCAAAGGAAAAAAAAAAGAGGTGCACCAAGGTCGCTGGATGGCGGTCGCTGGATGGCTAAGCTAAGCGACACAAACACCTGGCCCATCTAGAATTAGACTCCAGTACCATGTGAATTATAAGGCAATATCACTGGAATTATTCGTTATAATCAATGGAATTATTGGTCCACAAAATCACTGGAATTAAATGGCAGTAATGTCTGGAATTATATCAAATGGCAGTACCACTGGACATATATGGAAGTGTCAGACAGGATGGCACTTTTAAAAAAAATAGTCCCCAAACAGCATATGATGCAAAGAAAAGAGAAAAAGAGGTGCACTGACACTGAGCACTGACCAGTGATTCTGAGCACTGATGATACTACTGAGCAGTGATACTGAGCACTGATGATACTACTGAGCAGTGATACTGAGAACTGACACTGAGCAGCATGATGCAGCACAAGACAATGAGCACTGATACTGAGCACTGATGCAGCACAAGACACTGTACTAGTATTAGTAATGTATTACTGAGTAAAGACAATGAGCACTAATACTGAGCAGCAAGATGCAGCACAAGACACTGTACTAGTATTAGTAATGTATTACTTAGCAGCACAATGCAGCACAAGACAATGAGCACTGATACTGAGCACTGATGATACTACTGAGAACTGACACTGAGCAGCACGATGCAGCACAAGACACTGTACTAGTATTAGTATTAGTGAGCAGCACAAAAGCACTCTGGAATTGTCACCCCCCACTGTGACTGGAATGATGATGACCGATGCACAGTCACAGGACACTACTACCATAGCACCCTACAGCAGCAAGATGCAGCACAAGACACTGTACTAGTATTACTGAGCAGCACGATGCAGCACAAGACAATTAGCACTGATACAGAGAACTGACACTGAGAGAACGTAGCCACGTCCTCTCTGTACTCTCTACAATGCCCGAGTGAAAATGGCGGCGACGCGCGGCTCTTTATATGGAATCCGAATCTCACAAGAATCCGACAGCGGGATGATGATGTTTTGCCTCGTTCGGGTTTTCCGAGTCAGGAGGGAATAACCAAGCCGGGCTCGGAACTGTGTTTGACACGTGGAGTTCGGTAGGGTTCGGTTCACGGCAAACCGAACCCGCTCTTCTCTAATTCTGTCTATCATTTTCATGAATGTATTAGTGAAATTATAGCTAGAATCTGATTGGTTGTTATGGGCAACACCACCACCACCACCAAATTTTTGTAAATCTACCCCAAAAACAGATATCCACAAAACCTGGTCTGTTAAAGTGGGCTTAAAGACTGAGGTTGGGAGAAATGGGGTTACTAATAGAGATGAGCGGGTTTGGCTCTCAGAGAACTGAACCGTACTGAACTTCACCATTTGAGTCTGGTTCCGAGCCAGGCTCGGGTTTTCCCGCCTGACTTGGAAACCCGAACGAGGCAAAACGTCATCATCCCGCTGTCGGATTCTCGCGGGATTTGGATTCCATATAAGGAGCCGCGCGTTGCGGCCATTTTCACTCCAGTCTCGGAGAGCGTAGTGAGAGGATGTGTTTCCATCCTCAGTGTCTGTGTTGGGGTGGGAAAGTGGGGTGGCGAGTCTTGTGCTGTGTTATGCTGCTCTGTCCAGTCCAGTGTAGTCAGTGTCTTATGCTACATAAGTTTAGCCAGTCACAGTGTTGGTGTCCTCTGCTGCTATATGTCCCCACTGCTGCTGGCTGCTGTATAAATCCCTTGCATTATTGCTGTGTTGTCTTGCATCAGACCAGGGGTAGTGTCTTGTGCAGCATCAGTCCAGTGACCAGTCACAGTGGTGGTATCCTCTGCTGCCATATATCCAGTGTAGCTGTATAAGTCCCTTTCAGTGGTGCTGTGTTGTCTTGCATTAGACCAGGGGAAGTGTCTTGTGCAGAATCAGTCCAGTGACCAGTCACAGTGGTGGTGTCCTCTGCTGCCATATATCCAGTGTACAAAAAAAAGAACAAATACCAATATGTGCGCAGAAGGAAGAATATACAGTATAAATTTAAAAAAGTTTAATACTTCAAATAAATATATCAATTAAAACATAACCTCAGAATGACCACATTTGTTAACATTATATGAAGCTGTTATACTATAGTATAAAACATCTACCAATGTCCATATGAATACCTCGTTTCAAGAGGCTCTGTTAATTAGTTGGAAATTGCAACAATCTCCTAAAGAGTTGCTAATATTCAAAATATAGTACCTGTACCTTTGTATTAGATGAAAAGTGTCTACCGCTTCATAGTCCAGTAAAAAGACTTAATGGATATTTGATATATCTTTTAGGCTGGCCAGTCTGTTTGATAATTTACTTAGCTGGACTTATTCTGTTTGGTATTGAATTAGTATCCAGCAGCCAGTTGTGAACAAATGGTTATATATTGACCGTCAGTGAAGGTACCTGTATGATTCCAAAGGTTTAGCATGCAGCCGTGCTAATTAGCAGATCAGGGCTGCCGTGGAGCTGCACTCCTAAGTCTCGATGTAGCGGAGACCCGTAGTTAGCCGTCCACTGTCCAGAGAGCTGCAGGGTCCCGTAGGGTCAGATGGCACCAATGGTTATAGAGCCGCTGCCTGGATGCGTGTGCTACCGGAACACCAGTGAAGCTGTGCCGCTAAGAGCCGCTGTGTGTTGTGCTGTCTGGGTGCTTCCCAGGCAGTGGAGCTGGATAGTCCTTTGTGGGCTCGGATCATGTACAGGTGTTGGCTTCTTGCTGCTGGCGGCTGGGGCACCTTGTAATAAAGTTGTCCAAGGACAATTCAGTAGATATTCTGTAGTGAGGGGTCACTCAGGCAGCCGTAACTAACGCGTTTCTCGACCTTAGCACTGGTCGTTTCATCAGAGGAAACGTTGTTTGTTTAAATCAGGCACCGGGGGAAACACCTGTTGTCTGTGGAATGAATTAGCCCATTGTGATGTCCGGGCAAACTACCAAAAACGCCACCTCTTCGATGTGGTAATATTTCACCACAAATCCGGACAACAGGTGTCAATCCATCTCTTGCCTCATTCAATCTGTAATAAGTAGCGGTAAGGATGTTAACCACCTAGGAACATCCTCCCTTATACGTCACCTGCTGCGCATTCATCAGAAGTCAGTGTTAAGTTGTGAAACTTTGGGTAAGAGTGTAAGCAGTACACTGACACCTAAATCCCTTCTTCCTCTTTTACCCAAGCTCCTACTAGCCACACCACCAACTCCCTCAACGTCAACTTCCTCCTCAGTCAGAAACATCAGTAGTCCTGCAGGCCATGTCACTCTTAAGACTGAGGAGTCCTCTCCTAGCTGGGATTCCTCCGGAGGATCCTTGAGTGGTACGCCTGCTGTTGCTGCTGCTACTGTTGTTGCTGCTGGCAGTCGATCGTCATCCCAGAGGGGAAGTCGGAAGACCATTTGTGCTACTTCCAGTAAGCAATTTACTGTCCAACAGTTCTTTGTGAGAAAGATGAAATATGACTGCAGTCATCCTGTTGCAAAGCGGATAACTGAAGCCTTGACACTTATGTTGGTGTTAGACGTGCGTCAGGTATCCGCCATTAGTTCAGTGAGACTTAGAGAATTGATGGAGATAGTGTGTACCCTTTATCAAATCCGATCTAGGTTCCACTTCTCTAGGCAGGCAATACCAAGAATGTACAAAGACGTCAGAAAAAGTGTCAACTTAACCACGGACATGTGGACAAGTGGAACAGGGCAGACTAAGGACTATATGACATTTGCAGAACACTGGGTAGATGCATGGCCTCCTGCAGCAACAACAGCAGTGGCACCAATAGCAGCATCTCGCAAACGCCAACTCATTCCTAGGCAGGCTACGCTATGTATCACAGCTTTCCGTAAGAGGCACACAGCTGACAACCTTTTACGGAAACTGAGGGACATCATCGCAGAATGGCTTACCAAAATTGGACTTTCTTGGGGATTTGTGATATCGGACAATGCCACCAATATTGTGCCTGCATTACATCTGGGCAAATTCCAGCACGTCCCATGTTTTGCACATAGAAATTAATTTGGTGGTGCAGAATTATTTTAAAAATGACAGGGGTGTACAGGAGATGCTGTCGGTGGCCCGAAAAAGCACAGTGGAGAATGATTTCTGTCATGTGCAAGGTTCTTCAACCCTTCGAACTTGCCACACGTGAAGTCAGTTTAGACACTGCAAGCTTGAGTCAGGTCATTCTACTCATCAGGCTTTTGCAGAAGCAGCTGGATAAATTGAAGGAGGAGCTAAGACGAAGTGATTCCACAAAGTATGTGGGACTTGTGGATGGAGCCCTTCATTCGCTTTGCCAGGATTCAAGGGTGGTCAATCTGTTGAAATCAGAGCACTACATTTTGGCCACCGTGCTCAATCCTAGGTTTAAATCCTACGTTGTATCTCTCTTTCCGGCAGACACAAGTCTGCAGAGGTGCAAAGACCTGCTGGTGAGTAAATTGTCAACTCAAGCGGAACGTGACCCATCAACAGCTACTCCTTCAATTTCTCCCACCACTGGGGCTGCAAGGAAAAGGATAAGATTTCCTAGCCCACCCATTGGTGGTGATGCAGGGCAGTCAGGAGCAAGAGCTGACATCTGGTCCAAACTGAAGGACCTGCCAATGATTACTGACATGTCTACTGTCACTGCATATGATTCTGTCACCATTGAATGAATGGTGGAGGATTATATGAGTGACAGCATCCAAGTAGGCATGTCAGACAGTCCGTATGTATACTGGCAGGAAAAAGAGGCAATTTGGAGGCCCTTGCACAAACTGGCTTTATTTTACCTAAGTTGCCCCCCCCCCCCTTCTCTCTAGTGTGTACTTCTAAAGAGTGTTTAGTGCAGCCGGGAACCTTGTCAGCGATCGGCATAGGAGGTTACTTCCGGAAAATGTGGAGAAGATGATGTTTATCAAAATGAATTATAAATTACTCCGGGAAGACCATTACCAGCAATTGCCTCCAGAAAGTACACAGGGACCTGTGATGGTGGATTCCAGTGGGGTTGAATTAATACTCTGTGAGAAGGTGGAGGATGTACACAGTGAAAGGGGTGAGGAATTGGAGGATGAGGTCGACATCTTGCCTCTGTTGAGCCAGTTTGTGCAAGGAGAGATTGATTGCTTCTTTTATTGGTTGGGGCCCAAACAAACCAGTCATTTCAGCTACAGTCGTGTGGCAGACCCTGTCGCTGAAATGATTGGTTTGTTAAAGTGTGCATGTCCTGTTTATACAGCATAAGGGTGTGTGGGAGGGCCCAAGGACAATTCCATCTTGCACCTTTTTTTCTTCTTATCAACGTGCTATTTGGGGACTATTTTTTTAAAGTGCCATCCTGTCTGACACTTCCGTATATGTCCAGTGGTACTGCCATTTAAATCCAGTGATTTGGACGTACAGTGTAATTCCAGTGATTTTGACATTTAATTCCAGTGATTTGGATGTATAATTCCAGTGATTTAGACGTATAATTCCAGTGGGAATTGTTTGTGTCGCTTGGCTTAGTTATACAGCTACCTCATTGCACCTCTTCAACATCTTTGCATGAGGTGCTGTTTGGGGCTTAGTTTTTGAAAAGGGCCATCCTGTCTGACACTGCCATATGAATCCAAGGGTACTGCTGTATTAGTCTTGGGGTACTGCCATATAAGTCCACCAATTGCACAATTTGTAAAAAATGACAGGGGCGCGTGCAGGAGATGCTATCAGTGGACCGAATGATTGCGCCCACTCTCAACATTCAGCCACTGTGTGACACTACTAGATGGGCCACGTGGTTGTGTCGCTTAGCTTAGTCATACAGAAACCTTGGTGCACCTTCTTTTCTTCTTTGCATCGTGTGCTGTTTGGGGCCTTTTTTGATATCTGCCCTCCTGTCTGCCACTACAGTGCCACTCCTAGATTGGCCAAATGTTTGTGTCGCTTGGCTTAGTCATACAGCTACCTCATTGCACCTCTTCTACATCTTTGCATGAGGTGCTGTTTGGGGCCTAGTTTTTGAAACGTGCCATCCTGTCTGACACTGCAGTGCCACTCCTAGATGGGCCAGGTGTTTGTGCCACAGACTTGTGTCGCTTAGCTTGGCCATCCAGCTACCTAATTGCACCTCTTTTTCTTCTTTGCATGAGGTGCTGTTTGGGGACTAGTTTTTGAAAAGTGCCATCCTGTCTGACACTGCAGTGCCACTCCTAGATGGGCCAGGTGTTTGTGCCGCACACTTGTGTCTCTTAGCTTAGTCATACAGCCACCTTGGTACAACTTTTAGGCCTAAAAACAATATTCTGAGGTGTGAGGTGTTCAGAATAGACTGGTAATGAGTGGAAATGAATTATTGAGGTTAATAATACCGTAGGAGCAAAATTACCCCCAAATTCTGTGATTATAGCTGTTTTCATGTTTTTTTCAAAAATCATCCAGATCCGAAACGAAAACACGAAAGGGTGGTTTTGGCAAAACCAAACAAGAATCAAAACTCAAAAGTGGAATTAGAAGTTAGAACCAAAACACAAAACATGAAAAGTGCCAGCCGCACATCTCTAGTTACTAATTCTTACAAACTGGAAATGGTGAATGCCACTTCTAACTAGAGATGTGCGGGGGGCACTTTTCGTGTTTTGTGTTTTGGTTTTGGTTCTAATTACAATTTTCGTGTTTTGGTATGGCTTGGTTTTGCCAAAACCACCCTTTTATGTTTTGGTTTTGGATCTGGATGATTTTTTTAAAAAAACATAAAAGCAGCTAAAATCACAGAATTTGGGCGTAATTTTGCTCCTACAGTATTATTAAACCTCAATAACAATCATTTACACTCATTTCCAGTCTATTCTGAACACCTCACAATATTGTTTTTAGGCCTAAAAGTTGCACCGAGGTGGCTGTATGACTAAGCTAAGCGACACAAGTGTGCGGCACAAACACCTGGCCCATCTAGGAGTAGCACTGCAGTTGCTGACAAGATGGCACTATTCAAAAACTAGACCCCATACAGCACATGATGCAAAAAAAGAGGTGCAATTAGGTAGCTGGATGGCCAATCTAAGCGACACAAGTGTGCGGCACAAACACCTGGCCCATTTAGGAGTTGGTTGTTGTTATAGGTTGTTGTTATAATTGTTATACTGCAGCAGTGGACATATAGCAGCAGCGTATATGGTCACTGGAATTACTGATGACACAGGACACTACCAGTGTTCTGATGCAGCCCAATAGGTTGTTGTAATTGTTATACTGCAGCAGTGGACATATAGCAGCAGCGTATATCGTCACTGGAATTACTGATGACACAGGACACTACCACTGGTCTGATGCAGCCCAACAGGTTGTTATAATTGTTTTACTGCAGCAGTGGATATATAGCAGCAGTGTATATTGTCACTAGAATTACTGATGACATAGGACACTACCACTGGTCTGCACAACACAGCACCACTTTATACAGCTACACTGGATATATGGCAGCAGAGAACACCTACACTGTGAATGGCTGGACTGATACAGCATAATACACTGACTACACTGGACTGGTCTGCCTAACACAGCACCACTTTACAGCTACACTGGATATATGGCAGCAGAGAACACCAACACTGTGACTGCCTGGACTGAAGCAGCACAACAATACACTGAGTGACTACACTGGACTGGACTCAGCAGCACAACACTTGCCACCCCACTTTCCCGTCCCAACACACAGACACTGAACACTGAGGACACGTCCTCTCTATACACTCTCCGAGACTGGAGTGAAAATGGCGGGGACACGCTGCTCCTTTTATGGAATCCAAATCCCGCGAGAATCCGACAGCGGTATGATGACGTATTGCCGCATTCAGGTTTCCGAGTTAAGAGTAAAAATCCGAGCCTGGTTCGGATCCAGCCTCAGAAGGCAAAGTTCGGTAGGGTTCGGTTCTCTGAGAACTGAACCCGCTCATCTCTAGTTGTAAGTTACCAACACACAGACAAATGAAACCTACATACTGTATGATAATATAAAATTTAAACTTCTTATAGAGATGTGCAGCGGGCATTTTTCGGGTTTTGTGTTTTGGTTTTGGATTCGGTTTCGCAGTCGTGTTTTGAATTCGAACACGTTTTGGCAAAACCACCCTTTCGAATATTTGTCGGATTTGGATGCATTTTGGGTTTGGGTGTTTTTTTTTTCAAAAAACCCTCAAAAACAGCTTAAATCATAGAATTTGGGGGTAATTTTGATCCTATAGTATTATTAACCTCAATAGCCATAATTTCCACTCATTTCCAGACTATTCTGAACACATCACACCTTACAATATTATTTTTAGTCCTAAAATTTGCACCAAGGTCGCTGGATGACTAAGCTAAGCGATCCAAGTGGGCAGCACAAACACCTGGCCCATCTAGGAGTGGTACTGCAGTGTCAGACAGGTTGGCACTTAAAAAAATAGTTCCCAAACAGCACATGATGCAAAGATAAATAAAAAAAAGGTGCAAGATGGAATTGTCCTTGGGCCCTCCCACCTACCCTTATGTTGTATAAACAGGACATGCACATTTTAACAAACCCATCATTTCAGCGACAGGGTCTGCCACATGACTGTGGCTGAAATGACTGGTTGGTTTGGGCCCCCACCAAAAAAGAAGCAATCAATCTCTCCTTGCACAAACTGGCTCTACAGAGTCAAGATGTCCACCTCATCCTCATCCCCCGATTCCTCACACCTTTCACTGTGTACATCCTTTTCCTCACAGAGTATTAATTCAACCCCACTGGAATCCACCATCACAGGTCCCTGTGTGCTTTCTGGAGGCAATTGCTGAAAAATGTCTCCACGGAGGAATTTATTATAATTAATTTTGATGAACATCATCTTCTCCACATTTTCTAGAAATAACCTCCTACGCCGATCGCTGACAAGGTGACCGGCTGCACTAAACACTCTTTCTGAGTACACACTAGAGGGGGGGCAACTTAGGTAAAGTAAAGCCAGTTTGTGCATGGGCCTCCAAATTGCCTCTTTTTCCTGCCAGTATACGTACAGACTGTCTGACATGCCTACTTGGTTGCTGTCGCTCATATAATCCTACACCCAGTGGCGGAACTAGCGAGCGGTGGGCCCAGGTGCGACAAAATGCTTTGCCCCCCCCCACATACACACACATCCCCCCCCACACACATCCCATCCAAGTCCACCCCCTCACCCCTGGAGAGGATCTGGTGAGGGGGACCTGCTCAGGGCCAGAGAAATGGATACCTAGCAACAGTGCCGTAACTAGACATTTTAGCACTGTGTGCAAGAAACGGCATCGGAGCCCCACCCCTGCATGCAAAACAGGGGCAGTGCGCGCCGTAGGCGCGCGCAAAAATACATAGTGGCGTGGCTTCGTGGGGAAGGGGTGTGGCCACAAAATAATACCAATTCAAAAAACGGTACACAGTAGTCTCCATTATTCAAATTACGCCGCACAGTAGCACCACTACACCAGGTAGAGACCCTTTTACACCTTACAGCGGACAGATTCCTCTTTTTACACATTACAGCAGACAGCGTGCACTTTTTACACATAACGGCAGACAGCGTGCCCTTTTTACACATAACGGCAGACAGCGTGCCCTTTTTACACATAACAGCAGACAGCGTGCCCTTTTTACACATAACGGCAGACAGCGTGCCCTTTTTACACATAACGGCAGACAGCGTGCACTTTTTACACATAACGGCAGACAGCGTGCCCTTGTTACACATTACGGCAGACAGCATCCCCTTTTTACACATAACGGCAGACAGCGTCCCCTTTATACACATTACGGCAGACAGCGTGCCCTTGTTACACATTACGGCAGACAGCGTCCCCATTTTTACACATTACGGCATGCAGATTCCCCATTTTTACACATTGCGGCAGGCAGATTCCCCATTTTTACACATTGCGGCAGGCAGATTACCCCTTTTTACACATAGCGGCAGGCAGTCCCCCATTTTTACACATTGCGGCAGGCTGATTCCCCCTTTTTACACATTACGTCAGGCAGTCCCCCCTTTTTACACATAGCGGCAGGCAGTCCCCCATTTTTACACATTGCGGCAGGCTGATTCCCCCTTTTTACACATTACGTCAGGCAGTCCCCCCTTTTTACACATTGCGGCAGGCTGATTCCCCTTTTTTACACATAGCGGCAGGCAGGCCCAAGAAAGAAAGAAAGAGAAATAAAGAAAGAAAAAGAGAAAAAGAAAGAAAGAAAGAAGAATTATACTTACCCTCTACGCCGGCTCAGGCTCCTCGGTGCAGCCGCGTCAGACGATTCCCAGGCAGTAGAGGAGGTGGAGGACGGAGGTGAAGAAGGGAGCCGCAGCAGCGCTTTGTTACTGGTGGAGGCGCTGCTGCTGCTGCCGCTCTGCTTCCCTATAGGCTGTTCTCGGAAGACAGGCAATAGTGAAGCAGAGGAGCAGCAGCAGCAGCGCCTCCACCAGTAACAAAGCGCTGCTGCGGCTCCCTCCTTCACCTCCCTCCTCCTCCTTCCCCCGTATGTGCCGCTGCTCCTCTCCTCGCCGGGCGGCTGTGCGCTGCGGGCAGCGGTTGCCCGCAACGGACAGCGGCATGTAATGAGTCAGTTTGACTCTGTTATGCACACCAGTGCCTGCAGGAAAGTACTGGTGTCAGGACTGTTATGCACTCCAGTGCCTGCAGGAATGTACTGGTGTTTGAACTGTTATGCAAAACAAATGGACTTACAGACAGACTGGGGAATATGACATAACGTACACAGAAGGTGATAGGGTAACAAAATACACACAAAGTGAACAGAGAAGCCCAGAGGCTAAGGAACTGGGTATCTCCCTTGTATTAGAACTGCTCAGATGAGAAAAGCAAGATGTTGTGTTTTAATACGTAGAGAACCCGAAATGCTGTTGCTAAGGGCAACAGCAAAACCCTAAAGGGTTACCAACGGGTGTGGCAGTAAACTCCTTGGTCAGAGATGGAATGATAGACACAAGGAGAGTCTCCACAATCCTAATTCTCACTTGCAGTGCACAGGTTCAGCTTACTGCCACTAAACTGACCCCTGACACCTAGCAAAGTGAGACAGGATTAGAAAGGCAAGTCTTAGAATACAGCCGCAAACTTGCTAAGTTCACAGAGTAGTAACAGAACCCCAGCAAGCTAAACGACTGACTCCAGTCTTACTGCTAGGTCTGGATTGGCAGAGTGTAATACCAAATCCCCAGGCCTATTTGCAGTAAGCAACAAACAAATACAAAGCTACACAGTACTGGCTAACTTTCAGAAACTGACTAACCAACAAAGATTCAGCAGCATCTGCTTACCCTGAGAAGAGGCCTTATAAAGCAGGTGCTGTCCACGCCCCACTCAGACCTCACAGACTGTGAGCACAAAAACCAGCACCGGATCCCCTGCCATGCACAGAGCCTATAACCACTGCACAGCAAAAGACCCGAACCGGAGTATCAGCTGCGCTCAGGTCACTCCGCTAGCACTTGTCTCCCGGTTGCCATGACGACGTGGCAGCACAGGGCAGGAGACCCTAACAGACTCATTACATGCTTGGGCCCCTGGACAGAGGCGGGCCCCAGAAAAACGCACTGCTTGCACTGCCGGTAGTTCCGCCTCTGCCTACACCATTCTTTCAATGGTGACAGAATCATATGCAGTGACAGTAGACGACATGTCAGTAATCATTGGCAGGTCCTACAGTCCGGAACAGATGTCTGCACTTGCTCCTGATTGCCCTGCATCATCGCCAGCGGGTGGTTTTGGAAATGTTATCCTTTTCCTTGTAGCTCCAGTGGCGGTAGAAAATGAAGGCGGAGCTGTTGGTGGGTCACGCTCCGCTTGACTTGACAATTGTCTCACCGGCAGGTCTTTGAACATCTGCAGACTTGTGTCTGCCAGAAAGAGAGGTACAACGTAGGCTTTAAACCTAGGATCGAACACGGTGGCCAAAATGTAGTGCTCTGATTTCAACAGATTGACCACTTGTGAATCCTGGTTAAGCGAATGAAGGGCTCCATCCACAAGTCCCACATGACTAGCGGAATCGCTCCGTTTTAGCTGCTCCTTCAATTTATCCAACTGCTTCTGCAAAAACCTGATGAGGGGAATGACCTGACTTAGGCTGGCAGTGTCTGAACTGACTTCACGTGTGGCAAGTTCAAAGGGTTGGAGAACCTTGCACAACATGGAAATCATTCTCCACTGCGCTTGAGTCAGGTGCATTCCCCCTCCTTTGCCTATATCGTAGGCAGTTGTATAGGCTTGAATGGCCTTTTGTTGCTCCTCCATCCTCTGAAGCATATAGAGTGTTGAATTCCACCTCGTTACCACCTCTTGCTTCAGCTGATGGCAGGGCATGTTCATGAGTGTTTGCTGGCGCTCCAGTCTTCGGCACACGGTGGCTGAATGCGAAAAGTGGCCCACAATTTTTCTGCCCACCGACAGCATCTCCTGCACGCCCCTGTCGTTTTTCAGAAAATTATGCACCACCATATTAATTGTATGTGCAAAACATGGGACGTGCTGGAATTTGCCCACATGTAATGCACGCACAATATTAGTGGCGTTGTCCGATATCACAAATCCCCTGGAGAGTCCAACTGGGGTAAGTCAATCTGCGATAATGTTACTCAGTTTACGTAAGAGGTTGTCAGCTGTGTGCCTCTTATGGAAAGTGGTGATACAAAGCGTAGCCTGCCTAGGAGCGAGTTGGCGTTTGCGAGATGCTGCTACTGGTGCCGCCGCTGTTGTTGCTGCGGGAGGCAAAACATCTACCCAGTGGGCTGTCACAGTCATATAGTCCTTGATCTGCCCTGCTCCACTTGTCCACATGTCCATGGTTAAGTGGACAGTGGCTACATTTGAATTTTTTAGGATACTGAGGATACTTTTTCTGACGTCTGTGTACATTCTCGGTATCGCCTGTCTAGAGAAGTGGAACCTAGATGGTATTTGGTACCGGGGACACACTACCTCAAGCAATTCTCTAACTCCTTGTGAACTAACAGTGGATACCGGATGCACGTCTAACACCAACATAGTAGTCAAGGCCTGAGTTATCCGTTTTGCAACAGGATGATTGCTGTGATATTTCATCTTCCTAGCAAAGGACTGTTGGACAGTCAGTTGCTTACTAGAAGTAGTACAAGTGGTCATCCGACTTCCCCTCTGGGATGACGATCGACTCCCAGCAGCAACAACATCAGCGCCAGCAGCAACAGCAGCAGTAGGCGTTACACTCAAGGATCCATCGGAGTAATCCCAGTTAGGAGAGGACTCGTCAGACTTGCCAGTGACATGGCCTGCAGGATTATTGGTGTTCCTGTTTAAGGAGGAAATTGAGATTAAAGGAGTTGGTGGTGTGGTTTGCAGGAGCTTGGGTACAAGAGCAAGAAGGTATTTAGTTGTCAGTGAACTGCTTCCACTGTCACCCAAAGTTTTTGAACTTGTCAATGACTTCTGATGAATGCGTTCCAAGTGAGGTATAAGGGAGGATGTTCCTAGGTGGTTAACGTCCTTACCCCTACTTATTACAGCTTGACAAAGGCAACACATGGCTTGACACCAGTTGTCCGCATTTCTGTTGAAATAATTCTACACCGAAGAGGTGATTTTTTTTGTATTTTGACCAGGCATGTCAATGGCCTTATTCATCCCACGGACAACAGGTGTCTCCCCGGGTGCCTGACTTAAACAAACCACCTCACCATCAGAATCCTCCTTGTCAATTTCCTCATCAGTGCCAGCAACACCCATATCCTCATCTTGGTGTCCTTCAACAGTGACATCTTCAATTTGAATATCAGGAACTGGACTGTGGGTGCTCCTTCCAGCACTTGCAGAGGGCGTGCAAATGGTGGAAGGAGCCACCTCTTCCCGTCCAGTATTGGGAAGGTCAGGCATCGCAACCGACACAATTGGACTCTCCTTGGGGATTTGTGATTTAGAACGCACAGTTCTTTGCTGTGCTTCTGCCAGCTTAACTCTTTTCATTTTTCTAGCGGGAGGATGAGTGCTTCCATCCTCATGTGAAGCTGAACCACTAGCCATGAACATAGGCCAGGGCCTCAGCCGTTCCTTGCCACTCCATGTCATAAATGGCATATTGGCTAGTTTACGCTTCTCCTCAGATGATTTTAATTTATATTTTTGGGTAATTTTACTGAACTTTTGTTTTTTGGATTTTACATGCTCTCTACTATGACATTTGGCATTGGCCTTGGCAGACGACGTTAATGGCATTGAATCGTCTCTGCCATGACTAGTGGCAGCAGCTTCAGCACTAGGTGGAAGTGGATCTTGATCTTTCCCTATTTTACCCTCCACATTTTTGTTCTCCATTTTTTAATGTGTGGAATTATATGCCAGTAATATATCTGGAATTAGACGGCAGTAATGTCTGGAATTAGATACCACTAGATAGATACCAGTTACCACTGTGACTGGAATAATGATGAACTATGCACAGTGACAAGACACTACCACAGCACCCTACAGCAGCAAGATGCAGCACAAGACACTGGACTAGTATTAGTAATGTACTGTAGTATTACTGAGCACCACAATGCAGCACAAGACAATGAGCAGTGATACTGAGCACTGATGATGAATTACTACTAAGAACTGACACTGAGCAGCAAGATGTAGCTCAAGACACTGGACTAGTATTAGTAATGTACTGTAGTATTACTGAGCACCACAATGCAGCACAAGACAATAAGCAGTGATACTGAGCACTGATGATGAATTACTACTGAGAACTGACACTGAGGAGCATGATGCAGCTCAAGACACTGGACTACTATTAATAATGTACTGTAGTATTATCAGAGCCGACCATAGGCATAGGCAAACTAGGCAATTGCCTAGGGCATTTGATATACCTAGGGGCATCAGCAGCTTCTGCTGATTAAAATGATATGTGGCATGCCTAGATTCTGTGTGTAGCATTTCATATGCAGATACAGCCACAGTCTCACACAGTATATAGCCATGCCACATATCATTTTAATCAGCAGAATCTGCTTGTGCATCCTAGCCACATAGCAATGCAAATAAGATGCATTTTCATAAAAAAAAGGTGCCCGACATTAGCATTGAGGCAAGATTTAGGAGGACACATCTGTATCCAAGCAGAGTAAGAGGTCACAGTGTTAGTGGCAGTGTGAGTGCTGTGTGCATGTGAGTGGGTTGGTTGTAGAGTAGTGTTCAGAATATGTGTAAGAAGCATTATGTGTGTCATGTAAAAATGCATTAATAATGTGCAACATGTGTGTAAAGGGGCACTATATGTGTCATTATGTGTATAAGGGCATTAATAATGTGCGGCATATGTGTAACAGGGTACTACTGTATGTGTGTCATTATGTGTATAGGGGCACTAATAATGTGCAGCAAATGTGCAGGGGGCACTATGTGTGTTATTATGTGTATAAGGGCATTAATAATGTGCGGCATATGTGTAAGGGACATTATGTGTAAAAGGGCATTAATAAAGGTTGTCATAATGTGTAAGGCACATTATGTTTATAAGGACATTAATAATGTGCCTCATATGTGTAAGGGGCATTACTGTGTGGAATTATGTGTATAAGGTGCTCTACTATGGTGGTGTTGCGTACAGAAAGGGCACTACTGTGTCATCTAATGTGAATAAAGAGCAATAGGGTGTGGTGTAATGTGAATAAGGAGCAATTCAGTGTGATGTAATGTGAATAAGGGGCTCTACTGTGAGGAGTAACGTTTATAAGGTAAAGTGATATTACTGTGGGATGTAATATGAATTATGGACACTATCGCATGATCAAATGTGAATAAAGTTGCAGTACTGTGTGGTGTAAGTGGAATTTGGGTTACTATTGTGTGGCCATGACCCTTGCCAGCAAAAACACACCCCTTTTTGGGCTGTGTGCCAAATGTGCGAACTGTTCCTATTTAAAACATAGGGGGTACAAACCCCAAAATAAGGACTGCTATGGGTGAGGGGTGATGGTGCTGGGAAAGAGGTGCAAGGTCAGAGGCGGAACCAGCGGTGGTGCTAGGGGGCACAAGCCAAAATCTTGCCTAGGGCATCATATTGGTTAGGGCCGGCTCTGAGTATTACTGAGCACCACAATGCAGCACAAGACAATGGGGATAATTCCAAGTTGATCGCAGCAGGAATTTTGTTAGCAGTTGGGCAAAACCATGTGCACTGCAGGGAGGGTAGCTATAACATGTGCAGAGAGAGATAGATTTGGGTGTGTGGTGTTCAATCTGCAATCTAAATTGCAGTGTAAAAATAAAGCAGCCTGTATTTACCCCATGCACAGAAACAAAATAACCCACCCGAATCTTACTCTCTCTACACATTTTATACCTGCCTCTCCTGCAGTGCACATGGTTTTGCCCAACTGCTAACAAAATTCCTGCTGCGATCTACTTGGAATTACCCCCAATGAGCAGTGATACTGAGCACTGATGATGAATTACTACTGAGAACTGACACTGAGCAGCAAGATGCAGCTCAGGACACTGGACTAGTATTGGTAATGTTCTGTAGTAGTAGTAGTACTGTGCACCACAATGCAGCACAAGACAATGAGCAGTGATACTGAGCACTGATGATGAATTACTACTGAGAACTGACACTGAGCAGCAAGATGCAGCTCAAGACACTGGACTAGTATTAGTAATGTACTGTAGTATTACTGAGCACCACAATGCAGCACAAGACGATGGCCCTCATTCCGAGTTGATCGCTCGCCGCCGTTTTTCGCAGTGCAGCGATCAGGTAAAAAATCAGCATTTATGCGCATGCGCATGGTACGCAGTGCGCATGCGCATGGTACGCAGTGCGCATGCGCTAAGTACTTTCACACAAAACTTTGTAGTTTTACAGAGGCTCGAGCGACGTTTTTCAGTCGCTCGAGTGTTCGTTGTTTGATTGACAGGAAGTGGGTGTTTCTGGGCGGCAACTCAGCGTTTTCAGGGAGTTTGCTAAAAAACGCAGACATGCCAGGCAAAAACGCAGGAGTGGCTGGCTGAATGCAGGGCATGTTTGTGATGTCAAAGCAGGAACTAAACTGACTGAAGTGATCGCAAGGAAGGAGTAGGTCTGGAGCTAATCAGAAACGGCATGTCATTTTTTCCGAGCAGTTCTGCTAATCTTTTAAGCATTTGCACTGCTGCAAAAAGCAGCTAGCGAACGATCAACTAGGAATGAGGGCCAATGAGCAGTGATACTGAGCACTGATGAGGAATTACTACTGAGAACTGACACTGAGCAGCAAGATGCAGCTCAAGACACTAGACTAGTATTAGTAATGTACTGAGCACCACAATGCAGCACAAGACAATGAGCAGTGATACTAAGCACTGATGATGAATTACTACTGAGAACTGACACTGAGCAGCAAGATGCAGCAAAAGAGAGACACTGTACTAGTATTACTGAGCAGCAATAAGCACTGATACTGAGCACTGATATTGAGATTTGCCACTGAGAGAACGTAGCCACGTCCTCTCTGCTCTCTCTACAATGCACGAGTGAAAATGGCGAGCAACGCGCGGCTCTTTATATGGAATCCAATTATCGCGAGAATCCAACAGCGGGATGATGACGTTTTCCCTCGTTCGGGTTTTCCGAGTCAGGCGGGAACAACCGATTCTGCCTCGGACCCGTGTTAACCACGTGGAATTCGGGGGGGTTCGGTTCTTGGAGAACCGAACACGCTTATCTCTAGTTTCTTACCACTTCACTCTGAGTTGGGTCTGCAAGATAGCAGGACATATTTGTCTTCATTGCTCACAGTGCAGAAACAAGCCAAACTGTTCAGCACAAACTTTTTCTTTTTCGATGGTTAGAGGCATCAGAGAAGGATGATGAAGATTACTGTTTAATAACAAAAGATATTAAATCACAGTTGTAGACTGCATATACCACTACACTCTCTTTCACGCTAATCATGATGAAGCTGGAGAGTGCTACTATGCATACTCCATATTGGCTGCTTTAGGGAGGTTTCAATTATTAACCAAGATGTCTGTATCTGTGCATCTGCTCATGCATGGTGCCATCTTGTTACTCCGCTCCATACTGAGTCTCCACTTCAAAAAAATATGCACTTTAGTAAATACTGTATACCCTTTTCAACCAACAAGCCTGATATTTGAGTGATGTGAGTGGAATGATAGATAAAAGACTGAGGGTAAGATGCATTAATCATCACATTTTCAATGCGATGCATCCTACCACTGACCGCATGTTTACTAACACCGTATGTATGAAGAAAATAACTAGAGATGTGCACTGGACACTTTTTGGGTTTTATGTTTTGGTTTTGGATCTGGATTTGCTTTCGTGTTTTGGATCTGGATTGGTTTTGCCAAAACCACCCTTTCAGGTTTTGGTTATGGTTTTGAATGTGTATTTTTTTTTTAAAAACAACCACATAAAAACAGCTAAAGTTCCAGAATTAGGTTTTTTTTCGTTCCTACAGTATTATTAACCTCAATAACATTCATTTACACTCATTTCCAGTAGAGATGTGCACTTGAAATTTTTCGGGTTTTGTGTTTTGGTTTTGGGTTCGCGGCCGTGTTTTGGGTTCGACCGCATTTTGGCAAAACCTCACCGAATTTTTTTTGTCGGATTCGGGTGTGTTTTGGATTCGGGTGTTTTTTTCAAAAAACACTAAAAAACAGCTTAAATCATAGAATTTGGGGGTCATTTTGATCCCAAAGTATTATTAACCTCAAAAACCATAATTTCCACTCATTTTCAGTCTATTCTGAATACCTCACACCTCACAATATTATTTTTAGTCCTAAAATTTGCACCGAGGTCGCTGGATGACTAAGCTAAGCGACCCTAGTGGCCGACACAAACACCTGGCCCATCTTGGAGTGGCACTGCAGTGTCACGCAGGATGGCCCTTCCAAAAAACACTCCCCAAACAGCACATGACGCAAAGAAGAAAAAAAGAGGCGCAATGAGGTAGCTGTGTGAGTAAGATAAGCGACCCTAGTGGCCGACACAAACACCTGGCCCATCTAGGAGTGGCACTGCAGTGTCACGCAGGATGGCCCTTCCAAAAAACACTCCCCAAACAGCACATGACGCAAAGAAGAAAAAAAGAGGCGCAATGAGGTAGCTGTGTGAGTAAGCTAAGCGACCCTAGTGGCCGACACAAACACCTGGCCCATCTAGGAGTGGCACTGCAGTGTCACGCAGGATGGCCCTTCCAAAAAACACTCCCCAAACAGCACATGACGCAAAGAAGAAAAAAAGAGGCGCAATGAGGTAGCTGTGTGAGTAAGATAAGCAACCCTAGTGGCCGACACAAACACCTGGCCCATCTAGGAGTGGCACTGCAGTGTCACGCAGGATGGCCCTTCCAAAAAACACTCCCCAAACAGCACATGACGCAAAGAAGAAAAAAAGAGGCGCAATGAGGTAGCTGTGTGAGTAAGCTAAGCGACCCTAGTGGCCGACACAAACACCTGGCCCATCTAGGAGTGGCACTGCAGTGTCACGCAGGATGGCCCTTCCAAAAAACACTCCCCAAACAGCACATGACGCAAATAAAAATGAAAGAAAAAAGAGGTGCAAGATGGAATTGTCCTTGGGCCCTCCCACCCACCCTTATGTTGTATAAACAGGACATGCACACTTTAACCAACCCATCATTTCAGTGACAGGGTCTGCCACACGACTGTGACTGAAATGACGGGTTGGTTTGGACCCCCACCGAAAAAGAAGCAATTAATCTCTCCTTGCACAAACTGGCTCTACAGAGGCAAGATGTCCACCTCATCATCATCCTCCGATATATCACCGTGTACATCCCGCTCCTCACAGATTATCAATTCGTCCCCACTGGAATCCACCATCTCAGCTCCCTGTGTACTTTGTGGAGGCAATTGCTGCTGGTCAATGTCTCCACGGAGGAATTGATTATAATTCATTTTAATGAACATCATCTTCTCCACATTTTCTGGAAGTAACCTCGTACGCCGATTGCTGACAAGGTGAGCGGCGGCACTAAACACTCTTTCGGAGTACACACTTGTGGGAGGGCAACTTAGGTAGAATAAAGCCAGTTTGTGCAAGGGCCTCCAAATTGCCTCTTTTTCCTGCCAGTATAAGTACGGACTGTCTGACGTGCCTACTTGGATGCGGTCACTCATATAATCCTCCACCATTCTTTCAATGGGGAGAGAATCATATGCAGTGACAGTAGACGACATGTCCGTAATCGTTGTCAGGTCCTTCAGTCCGGACCAGATGTCAGCATCAGCAGTCGCTCCAGACTGCCCTGCATCACCGCCAGCGGATGGGCTCGGAATTCTGAGCCTTTTCCTCGCACCCCCAGTTGCGGGAGAATGTGAAGGAGGAGATGTTGACAGGTCGCGTTCCGCTTGACTTGACAATTTTGTCACCAGCAGGTCTTTGAACCCCAGCAGACTTGTGTCTGCCAGAAAGAGAGATCCGAGGTAGGTTTTAAATCTAGGATCGAGCACGGTGGACAAAATGTAGTGCTCTGATTTCAACAGATTGACAACCCGTGAATCCTTGTTAAGCGAATTAAGGGCTCCATCCACAAGTCCCACATGCCTAGCGGAATCGCTCCCTTTTAGCTCCTCCTTCAATGCCTCCAGCTTCTTCTGCAAAAGCCTGATGAGGGGAATGACCTGACTCAGGCTGGCAGTGTCTGAACTGACTTCACGTGTGGCAAGTTCAAAAGGTTGCAGAACCTTGCACAACGTTGAAATCATTCTCCACTGCGCTTGAGACAGGTACATTCCACCTCCTATATCGTGCTCAATTGTATAGGCTTGAATGGCCTTTTGCTGCTCCTCCAACCTCTGAAGCATATATAGGGTTGAATTCCACCTCGTCACCACTTCTTGCTTCAGATGATGGCAGGGCAGGTTCAGGCGTTTTTGGTGGTGCTCCAGTCTTCTGTACGTGGTGCCTGTACGCCGAAAGTGTCCCGCAATTCTTCTGGCCACCGACAGCATCTCTTGCACGCCCCTGTCGTTTTTTTAAAAATTCTGCACCACCAAATTCAAGGTATGTGCAAAACATGGGACGTGCTGGAATTTGCCCATATTTAATGCACACACAATATTGCTGGCGTTGTCCGATGCCACAAATCCACAGGAGAGTCCAATTGGGGTAAGCCATTCCGCGATGATCTTCCTCAGTTGCCGTAAGAGGTTTTCAGCTGTGTGCGTATTCTGGAAACCGGTGATACAAAGCGTAGCCTGCCTAGGAAAGAGTTGGCGTTTGCGAGATGCTGCTACTGGTGCCGCCGCTGCTGTTCTTGCGGCGGGAGTCCATACATCTACCCAGTGGGCTGTCACAGTCATATAGTCCTGACCCTGCCCTGCTCCACTTGTCCACATGTCCGTGGTTAAGTGGACATTGGGTACAACTGCATTTTTTAGGACACTGGTGAGTCTTTTTCTGACGTCCGTGTACATTCTCAGTATCGCCTGCCTACAGAAGTGGAACCTAGATGGTATTTGGTAACGGGGGCACACTACCTCAAGAAATTGTCTAGTTCCCTGTGAACTAACGGCGGATACCGGACGCACGTCTAACACCAACATAGTTGTCAAGGCCTCAGTTATCCGCTTTGCAACAGGATGACTGCTGTGATATTTCATCTTCCTCGCAAAGGACTGTTGGACAGTCAATTGCTTGGTGGAAGTAGTAAAAGTGGGCTTACGACTTTCCCTCTGGGATGACCATCGACTCCCAGCAGCAACAACAGCAGCGCCAGCAGCAGTAGGCGTTACACGCAAGGATGCATCGGAGGAATCCCAGGCAGGAGAGGACTCGTCAGAATTGCCAGTGACATGGCCTGCAGGACTATTGGCATTCCTGGGGAAGGAGGAAATTGACACTGAGGGAGTTGGTGGGGTGGTTTGCGTGAGCTTGGTTACAAGAGGAAGGGATTTACTGGTCAGTGGACTGCTTCCGCTGTCGCCCAAAGTTTTTGAACTTGTCACTGACTTATTAT
Source organism: Pseudophryne corroboree (assembly GCF_028390025.1). NCBI lineage: Eukaryota > Metazoa > Chordata > Amphibia > Anura > Myobatrachidae > Pseudophryne > Pseudophryne corroboree. The sequence continues at coordinate 271,203,795 of NC_086451.1, read as the reverse complement.
GAATGCGCTGCAGGTGACGTATAAGGGAGGATGTTCCGAGGTGGTTAACGTCCTTACCCCTACTTATTACAGCTTGACAAAGGCAACACATGGCTTGACAAATGTTGTCCGCATTTCTGGTGAAATACTTCCACACCGAAGAGCTGATTTTTTTGGTATTTTCACCAGGCATGTCAACGGCCCTATTCCTCCCACGGACAACAGGTGTCTCCCCGGGTGCCTGACTTAAACAAACCACCTCACCATCAGAATCCTCCTTGTCAATTTCCTCCCCAGCGCCAGCAACACCCATATCCTCCTCATCCTGGTGTACTTCAACACTGACATCTTCAATCTGACTATCAGGAACTGGACTGCGGGTGCTCCTTCCAGCACTTGCAGGGGGCGTGCAAATGGTGGAAGGTGCATGCTCTTCACGTCCAGTGTTGGGAAGGTCAGGCATCTCAACCGACACAATTGGACTCTCCTTGTGGATTTGGGATTTGGAAGAACGCACAGTTCTTTGCGGTGCTTTTGCCAGCTTGAGTCTTTTCATTTTTCTAGCGAGAGGCTGAGTGCTTCCATCCTCATGTGAAGCTGAACCACTAGCCATGAACATAGGCCAGGGCCTCAGCCGTTCCTTGCCACTCCGTGTGGTAAATGGCATATTGGCAAGTTTACGCTTCTCCTCCGACAATTTTATTTTAGATTTTGGAGTCCTTTTTTTACTGATATTTGGTGTTTTGGATTTTACATGCTCTGTACTATGACATTGGGCATCGGCCTTGGCAGACGACGTTGCTGGCATTTCATCGTCTCGGCCATGACTAGTGGCAGCAGCTTCAGCACGAGGTGGAAGTGGATCTTGATCTTTCCCTAATTTTGGAACCTCAACATTTTTGTTCTCCATATTTTAATAGGCACAACTAAAAGGCACCTCAGGTAAACAATGGAGATGGATGGATACTAGTATACTTATGGATGGACCAGCGACTGCCGACACAGAGGTAGCTACAGCCGTGGACTACCGTACTGTGTCTGCTGCTAATATAGACTGGATGATAATGAGATGAAATTAATATATATATATATATATATAATATCACTAGTACTGCAGCCGGACAGGTATATATATTTATTATGTAGTGACTGATGACGGATCTGCTGGACACTGTCAGCTCAGCAGCACCGCAGACTGCTACAGTAAGCTACTATAGTAGTATGTATCAAGAAGAAAGAGAAAAAAAAAACCACGGGTAGGTGGTATACAATTATGGATGGACCAGCGACTGCCGACACAGAGGTAGCTACAGCCATGGACTACCGTACTGTGTCTGCTGCTAATATAGACTGGATGATAATGAGATTAAATTAATATATATATATATATATATATATATATAATATCATTAGTACTGCAGCCGGACAGGTATATATATTTATTATGTAATGACTGATGACGGACCTGCTGGACACTGTCAGCTCAGCAGCACCGCAGACTGCTACAGTAAGCTACTATAGTAGTATGTATCAAGAAGAAAGAGAAAAAAAAAACCACGGGTAGGTGGTATACAATAATGGATGGACCAGCGACTGCCGACACAGAGGTAGCTACAGCCGTGGACTACCGTACTGTGTCTGCTGCTAATATAGACTGGATGATAATGAGATGAAATTAATATATATATATATAATATCACTAGTACTGCAGCCGGACAGGTATATATATTTATTATGTAATGACTGATGACGGACCTGCTGGACACTGTCAGCTCAGCAGCACCGCAGACTGCTACAGTAAGCTACTATAGTAGTATGTATCAAGAAGAAAGAGAAAAAAACAAACCACGGGTAGGTGGTATACATATACAATTATATATATATTATATACAATTTTATATATATATATATATATATATATATATTAAACTGGTGGTGATTAATTAAACTGGTGGTCAGGTCACTGGTCACACTATCAGCAACTTGCAAGTAGTACTCCTAAGCAGACAATCACAATATATACTGGTGGTCAGTGTGGTCACAATGGCAGTGTGGCACTCTGGCAGTAGAGTGCCAGCAAAAGTGTGCACTGTACGTTAAAATATGTACTCCTGCTCTCAGACTCTAACTGCTCCCCACTGTCTCCCCCACAAGTCAGATATACAGTCACACTATCACTTCAGCAAGTAGTAGTACTCCTCCTAATGCTCCCCAAAATTACTAAAGTAAATAATACTGTGTCTCTCTCTACTCTAGTAGTCTCACTCTCTATAAACGGAGAGGACGCCAGCCACGTCCTCTCCCTATCAATCTCAATGCACGTGTGAAAATGGCGGCGACGCGCGGCTCCTTATATAGAATCCGAGTCTCGCGATAGAATCCGAGCCTCGCGAGAATCCGACAGCGGGATGATGACGTTCGGGCGCGCTCGGGTTAACCGAGCAAGGCGTGAAGATCCGAGTCGCTCGGACCCGTGTAAAAAAAACTGAAGTTCGGGCGGGTTCGGTTTCCGAGGAACCGAACCCGCTCATCTCTAATTTCCAGTCAATTTTGACCACCTCACTGCTCATAATATTGTTCACCAACATAGGTCAAAGCCTGGCTGGCAAAACTAAGCAACAGAGCAGTGGCACAAACACAAACCAACTCACAAGTACTATCAATAGAAAACAATTCAACACAGAAATTTCCTGAATATCATGTGTACAATGGGGGTCATTCCGAGTTGATCGCTCGCTAGCTACTTTTAGCAGCTGTGCAAACGCATTGTCGCTGCCCACCGGGGAGTGTATTTTCGCTTAGCAGAAGTGCGAACGCTTGTGCAGCAGAGCGCCTGCAAAATAATTTTGTGCAAAACAAGATCAGCCCTGTAGTTACTCTTCATGTGCGTTGATTCTAACGTCGGAGGGATGGCTTTTGATGTCACACACCCGTCCAGCGTTCGCCCAGCCAAGTCTGCGTTTTTCCCGACACGCCTGTATTTTTCTAAGCATTCCCTAAAAACGGTCGGCTGACACCCAGAAACGCCTACTTCATGTCAATCTTCCTGCATTTGGCTGTGCGACTGAAAGCTTCGCTAGAACCTGTGCTAAACCACGATGCTCTTTGTACCCGTACTTTGCTCGAGTGCATTGCGGTGCATACACATGCGCAGATTAGCCATTTTTTTCACTGATCGCTGCGCTGCGAACAATGGCATCTATCGATCAATGTGGAATGACCCCCAATATCATTGCTCTAAAGTAGTTACCAAACAGCAAAGTCAAAAAAAAATAAGCAACAGCAGACATTGATGCCCCCTACAAAAGTGCACATGCCCCCAGCACTTGCCTATTCTCAGTGCCCAGTCTGTACCTCCCTCCTGGGGGCCCTGGGTCACTGATAACTGGCACTCTGTGCCCATATTAAGCCCTGATCAATCAGCCTTTTTGTCGAGCAGATTCCAAAAATCTCCCTAATCAAAAAAACAGCTGTCGGTACCTGCGTAGTACAGTGCGGATTTCTTTGGGGCACACAGTTAAATATTGACCAGGTTACAGTGCTGGTTAAATACAGTTCAGGCCAGACACAGTGTGGGATACAGTGCAGGTTGGATACAAAGTGGGTCAGATACAATGCAGGTTACAGTGTGGGTCAGATACAGTGCAGATGGATACAGGGCAGGTTGGATACAGTGTAGGTGGAAATCATTGCGGGTTGTATATAGTGCAGTTTGCATACAGTGCAGGTCAGATACATTAGTGTGGGTTGGATATAGTGTGGGTCGGATACAGTGCAGGTTACAATACGGGTTGGATACAGTGCAGGTCAATACAGTGTGGGATACAGCGCAGGTCAGATACAGTGCAGGTCAGAGTGTGGGTTGGATACAGTGTGGGTTGGATGCAGAGTAGGCTACAGTGCAGGTTGGCTACAGTGTGTGTCACATACAGTTAGGGTTGGCTACAGTGCAAGGTAAGATAGAGTGTGCATCAGATACAGTGCAAGATACAGTGCAGGTCAAATAAAGAACGGGTCACATACACTGTCAGTTTATATTGTGGGTCTTATATGTGGGTTAGATACAGCGGTTAAAGTGCAGGTTACAGAGCAGCTCAAATACAGTGTGGGTTTGATACAGTGTGGGTTGGATAAAGCGCAGGTCAAATACAGTGTGGTTCAAATACAGTGCGGCTTGGATACAGTGTGGGTCGGATACATACAGCATGGGTTTCAGTGCAGGTTAAATACAATATGGGTTGGATACAGTGTGGGTCAGATACAGCACAGGTTGCAGTGCAGGTCAAATACACTGCAGTGTAGCTACACCAATAGTGCACTAACTGTGACAGAGGGTCCTCAGTGTGGGGTTGTCAGCGGTGTCTTTAGTGTGGTGGAGCCAGCAGTGTCACCAGTGCAGGGGTGCCAGCAGTGTCCTTAGACTGGTAAATTAATCAATGCAGAGGTGTCAGTGGTGTCCTCAGTGCAGTAGTGTCGGCAGCGCAGGTGTGCCAGCGGTGTCCTCTGTGCGGTGGTGCAGGAGTGCCAGCGGTGTCCTAAGTGCTGTGGTCCCCAGCAGTGTCCTCAGTGCGGTGGTGCTGGCAGTGCCGGCAGTGCAAGGGTGCCAGCAAATTCCTCAGTGCAGTGGTGATGGCAGTGTCAGTAGTGCAGGGGTGCCAGTGGTGTCCTTAGAGCAGTAGTGTCGGCAGTGCAGAGGTGTCAGTGGTGTCCTCAGTGTGGTAGAGTCGGTAGTGCATGGGTGCCAGCGGTGTCCTCAGTACAGTGGTGCTGGCAGTGCAGGGGTGCCAGCCGTGTCCTCAGTGCGGTGGTTCCAGCAGTGTCAGCAGTGCAAGGGTGCAAGCAGTGTCCTCAGTGCAGTGGTGGTGACAGTGTCGGCAGTGCAGGGGTGTCAGCGGTGTCCTCAGTGTGCTGGTGTCAGCAGTGCAGGGGTGCCAGCGGTGTCCTCTGTGCAGTGGTGCTGGCAGTGCAGGGGAGCCAGCGATGTCCTCAGTGTGGTGGAGCCTGCAGTGTCAGCAGTGCGCGGGTGTGGGTGGCTGTGTCGTTAATGCGGGCCAAGGCGCACGCGGTATTAGCATCCATCTTGCCCCATTATACTCAATGGGGATATGCTGATTGGCCGAGAGCCATGACAGACGGCTCTCCCTGCCAATTAGCAGTCAGCCCATTTAATACAATGGGACTGATGCCCGAGGCAAAACTTCAGGATCTGAGAGCGGGATCCTTAGGTTTTGCCTCAATTGGGGATGTGGGGCAGGCAGGGAGATCCGAGCTGTGGCTCGGATCACCCCAGATCCCCCAGGTTTGGGGGGGTTCCAAACCCGCTCATCTCTAAAAATAACAAATGTCAGCTCTTGCGGTAAGAGCTGTCTTTTGCGGTGATAGGACTACTGGGTTTAGGACCCTGAGTCCTTTCTGTGCATGCGTCGAGTGACCCACCACATTCCAAATCTATTGCATTCTAGGACTTGGTGGCTATGTGGTACCCAGATAAACCTATGCAAACTGCATTTTCAGAGGATATTCAGCTTGCTGCATCTCACCCAGAGAATGGATGAACAGTAAGCATGCTGTAAATAGTGAAATGCAGTAGGTTACATGTATTCTATATTTCTATTATTATTATTTTAAAAGAAGAAAAAAGTATTATTCCAACTTCCATTTATGCAGAATCTCAAACATGAAAAATAAGCCTATATACAATCTGAATGAAAGGACAATTTTTACATGCACTGAATCAGAAATCAGGCTAATACCCAGCACCTCCTGGCATCTCAAGCTCTTATGAAATGCAGAGATTTTGGCTTGGCGCTCATCTTCAGATTAAACCGTGAGAGAGTGCTGATGAACATAAGGTCAGTAAAATCCAATTTACAGATTAGCACAGTTTAATATCCATGTGTCCCTTCATTTAAAGCATATACACATAGACAGTGATAAACGGTTATGTACTGTATTTTCTAAGGAACTGAATTCCTGTAACATGATCTACCATGAACTGTATTAAAGTATTCAATTATATCTGTACAAACACCTAGGGGCCTATTTAGTTTTTATAATGACTTTCCTTGTTAAAATATACAGTATATTCAAATCACTTTGTTTTGCTCATAATCCATTTATCAGACCTACTTAACATTGCTTGCTTCTATATCAAATATTGTGAACAACTAGGGTAATGTGACTTTAGCATCTATTACTAAAGGGCCCTACACATTGGCCGATCCGCCGCCGAGCTTCCCGACGGTGGATACGGCCGACGGGCGACCCGGCGGTGGAGTGGCAGTGACGGAGGGAGTGAAGTTTCTTCACTCCCCCCGTCACCCGGCTGCATTGAAGTGCAGGCAAATATGGACGAGATCATCCATATTGGCCTGCATATACAGCCGACGGGGCACCAGCAATGAACGAGCGCGGGGCCGCGCATCGTTCATCGCTGGAGCCTCCACACTCAAAGATATGAACGGTATCTCGTTCATTTATGAACGAGATCGTTCATATCTTTGACTGATGTCGGCCAATGTGTAGGGCCTATAACTCTACCAAGCCACATCACTATGCTTTTTCTGGAGAGTGAATTGACAGAATAGGAGAGGAGTGGGTTAAACCTCAGCTAGTCTGGGGGCAGGATGGTAAGGCATTATGGGAGTTTTATTGTTAGCCAATATAGGAATGAATGTTGGGGGTAGGTGGAATGGGTTCTTAAGCCTGAGAAAGGGGCTGGGTCAGCCTCTTCTGCTTTTGTCGTCCCACCCTCCCTCCTGGTGGTGTTTGTTTTATGTTGTTGCGTTGGCTATTTTCGTGCTGTGGGTTGTCACGGTTTGGTTGTGGCGGGAAAGAACGGCAAGTTAACATTTGTTGTATTAAAGAGTGGATTGGAGGTCGCTTGGTTGTTGATTTTTAGGTGCGCTCTCCTTCGCTGACTGGTTTTACATCTGCTGGACCGTCTTCACGGGTGGCAGCCTCATCACCTTCACGGGTGGGTAGTCAGGATGGAGGTTGAGCGGATACCTATTTGTTTGTTGGAAGGTTTACGTCAGTTCTTTTTTATAAGATAGTTATCTATGGGATAGGGTTGTTTAGCCATTCTTTCTGGCCACCATACTTTAGTTTAAATATTCACAGTTAATGGTTCACTTAAATAAATAGCTAACAATTTCTGCCAAATTCAAGTCTCCGTGTCTTTATTTATTATAATTAAGTGTTAAGATGTTATAGTTTATGTTACGGACAATCCTCAGACTATATGAGGTTTAAAGCTTTTGAAGACATAAATAGGCACACTTGTTAGTGATGATGTAAACTTGTTGCATATGTTGCTGATGCAGAGCTACTGTAGATGCATCTGGAGATGGGACTGACTGAACACGTGTGTAAATGCAAGTGGAGCAGGGGGCCCGTGTGCAGACTCTGGGTGGACACGCTCCTCTGTATAGAACAGTATACTCTTATCACTACTGCGCATGCCCAGGCTATTTCGCTAATGATTTTTGCTACAGCTGCAGTGCCAACAATGTGGGACTCCAGAAAGGTAAGTAATTAAACATAGGTTCAGTATGTGCAAGGTGGGCCCCCCTGGACTCAAGGGCCCATGTGCACCACACACTCTGCACCCATTATAAATACACTAATGTTCAGGGTGCAAATGCATTAAACTCTGCATGAGCACTTGGTAATACTGACGCATATGTATCAAAGCTTGGAGAGAGATAGCGTACCAACCAAACAGCTCCCAACTGTCAATTTACATGCTGAATTTGGAAAATGACAGGAGCTGATTGGTTGGTGCTTTATCTCTCTCCAGTTTATCTCTCTGCAAGCTTTGATATATATGCGCCAATATAATTTATACAAAAGAAAGGTAAAGTGTTATTCTGTGTCTAGGGAACCTATTTGTAATGCTTATTAACCACTTAAATCATGTAGAAGCAGCAGTATACAGTACATGTAGATAATAAAAAGCTTACATAGAAGATCTAAAAAAAAAATTTTGCATTCAGCTAAGTAACGCAGGATACCTAAATTATATTAAATGGGGACAGTGGCTTGGTCAATAAACCCAGACGAAAAACCTTATCTTTTCAGAGGGCCAGGACAAGATAGGGAACACAGGGGCAGATTTATTAAGCTCGGTGAAGTGATAAATTGGAAGGTGATAAAGGACCAGCCTGTTACATGGAAGTTAGGATCTGATTGGCTTGTCCAGAGCCGGCCCTACCCACTCAGCAAAAGTATGCAATGCAGGGAGGCGATGAGGTGAAGAGGCGCTCTCCCTGCTCTGCTATCCTGCTGCTGCTGACTGCCGCTGCGCCAGTCAGACTGGATGACAGGTAGCGGCGCTGGCAGCGGGTAGCGCGACTCCCTCCCCCTTATCCTCACCAGTGAAACTGCAGGCAGTGTGCACACTCACCCCTCACACAGCTCCACTGCCGCCGTCGCCGACATCCCGCGCTCCAATTTGTATTGGGGGCGTGGCATAATCACGGGAGGTGGGGCCAATCCCCCTTACGGAAAAAGTAAAAAAAAAAAAATCTTTATAGTGCCTGATGATCCCTGAGCCCCCAGCCCTCAGCCCCTCAGGCAGGGTCCGTGCTGGGCCACTCCATAAGTCCCAGGCCCGGGTAATTAGTACCCACTCCCCCCCCCCCTCAGCATCACTGCCGACATCCTACAGCCACTGCTGCTGAAGTAATGGAGCCTGCAAGAAACCGGAGGTAAAGGTGGAGAAGGAAGAGGAGGAGCAGCGCCTGAGCCGGAACCTCCTGCAGATACTGGGCCACTCTGTGGTGGGAATGAAGGCTGTACCTGGCATAGGGGGTTATTCAGAGATGAACCAGATGGATGCATATGCAGCCAGATCTGCGTTAATCTCTGCACATACTGAGGGCCGCCCAGCAGAAGGCAAGGCCACCCAGCATGTGTGGCGCCACCTCCTGATGCATCCGCAGTTTGATTGAGGACGCATCTGATCTAAGGTTGACCCCTGGTAGTGCAACCTGGCCAGCAGCCATTTTTGGGGGGGAACGGCTGTGTATGACGTCCCCGCCTGCCCCCGTTTTTTCCGGCGTCACACCCGCAACAACTTAACTCCGCTGTTGCCTATCAATCACATTGTGGTCGCATCCATTGGGGAAGCGACCACAATGTGTGTGGCCTCACGCCCACTGCGCATGCACAGTTTGCTGCCACTGGCAAACTGCGCTGAGGGCCGCTATTGCAGTGGGGTCTCAATGATCTTCATAATGTGTATAATGGGCTGTACCTGGCATAATGTGCTGTATCTGGCATAATGTGTATAATGGGCTATACTCTGGCGTAACGTGTAATAGCGGCTCTCCTGTATGGCGTAAGGTGTATAAGGGTACTACTGTTCAGTGTAATGTGACTAACGGACGCTACTGTGTGGTGTAATGTGACTAACGGACATTACTGTGTGGTATAATGTGTCTAACGGACACTGCTGTACAGTGTAATGTGACTAACGGACACTACTGTGCGGTGTAATGTGAGTAACGGACACTACTGTGTGGTGTAATGTGAATAATGGACACTACTGTGCGGTGTAATGTGACTAACGGAAACTGCTGTGTGGTGTAATGTGACTAACGGACACTGCTGTGCGGTGTAATGTGACTAACGGACACTACTGTGCGGTGTAATGTGACTAACGGACACTACTGTGCGGTGTAATGTGACTAACGGACACTACTGTGCGGTGTAATGTGACTAACGGACACTACTGTGCAGTGTAATGTGACTAACGGACATTACTGTGTGGTGTAATATGACTAACGGACACTACTGTGCGGTGTAATGTGACTAACGGACACTTCTGTGTGGTGTAATGTGACTAACGGACACTACAGTGCAGTGTAATGTGACTAACGGACACTACTGTGTGGTGTAATGTGACTAACGGACACTACTGTGTGGTGTAATGTGACTAACGGACACTACTGTGCGGTGTAGTGTGACTAACGGACACTACTGTGCGGTGTAGTGTGACTAACGGACACTACTGTGCGGTGTAATGTGACTAACGGACACTACTGTGCGGTGTAATGTGACTAACGGACACTGCTGTACTGTGTAATGTGACTAACGGACACTACTGTGCAGTGTAATGTGAGTAATGGACACTACTGTGTGGTGTAATGTGACTAACGGACACTGCTGTGCGGTGTAGTGTGAATGACGGACACTAGTGTGTGGTGTAATGTGACTAATGGACACTACTGTGCGGGGTTATGTGAACTGGTACTATTCTCTGGCCCTATATTTTTGGCACTACGGGGAATTGACTCTCAACTATTTTGTTGATCCCTCTTAGATCCTGCACTAATCTGTAACCCCTCCCCCCACTCTTTTTAACAGGGAAGATGGGACTATTTGCAGTGCTGGACGTCCTTACCAGAATGCCCTGTTGTAGCAAGCGCTCTATTACAGGGTAAACTCCTAACTCCACCTCTGGCTTCAGAGGATATTGTGGGATTTTTGGAGCTATCCTACCATCTTTTACTTGCACAACTACTGGGGCTACATTTGCCATCAATCCAGTGTCTTGTCCATCTTTGGTCCAAAGTGACTCCGGTATCTGGGAAATCATTTCTTCTACCTTGGACGGACACCTATTTATAGTAACGGTGTGTGACATTAATCTTGTTGGGGAGTCTAGCATATCTTGCGCTTCCTGAGCGTGGTTTTCGGGTATGTCCAAGAACACACCTTCAGGAGTACAGTATATGACGCATCCCATTTTGCACAGTAAATCTCTCCCTAAGAGATTAGTCGGAGCCGATGCAGCCAGCAGGAAAGAATGCTTGGTATGCAAAGGCCCTATCGTAATCTCTGCGGATTTGCTTAAAGGGTAGTGCTGTACTACGCCTGTTACTCCCATGGCTGGAATTGTTTTACCAGTGGTTCTCATGCCCACGGTCGAATTTATCACTGACTTGGCCGCCCCCGTATCTACACGGAAATTTAGAGATTTACCAGCTACATCAATTGTGACCTCGAGTTCATTTCCAAGGTTCGCAATTAACTTCACTGGCTGCAAATTACAGGTGTGGCCTCGCCCCTATGGTGCGTGGTGGCCTCCCTGTATTGCGCTGGCAGCTATTACCTGTGAAGGGGGTAAATGGGATCTATCAGTGACTTGCCAGTCTCTTTTTGGGGGATACCTTTTTGTTTCCCCTGCGTGTGGCTCATAACTCCGTCTCTGCGGTCCTTGCTCCCAATTTCGTGTGTCATGTCGTTGTCTAGGGGGTTGGTATGATCTTTGTGCATTCTTTGATTTACAGTCTCGTGCAAAATGTCCCTCATTATGACAGTAATAACAAGTTACCACATTTGACTTACCCACAGGGGTCGGAGATTTATACAGAGATGGCCTTGTGGTCAGGGCCTGTATACTTACGGCCATTAACTTATCACTTTGTGACTCCCTGTGTCTGGTGATATTCCGTTCATGATCAACAGCAGCCTCTCTCAAAGTAGCCACCGACAGACCTCGCCAACATGGTTGGGTGGTCTGTACCCTTGTCCTTAATACTTCTTTTAAACCTTCCATTAATACAGATACTGCTACTGCTCTATGATTTACATTTGTCGAAATATCTTCTATGCCTGTATACTTAGCCATTTCCTGTAGTGCCCGATGAAAATAATCAGCAGCTGTTTCTCCCTCTTTTTGTTTGATGGAAAAATTTTTATTCCATTTGGCAACAGCTGGAAAATACTCTTTTAACTGTAAATTTATTCTCTTTACATTATCTTGGTTGTACACATCCGTAAGGGGTACATCTTCATCTAATTTACAGTCAGCTAAAAATCTTGCAGAGTCGATATTGGAGGGTAAACATGCCCTCAGCAATATCTGCCAGTCTTTGTTATTGGGCTCCACAGTATTTCCTAGATCTCTAATGTATTTCTGACTAGCAGCTAGATCTTTCCTAGGATCAGGGAATTCAGACACCATTGTTCTCAATTCCATTCGGGTAAAGGGGCAGTGCATGGCGATGTTTCTGACAGGAGTGATTCCTGAAGTGTCAGTTTTCCCATTTGGCACTGCTATTACCCTAACGGGATTAAGTCCAATAACATCTTTCTGAGTAGATTCTACAACATGTGGTGAAATGGTTTCAGCATAGTGTATGGTGCCGTACTTACCGGATGATACGACCTCACCTGTCCCTCCGCTAGGGGGCTTTGACGCTAATCTTACGGGCTGGGCCGTGCCCACTGTTGTTTCTGCTATGGTGGCTGCTAGAGAGAGTGCCGATATTGTTGTTGGCTCATCCTCTTGATCACACTCCTGGGGAAAGTTTAAAACAGGGTACAGCTTGCACGGGTTAGTATTTGCATCAATAATCTTAGTCACATTATTCTTAACATTTATACAGTTACTAAGTGCATGTTTATCATTCACAAGTGTGCCATTCTCTGTGACCACCTGCTCTCCCGTTATGTATGGTGGCGGTGGCGCCGTGGCTATCAGTTTCTTGATAGGGTTAGATCCAGCCGCCTGAGCCAATCCTCTCTGTATTTCACCCTCCTGCTGCCATAACTGTAAATAGTCATAATGTTTGATTCGTCTCTTTGCAGATTTAATGAGACATATCCTTCTCCTTAGATTTTGCAACACATCTGGGCTAAAACTGCCTACCCGTGGGAACTTTTCCCCATCGTGCACAGTCATTCTTTCCCATTCATCGCACAAAACCTCTGTGTGTGATCCGTATTTCTCACACATTACATACCTTGCCGACCCGATTGGTCGGTTTACTAAGTCAACCCGAACCGAGGTTGATCGCCCCCTACCTGAACAACTGGCCCCCATCCTTGCAGGTGTTGCTTTCACTACCTCTGACCTTCAAATCAGGGTCTTCAGCAAACCCTTACAAAACCAAGATGTCCTGGGCAGGCCGGCGGCGAAGTTTACCGAGTACTCCACTCACTCGCCCACGTCGACCAATACGCCCACACACTGCCTTAGCGCTGGCGTACTCAACCTAGGGCCCCTGCGACCTGAACCTCTATTTACTGGAACATGTGGGTGTGATCCGAAGAGCACTTAACCCTTTCCAGTAACTATTGGTTGTTGGATAGTTCCCAAGTGACTAGCGAACTTCCCTTAAAATAAAAAAAATATTACACAAATCACGTTAGAATGTACAAATAGCGTTTATGACCCCTCTAGCGTACGCAAATGGTACTGGGTCAAGTTACTAACTAATGCACACAATTACGTGCGGTACAATCGTTCTGCACATAAGCAACTAATCTTATGTGCGCAGCGACCAGTGGAATCGAAAATTGTGGCTGCGAATTCCTTCAGCCTGAGCTTAATGGCCTATATGGGTATCGCACCAACCCTTTCTGGTGTTGTGCTACTCTTTATCTATAGCGGACTTCTTAGTCTGCTGTACCTGGACCTCCTGGTCTGTCTGGACCTCCTGGTCTGTGCTACAGTAGACCTCCTGGTTTGCTATACTCTAATGCTCTTTTTTAATGTTTAACAAGGGATGCCTCCCAAGCCACCATGCAGTCACTTACACGTATGTACCTTCACGAGAACTCGATTTCCTTTGGTTCAACCCCAAAAATTTTTAGAAACTTATATATATATGTATACACACTCTTTCACCTCATATACACTTTACTTTTGTTTCTGCGCAGAAATCCCTTTCATTCAGTAACACAGTTCAGTCCAGATGAGTTGCAAATTGGAGAAGGATCTATTAGCTTAAAATTTTCGACACTGAAATTGACTTGCGCTATTTTCGCGTTACCTCCTTTTCGCCTACTTAAAATAATACTATCGTGTGATTTGTATTTTGTGGGCGTACCCAGACGCTCCGTTGCGTAATATACGCTCCGTGCGTCGACCCTTGCGTCGCATACACTCGTTCTGCCCCTTGTTAGAGACACGTGTACGTAGGCCAGGTATGTCCACAGTAACACAACTAACACGTTTATCAATGTAAATGACTTTTAATTGTAATCATCTACTGAACACCACACAGAACTTCCTTGTATTTTAGGCAAGCCGTGTGCGTGTTTTACAAATTACTTCCTTACGTATTAATATTAACTTTTAACTACCAATAGCAACAAATCTTTCTCAGCACGTTATCAATTGTGAAATGGCAAACAGGAAGGTGATATGTGAAAATACACAAATGAAAATAGATACAGTTGTGTGTGTGCGTGCGTGTGTACGCAAAACAGAAATAAACAGTTTTAAAAAAAACAATAGCGTATTGTTCTTACCTCCGGTTCCGGATCCCACCAGCACTCCTTCAATCTAGCGAAACAGACGCTTATCTAGTCAGCACTACTGTATCCCGATACGAAGGGATACTGCCTTCCCGCCCTTGCTGACGGATAACGTTTGTTTTCGCTAGTGCGGATATGTGGAGGACGGACGAGCCGCCAATTGATAATGCTGATTTAGATTACCTTATAACTTCACAATAATGGGTAAGAGATACAGTACGCAATTGGCGTATGGGGTACCGTAAGGGTACGTATTTAGCGTAGCATACGCTAGGCCGTGACCGAGACGCACATGCGGCACGCTCGCTCACAGCTTAGTGCGCGGCGTCGAGCACGCTATAGGCGAGCGACTACCGTAATGCTACGCTATCAGCGTAGCGGACGCTCGAGACCTCAAGGAGATCACGAGCGGCGCAGACGCTCACAAGATAACAATCAGTAAACCTTGAATGTAACACAGTTAAAGGATATTCTTATACTGTAGACCTTGTACTGAAACACTGTAGCGATATAACGCTGCTTAACCTTGTTTACACTAAAGCTGTTTGAGCGATAGAGACGCTCCTATTACCCTCTGCAATATAATGAACACACAATACCGTGCTAAGGATCCAACACCTTTACTAACAAGCTTTTAGTTATATCGAAAAGGGGTAAAACAGTTACAAGTCATACACTACATACTAACATATAATTCTAACAGAATATCTAGACAGAAATATACAATAACGTTACAATCTTAAACTAAACAGAGAGAGAGAGAGAATGTGGCCAATACAAACAAAGAGCGATATAATCACAGAGAATTACTTACACACACTGGGAAAGGCAGCGCAGCCTGGTACCAACCCCGAGTTAGTCAATATGAAAACCGTTTGTGGAGAGTGAGGGAGCTGTTCAGGCTGGCTGATCTTATATACACTGAGTACAGTATACTACAAAGGGACCTACAATCTCATTGTTCATTGGACACAGGAATGTCTCCTCGCATCATATCAAAAGGTCATAGGTTAGTTTGAACAGGTGGATAATGAACTGCAAATATAGAATATGTCCAGAAACTACTAATGGCCATAACTACACGCAGGAGCGATTAATCTTTACCTAACCAACACCGGATTATTGCTATAAAAATACTCTTCGGTTAGGTACCAGACACCACTGTTCAACCTTAATCAGACCCTTTGTACAACAAAAAGAGGGATTCCTGAGTCCGTGAACAAGTCACATTAACCAAACTTACAGTTATCATTAAGGGGAACATTATCTATAAAACGAGCTATTTGGTTCTATTATTAAACGATTGAGTCGCCCGCTAGACGCACAGAAACTCTACAGTAAATGCACATACCACGCGCTCGAGCGCATGGCCGAGGCGCCATCACGCGGCTGCGTATATCCACACGCACGGGAGAGAATGTGCACGTGCAGCAGGCACGCGCATGAGGTGCATATATGGCAACGTGCAGCGTGATATTTTTCTGACTTTGACAACAGTTATCGATAAATGCCATACTCCATGCAAAACATAAACACTTATACAAAATACAACTATACATTTAAATAAATTAATTACAATCATCTGTTGCTTTCCATTTTAAAAATCAAATGTGAATCATCTTTCCTGCTACCCTATGGGCCTAATTCAGCAAACAACTGGGCAAAACCATGTTGCACTGCAGGTGGGGCAGATGGAACATGTGCAGAGAGATTAGATTTGGGTGGGGTGTGCTCAAACTGAAATATAAATTGCAGTGTAAAAATAAAGCAGCCAGCATTTACCATGCACAGAAACAATGTAACCCACCAAAATCTTAATCTTTCTGCACATGTTACATCGGCCCCACCTGCAGTGCAACATGGTTTTGCCCATTACTGTGCTTTTTGTGTTTGCTAACAAACCTGAATAACCCCCTATAAATGTAAGTGTCTTTTAAAGTAAAGCAAATAGACAGTTGCTATATACAGTAATTTAATATAACAGCCACCATAATGAATTAAGTACAATAGAAGGGTAGGTTTAAGATGCAATCAGTCAATTAAAGGCGAAATCATCATCATTTATGCATCTCACTACACCTGCAACAGATACACCTCATGGCAGGTGTTTATGTATCCAGGTATACCTTTATTGCAATTACGTGAAGACACCCATAGGAGTAGATTCATTTTCACATTGCAGTTATTTATAATAGAGAATCCTTGCTGATTGTTTGGTTGCCTATCTATGGTATTTGAATAAAAATAAGTGAGGTTATAATAATCTACAGTATGTATGCCTAGTGTGCAATCACCTGATGGAAACATAGCTATTTGAATCTCCCACTGTTGTGGTCAGATTATACTTTCTGACCCCTTCCCTCCCAATTCCACCTCTCTTGTTGTAGGAAGTTATAAGTGTAAGATGCATCATCTGCATATGAATGTATGCTTATGCATTCTATGATGATGTTGTTACATGTGCAGCCTGCAGCTCTGTTCTGTCTGCTTAATTGCTGTAGCAGCTGCATGGGATTAGTGATCTTTGGAGGCTTGACTGCAGGAGTCTGTTGATTGGCTCCTGTTCCCTTTATCTCCAGAATCTGCATTGCACTGCTTGCTGGACATAGAGCTTAGTCACAGCGGGAGCCCCTTGTCCCTCTGTGGCAGGGGCTAGTTCTGTTGGAATACAGTCTTCCATTCTTCCACAGCTGCAGCTCTGCAGAATCCCTGTTTGTTCCAGCAACCAGTTCATCCTTTGTGCCCCTGTATTATGTGCTGTGTGTAGGAGTACATTGTATTGTTCATTGGATACTAAACAGCAAACACCGCCTGAGTACCTAGCACTCCTGCTATACTGTAATCCTCTCCTAACTGTAGTATTGCTCCTTAGTGTTGTTTACTGAATTTGCCAGGAGTAACATCCACTGGCCTGGATCATTCTATTATTTTGTATCGATAACCCGTTGGGTTATCTGTATTGTGATATCTCCGAACCAACTATAAGGAGAAGGAGGAGACTGTTGTCAATCTCCTACAACTGTATTCAACACTGAGTCATACTGCTTAAAGTGTGGAATAACATCTCCTCTGTATCAATATTGATTTTGAAGTTATTATGTCTTTTAATAAATTTTATATGTTGGAACATGTTATTACTTTGTTTTAAACATATTCAACCATTCAAGGGTTAAAAAATTGGGTGTTGATACGACCCCCATGCGCCGATTCTCCTATTGTTGTGTTTTTATATATATATATATATATATATATATATATATATACACATACACAGGTTGAGTATCCCTTATCCAAAATGCTTGGGACCAGAGGTATTTTGGATATCGGATTTTTCCGTATTTTGGAATAATTGCATACCATAAGGAGATATCATGGTGATGGGACCTAAATATAAGCACAGAGTGCTTTTATGTTACATATACACCTTATACACACAGCCTGAAGGTAATTTTAGCCAATATTTTTTATAACTTTGTGCATTAAACAAAGTGTGTCTACATTCACACAATTCATTTATGTTTCATATACACCTTATACACACAGTCTGAAGGTCATTTAATACAATATTTTTAATAACTGTGTGTATTAAACAAAGTTTGTGTACATTGAGCCATCAAAAAACAAAAGTTTCACTATCTCCCTCTCGCTCAAAAAAGTCCGTATTTCGGAATATTCCGTATTTCGGATATTTGGATATGGGATACTCAACCTGTATATACACTGCTCAAAAAAATAAAGGGAACACTTAAACAACACATCCTAGATCTGAATGAATGAAATATTCTTATTAAATACTTTGTGCTTTACATAGTTGAATGTGCTGACAACAAAATCACACAAAAATTATCAATGGAAATCAAATTTATTAACCCATGGATGTCTGGATTTGGAGTCACACTCAAAATTAAAGTGGAAAAACACACTACAACCTGATCCAACTTTGATGTAAAGTCCTTAAAACAAGTCAAAATGAGGCTCAGTAGTGTGTGTGGCCTCCACGTGCCTGTATGACCTCCCTACAACGCCTGGGCATGCTCCTGATGAGGTGGCGGGTGGTCTCCTGAGGGATCTCCTCCCAGACCTGGACTAAAGCATCCGCCAACTCCAGGACAGTCTGTTGGTGGATGGAGCGAGACATGATGTCCCAGATGTGCTCAATTGGATTCAGGTCTGGGGAACGGGCGGGCCAGTCCATAGCATCAATGCCTTCGTCTTGCAGGAACTGCTGACACACTCCAGCCACATGAGGTCTAGCATTGTCTTGCGTTAGGAAGAACCCAGGGCCAACCGCACCAGCATATAGTCTCACAAGGGGTCTGAGGATCCCATCTCGGTACCTAATGGCAGTCAGGCTACCTCTAGCGAGCACATGGAGGGCTGTGCGTCCCCCCAGAGAAATGCCACCCCACACCATTACTGACCCACTGCCAAACCAACCATGCTGGAGGATGTTGCAGGCAGCAGAACGTTCTCCTTGTCGTCTCCAGACTCTGTCACGTCTGTCACATGTGCTCAGTGAGAACCTGCTTTCATCTGTGAAGAGCACAGGGCGCCAGTGCCGAATTTGCCAATCTTGGTGTTCTCTGGCAAATGCCAAACGTCCTGCATGGTGTTGGGCTGTAAGCACAACCCCCACCTGTGGACGTCGGGCCCTCATGGAGTCTGTTTCTGATCGTTTGAGTAGACACATGCACATTTGTGGCTTGCTGGAGGTCATTTTGCAGGGCTCTGGCAGTGCTCCTCCTGTTCCTCCTTGCACAAAGGCAGAGGTAGCGGTCCTGCTGCTGAGTTGTTGCCCTCCTACAGCCTCCTCCACGTCTCCTGATGTACTGGCCTGTCTCCTGGTAGCGCCTCCATGCTCTGGACACTACGCTGACAGACACAGCAAACCTTCTTGCCACAGCTCGCATTGATGGCCATCCTGGATGAGCTGCACTACCTGAGCCACTTGTGTGGGTTATAGGGAGGTCATACAGGCACGTGGAGGCCACACACACTACTGAGCCTCATTTTGACTTGTTTTAAGGATATTACATCAAAGTTGGATCAGCCTGTAGTGTGTTTTTCCACTTTAATCTTGAGGGTGACTCAAAATCCAGACCTCCATGGGTTAATAAATTTGATTTCCATTGATAATTTTTGTGTGATTTTGTTGTCAGCACATTCAACTATGTAAAGAACAAAGTATTTAATAATAATATTTCATTCATTCAGATCTAGGATGTGTTATTTTAGTGTTCCCTTTATTTTTTGGAGCAGTGTATGTATATATATATATATATATATATATATATATGCTCCTGCATAGCAAGCCTTCAGATTGTAACTATATGAAGCTACAGCAGAACCGTTGCAACTGGGCAGATCTTTGTAGGGGTCCAGCCACACACTTCATAGATCTGCTCAGTCATTCACAATGCTGATATTTCTCTGACAATTAATTTGCAAGTGTCATACCCAGGATTAGAACCCACTACCTATTACACTGGAAGCACGCACATCACTGATGGAGATATTTGCTCTTGTATAGGAAGTATGAGAATTCTAACTATATGAAGTTACTTGTAATTGTCAGAAATAACTTCATATAGTTAGAATTCTCATGCTTCCTTTATAGGAGCAAATAGCTTCATCAGTAAGGTGTCTGCTTTCAGTGTATCTATAATAAAGAGGGTGTGATTTGTAAGGTGTAGTGACTAGTGGGGAAGTCGGCTACGTAAGAGATACCGGCTGCTGTCAATTAACTTAATTGATTAATGTCGCTGAACACACAGAACCGGAGGAGAAGTGCCCCCCTTCAAAGCAGGAGCCCGGCGGCAGTTGACTCCGTTGCCTCCCAGAGTTCTGCCTTTGCTCGTTCTTGTATTCTTGGTCTTGTCTTTGTTGTGTTTTCTGCCGGCATTGAGTCAGGTCACTTGATGCTTAACTCATACTACCGCCAGTGGCGTAAGTCCTGGTGAGCATCCCAGTACCTGTACGCGCATCAAGCCTTATAGGAAAAGCTGCTCTTATAGGCTAGAAAACCTGCTGGTGGGTTCTATGAGACTTAACTCAGTGTGTACAGGGGTCACTGCCCAGAAGACTATCTACAACCGCAACTCCTGCAAAGAACCTCAGTTACATTCATAACACATGTGTAGTATGGAAATACATATTTTTATAAATAAAAACATATACTGTAGGTCAATCTCTACATGAGAATCTTTATTTATAGACTGTCCGTTTTATAAATGAAGAAAATTCATGTTTTATTAAGTTTTGTTATGGCACAATCTGTTTTGAATATAGGTTTTGCAACCAATAAAACTGTATGTAATTGTTTTATTTACAATAATCTATTCTCTTCTAGTTCCTATATGTCTATTGGTAAAGGTGGGCAGGGCCATAACGAGGAGTGTGCAAGCAGTGTTTTGGCTTGTCACCTTTAATATTTGTTTGTTTGAGCTCATTGGTGTAAGGGAAGACAAGCAGGACTACTCCTGAGTCATTCTCTGATGAGTGAAAACCATACTGTATTAGCTCCCTGTACTATTGGGTACTGAAGAAGTCTTTTTTGAATAAATCTACTAAAAGCTACAGTAAGGTAAAGGCAAGGCTTAATGGTGTTTATAGTAGAGATGAGCGCCGGAAATTTTTCGGGTTTTGTGTTTTGGTTTTGGGTTCGGTTCCGCGGCCGTGTTTTGGGTTCGACCGCGTTTTGGCAAAACCTAACCGAATTTTTTTTGTCGGATTCGGGTGTGTTTTGGATTCGGGTGTTTTTTTCCAAAAAACCTAAAAAACAGCTTAAATCATAGAATTTGGGGGTCATTTTGATCCCAAAGTATTATTAACCTCAAAAACCATAATTTCCACTCATTTTCAGTCTATTCTGAATACCTCACACCTCACAATATTATTTTTAGTCCTAAAATTTGCACCGAGGTCGCTGGATGACTAAGCTAAGCGACCCTAGTGGCCGACACAAACACCTGGCCCATCTAGGAGTGGCACTGCAGTGTCACGCAGGATGTCCCTTCCAAAAAAACCTCCCCAAACAGCACATGACGCAAAGAAAAAAAGAGGCGCAATGAGGTAGCTGTGTGAGTAAGATAAGCGACCCTAGTGGCCGACACAAACACCGGGCCCATCTAGGAGTGGCACTGCAGTGTCACGTAGGATGGCCCTTCCAAAAAATACTCCCCAAACAGCACATGACGCAAAGAAAAATTAAAGAAAAAAGAGGTGCAAGATGGAATTGTCCTTGGGCCCTCCCACCCACCCTTATGTTGTATAAACAGGACATGCACACTTTAACCAACCCATCATTTCAGTGACAGGGTCTGCCACACGACTGTGACTGATATGACGGGTTGGTTTGGACCCCCACCAAAAAAGAAGCAATTAATCTCTCCTTGCACAAACTGGCTCTACAGAGGCAAGATGTCCACCTCATCATCATCCTCCGATATATCACCGTGTACATCCCCCTCCTCACAGATTATCAATTCGTCCCCACTGGAATCCACCATCTCAGCTCCCTGTGTACTTTGTGGAGGCAATTGCTGCTGGTCAATGTCTCCGCGGAGGAATTGATTATAATTCATTTTAATGAACATCATCTTCTCCACATTTTCTGGATGTAACCTCGTACGCCGATTGCTGACAAGGTGAGCGGCGGCACTAAACACTCTTTCGGAGTACACACTTGTGGGAGGGCAACTTAGGTAGAATAAAGCCAGTTTGTGCAAGGGCCTCCAAATTGCCTCTTTTTCCTGCCAGTATAAGTACGGACTGTGTGACGTGCCTACTTGGATGCGGTCACTCATATAATCCTCCACCATTCTTTCAATGTTGAGAGAATCATATGCAGTGACAGTAGACGACATGTCCGTAATCGTTGTCAGGTCCTTCAGTCCGGACCAGATGTCAGCATCAGCAGTCGCTCCAGACAGCGGGTGGGCTCGGAATTCTGAGCCTTTTCCTCGCACCCCCAGTTGCGGGAGAATGTGAAGGAGGAGATGTTGACAGGTCGCGTTCCGCTTGACTTGAAAATTTTCTCACCAGCAGGTCTTTCAACCCCAGCAGACTTGTGTCTGCCGGAAAGAGAGATCCAAGGTAGGCTTTAAATCTAGGATCGAGCACGGTGGCCAAAATGTAGTGCTCTGATTTCAACAGATTGACCACCCGTGAATCCTTGTTAAGCGAATTAAGGGCTCCATCCACAAGTCCCACATGCCTAGCGGAATCGCTCCGTGTTAGCTCCTCCTTCAATGTCTCCAGCTTCTTCAGCAAAAGCCTGATGAGGGCAATGACCTGACTCAGGCTGGCAGTGTCTGAACTGACTTCACGTGTGGCAAGTTCAAAGGGCATCAGAACCTTGCACAACGTTGAAATCATTCTCCACTGCGCTTGAGACAGGTGCATTCCACCTCCTATATCGTGCTCAATTGTATAGGCTTGAATGGCCTTTTGCTGCTCCTCCAACCTCTGAAGCATATAGAGGGTTGAATTCCACCTCGTTACCACTTCTTGCTTCAGATGATGGCAGGGCAGGTTCAGTAGTTTTTGGTGGTGCTCCAGTCTTCTGTACGTGGTGCCTGTACGCCGAAAGTGTCCCGCAATTTTTCTGGCCACCGACAGCATCTCTTGCATGCCCCTGTCGTTTTTTAAAAAATTCTGCACCCCCAAATTCAAGGTATGTGCAAAACATGGGACGTGCTGGAATTTGCCCATATTTAATGCACACACAATATTGCTGGCGTTGTCCGATGCCACAAATCCACAGGAGAGTCCAATTGGGGTAAGCCATTCCGCGATGATCTTCCTCAGTTGCCGTAAGAGGTTTTCAGCTGTGTGCGTATTCTGGAAACCGGTGATACAAAGCGTAGCCTGCCTAGGAAAGAGTTGGCGTTTGCGAGATGCTGCTACTGGTGCCGCCGCTGCTGTTCTTGCGGCGGGAGCCCATACATCTACCCAGTGGGCTGTCACAGTCATATAGTCCTGACCCTGCCCTGCTCCACTTGTCCACATGTCCGTGGTTAAGTGGACATTGGGTACAACTGCATTTTTTAGGACACTGGTGAGTCTTTTTCTGATGTCCGTGTACATTCTCGGTATCGCCTGCCTAGAGAAGTGGAACCTAGATGGTATTTGGTAACGGGGCACACTGCCTCAATAAATTGTCTAGTTCCCTGTGAACTAACGGCGGATACCGGACGCACGTCTAACACCAACATAGTTGTCAAGGCCTCAGTTATCCGCTTTGCAGCAGGATGACTGCTGTGATATTTAATCTTCCTCGCAAAGGACTGTTGAACAGTCAATTGCTTACTGGAAGTAGTACAAGTGGGCTTACGACTTCCCCTCTGGGATGACCATCGACTCCCAGCAGCAACAACAGCAGCGCCAGCAGCAGTAGGCGTTACACGCAAGGATGCATCGGAGGAATCCCAGGCAGGAGAGGACTCGTCAGAATTGCCAGTGACATGGCCTGCAGGACTATTGGCATTCCTGGGGAAGGAGGAAATTGACACTGAGGGAGTTGGTGGGGTGGTTTGCGTGAGCTTGGTTACAAGAGGAAGGGATTTACTGGTCAGTGGACTGCTTCCGCTGTCGCCCAAAGTTTTTGAACTTGTCACTGACTTATTATGAATGCGCTGCAGGTGACGTATAAGGGAGGATGTTCCGAGGTGGTTAACGTCCTTACCCCTACTTATTACAGCTTGACAAAGGCAACACACGGCTTGACACCTGTTGTCCGCATTTCTGTTGAAATACTTCCACACCGAAGAGCTGATTTTTTTGGTATTTTCACCAGGCATGTCAACGGCCATATTCCTCCCACGGACAACAGGTGTCTCCCCGGGTGCCTGACTTAAACAAACCACCTCACCATCAGAATCCTCCTGGTCAATTTCCTCCCCAGCGCCAGCAACACCCATATCCTCCTCATCCTGGTGTACTTCAACACTGACATCTTCAATCTGACTATCAGGAACTGGACTGCGGGAGCTCCTTCCAGCACTTGCAGGGGGCGTGCAAATGGTGGAAGGCGCATGCTCTTCACGTCCAGTGTTGGGAAGGTCAGGCATCGCAACCGACACAATTGGACTCTCCTTGTGGATTTGGGATTTCGAAGAACGCACAGTTCTTTGCGGTGCTACTGCTTTTGCCAGCTTGAGTCTTTTCATTTTTCTAGCGAGAGGCTGAGTGCTTCCATCCTCATGTGAAGCTGAACCACTAGCCATGAACATAGGCCAGGGCGTCAGCCGTTCCTTGCCACTCCGTGTGGTAAATGGCATATTGGCAAGTTTACGCTTCTCCTCCGACAATTTTATTTTAGGTTTTGGAGTCCTTTTTTTTACTGATATTTGGTGTTTTGGATTTGACATGCTCTGTACTATGACATTGGGCATCGGCCTTGGCAGACGACGTTGCTGGCATTTCATCGTCTCAGCCATGACTAGTGGCAGCAGCTTCAGCACGAGGTGGAAGTGGATCTTGATCTTTCCCTAATTTTGGAACCTCAACATTTTTGTTCTCCATATTTTAATAGGCACAACTAAAAGGCACCTCAGGTAAACAATGGAGATGGATGGATACTAGTATACAATTATGGATGGACTGCCGAGTGCCGACACAGAGGTAGCTACAGCCGTGGACTACCGTACTGTGTCTGCTGCTAATATAGACTGGTTGATAATGAGATGTAGTATGTATAAAGAAGAAAGAAAATAAAAAACCACGGGTAGGTGGTATACAATTATGGATGGACTGCCGAGTGCCGACACAGAGGTAGCTACAGCCGTGGACTACCGTACTGTGTCTGCTGCTAATATAGACTGGTTGATAATGAGATGTAGTATGTATAAAGAAGAAAGAAAAAAAAAAACACGGGTAGGTGGTATACAATTATGGATGGACTGCCGAGTGCCGACACAGAGGTAGCCACAGCCGTGGACTACCGTACTGTGTCTGCTGCTAATATAGACTGGATGATAATGAGATGTATTATGTATAAAGAAGAAAGAAAAAAAAACCACGGGTAGGTGGTATACAATTATGGATGGACTGCCGAGTGCCGACACAGAGGTAGCTACAGCCGTGGACTACCGTACTGTGTCTGCTGCTAATATAGACTGGTTGATAATGAGATGTAGTATGTATAAAGAAGAAAGAAAAAAAAAACCACGGGTAGGTGGTATACAATTATGGATGGACTGCCGAGTGCCGACACAGAGGTAGCTACAGCCGTGGACTACCGTACTGTGTCTGCTGCTAATATAGACTGGATGATAATGAGATGTAGTATGTATAAAGAAGAAAGAAAAAAAAACCACGGGTAGGTGGTATACAATTATGGATGGACTGCCGAGTGCCGACACAGAGGTAGCTACAGCCGTGGACTACCGTACTGTGTCTGCTGCTAATATAGACTGGATGATAATGAGATGTAGTATGTATAAAGAAGAAAGAAAAAAAAAACCACGGGTAGGTGGTATACAATTATGGATGGACTGCCGAGTGCCGACACAGAGGTAGCTACAGCCGTGGACTACCGTACTGTGTCTGCTGCTAATATAGACTGGTTGATAATGAGATGTAGTATGTATAAAGAAGAAAGAAAAAAAAAACCACGGGTAGGTGGTATACAATTATGGATGGACTGCCGAGTGCCGACACAGAGGTAGCTACAGCCGTGGACTACCGTACTGTGTCTGCTGCTAATATAGACTGGATGATAATGAGATGTAGTATGTATAAAGAAGAAAGAAAAAAAAACCACGGGTAGGTGGTATACAATTATGGATGGACTGCCGAGTGCCGACACAGAGGTAGCTACAGCCGTGGACTACCGTACTGTGTCTGCTGCTAATATAGACTGGATGATAATGAGATGTAGTATGTATAAAGAAGAAAGAAAAAAAAAAACACGGGTAGGTGGTATACAATTATGGATGGACTGCCGAGTGCCGACACAGAGGTAGCTACAGCCGTGGACTACCGTACTGTGTCTGCTGCTAATATAGACTGGTTGATAATGAGATGTAGTATGTATAAAGAAGAAAGAAAAAAAAACCACGGGTAGGTGGTATACAATTATGGATGGACTGCCGAGTGCCGACACAGAGGTAGCTACAGCCGTGGACTACCGTACTGTGTCTGCTGCTAATATAGACTGGTTGATAATGAGATGTAGTATGTATAAAGAAGAAAGAAAATAAAAAACCACGGGTAGGTGGTATACAATTATGTATGGACTGCCGAGTGCCGACACAGAGGTAGCTACAGCCGTGGACTACCGTACTGTGTCTGCTGCTAATATAGACTGGATGATAATGAGATGTAGTATGTATAAAGAAGAAAGAAAAAAAAACCACGGGTAGGTGGTATACAATTATGGATGGACTGCAGAGTGCCGACACAGAGGTAGCTACAGCCGTGGACTACCGTACTGTGTCTGCTGCTAATATAGACTGGTTGATAATGAGATGTAGTATGTATAAAGAAGAAAGAAAAAAAAAACCACGGGTAGGTGGTATACAATTATGGATGGACTGCCGAGTGCCGACACAGAGGTAGCTACAGCCGTGGACTACAGTACTGTGGCCCTCATTCCGAGTTGATCGGTCGCAAGGCGAATTTAGCAGAGTTACACACGCTAAGCCTACGCCTACTGGGAGTGTATCTTAGCTTCTTAAAATTGCGACCGATGTATTCGCAATATTGCGATTACAAACTACTTTGCAGTTTCTGAGTAACTTCAACCTTACTCTGCCTGTGCGATCAGTTCAGTGCTTGTCGTTCCTGGTTTGACGTCACAAACACACCCAGCGTTCGCTCAGACACTCCCCCGTTTCTCCAGCCACTCCTGCGTTTTTTCCGGAAACGGTAGCGTTTTCATCCACACGCCCATAAAACGCCGTGTTTCCGCCCAGTAACACCCATTTCCTGTCAATCACATTACGATCGCCGGAGCGATGAAAAAGCCGTGAGTAAAAATACTATCTTCATTGTTAAATTACTTGGCGCAGTCGCAGTGCGAATATTGCGCATGCGTACTAAGCGGATTTTCATTGCGATGCGATGAAAAATACCGAGCGAACGACTCGGAATGAGGGCCTGTGTCTGCTGCTAATATAGACTGGATGATAATGAGATGTAGTATGTATAAAGAAGAAAGAAAAAAAAAACCACGGGTAGGTGGTGGTATACAATTATGGATGGACTGCCGAGTGCCGACACAGAGATAGCTACAGCCGTGGACTACCGTACTGTACTGTGTCTGCTGCTAATATAGACTGGATGATAATGAGATGTAGTATGTATAAAGAAGAAAGAAAAAAAAAACCACGGGTAGGTGGTATACAATTATGGATGGACTGCCGAGTGCCGACACAGAGGTAGCCACAGCCGTGAACTACCGTACTGTATCTGCTGCTAGTATAGACTGGATGATAAATAATGATATAAAAAATATATATATATCACTACTGCAGCCGGACAGGTATATATTATATAATGACGGACCTGCTGGACACTGTCTGTCAGCAGAATGAGTTTTTTATAGAATAAAAAAACACCACACAAGTCACACGACGAGTGTTTAACTTTTTCAGGCAGACAATCACAATATACTGGTGGTCAGTGTGGTCAGGTCACTGGTCAGTCACACTGGCAGTGGCACTCTGGCAGCAAAAGTGTGCACTGTTTAATATGTACTCCTGGCTCCTGCTATAACCTATAACTGCTCCCCAGTCTCCCCCACAATTAAGCTGTGTGAGCACAGTCAGATATTATACATAGATGATGCAGCACACTGGGCTGAGCACAGATATGGTATGTGACTGAGTCACTGTGTATCGTTTTTTTCAGGCAGAGAACGGATTATATTAAATAATAATAAAACTGCACTGGTGGTCTCACTGGTCAGTCACTAGTATAACTAACTAACTACTATCAGCAAAATTCTGCACTCTCTGAGTACTCCTCCTAAGCTCCAGTAAATGAAGTGTCTCACTCTCACTCTCCTATCTATTTCTAAACGGAGAGGACGCCAGCCACGGCCTCTCCCTATCAATCTCAATGCACGTGTGAAAATGGCGGCGACGCGCGGCTCCTTATATAGAATCCGAGTCTCGCGAGAATCCGACAGCGTGATGATGACGTTCGGGCGCGCTCGGGTTAACCGAGCAAGGCGGGAAGATCCGAGTCGCTCGGACCCGTGTAAAAAAACATGAAGTTCGGGCGGGTTCGGATTCAGAGGAACCGAACCCGCTCATCTCTAGTTTATAGAGCATTGTGTCCACTCTATATATTTCTCTCCATTCAATATTTTTTTAGATTATGTTATGTGAATTGAGTAACAGCAGAAAATAACTGCAGAGATTTCCCACAGCTTACTCCAGATTGTTCAGAAGTGAATATAAGTATTTTATATTTATGCTGCAAACAATTACATCACACACACACTTTTAAGTAGTCAAGGTAACAAGTGTACAGAAAATGTATTGCTGAGGAGGCAAACATGTAGAGAAATGTATAATTGTCGTCCACTTGCTTGCTGCCTACGCATCTGCACTCTTGAATGATTCAATAATAATAACAGGCTACATACAACAAATTGTCTTCAATCTGCTTTCATCAGTAACTGGCAAAATAAGTGCAAGTTTTATTATTGTAAAGAATAAAGAGTCTATGTTAATTGAGCTATCAGTCCGAGTCCAGGGCCGGTTCAAGGCCGCTCTGCGCCCCGGGCAGGAAACGGGGTGTGGCCTAATACAGGGGGCGTGGTCAGTTACGCCCCCTGTACATTACTAGCGCCGCTTGAATGCTGAGCGGTGCGCGATGACGTCATCGCGCACCGCTCAGCAAAGGTACTCTCCACGAAGAGAAACTAGACGCGTAGCGTCTAGTTCCCTTCACAGGAGGCGGGGACACAGCAGGCCGGGCAGCGGAGGCGGACGGGGGACACAGCGGGCAGCAGTGGCGGATCTTGCCACGGTGCGGCGCCCTCCGGATGGCGCCAGCGCCCTCCGGAAGGCGGCGCCCCGGGCAAAAGTCCTGCTTGCCCGTGGCAAGATCCGCTACTGAGTCCGACAGGTTAATGCATTATTGTACAAGTAGCTTTTTCTGACTAGATTGCTTAGAAATTAAGCACAGATCTCTCCGTGTGTATGCCCCATAGCAATAGCGATGTGCAGTCCCGCGCGTCACTATCGCCGGTACTAGATTGGCCTGCACAATTTAGTGTCATCGCTCATTTCACCGCTGAGTGAAATGAGCGTTCGTGCTAGATTTCTCAGCACACATCTCTGGGAGAAATCTTCCCATCTGTACTGGGCTTTAGCTTATACAGTATCTATGGTACAAAAGGATTTTAGCAGATCATCCCTTTAAACCAGGGGTTCTCAAACTCGGTCCTCAGGACCCCACACAGTGCATGTTTTGCAGGTAACCCAGCAGGTACACAGGTTTATTAATTACTCACAGACACATTTTAAAAGGTCCACAGGTGGAGCTAATTATTTAACTTGTGATTCTGTGAGGAGACCTGCAAAACATGCACTGTGTGGGGTCCTGAGGACCGAGTTTGAGAACCTGTGCTTTAAACTGTTATTTGTAATAATGGGTGGATGCACTGTGGAATATACTATACTGGTTAAAAGTCCGTCAAAATGACAAACTTCAGGGCTGGATTTTAGGGTGGGAAGGTCGCTACTCACACAGGAGCTGCCAGGTTTCTGGAAGTCCTTCTTCCGGGAGCTGGGGCTTTGTCATGCTGAGGGTGTAGCATTAGATTAAAGGCCCGTACACACTGGTCGATGTTTCGGCCGTTCTCTTGAACGGCCGATACATCGCGGGACCGTCGGCCAGTGTGTACGGGCGATACGTCTGTGAACTCCGTCGTTCACAGACGTATCGCGTCGGCCGCGCAGCACAGCCGACAGCCAATACATCTAATGATATATTGGCGCGTCGCTGTGTGTGTACGGGGCGGTCGGCCGACCGCCCGTACACATGCTGCGGCGGCCGGCGGTGATTGACAGGTGAACCAGTTCATGACGTCAGTTCCCCGACGGATCGGGCAGTGTGTATGCACAGCACACTGCCCGATCCGTACATAGATATATCTGCAGATCAATTGATCTGCAGATATATCTAATAGTGTGTACCCACCTTTAGATATATAAGTATAGCTGGTGATGTATGATTGCCATCACCTGTGGTGAAACACCTTTCTTATCAATTAACTAGCTCAACACAGGTGATGGCAATCATACATTACCAGGAGAGTCCAGGAGCAGAGCATTTTCTCCCTCATGGAGAGTGTCAGGTAGGCAAGTATGCGCTACAGCAGTGTAATATAGAAAGCCTGGAATTATAAACTTCCACTACAGGTGCAGAATGGGGTGGTCTTCAGTATGCCGACTGTCAGGATCCCGGCGCACAGTATACCGGCACCGGAATCCCGACAGCCGGCATACCAATACTTTTTCTCCCTCGTGGGGGTCCACGACCCCCCTAGAGGGAGAATAAAATAGCATGGCGCACGTAGCACGCCACTGTGCCCGCAGCGTGGTGAGCCGGCAAGGGCACAGTGGCGTGCTACGTGCGCCACTGTGCCCTTGCCGCAGCGAGCCGGCAAGGGGCTCATTTGTGCTCGCCACGCTGTCGGTATGCCGGCGGTCGGGCTCCCAGCGTCGGTATGCTGGTCGCCGGGAGCCCGGCCGCTGGCATACCATACTACACCCTGCAGAATGTGCAGGCCTTGTTTTCTTCTCCCTTGGAGGAAGTTGATTCCACCAGAATGTGGGCAATTTTGGTAAAAGACAAGCCCTCTCACCACATATCCCCCCTTTCACTTTTCCATGCTTAGGGAAGCGCACATCTTCTGTGTCGACTGACACCATTTAGCCTTTTTAAATTTGCTGGGAAAACAGATCTCTGGTTCGGGTACCAGACTGATGCTTCCTGACCACCTTCCCAGGTGTATCTTCCTTCTTCTTGCCAAATGTGATGTGTTCTGGCAAAGGAACAAATGGCTGTTTCTCACGGATGCCAGGTTGTACTCTTGTCCGCCATTTCGTGGACAACGTAAACCTCAAAGGGACAGTGCGACATCCAAGTGTTCTAGCGACAAGTACAGGGACCGGACTTTCCTTCATTTCTTGCCTGGCAGCTTGACGTCACGCCTCAGGAATGAGATATGGTAGCTGCTCAGCTTAACAGCTTCTTTCCATTGTCCCACTGGCCACATATTCACCAACGGAACATTTGAAGGTCCAGGTAAACCAGGACGACACATAGAGGCTCTCTCTCCAAAGTTGTCTGGCCATGCTGTTCTATTCTTCTCCCTTTTATGAGGTGAGGTCTTGGAGACTTTACCATAGTTTTGTCTCTGTGGTTCCTTTAAGAGCTCACTAAACCCTGGGGTATTGTGTCCCAATATGAGAGGATAGGGAGCTTAGGATCAACTGCGGCGACCACCTCACAAGTGCGCCCCTTTATGGTGAGGTTCACACGCATTCAGGAGAAGTTCTCTGTGGACCCATGTACGCAGAGTACTTCAACTAACCCTGGCGCCTTTTCTACTGGCCTGAGCTGGACAGTCTCTGATATCAGAGTCAGCTCACTCCCTGAGTCTATAATAGCTGGGAGTTCTCGGCCATTTAGCAACACAGTTTCCCACATTAACGGGGGTCTAGAATCCAGGGGTAACATTGTGCAAAAAGTGGGGTACATAGCGCCCTTACTGGCAACCCCATACTCCATAGGCTCTGTTTTTCTGCGACAGTCCAGCCTTATATGATCTGGCTCACTGCATTCATAACAAACCACCCTGGCGTCTCCAGCTGTGTTTTCTTGAGGAGGGGTGACAGATGGGGACAAAGGCCACCATCATAACTGGTCGCCCATTCCCTGGTTTCTTTTCTGACATATTTGTCATATTTCCTGCTGTCTCATACCGCTCCTATACTGTAGTTAATTCCTCTAAATTCTGAGGATCAGCATGTATGACCCAGCACTGCATATTCCGCCCTAGTGTTCCTATACACTGGTCAATTACCACCATCTCCACAATCTAAGTGGCAGTATGGTCTTCTGGCTGGAGCCAACTCCACTCCTGTCTGCCAAGTTCAGTCCTCTGCTTCTGAATTGGGGCCCCTGGTAATAGGGTCAATTCGTGGAAGCGCTGTGCTTTACCAGTAGGAGTTAAACCTGACTGGGCTAGAATAATCCTTTTAACCAAGTAATATTTCTCTGCATTAGCAGTAAGATAGGGGGCAAGTTTATCAGCCCAAGTTTCAACTGGCCACTTTAAGCGCTGTGCCACCCTTTCAAATATTAATAAATATGCCTCTGGATCGTCTGAGGCAGACATTTTCTTCAGATGCACTGCAGTTGTTGTGCCCATTGTTTGGGTCACTAATTGTAACATCTGCTCCTCTCTCTTTTGGTGGGAGGCTAGCAGATTTACAACAGTGCGAAAAAGTTCCTCCATGTTTATAACAGATGGAGTATACACAAACTTTTGATGTTTTTAAATAAGAAGCTAGTTTGCACAAACAGACAGGTTTTTAGTACTGCACACAAAAACAAAAACTTTTTCTTTCCAGCAATGTAGGGGTTAAACAGAACATAGAAAAAAATGGGGTTTTCCCTTTTAGCAGTGCAGTGCTTAATTAGACTTCAATGTGTGTGCCCTGCTTTGCTCAGGTGCACCTAATCACACAACAGCAGCCAAACCTGTCTTTTGAATAGCAGACAGCCTTTGCACTTTTGAAAAAAAAACATAAATAGCAACTGTTTAAACTTCACAGCAGCAACTTATCATAGTGCAACTCAAATGTAATACAACCAGGGCCGTCTTTTCGAATAGGCTCTTGCCCAAGGGCCCCAGGAGTATGAGGGACCTAGGCGGATAGCTGAGGGTCCCCTCTTTCCAGAAGTACCAGATTTTTGAAAACTTGAAAGCAGTGGTCCCCATCCATGCCTGTTAATTGCTCTTCCAGATATCTCGGGTTCTGTCTGACTTCGTTTTTCTGAGGGTATTATTCAAAAGCTGAGACTCTCCCCTTTCGGCGGACACTGGCAGCTTGTCTCTACTGTGCCCAGAACCAGAGATATCAGCCTTCCAGCAGCTGGAACCTGCTCCAGCTCCACACGTCTTGTATGCAGTGTAATATTTTCATTGGTGGATTGCTCTGGCTCCTGAACTCTGATCCCCAAGCCCCCAGAACCTCCTGAAAGATGTCCCCAGTACCTCCTGAAAGGTGGACTCTCTAGGTTTTTATCCCATTCAAAACTAAGAAATATATTTTCAGAAACTGGAGATATCTGCAGTCAAGCAAGCTGCCCCCCACCGGAAAATGATAAATATTAAGCTGACTCCACTATCCACCCCTCCCCTACATATTAAACACCCCCTACCACCCTGGAAGTCATGTACCAGGGCTTCTTCATTCAGCCCAATGTCCGTTTGTACAGTTTAGTACAGGCACCGGCACCACAGATCACTTTGGCATAGGACCACCAGCAGCACTCCCCCTCTCTCATCACCGGCATAGCAGGTACTCTGGGGGCATATGTGGCACGGTGGGGGCATTAATGTATCTGGCACTGTGGGGGGCATATCTGGTACTGCGGGGCAGTGGCGTGCGGTGAGGTCAGTGGCTGGTGAGGCACTGCAGCTGTAATGTCTACCGAGTCTACCGATGACCCCTACCGCTGTCGAGCCAATGCCCGCTAGGTTATGGCTAAAACCAAGTTGAAGAAAAGACCTCTGACATCACCATGGGGAAGAGCAAGGCCAGAACATGGTACCCGAAATGTATGCTCACCACGTTTCGGGCACGGTGGCAAGCAAAGGTTACTAAAGTTGGTGGCGTGGATAGTGAAAGATGGCGTGGATAGTGAAAGAACTATCCCACCAGCCTAGCTCCTCCCCCTGACATCAGAGGTCCTTTAGCCCACTTGTTGTTTCTAGCATCTACCATGCCTGCTACCGCCACTGTCCCTGCGTGTGCCAAGGGGGCCCAGATGGAGATGGCACACGGACTCCCTCCTTGCTAAATACACACGTAGTGTGTGTGTGTGTGTGTGTGTAAAAAAAACAACTCACATTACCCCACACAGTATGAGCCAAATTCACATTACCCCACATAGTATGAACCGAACATCACATTACGCCACACAGTATGAGCCACATTCACATTACGCCATGCAATATGAGGCGAACATCACAGTTACGCCACGCAGTATGAGGTGAACATCACATTACCCCACGCAGTATGAGCCGAAAATCACATTACCCCACGCAGTATGAGCCGAACATCACATTACCCCACGCAGTATGAGCCGAACATCACATTACCCCACACAGTATGAGCCGAACATCACATTACACCACACAGTATGAGCCGATCACATTACCCCATGCAGTATGAGCCGAACATCACATTACCCCACGCAGTATGAGCCGAACATCACATTACCCCACGCAGTATGAGCCGAACATCACATTACCCCACGCAGTATGAGCCGATCACATTACCCCACGCAGTATGAGCCGAACATCATATTACGCCACGCAGTATGAGCCGAACATCACATTACCCCACACAGTATGAGCCGAACATCATATTACGCCACGCAGTATGAGCCGAACATCACATTACCCCACACAGTATGAGCCGAACATCACATTACCCCACAGAGTATGAGCCGAACATCATATTACGCCACGCAGTATGAGCCGAACATCACATTACCCCACACTGTATGAGCCGAACATCACATTACCCCACACAGTATGAGCCGATCACATTACCCCACGCAGTATGGGGCGAACATCACATTACCCCACGCAGTATGAGGCGAACATCACATTACCCCACGCAGTATGAGCCGAACATCACATTACGCCACGCAGTATGAGGCGAACATCACATTACGCCACGCAGTATGAGGCGAACATCACATTACCCCACCTAATATTATTTACCAGCCCACTCCCCTTAAGATAACACTAATACCAAACCCCTAGATAATATTAATATATACCCCAACTCCATATACAGTATAAAAAAAAATTAAAAACATCCCCGCACAGATACTTACCTCTCATTGTGAGAGGTTGCATACTCTGTATATTCCCTGCTACACCGAGCTGGCTGGGGAGGAATCACATCTTCCGGATAGCCACACTAGAACAGAAAGGGGGCGTGGTATTCGGCGTGAGGGGGCGGGGCCTCAGGAGGGGAGGAAGCAGGGACATATTGCTGCACTAGATTGGTGGCAGGTCCCGGGGGGGGGGGAGGGGAGCAGCCATGCAGATAGGATAGGGGGAGCAGGCATCGGGCACTGCTGCTGCTGATGGCTGTACTGCAGCAGACATGACAGACTGTGTGACATGTCTGCATTCTCAGCCACACAGCAGCTGAAAGGGGAGGAGGGGGGGGGGCAGCGGCCGCAGCTTACAGCGTCCATCAAAGCCTCGCCTGCTCAGTAAGATAAGGGGGGGGGGGATATGATCTACCACTGGCCAATCGCATCTGCATGTGAGAGCGAGGGGCGTGCTTTCATATGAGCTGAAAGCACGCCCCTTCCAAAGCGGCACCTCTGTTAGGTGCCGCTTTTGCTGCTTTTTTTAACAGGCTTTCCGTGCCCAACCCTTGGCCCCGCCCCCCACTTCCATCCCCTTAACACTGACAGTGGGAGGCACCGAGAGCGGTACCTCCATAACACATTTGAAACAGTTTCACAGGGGAATTTTTTTTTAAGTAATTTCAGGGAAAAGTCAGATACTTATGGCACAGAATTTGTGTCATAAGTATCTTCTTAGTAGTATTATTTGAATTATTAATGACAGGGGAGGCACTGCCTCCCCTGCCTCCCCTGACTGCACGTCCCTGCTGTGGGGGCATTAATGTATCTGGCACTGTGAGGTGCATTAATGTATCTGGCACTGTGGGGGCATTAATGTATCTGGCACTGTGGTGGCATATCTGGCACTGTGGGAGCATTAATGTATCTGGCACTGCTGGGGGGCATTAATGTATCTGGCACTCTGGGGGTATATCTGGCACAGGGGACATTAATATATCTGGCACTGTGGGGGGCATTAATGTATTTGGCACTGTGGGGGCATATTATCTGGCACTGTGTGGGCATTTATGTATCTGGTAGTGTGGGGGCATTTATGTATCTGGCACTGCTGGGGGGGCATGTCATGTGCATCTCGCACTGCTGGGGGCATGTCATGTGCATCTCGCACTGCTGGGGGGCATGTCATGTGCATCTGGCACTGCTGGGGGGCATGTTGTGCATCTGGCACTGCTGGGGGGCATATCATGTGTAGCTGGCACTGCTGGGGGGCATATCATGTCTATCTGGCACTTCTGGGGGGCATATCATGTGTAGCTGGCACGGCTGGAGGGGCATATCATGTAGTGTTCCCGTCTCTCAGTGCAATACCTGGTGCAATGTATTGCAGTGCTCTACCTGGCGCAAAGTGTATAACGTGCTCTGCCTGACGCAAAGTGTATAACGTGCTCTGCCTTGAGCAAAGTGTATAATGTGCTTTGCCTGGCGCAAAGTGTATAACGTTCTCTGCCTGGCGCAAAGTGTATAATGTGCTTAATCTGTCGCAGTGTGTATAGGAGGTTCTACCTGATGCAATGTGTATTAGCTGCACTACCGTGTGGTGTAATGCGAATTGCCACTATTATGTGGCCACGCCCCTTCCCCACGAAGCAATGCCACAAAATTTTTGCTGCAATTTCGCCAGGGGAGCACCAAGCATTATTGTTTGTACATAATTTTGCCCTTCTAGCTTAAAAATGTGCCCTCCCCGTGATCAGTACCCTGCCCTAACACTATCATGTGTAGCTGGCATTGCTGGGGGCATATCATGTGTAGCCGGCACTGCTGGGGGGCATATCATGTGTAGCTGGCACTGCTGGGGGGCATGTCATGTGTAGCTGGCACTGCTGTGGGGCATGTCATGTCTATCTGCCACTGCTGGGGGTACATCATGTCTATCTGGCACTGCACTACTGTAGACATTATGTGTAGCTGACACTATACTGGAGACATTGTGTGTAAGGAACACTACTGTGGCTGTTATGTGTAAGGCTGCTAATTGTGTGCGTAGAGGGGGTGTGAAAATATATTTATTTATAGTTTGATAATATCAAGTTGTGAGGCCATGCCCGCTTTCCCAGGAGGCCACGCCCACTTCGGCACGCGCATAGAGGATGGGAGGGGGCGCTTTGAAATTTTCTCGCTCAGGGTGCTAGTAGGCCTGGACACGGCCCTGCTCAGTAGAGCAATTTTCTTGCCTGTATGGGCCGCCAAATGTAATACAGGTACTGAAATAAGGATTCACAGATGCAGACAGGTTTTCTGGTTACAACTAGTGATGTGCACCGGACATTTTTTGGGTTTTGTGTTTTGGTTTTGGATTCGGTTCCGCGGCCGTGTTTTGGATTCGGACGCGTTTTGGCAAAACCTCACCGGAAATTTTTTGTCGGATTCGGGTGTTTTTTTCAAAAAACCCTAAAAAACTGCTTACATCATAGAATTTGGGGGTCATTTTGATCCCATAGTATTATTAACCTCAATAACCATAATTTTCACTCATTTCCAGTCTATTCTGAACACCTCACACCTCACAATATTATTTTTAGTCCTAAAATTTGCACCGAGGTCGCTGGATGGCTAAGCTAAGCGACACAAGTGGCCAACACAAACACCTGGCCCATCTAGGAGTGGCACTGCAGTGTCAGACAGGATGGCACTTAAAAAAAATTGTCCCCAAACAGCACATGATGCAAAGAAAAAAAGAGGCGCACCACAGGTATAGAATGTAGATGGATAGTATACTTAATGACGATACAGAGGTAGGTACAGCAGTTGCCTTCCGTACCGTACTGCTATATATACTGGTGGTCACTGTGTCAGCAAACTGCAAAACTAAAATGCACCACAGGTATAGAATGTAGATGGATAGTATACTTAATGACGACACAGAGGTAGGTACAGCAGTGGCCTTCCGTACCGTACTGCTATATATAGTATACTGGTGGTCACTGTGTCAGCAAACTGCAGAACTAAAATGCACCACAGGTATAGAATGTAGATGGATAGTATACTTAATGACGACACAGAGGTAGGTACAGCACTGGTCTTCCGTACCGTACTGCTATATATAGTATACTGGTGGTCACTGTGTCAGCAAACTGCAAAACTAAAATGCACCACAGGTATAGAATGTAGATGGATAGTATACTTAATGACGACACAGAGGTAGGTACAGCAGTGGCCTTCCGTACCGTACTGCTATATATAGTATACTGGTGGTCACTGTGTCAGCAAACTGCAAAACTAAAATGCACCACAGGTATAGAATGTAGATGGATAGTATACTTAATAACGACACAGAGGTAGGTACAGCAGTGGACTTCCATACCGTACTGCTATATATAGTATACTGGTGGTCACTGTGTCAGCAAACTGCAAAACTAAAATGCACCACAGGTGTAGAATGTAGATGGATAGTATACTTAATGACGACACAGAGGTAGGTACAGCAGTGGCCTTCCGTACCGTACTGCTATATATAGTATACTGGTGGTCACTGTGTCAGCAAACTGCAAAACTAAAATGCACCACAGGTATAGAATGTAGATGGATAGTATACTTAATGACGACACAGAGGTAGGTACAGCAGTGGCCTACTGTACCGTAATGCTATATATTATATACTGGTGGTCACTGGTCAGCAAAACTCTGCACTGTACTCCTCCTATATAATATTATACTGGTGGTCCCCAGTCCCCACAATAAAGCAGCACACTGAGCACAGATATGTAGTGTTTTTCAGGCAGACAACGTATACTGGTGGTCACTGTCAGCAAAACTCTGCACTGTACTCCTGCTATATAATACAGCTGCTCCCCAGTCCCCACAATTAAGCAGTGTGAGCACAGATATATGCAGCACACTGAGCACAGATAAGGAGCGTTTTTTTCAGGCAGAGAACGGATAAAACTGGTGGTCACTGATCAGCAAAACTCTGCACTGTACTCCTCCTATATTATACAGCTGCTCCCCAGTCCTCCCCACAATTAAGCAATAAAGCACAATCAAGTTCAACAATAACGGAGAGGACGCCAGCCACGTCCTCTCCCTAACATTTCCAATGCACGAGTGAAAATGGCGGCGACGCGCGGCTGCTTATATAGAATCCGAATCTCGCGAGAATCCGACAGCGGGATGATGATGTTCGGGCGCGCTCGGGTTAACCGAGCCATACGGGAGAATCTGAGTATGGCTCGGACCCGTGTAAAAAGGGTCAAGTTCCGCTCATCACTAGTTACAACCACAGTGTCTTTACTGGCATCAGACACTGTAGCACAGCATACTCAGGCTTGGGCCTGGTCACACAGGTACACAGCGAAAATAAACAGACAAACATAAAAGGTCCTAGCACTTTCCATGCTTAAAAGTCATTCTGCTGCAGTGGCTTGCAGCTACACATCAGTGTCGGACTGCGGTAGGTATGGCCCACTGGGGGAATGTCGTGGTAGGGGCCTATGATTAGGGGTGTGACCAGTCTGCAGAGGGCGAGGGGTCGGCCACCTCATTGGTTTGACTAACCATTAGATAGTACAATGTCTGGGCAACTAAATATATACAGTAAAATCATATGCTGTAAGCATGATAATGTATCAGATTAATAACAGCAATGCACTGCAGAAAATAAACATAGTCCAGTATAAAGTAACATATGTATAAAGTATAATTCAACTGCACAATCTGAAAGCTGATCCTTGGAGCAGGAGGTGGGCCCCTAGGCAGTGGGGCCCAATGGTGGTTTCCCCTGTACCCCTGTGTGCCAGTCCAAGCCTGCATGCCATGCTCTCCTGCCATGGCCAATGTCCACAGTCCCTGGCGCTATACACTCAGCCCTCCTCACTGATTTGGAAGTGTCATGTTCAAATTCAAATCAAAATTGCAGTCTTAAAAAAGATGTCCAGCATTTGTTGGCTATATACAAAAGCAGCCAGTAGTCACACTGCATGCAAATATGTACAATAATACCTGTTTAAGCGTTTCCTTTGTGCAATACTGAAGTGCCGTAACTAGACTTTTTAGTGCTGTGTGCAAGAAACAGCATTGACGCCCCCCCCATATTTAAAATAGGGTCAGTGCACGCCATAAGCGAGCGCAAAAAATATAGGGTGTGGCTTCATGGGGAAGGGATGTGGCTACAACATAATAGCAATTCATATTACGCTGTACAGTAGTCTCCATTATTTAAATTACACCACTTACACACATTACACCAGGTAGATCCCCTTTTACACATTACGCCAGGTAGAGCCTCTGTCGAATATTAAGCCAGGTACAGCCCCATTTTACACATTACTCCAGGTAAAGTCCCTATCACAAATTACGCCAGGTAGAACTCCCTTTTACACATTACAACAGGTAGAGTCCCCTTTTACACAATACAGCAGCAGAGTCCCCTTTTTTACACAATATGGCAGGCAGAGTCCCTTTTTTACACATTATGGCAGGCAGATTCCCCCTTTTTACACATTACACAGGCAGAGTCCCCTTTTTTGCACATTACGGCAGGCAGAGTCCCCCTTTTTACACATTACGGCAGGCAGAGTCCCCCTTTTTACACATTACACAGGCAGTGTCCCCTTTTTACACATCTTGGTAGGCAAAGTCCCCTTTTACAAAGGGAGGTAGAGAGAGAGACAGAGAGAGTGTTATACTTACGTTTGCTCCAGGACAGCAGCATCCACCGGCCAGCAGTCCTCTTGTCCTTCCTGTCCTATGCTGCGGCTCTTCAAAGTGAAGGGCACTGTGGGTGGGCGGGGGGCGGGCTGGGAGAGACATAATCTCTTCTAGAAGACAGGGGTAGAGGAGGGGGAGCAGGGAGGAGGGGACAAGATGCAGTTCTACCATGCTTTGTGTGAGAGATGTAGCTGCAGCTGAGTGGCGGTGTGGTGCGGTGTGGGTCATATACAGTAGCTGGTCGGACCCCACACAGTGCGTTGGTGGTGCGGGCCAGTGGGTCTTGCCAGTGGTGTGTGCCCACAGTGCATATGCACTGTGTGCCAGGTACCACCGGCACACACCTAGGTTACAGTACTACCCAGTCCCTACACACACACACACACACACACACACACACACACACACACACACACCTCCAGGAAGGCCAAGTGGTATGCAGAGTGCAGACACTAGAGACCAGACAGGCAAAGTAGGGAGCGTGGCCTAATCACGGACCCGTGGCCATGCCCCCTTTTAGGAAACAGAACAAACGGCAACTTCACACG
Organism: Pseudophryne corroboree; assembly: GCF_028390025.1. Classification (NCBI taxonomy): domain Eukaryota; kingdom Metazoa; phylum Chordata; class Amphibia; order Anura; family Myobatrachidae; genus Pseudophryne; species Pseudophryne corroboree. The sequence continues at coordinate 271,162,198 of NC_086451.1, read as the reverse complement.
GCATCCTGATCTGCTGCTGATGGGCAATACAGCAAAGGTAACTTCCGTGGACACACTGAGCAGTGCGGACCTGCAGGTGTTGCTGGCAGTCCTGCGCCCTCAGTGCACATGCACTGTGTGCCTGGCACCACCAACTCACACCTACTTACGGCACTGCAATACTGTGCCATAGACTGAGCAGACCCTGAGATGCCCACTTTGCATATCTGAGCATTTCTCAAGTGCACTGGGGGATCCAACAACTACCTCATCAATGCACCAATGGTCTTAACACTGACTCCTCGAGCAGCGAAGAGTCTCCCTTATAGCATTCTATGGGCGCTGTGGCGCTGCAAAAGAGATTGCAGCCGTATGCTGTGTCATACTGGCACACAGGAGTACAGGGGGAAACCCCTGGTGGGCCCCACTGCTGTGGGCCCACCTTCTCCTCTGGGTATTAAGTTCTAGAATATGCACTTGAGTTATACATATGTCTATCATGCATGCACTATCAGTATTTACTATATTTATTCATCGAGGGGCCCATGCACTCTCTAATGGCTAGCCAAAATCTCTGGGGTGGCTGACTACACCCTTAAACATGGACCCCTACTAATGCATTTCTCCGGTGGGCCCTTCATGCCCCAGTCTGACACTGGCCGCATGCTGACACATGCCCATGGCACTTCCATAAGCTGGCCCATGACACCTCTATTTCTGTGAAGACTTTTGGTCATCTCCTAGTCTTCACCTATAACCGCCCATGAATCACAGAAGCCTCAAGTCTAAAGTTATAGTGATGTTATACACAAATACTAATTGCACAGTTTGGATCACACATGTGTAGTGAGGGTTTTTTAGACTTTTTGGGGGTCATTCTGATATGATCGCACACTGCAGTTTAGCGCAGCGGCACAATCGGGTCAGAACTGTGCATGCGCCGGTGCCGCAGTGCGTCGGCATATGACCGACGGGCCAAAGGCCGTTGCTGAGCTATGATCGCCTCTGCCTGATTGACAGGCAGAGGCGGTCGCTGGGCGGGGGAGAGGGGGGGGGCGGAACAGCGGCATTAGGCTTGTTTTTTGTTCCTACAGTATTATGAACCTCAGTGACATTCATTTCCACTCATTTCCAATCAATTTTGATCAACCAACAGCTTATAATATTGTTTTCATCTGTTTTAGGTCAAAGGCTGCGGCTACCGACCGACCAGCGGCACAAACATACAGCAGTTTATAGCACATCTATGAAATATTGCCATACAGGAATGCTGAAATACAGTGATGCAAGATGGAATTGTCCTTTTTTGGTCTTATATCCAGGCATCACAATGGCTTTCTTTTTATCATGGGCAAGAACTGCAGCCTCTGGTGGTACACAAGCAACACCATCAAAATCCTCAGTGTTAGTTAGTAGTAGTATACACATATCCCACTCTCCTGTTCCACTTGCACACATGAATCCTCAATATCTGTTATGCCCTTATCACCATCTTTACGTGTACTGCTCCCCCATCTGCAGGTGGTGCAGAAATAGTGGAAGGAGGTGAAAGAGACAGTGTGAGAAATGTCACTCACACATAGCTAACGTGGGGAGACATTAATTTTGCTGGCTGTCGGGATCCCGGCTGTCAGGATACCGATGCTGGCCGGTATCCATGCTACCACCCGAGGGGTAATATAACTGTGTGGAAACCAAAGGTTGGTGAGCGCATTAAGCACGTGAGGGGACACACTGCGCTCACAGCCAGTATTCCGGCTGTTGGAATCCCGGAGTCAATTGCCTGCCCGCCTGGATCAAGACAGATATCATACTGATGCCCTAATGTGGACACCCCTAAACGTTCCCCAGGAATGTGTGACAGTTCTGAATGCACAGTTTGTTCTACTGATTTTGTTTTTTTCATTTTTTTTTACATCTCTTCTACCGTCATGAGAAGCAGAAGATGCCTCTATGACAGTTGAAGACCCACCACTTATAAATAAAGGTCAAGCCCTGAGTCTTTCCTTGCCACTTTGTGTGGTGAATGGCATTTCGTTTCTCTGCAGCTAACTTTCCTTTCTGTGTTTTTTTTCTTTACCACTGTAAAATGATATTGCTTCTTTGATTGATTGTACATGCCCTGACTTAAGCCCTCTATGCCTTAGTAGATGATGGCCTTAGTAGATGACGTTGACGGACTTGTATTATCATGACTGGTAGCAGCAGCTGCAGCCACTAGTATGTGCTTCTGCTCTACTCTTGGTTGTTTGTTCTCAATATCTATCAAGTATCAACAAACACGAACGAAGTGGGGTACAACACACATCATAATTTGAACAAAAAATGTACCACCTATAGTGTCACAATATCTGTATGAGTTAGAAATAGTAATCAAACACTGTGGTTTAATTTCACCAACAGTGTCGCATAATATATGTATGGGTACGAAATGAAATATATTATTGTGGTACCACCTTCACCCACAGTGTCGCACAATGCATGTAGGAGTCAGAAATAGTAATCAAACACTGCAGTTTAATTTCACCAACAGTGTTGCACAATACATGTATGAGTACAAAATAATATACATTACTGTGATACCACCTTCATCCACAGTGTCGCACAATACGTGTATGAGTCAGAAATAGTAATAAAACACTGTGGTTTAATTTCACCAATAGTGTCGCACAATACATGTATGAGCATGAAAATAAATTACTGTGGTAGTACCTTCACTCAGAGTATTGCACAATACGTATACTGTATGAGCCAGAAATAGTAATTGAACACTGCGGTTTAATTTCACCCACAGTGTCGCTCAATACTTGTATGAGTACGAAATAAAATATATTATTGTGGTACCACCTTCACCCACAGAGTCACACAAAACTTGTATGAGTCAGAAATTGTAATCGAACACTGTGGTTTAATTTCAACAATAGTGTCGCACAATACGTGTATGAGTATGAAAATATATAACTGTGGTACCACCTTTACGCATAGTGTCACAAATATGTGTATGAATACAAAATAATAATATACCGTGGTCAGACCAGCAGTGTCACAGTACTTCTGAAAATAAAAATTGTATAGTACACTGGGGTACAGCACAAAAAAAAAATTTGAATAATTTTTAGGCTTTTTAGCTTTTATTATTTTAATTGTACACTAGGGTGGAATCCCTGGATGAATGGACAGATCATCCCTAGGTGGACAGAGCACCCCTTGTCAAATACATCAGACAACAGAGAGAGCACCCCTGTACTGATACTGATTGGACACACCAGCCCCTTGATGTACACACAGTATACTGGGTTTTAACACTGGGGCAGAGCCCCTGGATTTATATGGACAGATCACCACTTGTCAGATACACGAGATGACAGACAGAGCACCGATGGACTGATACACCAGCCCTACAGCAGCCACCAGCCCTACCCACACCCATACCTCACCACACACAACCAAGCACTGAGATGGACACGTCCTTTCAGTACACTCTCCGCAGCCAGAGTGAAAATGGCGCTGATCACCAGGACCTTTATAGAATTCAAAACCCTTAGAGAATCCAACAGCGGGATGATGACATTTTGCCTTGGTTTGGGATCCAAGTTTGGTGGGAAACCCTGAGCCAGACTCGTATCGAGAAGTTCAGGTGGGTCCGGTTCGCTGCTCATTTCTAGGTAATATACTTATAAAATGGATTGCCAGTCAATTTGGATGCTGTTATATATAGACAAAAATAATACACTTATTTAAATGTTGACCAGGAGACCTGTTTTCTACTTGTTTTGTTTTTCCTAAATGCCGCAGCTGTGTGAACGTATGTCCAGAATACTGTTTTTACAGTGTGATTAGAGGGCACTGGAACTTTGTTTTTTGTCTTAAAGTTTACTATTTGAGTGTTAGATTCAAATTCCTTTATATATATATATATATATAGCTTGAAAAAAAGGACTGCGGCACTCGGGGTCTTGTGGTTGTAGAAAATGTATTAAAAATACACAGCAAAGAACATCAATGTTTTGGGGTGTCTAACCCCTTTGTCAAGATGTGACAAAGGGGTTAGACACCCCGAAACGTTGATGTTCTTTGCTGTGTATTTTTAATACATTTTCTACAACCACAAGACCCCGAGTGCCGCAGTCCTTTTTTTCAAGCTGTCAATCACCTTTACTGAGGGCATCGGGGCACATCATTCATTGGAGGAGTGCCGGGCTTTGTATGCTGTATATATATATATATATATATATATATATATATATATATATATTGTGACAAGAACACTGGAATAGTGTTTGAGGGCAGGTATGTTTGTCCCAGGTTCTTGTCTTACAGGTATTAGAAAAATGAAAACTTCTAGGAAAATGTTTTGTTTTGTCAGAACCTTTTCAGTTAATTGGAAAAGCTGGATAAGGGACCTGAAATAGAGATAGGGCAAGTTCCAGACATTGGGCCCAGTTCGGGTCTTTGGCCTCACAGAGGGCTAATCAGGGTTTCAGCTGTGTAAGAGTGTTATAGGGCTGCTAGCCTGATTAGTGTGTGCAGACTACCCGGGAAGACTGCAGGATCTCTGTGAGAGAGATAAGCTTCCTTATAAAAGTGAGCCAAACAGTATTGACTGGAAAACTCTGTATTTTTGTTTAGAGACAGTTAGGAATGTCTTGTGTTTAGTTAGTGCCGGACAGACAAGGTATTTTCTTTTGGTGTTTGTTTTATTTTCTGTTTAATAAAACGGCAAATCTTCTCTGTACAGCGCTGCGGAATATGTGTGCGCTATATAAATAACTGGTAATAAATAAATAAATAACTGGTCGTGGCCAGTTGTTCCATAAACTGGACTTGTATGATTCCTCAGCTGCTGCAAGGTGCCATTTACCCAAGGAAACGGCACCTTGTTCCCTTACAGCGTTACAACTTGGTGGAGAATGCGGGCATGCCGTTCTGCGCATAAGTGAAAGCAGCAGCTTTATGAGGCCTGCAGAAAACGGTGGTTTATGTAGATACAGCCCAGTGTAAAGTTGCTGAGACTCACCCCTGAGTGTTTGATATATGTCCTGGGTGAAAGCAGCTACAAAGTCGCCTGAAAAATCTGTCGACATGGAGGAACTGCTCAAAGCCTTGCTGCAAGCTACAGCGGCTCAGCAGGAGGCCATCAGACAGCAGCAGGTGGCAATGGAGAAAAATTGGAGGCAACAGCGTCAGGATAGAGAGGCCTTAGCAGAAATGGTGCAGAGCCTTGCAGCCCGGATTGGAGATGTGGCCGTCAGTGCTCCGACCGGCTCTAGTTCTATACGGGCCAGTTACAGAAAATTACAGAGGCTGATGATGTGGAGGCCTACCTGACAACGTTTGAAAGGACTGCCGAGCGTGAGAATTGGCCGAAAGCACAGTGGGCCAGTCTGCTGGCACCTTTTCTGTCAGGTGAACCCCAAAAAGCGTACTTTGATTTAAGCCCTGCTGAGGCTCGGGACTATGATAAACTAAAGACTGAGATCCTGACCCACCTGGGAGTCACTCTGTCAGTACGAGCACAACAGGTGCACCGTTGGGTGTACGCCATGGAGAGGCCTCCTCGCTCCCAGATGCACGACCTTATTCAGCTAACAAAAAAATGGTTACAGCCAGAGACATTAACTGGTCCTCAGATGGTTGAAAGAGTCATCATGGACCGCTATTTGAGATCTTTGCCCGTGGTCTTGCGCAAGTGGGTGAGCCATGGAAACCCGGATACAGCTGACCAATTAGTGGACATGGTAGAGAGGTACTTGGCGGCAGAAGAACTACTGATGACCACCCAGCAACTAGTGATGAGCGGGTTTGGTTCCTCGGAAACCGAACCCCCCCGAACTTCACCCATTTTACACGGGTCCGAGGCATACTCGGATTCTCCCGTATGGCTCGGTTAATCCGAGTGCACCCGAACGTCATCATCCCGCTGTCGGATTCTCGCGAGATTCGGATTCTATACAAGCAGCCGCGCGTCGCCGCCATTTCCACTCGTGCATTGGAAATGTTAGGGAGAGAACGTGGCTGGCGTCCTCTCCGTTTATTAATCTTGAATTCTTGATGCAAAAATATTTGTGCTTATTGCTTAATTGTGGGGACTAGGGAGCAGCTGTATTATATAGGAGGAGTAAAGTGCAGAGTTTTGCTGACCAGTGACCACCAGTATACGTTGTCTGCCTGAAAAACACTCCATATCTGTGCTCCGTGTGCTGCATATATCTGTGCTCACACTGCTTAATTGTGGGGACTGGGGAGCAGCTGTATTATATAGGAGGAGTACAGTGCAGAGTTTTGCTGACAGTGACAACCAGTATACGTTGTCTGCCTGAAAAACACTCCATATCTGTGCTCAGTGTGCTGCATATATCTGTGCTCTCACTGCTTTATTATGGGGACTGGGGACCACCAGTATATATATAGGAGGAGTACAGTGTAGAGTTTTGCTGACCAGTGACCACCAGTATACGTTGTCTGCCTGAAAAACACTCCATATCTGTACTCAGTGTGCTGCATATATCTGTGCTCACACTGCTTTATTGTGGGGACTGGGGACCACCAGTATATTATATAGGAGGAGTACAGTGCAGAGTTTTGCTGACCAGTGACCACCAGTATTTATAGCAGTACGGTACGGAAGGTCACTGCTCTACCTCTGTGTCGTCAAGTATACTATCCATCTAGATTCTATACCTGTGGTGCATTTTAGTTTTGCAGTTTGCTGACAGTGACCACCAGTTTATATAGCAGTACGGTACGGAAGGCCACTGCTCTACCTACCTCTGTGTCATCAAGTATACTATCCATCTAGATTCTATACCTGTGGTGCATTTTAGTTTTGCAGTTTGCTGACAGTGACCACCAGTATATATAGCAGTACAGTACGGAAGGCCACTGCTCTACCTACCTCTGTGTCGTCAAGTATACTATCCATCCATACCTGTGGTGCATTTCAGTTGTGTGCAGTATATATAGTAGAAGGCCATTGCTATTGATACTGGCATATAATTCCACACATTAAAAAATGGAGAACAAAAATGTGGAGGGTAAAATAGGGAAAGATCAAGATCCACTGCCACCTCGTGCTGAAGCTGCTGCCACTAGTCATGGCCGAGACGATGAAATGCCATCAACGTCGTCTGCCAAGGCCGATGCCCAATGTCATAGTAGAGAGCATGTAAAATCCAAAAAACAAAAGTTCAGTAAAATGACCCAAATAATCAAAATTAAAAGCGTCTGAGGAGAAGCGTAAACTTGCCATTATGCCATTTACGACACAGAGTGGCAAGGAACGGCTGAGGCCCTGGCCTATGTTCATGGCTAGTGGTTCAGCTTCACATGAGGATGGAAGCACTCATCCTCTCGCTAGAAAACTGCAGTGCCACTCCTAGATGGGCCAGGTGTTTGTGTCGGCCACTTGTGTCGCTTATCTTAGTCACACAGCGACCTTGGTGCGCCTCTTTTTTTCTTTGCATCATGTGCTGTTTGGGGACTATTTTTTTGAAGTGCCATCCTGCCTGACACTGCAGTGCCACTCCTAGATGGGCTAGGTGTTTGTGTCGGCCACTTGTGTCGCTTAGCTTAGTCACACTGCGACCTCATTACGCCTCTTTTTTTCTTTGCATCATGTGCTGTTTGGGGACAATTTTTTTGAAGTGCCATCCTGCCTGACACTGCAGTGCCACTCCTAGATGGGCCAGGTGTTTGTGTCGGCCACTTGTGTAGCTTAGCTTAGCCATCCAGCGACCTTGGTGCAAATTTTAGGACTAAAAATAATATTGTGAGGTGTTCAGAATAGACTGGAAATGAGTGTAAATTATGGTTATTGAGGTTAATAATACTATGGGATCAAAATGACCCCCAAATTCTATGATTTAAGCTGTTTTTGAGTTGTTGTTTTTTTAAACAACCCGAATCCAAAACACACCCGAATCCGACAAAAAAATTTCAGGGAGGTTTTGCCAAAATGCGTCCGAATCCAAAACACGGCTGCGGAACCGAATCCAAAACCAAAACACAAAACCCGAAAAGTTTCCGGTGCACATCACTACCAGCAACCCATAGATCCTCGACAGCGCCCTTCCGTAAAGACTGGTAAGACTGTTCCGTGGGAAAACGTTGCTGGGCGGATGAGATAATGCAAGGCTGGAGGGACTGTAAACACTGGCCCTGGAGACAGGCCAATGGGGCTAGAAAGGTCTATGCTGCCCAAACGGGTTGATATTCGTGTGGTTAAATGTTTTAGGTGTGGTATGACAGGTCATGTTATTGCCAATTGCCCAGTCACGCAAGAACCCATGCAATGTGATGCTGCCTTTGAATGTCGCAGAATGTCTTTTCTTTGCTAGGTTAGCCTGTACTGTGGTACCTTCAGCTGAGCTGGAAAAACAAATGTGTGACGTGTTCTTAGAGGGTAACCGGGAAGAGGCCTTGCTAGATTCAGGAAGTTTAGTTACCCTCATGAAAGCTGGGTTAGTGAACCCCTTAAAGGTCCAGCAAATACCTTTTGGGGTAACTTGCATACATGGGGATACCCAACATTATGTCACTGCTGAAGTGAATATAGAAACTTGTTGTGGGTCAGCAATTGTTAAAGTAGGACTGGTCCTCACCTTGGTGCATGAGGCCATAATAGGGAGGGATTTTCCTCATTTTTGGAGACTGTGGGAATCACGTTTATCAACAGATGTGAGAAGTAAAGAGCCAGTTGATAATCACGGTGACTTTATGGATGTACGTGTGTCTTCGGAACTTTCTGACCCTTTGCATTTTGCTAGCTTGGCTGGGGAAGTGACAGATGGGGAGTCCAGTGAAGACCCTCTTGCTGGGAACAGAGACATAGTAGTTAGAACTGAAAACATGCCTGACCTGGAGGTAAAGAAGGATCTGTTTGCATCTGAACAGTTAAAGGATCCCACCTTAAGAAAGGCTAGAGAGAATGTTAAGATTGTTAATGGGGAACCTGTGGTACCAGGTGACAGGGTTACGTATCCCCACATGGCCATCTGTAATGAGCTCTTGTACCACATTGTCAAAAGGGGTGAGGATGTGGTGGAACAGCTGGTAGTTCCCCAGCCTTATCGAAGAACTGTACTAGAGTTAGCTCATAGTCACGTTACAGCAGGACATTTAGGGGCAGAAAAAAACACTGAAAGAGTTTTACAAAGGTTCTTTTGGTCAGGGGTTTATAAAGAAGTGTCTGAATATTGTTCTTCCTGTCCTGAATGCCAGTATCATGCCCCTAGACCCCATTTCAGGAGCCCACTAGTTCACATGCCTATTATTGATGTCCCGTTTGACAGAATGCCCATGGATCTTGTGGGGCCCTTGTTAAAGTCCGCTCGGGGCCATCAGTATATCCTGGTAATAATGGACTATGCCACTCGATATTCTGAGGCTGTCCCTTTACGCACTATCACAACCAAGGCGATAGCTAGGGAGCAGGTGCAGTTTTTTAGTAGAGTGGGAATACCAAAATAAATTTTGACTGACCAAGGTACTCCATTTATGTCAAGGATCATGAAAGAATTGTGCAAATTTTTTAAGGTCACTCACCTCAGAACGTCCATTTACCATCCCCAAACTGATGGGTTGGTGAAAAGGTTTAATAAAACATTAAAAAGTATGTTAAAAAAGTTGATAAAGATGGGAAAAACTGGGATTGTTTGTTGCTCTACTTGTTAATGGCCATCAGAGAAGTTCCTCAGTCCTCTACGGGGTTTTCTTCATTTGATTTGTTGTATGGTAGACACCCCAGAGGGCTGTTGGACATTGCCAAAGAGACGTGGGAAGGACAGCCCACTCCTTTATAGAAGCGTTGTTGAACATGTAACACAAATGCAGGATAGGATTGCAGCCATGGTACCTATTGTCAGAGAGCACATGGAACAGGCCCAAAGTGCTCAACAAAGGGTATATAACCGGAGTGCCAAGATACGGGAATTTGCTCATGGAGATAGAGTTCTTGTTTACGTACCCACTGTGGAAAGCAAGTTCTTAGCTAAATGGCAGGGTCCATTGAGATTAGGGAAAAAGTGAATGAGGTTAATTACAAAGTATACCAACCGGTAAAGAGAAAACCCGAACAAATCTACCATGTTAACTTAATCAAACCGTGGAAAGATAGGTTGTCTCTGTCAGCGGAGCCTTGCCCTTTGGTGTCTTCACCTCAGTTGCTTCCCGCAGTAAAGGTGTCAGGGACATTATCAGCTGATCAGAACAATCAGGTTAAAGAATTTCTCATCCAAAATAAGGAGATATATTCAGAGCTGCCTGGCCGAACGACCATAATAAAATATGACATTGTCACAGAACCAGAAAGAGAGATAGGGCCAGTTCCAGACATTGGGCCCAGTTCGGGTCTTTGGCCTCACAGAGGGCTAATCAGGGTTTCAGCTGTGTAAGAGTGTTATAGGGCTGCTAGCCTGATTAGTGTGTGCAGACTACCTGGGAATACTGCAGGATCTCTGTAAGAGAGAGACGCTTCCTTATACAAGTGAGCCAAACAGTATTGACTGGAAAACTCTGTATTTTTGTTTAGAGACAGTTAGGAACATCTTGTGTTTAGTTAGTGCCGGACAGGCAAGGTATTTTCTTTTGGTGTTTGTTTTATTTTCTGTTTAATAAAACTGGTTGTGGCCAGTTGTACCATAAACTGGACTTGTATGATTCCTCAGCTGCTGTAAGGTGCCATTTACCCCAGGAAATGGCACCTTGTTCCCTTACAGTGTTACAATATACGCATATATGAGAACAGTGATTACGCTGATATGCTCCTATAATTCTTCTGTATGCTTACTGTTTAAGATAATACACTCCGCAATAGCTCAAGTAGTGTTTCTAACACTTATACCATAGATTACTCTATGGGCGGCAGCTTAGTTCCTTATATACCATTTGGTATGTGGTTTTTGGATAATCTGTAAAAACAGTGGGTCAGCCTTGCTAATCTCTGTCATCGGATTGGATACATGTTTTGAAGGCTGTCTCTATAAAAACCCGACTACAGGCTTATGACATTAAGGAGAATCTGGAACGGGCATCACCTATACTATGTATCTGTGTTACCATTAAATCTGAAGATACTACACGATTAGGCGCTTGTTCTCTCCCCCACTGTGTGTGTGTGTGTATATATATATATATATATATATATATATATATATATATATATATGTATGTATGTATGTATGTATGTATGTATGTTTGTGTATATATATATATATATATATATATATATATAAAATTAGAGATGAGCGGGTTCGGAACCCCCCGAACTTCACTACCCAAGCCCGGACACAAGTCAGGCATGGGTTTTCCCGCCGGACTTGGAAATCAGAACGAGGCAAAATGCTATCATCCCGCTGTCGAATTCTTGCGGGGTTTGGATTCCATATAAGGAACCGCCTTTGCCGTCATTTTCACTCTGGCATTGGAGAGTGTAGAGAGAGGACATATTTCCATCCTCAGTGTACTGCATCAGTACAGTGGTAGTGTCTCGTGCTGCATCAGTCCAGTCACAGTGGGGGTGTCCTCTGCTGCCATATGTCCAGTGCTGCTGTATAAGTCCAGTCGATTGCAGTGGTGCTGTGTTATCCTGCATGAGTCCAGTGGTGGTGTCAATGTGCTGCCGTATATGTCCAGTGGTACTGCCGTATATGTCAAGTGATACTGCCGTATATGTCCAGTGGTACTTCCATATAAATCCAGTGGTACTGTCATATAAATCCAGTCCAGTGGTACTGCCATATAATTCCAGTGATACTGCCATATAATTCCTGTGGTACTGGTGTATAAGTCCAGTGGTACTTTCATATAAATCCAGTCCAGTGATACTGCATTATACAATATGTCCAGTGGTACTGCCGTATATGTCCAGTGGTACTGGCATATAAATCCAGTCCAGTGATACTGCTGTATATGTCCAGCAATACTGCCACATATGTCCAGTGATCCTGCCGTATATGTCCACTGGTACAGTGGTATAAATCCAGTGGTACTGGTGTATAAATCCAGTCCAGTGATACTGCCGTATAAATCCAGTGATACTGCCGTATAAATCCAGTGATACTGCTGTATATGTCCAGTGATACTGCCGTATAAATCCAGTGGTACTGGCATATTAATCCAGTCCAGTGATACTGCTGTATATGTTCAGTGGTACTGCCATATAATTCCATTGATACTGGCGTATAAGTCCAGTGATACTGCCATATAAATCCAGTCCAGTGGTACTGCCATACAAGTCCAGTGATACTGCCATATAATTCCAGTCATACTGCCATAAAATTCCAGTCATACTGCCATATAATTCCAGTGGTACTGCCATATAAATCCAGTCCAGTGGTGCTGTCATATATGTTCAGTGGTGCTGTCCTGTGCTGTATATTATTTACTAAAAAATAAAGGGGTTATTAATATTTAATCCAAATAATTTTCACAGGGTTTGCCCTGTGTGGTGTAGAGGTATGCTCACCTGTACCGCATATTGTTATATAACTCCAGAAAAATAATGGAGAACAAAAATTTGGAGGAAAAAATAGGGACATTTTAAGAACCACTTCCTCCTATTGCTGAGGCTGCTGCCACTAGTCATGATATAGATGAAGAAATGTCATCAACGTCGTCTGCCAAAGCCGATGCCCAATGTGATAGTAGAGGGCATGTAAAATTCAAAAAGCCAAAGTTCAGTAAAATGACCCAAAATAAATAAATTGAAATGGTCTGAGGGGAAACGTAAGCTTGCCAATATGCCATTTTCGACACGGAATGGCAAGGAACGGCTAAGGCCCTGGCCTATGTTCATGACTAGTGGTTCAGCTTCATATGACGATGGAAGCCCTCATCCTCCCTCTAGAAAAATTATAAGAGTTAAGCTGGCAAACGCACAGCAAAGAATTGTGCGTTATAAGATGGTATCACAATTCCCCAAGGAGAGTCCAAGTGTGGCGGCGGTTGCGATGCCTGACCTCCCAACACTGGACGGGAAGAGGTGACTCCTTCCACCATTTGCATGCTCTCTGCAAGTGCTGGAAGTAGCACCCACAGTCCAGTTTCTGATATTCAAATTGAAGTACACTAGGATGAGGATATGTGTGTTGCTGGCGCTGAGGAGAAATTTGACGATGAGGATTCTGATGGTGATGTGATTTGTTTAAATCAGGCACCAGGGGAGACACCTGTTGTCCGTGGGTTGAGTGTCTAGGCAAAATACTTTGGAGTGGAATTATTTCTCCACAAATCCGGACAACAGGTGTCAAGCCGTGTGTTGCCTTTGTCAATCTGTAATAAGTAGGGGTAAGGATGTTAACCACCTAGGAACATCCTCTGTTATACGTCATCTGCTGTGCATTCATCAGAAGTCAGTGTCAAGTTGTGAAACCTTGGGTAAGAGTGTAAGCAGTCCACTGACACCTAAATCCCTTCTTCCTCTTGTACCCAAGCTCCTGCAAGCCACACCACCAACTCCCTCAACATCAACTTCCTCCTCAGTCAGGAACGTCAGTAGTCCTGCAGGCCATGTCCCTGGCAAGACTGAGGAGTTCTCTCCTAACCGGGATTCCTCCAGAGAATCATTGAGTGGTACGCCTACTGCTGCTGTTGCTGCCGCCGCTGTTGTTGCTGCTAGGAGTCGATCGTTATGCCAGAGGGGAAGTCGGAAGACCACTTGTACTACGTCCAGTAAGCAGTTGACTGTCCAACAGTGAAATATGACAGCAGTCATCCTGTTGCAAAGCGGATAACTGAGGCCTTGACAACTATGTTGGTGTTAGACGTGCATCCGGTATCCGCCATTAGTTCAGTGGGTCTTAGAGAATTGATGGAGGTAGTGTCCCCCCGGTAGCAAATCCCATCTAGGTTCCACATCACTAGGCAGGTAATACCGAGAATGTACAGACACATCAGAAAATGTGTCTTCTGTGTCCTAAAAAATGCAGTTGTACCCACTGTACACTTAATCACGGACATGTGGACAAGTGGAACAGGGCAGACTAAGGAATATATGATTGTGGCAGCCCACTGAGTAGATGTATTGCCTCTCACAGCAACAACATCAGCAGGCACCGGTAGCAGCATCTCGCAAACGCCAGCTCGTTCCTAGGCAGACTACGCTATGTATCACCGCTTTCCATAAGAGGCACACCGCTGACAACCACTTACGAAAACTGAGGGACATCATCGCACAATGGCTTACCCCTATTAGACTCTCCTGGGGATTTGTGAGATGGGATAACACCACCAATATTGTGCATGCATTACATCTGGGCAAATTCCAGCACATCCCATGTTTTGCACATACAATTAATTTGGTGGTACAGAATTTTTCGAAAAATGACAGGGGCGTGCAAGAGATGCTGTTATTGGCCCGAAAAATTGCGGGCCACTTTCAACATTCAGCCACCGCTTGCCGAAGACTGGAGCACCAGCAAACACTCCTGAACCTGCCGTGCCATCACCTGAAGCAAGATGTGGTAACGAGGTGGAATTGAACCATCTGTATGCTTCAGAGGATTGAGGAGCAGCAAAAGGCAATTCAAGCCTATACAGATGTGTCCACTTATATCTGTGCTTTTTTACAAATTTGGCACAACATGCAAAACACGGCTAAGCTATTTTTCACGAGTAGCGAGTGGATGAATTTAAATTTTTTGGTTTGCCATGATAGAACATGTATAAAGTAACATATTAAAGAAGCAAATTAAGAAACATCACAAGGCATGGCTAAATCTCTGTCTCTATGGCATGCAAAATTGTGCCATACATGGCGGGATATAACAAAGATGTATGTGGACACATCTGTACATCCACCTACGATACAGGCAAAAAAGGGGGAATGCACCTGACTGAAGCGCAGTGGAGAATGATTTCCATCTTGTGCAAGGTTCTCTAACCCTTCGAACTTGCCACACGTGAAGTCAGTTCAGACACTGCCAGCTTGAGTCAGGTCATTCCCCCTTATCTGGCTTTTTCAGAAGCAGCTGGAAAAATTGAAGGAGAAGCTACGATGGAGCGATTCTGCAAATTATGTGAGTCTTGTGAATGGAACCCTTCATTCACTTTTGCCAGGATTCAAGGGTGGTCAATCTGTTGAAATCAGAGCACTAGATTTTGGCCACCGTGCTCGATCCTAAGTTTAAAGCCTACGTTGTGTCTCTCTTTCTGGCAGACACAAGTCTGCAGAGGTTTTCAAAGACCAGCTGAGAAAATTGTCAACTCAAGCTGAACGTGACCCATCAACAGCCCCTCCTTCATTTTCTCCTGCAACTGGGGCTGTGAGGAAAATTATAAGATTTCCTAGCCCACCCACTGGCAGTGATGCAGGGCAGTCAGGAGTGAGTGCTGACATCTGGTCTGGTCTGAAGAACCTGCCAACGATTACTGACATGTCTACTGTCAATGCATATGATTCTGTCACCACTGAAAGAATGGTGGAGGACTATATGAGTGACAGCATCCAAGTAGGCATGTCAGACAGTCCGTATGTACAGATGGGTCCACAGTTATCTTGACTAGTTTTCTGCACCTAGGCACAACATGATTTATTAGTATAAACCCTTCATCTTTTATTCTCAACTGCAATACAATACAGAGAACAATACAGCAGGGGATTAAGTCCGACTGGCCAATCTCAGTTAATCCTATTAAAGGTCAAGATAAATGTGGACCCATCTGTATGCTGACAGGAAAAAGAGGCAATTTGGATGCCCTTGCACAAACTGGCTTTATTTTACCTAAGTTGCCCCCCCCCCCCTCCAGTGTGTACTCCGAAAGAGTGTTTAGTGCAGCCGGCATAGGAGGTTACTTCCACTAAATGTGGAGAAGATGACGTTCATCAGAATGAATTATAAATTCCTCCAGGAAGATGTTAACCAGCAATTGCCTCCAGAAAGTACACAGGGACCTGTGATGGTGGATTCCAGTAGGGTCGAATTAATACTCTGTGAGGAGGAGGATGTACACACTGAAAGGGATGAGGAATCAGAGGATGAGGATGAGGTCGACATCTTTCCTCTGTAGAGCCAGTTTGTGCAAGAAGAGATTGATGATTGATTCTTTTTTGGTGGGGGCCCAAACAAACCACTCATTTCAGCCACAGTCATGTGCAGACCCTGTCTCTGAAATGATTTGTTTGTTAAAGTGTACATGTCCTGTTTATACAACATAAGGGTGGGAGGGAGGGCCCAGGGCCCAAAGACAATTCCATCTTGCACCTCTTTTTCTTCTTTGCATCATGTGCTGTTTGGGGACTAGTTTTTTAAAGTGCCATCTTGTCTGACACTGCCATACAACTCCAGGGGTACTGCCGTATAAGTCCTGTCAAGTGGTGGTGTCTTGTGCTGCATCAGTCTAGTGGTGGTGTCTTGTGCTGCCATAAGTCCAGTGGTGGTGTCCTGTGCTGTATATTATTTTCTCCAAATAAAAGGGTTATATGCATTACTTATATTATTATCCAAATAATTTTTACAGGGTTTGCCCTTTGTGGTTGTAGGGGTATGCTCGCCTGTGCTGTATATTATTATAATAGCTCCAAATAAAAGGGTTATTATTATGCAAATTAATTTTACAGGCTTTGCTGTGTGGTGTGTGTGTGGTTTAGGGGTACGCTCTCCTATGCCACCAATATTGTGCGTGTATAACATCTGGGCAAATTGCAGCACATCCCATGTTGTTTGTGACTCACACTTGTGTCGCTTAGCTTAGTCATACAGCTACCTCATTGCACCTCTTTTTCTTCTTTGCATGATGTGCTGTTTGGGGCCTAGTTTTTTTAAGTGCCATCCTGTCTGTATCTGCAGTGCCACTCCTAGATAGGCCAGGTGTTTGTGCCGCACACGTGTGTGACTTAGCTTAGTCATACAGCTACCTAATTGCACCTCTTTTTCTTCTTTGCATCATGTGCTGTTTTGGGCCTATTTTTTAAAAGTGCCATCCTCTCTGCCACTGCAGTGCCACTCCTAGATGGGCCAGGTGATTGTACTGCACACTTGTGTCGCTTAGCTTAGTCATCCAACCACCTCGTGCAACCTTTTGGCCTAAAAACAATACTGTGGGGTGTGAGGTGTTCAGAATAGACTGGAAATGAGTGGAAATGAATGTCATTGAGGTTAATAATACTGTAGGATCAAACTTACCCCCAAATTCTGTGATTTTAGATGTTTTTATGCTTTTTTTAAAAATCATCCAGATCCAAAACCAAAACACGAAAGGGTGGTTTGGCAAAACCAAACAAGAGACAAAACACGAGCATGGAACCAGAACCAAAACCAAAACACAAAATACGAATAGTGCCCGCCGCATATCTCTAAAATATATATATATATATATATATATATTTAAAGTCCCAATACAAACGACAGTGGCACTCAAGGCTTTACAAAAATGAAAAACTGTATTCAAAGTGAACAAAAAAGCCGACGTTTCGGGGCTTACCTGCCCCTTTGTCAAGGTGTGTAACAATAAAATCGTGAAACAACATACCTTATATGAAGAAGAAGCCCGCCAGTGTTCGTGTGTGGGTCGGAGTCGCGGCTTCACGCTGTGCTTCCGGTCCCGTTGTGATGACCTCACTCCGGCTGCGTCTGATGGTTGCCAAGGTAACCCCGACGCTTCTTTGTGTGCCGGACCATTCTGTCAGATAAAAGTAACGTGCTGGAAAGTGTAATCTCACCAATTAAAGAACCCACCACCTTACTACTAAATCCAGCGCACATCTCATTATGCAGCATACCAATCAATGTAGATATAAATATATACCCTATTGTTGTCCAAAAGATGGACATACTGTGTGTTGGTCACTGGTCATGAATCAGGTTTACCTAAGGGCTACGATGGAGCTCCGAACTAACTGCCGAGCAGTGGTCCCCTAATTTGCCTGGTGCACTGTCTAACCAAAAAGTGTACGTGCTACTGACCTACTAGGTCCTGTGTAAAAGTGATATCCAGAGAGTGTGGTGCCCGCTTGTGACAGCTGCATATGAAACAGCAAATCCTATAGAAAACAACTATCTTGGGTGAAACAGAGTGTATATGCTGGCGTGTAGCTGGCACGTAGCGACCCTTGTGTCGTCTGTGAAAGTGTATCTACAGTGTGTACTATATGGATCACGCCGGCCTGTACTGATGTCGAAAACATCATTGCTGAATGGCTCTCACAAGTGTTCAAAACATGTCATGCTGGCAGTTACCACCCTAAGTAGTTCGGGCGTAAGGGTACTTGTTGGACTAAAACTGTTGGGAAAAAAATGTCTCAACATTGTGAAGCTGCAGGCCCTGGAACGGCACTTAGAGCCATACATGTTCCTAGACTCACGGTTGCTTTAAAGAATAATGAGAGGTGCGCTGACAAGAAGATAGAAACCACAGGACAATATTTCCCTATAGCATATATTAAATTAAATGGCACTAGAGGCCAGCAACCAATGAGGTGCTGAACCGAGACAACTAATCTCTAGGTTATCTAGCCCTGGAGGGTTTACAAAACAGGTTTAAGGGCTCAAGAGGTGCAAGGAAACTGATGGTCAGTCACATTTTTCCATTCCCATGTTTAGAATCGGTGGGCTGAACATTGTCCATGGAAGATGTTTTTAATTTTATAAGAAGACATTCCATGAGAATTTTTCGTTAAGTCCTCCCGGGCTGACCGTGCCCAACTCATGGATCCACTTAGATTCTATTTGTAACAGCTTACGATCACGGTCACCTCCCCTGGGATTCCTAGGTACATGATCGATGATCTGATGTTTCAAGTCACTAAGAGAGTGACCCGCTGCTGCATAATGTCGTGCCACCGGCTGGTCTGAGGCTTTGCCCGCCAGTGCTTGTTTAATTGCTGTCCTGTGAAGGGCCATTCTCTCCCGCATTGTTCTTATTGATTTCCCCACATAGAACAGTCCACAAGGACATGTGAGAAGATATACTATATGTGTCGTTGTACATGACAGCACATGTCTGATGTTGTATCTTCTTTCACTATGAGGATGTTTGAATGAGGTCCCTACTGTCATGTTGCTACATGTTGTGCATCCAAGGCACTTATAGCACCCTGGTGCTTTGGTCAAAAAAGAGGACCCTTTCTTTTTCACCTCATCTTGGAACCCTGTGATGTCGGTATGAACGATGGTATCTTTAATATTCCTGCCCCTAGAGAAGCACATCATAGGTCTTATATCCTTCATTGATGGGAGTGCATTATCTGTTGCAATAATCGGCCACAATGCCCTAGTTGCTCTCTGGATGACTGGGCTGGCCGTGTTAAAGGTGTTGACGAATGGGATCACTGCTTTGGTGGATTCGGGAGTGGGTCTCAACAGGGTATCCCTAGGGATCAACATTACTTCTGCCTTTTGCTGTTGTAACTTGTGTGAGTCATACCCCCTCTGCTCGAACTTCCTCACCATCAGATTCAACTCTTGGTCCAGTAAAGAGCGATCACTGATTATCCTAGAGGCCCTTATCATTTGTGATCTTGGTAGACCATCCTTGAGTGGCTTAGGATGATGGCTGTTGGCGCGCAGCAATACGTTTTTGTCTGTCGGTTTGGAATACAGACTCGTCGACAGTCTCCCTTCTGATAGGGTCACTTTGACATCCAGGTAGTTAAGGGTTTCACCACTGGTTTGGTGTGTGTACTTAATGGTCGATTGCCTTTCATTGGTATCCGCCATCAGACATTCAAAAGCCTCCCGTCCCCCAGTCCATATGCTGTTTCATATGCAGCTGTCACAAGCGGGCACCACACTCTCTGGATATCACTTTTACACAGGACCTAGTAGGTCAGTAGCACGTACACTTTTTGGTTAGACAGTGCACCAGGCAAATTAGGGGACCACTGCTCGGCAGTTAGTTCGGAGCTCCATCGTAGCCCTTAGGTAAACCTGATACATGACCAGTGACCAACACACAGTATGTCCATCTTTTGGACAACAATAGGGTATATATTTATATCTACATTGATTGGTATGCTGCATAATGAGATGTGCGCTGGATTTAGTAGTAAGGTGGTGGGTTCTTTAATTGGTGAGATTACACTTTCCAGCACGTTACTTTTATCTGACAGAATGGTCCGGCACACAAAGAAGCGTCGGGGTTACCTTGGCAACCATCAGACGCAGCCGGAGTGAGGTCATCACAACGGGACCGGAAGCACAGCGGGAAGCCGCGACTCCGACCCACACACGAACACTGGCGGGCTTCTTCTTCATATAAGGTATGTTGTTTCACGATTTTATTGTTACACACCTTGACAAAGGGGCGGGTAAGCCCCGAAACGTCGGCTTTTTTGTTCACTTTGAATACAGTTTTTCATTTTTGTAAAGCCTTGAGTGCCACTGTCGTTTGTATTGGGACTTTGCATAATTTCCATCAGAAGGCACCAGGGTCAAATTCAGCCATCAGGAGGAGTGCCGGTCCGTACCCGCTCTATACAATTTGAGCTAGCCAGGAGGTCCTGCTGCTCAGCCCGGGACAAGGCACCGCCAGTGAATCTTATGGATTTCTATTGTATAAAGATATACCCCTTATTGAGGTGAAGTTTTCCAGGCACCAGCACTATCATCACTTTAAACACTGATTCCAGAATATATACACACCCTCACCAGGCATGGAAACCACATCTACTACAGCACACCCAGATGACATCCTAGGGTGCAGGGGCATGCAATCAGCCCTTGGAGAATCATTCAGCTTTACAGATGACGATGCGGAACGCTTACGCTTCAAGGAGAAACTGGGAGTTACTGAAAGAACTGGTGGTATAGAAGACATTTACCACCAACTACTCAAACTTAAACGCCGTGAATGCGACTATCTACTCCACGGGATCTCGTTGTCTGAATACCACCGGGAGAAATTGATACCCCGGGGGTTTAGAGTGAAAAATGTCCCCACCATTGGCCGGTATAATCCGGAGTTTTGCAGGAAATGGGTGGGCATATTAAACAAATGCAGTCTCGACCTCATCCTGCTGGTGGTAGAAGAGTCAGCCCGGGAACTGAAAATTACCAGAGAAAAGGTTTCTAAACTTGAGATCGAACACAAATCTGTGCTACACGCTGAGGCTAATCAAGAATGGCTCTATAAGTTGCAGAAACAATGTGAGGACTACAGAAAGGACCTCATTAAATTTAAACGCAACAAGCATCAAATTGTAAAAGAGGACTATGACCTGAACAAGGTGTACCGATGGCTAATGGGAGGTGAAGGGGGTCAGAATACCTCCTATAACTCCAGACAGAAACATAGCTGGAGAAGACGGAGAGAGATGCGGTTCCAGACTACAGGCACCTCCAATAGTGACAGCGAGAATGCTCCTCAGGACTCAGAGGACTTTACACACAGTCCATCAGTCCCTTTAGGGACACCAGTGGGGACCCCAAAGGAAAAAGGAAGAAGAGGTGGACGCCCACCCGTCGTGGCGGGCAATGCACGCGAATTAAGAGGGCGTGCTGCCAAAAAGAGTCGCTAGTGTACAACCTCTCCACAAGATCCTTCTCAGAGATTGAGCTCAAAGTCTTGGATAAGGGTCTTTCTTTCGTCCCCACAAATCCCTTCAACGAACTTAAGTGGCAAATAGAACTACACCGCTTTTCACGCAAATTGAGACTGCAAGAATTCTTTCAAAGACCTAAACCGGAGGGGAGCACTGAAACCATTAATCATTCCCAACATGAGAAATTTTGCAATTCCAGACACAAATCAACTTTTGATCCACCTTCTACCAATCCGTCAATACAGTCTTTTACCAGATTAATGAATGATTCAGTACTTAAATACACGGCCGCTTCGGCCAATGAACACCAAAATCTGTCTAGGCCCGAGCGGGCGGCCCTTAAACAACTTGGATCATACCGAGACGTAGTGTTCCGTCCTGCGGATAAGGGGGGAGGCCTTGTAGTCCTGAACCTCTCGGATTACATCAAGTAAATTGACAGCCAACTAGCGGTTGCGGATACCTATGAGGAATTAACACATGACCTGTCGACTGGATATTAACGGGAACTGTTTCAGCTTCTTGATCATGCCAAAGCTAGAGGCCATATCTCTGCTAAATTATGTGAAGCACTTAAGCAGGACCACCCTCTGGTCCCAATTTTGTTTTCAGTACCCAAGATACACAAAAATGCCGTTACACCACCGGGCAGGCCGATAATAGCGGCCAGAGACTCCATCTTCCAGCCGATTTCGATCTTCTTAGATGGCATCTTGCAACCTCTCATTTTGAAACATCATAACTTTATTAAAGATACTACCAGCTTCTTAGAACGCATCAACAAAGTGGGGACAGTGCCGCCAGGCACATTGTTGTGTGTTATTGATGTTAACAGATTGCATACAAGCATCCCCCACGAAGCTGGCTTGCGTGCCATGAGAGATTTTCTAATTGCGGAAAAAATGGAAGCCATCAATCTAGATCTTTTCATGGAGCTTCTAACTATGACCCTGGAAAAGAACTTTTTCCTTTTCAACGGCAAGTCCTATCGCCAAAAAACGGGGTGCGCGATGGGGAGCAACATCTCCCCGTCGTTCGCCAACATCTTTATGTTCCAGGAAGAGCAGGCAGTCTTTTTTGACAATAAGGCAGTGGCACAACATATACTTATGTTTACCAGGTACATAGACGACCTGTTCCTCTTGTGGACTGGGGGACGGGAGGCTTTTGAATGTCTGATGGCGGATACCAATGAAAGGCAATCGACCATTAAGTACACACACCAAACCAGTGGTGAAACCCTTAACTACCTGGATGTCAAAGTGACCCTATCAGAAGGGAGACTGTCGACGAGTCTGTATTCCAAACCGACAGACAAAAACGTATTGCTGCGCGCCAACAGCCTAAGCCACTCAAGGATGGTCTACCAAGATCACAAATGATAAGGGCCTCTAGGATAATCAGTGATCGCTCTTTACTGGATCAAGAGTTGAATCTGATGGTGAGGAAGTTCGAGCAGAGGGGGTATGACTCACACAAGTTACAACAGCAAAAGGCAGAAGTAATGTTGATCCCTAGGGATACCCTGTTGAGACCCACTCCCGAATCCACCAAAGCAGTGATCCCATTCGTCAACACCTTTAACACGGCCAGCCCAGTCATCCAGAGAGCAACTAGGGCATTGTGGCCGATTATTGCAACAGATAAGGCACTCCCATCAATGAAGAATATAAGACCTATGATGTGCTTCTCTAGGGGCAGGGATATTAAAGATACCATCGTTCATACCGACATCACAGGGTTCCAAGATGAGGTGAAAAAGAAAGGGTCCTCTTTTTTGACCAAAGCACCAGGGTGCTATAAGTGCCTTGGATGCACAACATGTAGCAACATGACAGTAGGGACCTCATTCAAACATCCTCATAGTGAAAGAAGATACAACATCAGACATGTGCTGTCATGTACAACGACACATATAGTATATCTTCTCACATGTCCTTGTGGACTGTTCTATGTGGGGAAATCAATAAGAACAATGCGGGAGAGAATGGCCCTTCACAGGACAGCAATTAAACAAGCACTGGCGGGCAAAGCCTCAGACCAGCCGGTGGCACGACATTATGCAGCAGCGGGTCACTCTCTTAGTGACTTGAAACATCAGATCATCGATCATGTACCTAGGAATCCCAGGGGAGGTGACCGTGATCGTAAGCTGTTACAAATAGAATCTAAGTGGATCCATGAGTTGGGCACGGTCAGCCCGGGAGGACTTAACGAAAAATTCTCATGGAATGTCTTCTTATAAAATTAAAAACATCTTCCATGGACAATGTTCAGCCCACCGATTCTAAACATGGGAATGGAAAAATGTGACTGACCATCAGTTTCCTTGCACCTCTTGAGCCCTTAAACCTGTTTTGTAAACCCTCCAGGGCTAGATAACCTAGAGATTAGTTGTCTCGGTTCAGCACCTCATTGGTTGCTGGCCTCTAGTGCCATTTAATTTAATATATGCTATAGGGAAATATTGTCCTGTGGTTTCTATCTTCTTGTCAGCGCACCTCTCATTATTCTTTAAAGCAACCGTGAGTCTAGGAACATGTATGGCTCTAAGTGCCGTTCCAGGGCCTGCAGCTTCACAATGTTGAGACATTTTTTTCCCAACAGTTTTAGTCCAACAAGTACCCTTACGCCCGAACTACTTAGGGTGGTAACTGCCAGCATGACATGTTTTGAACACTTGTGAGAGCCATTCAGCAATGATGTTTTCGACATCAGTACAGGCCGGCGTGATCCATATAGTACACACTGTAGATACACTTTCACAGACGACACAAGGGTCGCTACGTGCCAGCTACACACCAGCATATACACTCTGTTTCACCCAAGATAGTTGTTTTCTATAGGATTTGCTGTTTCATATGCAGCTGTCACAAGCGGGCACCACACTCTCTGGATATCACTTTTACACAGGACCTAGTAGGTCAGTAGCACGTACACTTTTTGGTTAGACAGTGCACCAGGCAAATTAGGGGACCACTGCTCGGCAGTTAGTTCGGAGCTCCATCGTAGCCCTTAGGTAAACCTGATACATGACCAGTGACCAACACACAGTATGTCCATCTTTTGGACAACAATAGGGTATATATTTATATCTACATTGATTGGTATGCTGCATAATGAGATGTGCGCTGGATTTAGTAGTAAGGTGGTGGGTTCTTTAATTGGTGAGATTACACTTTCCAGCACGTTACTTTTATCTGACAGAATGGTCCGGCACACAAAGAAGCGTCGGGGTTACCTTGGCAACCATCAGACGCAGCCGGAGTGAGGTCATCACAACGGGACCGGAAGCACAGCGGGAAGCCGCGACTCC
Source organism: Pseudophryne corroboree (assembly GCF_028390025.1). Taxonomy (NCBI): domain Eukaryota; kingdom Metazoa; phylum Chordata; class Amphibia; order Anura; family Myobatrachidae; genus Pseudophryne; species Pseudophryne corroboree. The sequence goes on along the minus strand of NC_086451.1, from coordinate 271,137,428 downwards.
GACCCACACACGAACACTGGCGGGCTTCTTCTTCATATAAGGTATGTTGTTTCACGATTTTATTGTTACACACCTTGACAAAGGGGCGGGTAAGCCCCGAAACGTCGGCTTTTTTGTTCACTTTGAATACAGTTTTTCATTTTTGTAAAGCCTTGAGTGCCACTGTCGTTTGTATTGGGACTTTGCATAATTTCCATCAGAAGGCACCAGGGTCAAATTCAGCCATCAGGAGGAGTGCCGGTCCGTACCCGCTCTATATATATATTTATATATATCGATGTCTGTACTCCGGCACTCCACCTGCTATGTCTGCTGGTCTGCAGATACACTTTCTTGCTTGTGTCCCCTCCACTGGTGGTTTACCCAGTACAATAGAGAATCGAATGGTAGGCGGCACTCCAATACTTGTTACAGGTGAACCAAACAGTGTTTATTGTATCAACGTTTCAGGGTACGTAACCCCATCATCAGGATAAACAGCACAGTGCTCCAGCAGCGGGACCCAGTTTACGTCACTACCAGTGTGACGTCAGCGCCAAAACCAAAAGCAGTGACACGGATGTCGGGTGAACGGACTGGAGCCTGGAGGGAGAGTCCAAAGGATATGTAAGTATAAATATATGCACTGTAACATGCTCTGTTTATCCTGATGATGGGGTTACGTACCCCGAAATGTTAAAACAATAAACACTGTTTGGTTCACCTGTAACAAGTTTGGAGTACCACCTACCATTCGATTCTCTCTCTTTCTCTCTTTCTCTCTCTTTCTTTTTCTCTCTCTCTCTCTCTCTCTCTCTCTCTCTCATTCTCTCTCTCTTTCTCATTCTCTCTATCTATCTATCTATATATATATATATATATATATATATACATACAAACACATCCACCATTTTTTAAGGGGGAGGAAGGGGTGGGGGGGTCACCAAATTTAAACTTGCCTCCGGGTGGCTGGGATAAAATGATGACCCTGATAGTACTTTAAGGAGAAAGTCCCTGTGCCCAGAAAAGACATAATACAGTGGTGATTAAAGTTGTCAATATGCATGATAATTATTAGTGATGTGCATCGGAAATTTTGTGTTTTGGTTTTGGATTCGGTTCTGCGCACGTGTTTTGGATTCGGACACGTTTTGGCAAAACCTCCCTGAAAATTTTTTGTCGGATTCGGGTGTGTTTTGGATTCGGGTGGGTTTTTTTTACAAAAAACCCTCAAAAACAGCTTAAATCATAGAATTTGGGGGTCATTTTGATCCCATAGTATTATTAACCTCAATAACCATAATTTCCACTCATTTCCAGTCTATTCTGAACACCTCACAATATTATTTTTAGTCCTAAAATTTACACGAGGTCGCTGGATGGCTAAGCTAAGCGACTCAAGTGGCCGACACAAACACCTGGCCCATCTAGGAGTGGCACTACAGTGTCAGACAGGATGGCAGATTTAAAAAATAGTCCCCAAACAGCACATGATGCAAGAAAAAAAGAGGTGCAATGAGGTAGCTGTGTGACTAAGCTAAGCGACCGACACAAACACCTGGCCCATCTAGGAGTGGCACTGCAGTGTCAGACAGGATGGCAAATTTAAGAAATAGTCCCCAAACAGCACATGATGCAAAGAAAAAAAGAGGTGCAATGAGGTAGCTGTGTGACTAAGCTAAGTGACCCAAGTGGCCGACACAAACACCTGGCCCATCTAGGAGTGGCACTGCAGTGTCAGACAGGATGGCAGATTTAAAAAATAGTCCCCAAACAGCACATGATGCAAATAATAAAAGAGGTGCAATGAGGAAGCTGTGTGACTAAGCTAAGCGACCCAAGTGGCCAACACAAACACCTGGCCCATTTAGGTGTGGCACTGAAGTGTCAAACAGGATGGCAGATTTAATAAATAGTCCCCAAACAGCACATGATGCAAAGAAAAAAAGAGGTGCAATGAGGTAGCTGTGTGACTAAGCTAAGCGACCCAAGTGGCCGACACAAACACCTGGCCCATCTAGTAGTGGCACTGCCGTGTCAGACAGGATAGCAGATTCAAAAAATAGTCCCCAAACAGCACATGATCCAAAGAAAAAAAGAAGTGCACCAAGGTCTCTGGATGGCTAAGCTAAGCGACCCAAGTGGCCGACACAAACATCTGGCCAATTTAGGAGTGGCACTGCAGTGTCAAACAGGATGGCAGATTTAATAAATAGTCCCCAAACAGCACATGATGCAAATAAAAAAAGAGGTGCAATGAGGTAGCTGTGTGACTAAGCTAAGCGACCCAAGTGGCCGACACAAACACCTGGCCCATCTAGGAGTAGCACTGCAGTGTCAGACAGGATGGCAGATTTAAAAAATAGTCCCCAAACAGAACATGCTACAAAGAAAAAAAGAGGTGCACCAAGGTCTCTGGATGGCTAAGCTAAGCGACCCAAGTGACCGACACAAACACCTGGCCCATCTAGGAGTGGCGCTGCAGTGTCAGACAGGATGGCAGATTTAAAAAATAGTCCCCAAACAGCACATGATGCAAAGAAAAAAAGAAGTGCAATGAGGTAGCTGTGTGACTAAGCTAAGCGACCCAAGTGGCGGACACAAACACCTGGCCCATCTAGGAGAGGCACTGCAATTTTCTAGCGAGAGGATGAGTGCTTCCATCCTCATGTGAATCTGAACCACTAGCCATGAACATAGTCCAGGGCCTCAGCCGTTCCTTGCCACTCCGTGTCGTAAATGGCATATTGGCAACTTTACGCTTCTCATCAGACGCTTTTAATTTTAATTTTTAGGTCATTTTACTGAACTTTTGTAGTATACTTGATGACACAGAGGTAGAGCAGTGGACTACTGTACCGTACTGCTATATATATACTGGTGGTCAGCAAAATTCTGCACTGTCCTCCTACTATATACTGCACACAACTAAAATGCAGTATAGGTATGGATGCATAGTATACTTGATGACACAGAGGTAGAGCAGTGGTCTACTGTACCGTACTGCTATATATATATATATATACTGGTGGTCAGCAAAATTCTGCACTGTCCTCCTACTATATACTGCGCACATCTAAAATGCAGTACAGGTATGGATGCATAGTATACTTGATGACACAGAGGTAGAGCAATGGACTACTGTACCTTACTGCTATATATATACTGGTGGTCACAGCAAAATTCTGCACTGTCCTCCTACTATATACTACAATGCAGCACAGATATGGAGCGTTTTTCAGGCAGAGAACGTAGATATTTTCAGCACACTGAGCACAGATATTTGCAAGCACACTGAGCACAGATATTTGCAGCACACTGAGCACAGATATTTGCAGCACACTGAACACAGAAACTGAGAGAACGCAGCCACGTCCTCTCGCTATCATCTCCAAAGCACGAGTAAAAATGGTGGCGATGCGCGGCTCCTTATATAGAATACGAATCTCGCAAGAATCCGACAGCGGGATGATGACATTGGGGCGCGCTCGGGTGAACCGAGCAAGGCGGGAAGATTCGAGTCTGCCTCGGAACCGTGTAAAATGGGTGAAGTTCGGGGGGGTTCGGATCCCGAGGAACCGAACCCGCTCATCACTAATAATTATGCATTTAGAACTATAATTATTAGCAACCAATAATAAATAAAGTAGTAGCGGCTTGATCCATTTGAATGTATTATGCATGTTTTGTTTTGTTTTGTTTTTAAATTATAAAATGACAAAAACTTCTGTAGTGGTTTTCACGACCTAACTCAGTAAACAAAACATTATTACATTTACATTATAAAACATTTGCAAATTTAGTACAGGGAATACAATAACATTTCCAGCAACTAAGCAACTAATTGAAGTACAGTCTGAGTGGTTGTTACGAAGTAGAGTTAAGTATCCTAATGGGGAATAGGGTGGGACCAATTTCAGAGTAACATTATACAGAAGAGAGTGATGCTGCCTGTAGCTCAGCTTTAGATAGGAAGACAAAGCACGTATTACAACTAATTCATATGAAGACAGGGAATAACACAAAGGCATAGCGGAGTAGGAAAAATATTTCTGTAGCATTTTTAAGCAGAAACAAGAGTGAAAAAAATAATTATATATATATATATATATATATATATATATATTTTTTTTTTATCTAGATAAATACAAAAGCTCAAAATAGTAATTATTATTAGTATTTAAATGTACAATACAAGTCTAATTTATTACATAGTGATAAAATACTCAATGCAGAATAACAATAGATTGTAAAGACCAACAGAAAAGGAAGAACAAACTCAGAAAGTTATTACAAGTTCATCCACTTCATCTTGGTGAAAGGATCTACTCTACCACCAGAAGAAATGCTCTACATATGGGTGTTCCACAGTATATTCAGCCTATATCTTCTCAGAACATCTGCAGGTGAGTTCATCTGCCTATATACGTGAGAATGAGAATGTGAGTGTAGCATAATATGTATGTAATGATAAGCGGGAGAGAATGATTGATAGATACATGATTATACCTCATATAGATAGATGGCGTTTGGTACGGTATGCCGGCTGCCGGGATTCTGGCGGTCAGCATACCGATGCCGGAATCCCGGCAGCCAGAATGCCAGCAGGGGGGCAAGCGCAACAAAGCCCCTTGCGGGTTCGCTTCGCTCGTCATGCTGTGGACACCCACGACTGGGAATAGCCCCTGTTAGCCGGGATTCAGGCTGTTGGCATTGTCAGTGGTGCATCCTGACCATCAGGATCCCGACTGCCGGCAATGTAACCACATTCCGATTGATGTATAGAAGATGTATAGTTATTGGAGATATATGTATATGTATGAATATGGAGATATATAAATATATACTGTAGATAGTAAGTAGATAGATAGATAGATAGATAGATAGATAGATAGATAGATAGATAGATAGATAGATAGATAGATTAATCTGTCCTTGTACTTTTTAAGCAAAAGAACCTGCCACGAAAATTAAGCCGAACCTTGTAAGACTTACGGATTACTTGATGGATGGGTACAACAAGGGGGTGAGACCTGTGCAAAACTGGAGACAAGCAACAACGGTGTACATAGATATCAAAATATGTGCAATTCTCGGAGTGGTACGTTCATTATTTCCATTGATCTCTGATTGCTTTTATTTTTGGATGGCATGTAAGTACTTGAGGGTTAACATCACTGACATTCAGACAAATATGGCAGATGATTTGCAAAGCTGCTCCCTTAAAATGGGATCTTTTTAAAATTACTGGAAACCTTACAGAAGAAAAGTCCCAAAACCACACATATCCAATCCAGATAATGATAGCAAACGCATTTTTATAAAGCAAAAAGACAAAAAAGTCTAGCACTAACTATTTTTAAACCTGTGTGTTGACTGCTGCTTTCAGTACAAAATGAGGAAACCTGGAACATAAAATGGTATGCAAGAGAATTAAATAAACAAAATTAGTACTTGATTATACAAAACACTGGAGACAACTATTTGCATTGTAAAATGTATATTAGTTTTCCCTTCTTTACACTGAAAAAAGTCTCTGTACTAATATTCTGGATGATAGTATGGCATATATGCTTTCCTTGCACTACCGGACTATATAATATAACTATTAATTGCTTTCCAGGAAATTAAAGTTTTATTTAAATTATATTTACTGTAAGTGAATTATTTTCTAAATTGTATAAGAACATTGCTTTCCACAGTTCTTCTCTGTGTGTAAGGCAGCATGTACAGTACTTGTATGAAGGTATACACGAGTAGGAACATTCATTTTTAGCAGTGACTAAAGTTTTATGTTAGTATGCTAGAATCTTGGAAGGATTATCTGTAAAGTAATAGCATATCCATGGTGCACAGAGCATTCCTATATTCAGCCTTCCTTACACTGCAATCCCAATTAGACCACAAATAAATGGGGAAATATATCAAGCAGTGTAAGGAGTTGTGAAGTGGACCAGTGGAGTAGTTGCCTATGGCAACCAACCAGCTTCTAGCTAGTATTTACCAAGTGCATTCTATAAAATATTAGGTACAGTAGATGCTTATTGGTTGTTAATGGCAATTTCTCCACTGGTCCACTTCTCCGCTGTTTTCACTGCTTAATTCATCTCCCCCATAATGCATAAACCTAAGTGATAGAAATATTTTGGAGCTAAAAATTGTTTCATATATTATACACCGCACACATATGGGGTATTATGCGGAATTGGTAGTGTAGCATACTGTTGGTACCCAGGGGCATAAATCTCAGAGGCAATGGAGATGCCTGCCTCCAGGCTCCAAGCCCTGAAAGGGCACCTGCATGTACAGCAGCACCTGTGTGGTTCACAGCGAGATCCAAGTGCAACCGCTGTTCTGCCACGAAGCTCTAGGGCTCATCTGCTGCTGCTTCATATTTAATGGGCTTTGTCCCAGGAGCCCTGCTAACACCTGCAATAGGAGACAGGGTGGCTCCTGTCTGGTACCACTGTGTACCTGCCGCTGATGCTGGACTGTGTGATGCGACCCGCTGGTTAACGTTGATTCTGCATGCTGCGGATGGCTGAATTACAGTGTAGCTGGAGCCCTGCCAATTCTCTGCGGGCTATGGTCTCTGTAGATCGTTTGAGGCTCTATCTATATAATTATGTAAGTCGCATGTGTGTGTGTAGACACACACTAACACCCCCCTCATATTTGTTTTCCCTATTTTTTGAGAGGTGGGGGGGTATCAAACTCCAAGTGGCCACTGGGTCACTGGGATTCATTTATACCCCTGTTGGTACTGGTAGTGTATATGCAAAGCATGAAAACCAGATGTGTAATGTGTATAAGTCAATTACTGCCTTCAATTACCATTTTATAGAGACAGGCAAGAATAAGCAGGGCTCACATTCAGGGGCATATTAATGCATGGCAGGTCATGTGTTCAGTGCTCCCCTCCCTCCTGCCATTCTCTGAGCAGCATGTTTAATCAAAGGTGCCATCTTCTGTGTGATATTTCAGAATATGGTGTATATGAAGAATATAGGAAAAGTTCTAGTCAAATGCCACAGTCTTTATTATCAACTGCATCCACACCAGCATTCAGAATAAAGACTAGTGATGAGCGGGTTCGGTTTCTCGGAAACCGAACCCCCCCGAACTTCACCCATTTTACACGGGTCCTAGGCATACTCGGATTCTCCCGTATGGCTCGGTTAACCCGAGCGCGCCCGAACGTCATCATCCCGCTGCCGGATTCTCGCGAGATTCGGATTCTATATAAGCAGCCGCGCGTCGCCGCCATTTTCACTCGTGCATTGGAAATGTTAGGGAGAGGACGTGGCTGGCGTCCTCTCCGTTTATTCATTGTTGAGTTGATGCAAATATTTGTACTTGCTTATATCATTGTGGGGACTGGGGAGCAGCTTTATATTAATATAGGAGTACAGTGCAGAGTTTTACCACCAGTTTTATCCGTTCTCTGCCTGAAAAAAACGCTCCTGATCTGTGCTCAGTGTGCTGCATATATCTGTGCTCACACTGCTTAATTGTGGGGACTGGGGAGCAGCTGTATTATATAGCAGGAGTACAGTGCAGAGTTTTGCTGACAGTGACCACCACCAGTATACGTTGTCTGCCTTAAAAACACTCCATATCTGTGCTCAGTGTGCTGCTTTATTGTGGGGACTGGGGACCACCAGTATAATATTATATAGGAGGAGTACAGTGCAGAGTTTTGCTGACCAGTGACCACCAGTATATAATATATAGCATTACGGTACAGTAGGCCACTGCTGTACCTACCTTTGTGTCGTCATTAAGTATACTCTCCATCTAGACTCTATACCTGTGGTGCATTTTAGTTTTGCAGTTTGCTGACACAGTGACCACCAGTATATATAGCAGTACGGTACGGAAGGCCACTGCTGTACCTACCTCTGTGTCGTCAAGTATACTATCAATCTACATTCTATACCTGTGGTGCATTTTAGTTTTGCAGTTTGCTGACACAGTGACCACTGTCACGATCCGGGTATCTGGACGCCATTACCTGCCGTTTAGGTGTCTTCTGAGACTGGCCCAGTGTTCCAAATCCGGATCTCATCTGTGTCAACACTCTGCACATCCCTCCTGTCATTCTGAGACACTACCACAGCGGCGCCATGTTTGAATCCAACATGGCGTCTCCCGTCCTCCGCGGCCTCCGCCGCCGTTACTGTGTTATTGCTGCAGGTTCTCAGAATCATGTATCATGCCTGCCGTGGCCTCTGCTGCCCTCCAGGTGTCTCAGCATGTAACTGTCATCTGGCGTCTCCTGTCCTCCGCGGCCGGCGCCGCCATTATCATTATGTTTGCACATTTTATTTCAAACCAGTTTTCCCTCCAGGTTCCAGCATGGGCGCAGCCATGTTGGATTTGATCACATGCTCTAATTCCTCCAATCCTCCGTTGCTGGAATCTGCATAATTGCCCAGCCAATGCCTGCATAGCAGCAGGTATAAGTATCCTGTGTCTGGGCCAGATAGATGTCAGTGCTTTGAATGTCATACCTTGTTCCAGTCTCTCTCTCCTGTGGCTTGTTTCTCCAGGTTCCAGCTCCTGTCTCCAGCATCCACAAAGAGACCCGCACCTGCTTTCCATCCTGCGGTGCAGCCTGACTTTGCAATCCTCTGTGACTGATCCAGCTTTCAGCTATTACTTCGTTTGCTTCCAACTTCCAAGCTTTCAGCTATTAACCCATCTGTTTCCAGCAACCTGCTTCCAACAGAATTCAGCCTCCTTAAAGAGCCGGTGTTCTCCCAGCGGATTTCTACTTACCAGCAGTATCCACTACCACCGGTAACCACTCTTCATTTCATCTGTTTCCACGCACCCTAGCATCTTTCAGTTTTAACTCCGTGTCTCCACCAGCTGGCTGGTTCCGTCCAGTGACTCCTACAGTGCATTCCAGTTACCAGCATCATCTCATACACCTACTGGCGTGTTCCTCGGTTGTCTCCACTACTACAGCCTGGCCTGGTAAGGTTATTCTACCCAAGGACTATAACATCAGTTCTGCAACCTACCAGTGCCCTGTTATACCTTTTATGGTTTAGTGATCCAGGAACTGTATTATCTGCCACTGCTAATACTGACTGTGAATGCTGTTGTGATTATACGGAGTCTGTTTAATAAACTTTCATTTGACTTTTAACCTGCTTGTCATGGTCACACCTTCGGGTTTCCTTCCACACTTACATGTCCAGGGGTCTGATTAAACCATCTAAGTTTAACTTCATTCCAGCCCCTACAACTGAGGCTTCCTCCCGTCAGCCTAAACCCTCAGTTGTGACAGTAAGCACTGACCATATGAATCCAGCCGGAGACCAGGATCAAGCGGCTAGACCTATGCAAGAACTGGCAGCCAGACTCGAACATCAGGAGGCTGCACAAGGTCACATCATCCGCTGTCTCCAGGATCTCTCTACTCGGCTGGATGGGATTCAGACGACCCTCCATGGACCTTGCACGTCTGGTGCGTCCACCACAGTGACTCCAGCTGTAACCCCACCCACCTTGCCCATTTCCATACCACGTCTTCATCTTCCAACGCCAGCAAAATTTGACGGATCTCCAAGGTTCTGCAGGGGATTTCTTAACCAATGCGAAATCCATTTTGAGCTTCAATCTGGCAACTTCCCCAGTGACCGTACCAAAGTTGCTTATATTTTTTCTCTCCTCAGTGGCTCAGCCCTTGATTGGGCATCACCGTTATGGGAGAAGTCTGATCCCCTGCTGTCCTCCTATACTGACTTTGTAGCATCATTCAGGCGCATCTTCGACGAACCGGGCCGGGTTTCCTCTGCTTCATCTGAGATTCTCCATCTACGCCAGGGAACACGTACTGTGGGACAGTATCTTATACAGTTCAAAATCCTGGCATCTGAACTGGCCTGGAACGACGAGGCCCTGTATGCTGCATTCTGGCATGGCTTGTCAGAACGCATTAAAGATGAGTTAGCTACCAGAGACTTGCCTTCTAATTTGGATGAGCTAATTTCACTATGCACGAAGGTTGATCTACGGTTCAGAGAGAGAGCAACCGAGCGAGGAAGATCATCCGTTCCTAAATCTTCTGCTTCTCCTCCTCGTCAACCATCTCCATCCAAGGATGAGCCTATGCAAATTGGTCGTTCCCGTCTATTTCCCGCTGAGCGCCGAAGACGCCTCTCCGAGTCTCTATGTCTCTACTGTGCAGCTCCGTCGCACACTATCAACGCCTGTCCCAAACGTTCGGGAAACTCCAGATCCTAGCTCGCCAAGGAGAGGGCCGGCTAGGAGTAATGATCTCCTCTCCATCTCCTCATGATTGTAACTTCCCAGTGTCGCTCCAAATTGCTCAACGTTACAGGAACGTCATTGCCCTCCTTGATTCCGGAGCAGCTGGGAATTTCATAACCGAAGCTTATGTTAAACGGTGGTCCCTACCCACCGAGAGACTGTCCTCGTCCATCTCTTTGACTGCCGTGGATGGCAGCAAGATTTTTGACGCAGTCATTTCCTTAAGGACTCTTCCAGTTCGTCTGAGAGTGGGAGTTCTTCATTCTGAGTATATTTCTTTTCTAGTGATTCCAAGAGCCACACATCCAGTGGTTTTAGGTCTTCCATGGCTCCGTCTCCACAACCCATCGATTGACTGGACGACTACGCAAATACTGGCATGGGGTCCCTCCTGTGCTGAGACTTGTTTAGCCAAAGTTCTTCCTGTTTGTTCTTCCTTCCCCAGGTCGTCTGATGTTCCGCCTCCTCCATATCAAGACTTCACGGACGTGTTCAGTAAAGCCTCTGCTGATATCCTTCCTCCTCATAGAGAATGGGACTGCCCAATCGACCTCATTCCAGGGAAGGTTCCACCGCGAGGCCGAACTTATCCGTTGTCTCTGCCTGAGACACACTCCATGGAAGAGTACATCAAAGAGAACCTGGCGAAGGGTTTCATCCGACCATCTTCTTCTCCAGCCGGCGCAGGCTTCTTCTTCGTTAAGAAGAAAGACGGTGGTCTGCGTCCGTGCATCGACTACAGAGGTCTGAACGACATTACCGTCAAGAACCGATACCCTTTACCCCTGATTACCGAGCTCTTTGATAGAGTTAGTGGTGCAACCATTTTCACAAAGCTGGACTTGAGGGGTGCCTACAATCTCATCCGAATCCGTGAGGGTGACGAGTGTAAGACCGCCTTTAACACCCGTGACGGACATTATGAGTACCTCGTCATGCCCTTCGGATTGAGCAACGCTCCAGCAGTCTTCCAGCACTTCGTGAATGAGATCTTCAGGGACATCTTGTACCGCCATGTCGTGGTTTATCTAGATGACATCCTCATCTTTGCTAATAATCTCGAAGATCATCGTTTCTGGGTAAAAGAGGTTCTTTCCCGTCTCCGTGTCAATCACCTCTATTGTAAATTGGAGAAGTGTGTGTTTGAAGTTAAAACCATTCCGTTTCTAGGTTACATTGTGTCCGGTTCCGGACTAGAAATGGATCCTGAGAAACTCCAAGCAATCCAGAATTGGCCTATACCCTTAACCCTCAAAGGGGTCCAGAGGTTCTTAGGGTTCGCCAATTATTATAGAAAATTTATACGAGACTTTTCCACCATTGTGGCGCCTATCACTGCATTAACCAAGAAAGGTGCTAATCCGTCCAAGTGGTCCGAGGAAGCTACGCAGGCCTTTCACCTTCTGAAGCAACGGTTCATCTCTGCACCAGTTCTGAAACAGCCCGACACCGACTCTCCTTTTATCTTAGAGGTAGATGCCTCCTCCGTTGGAGTAGGAGCAGTGTTATCCCAGAGGGCCAAAGATGGACATCTACATCCTTGCAGTTTCTTCTCCCGGAAGTTCTCCCCAGCTGAGCGCAACTATGCCATTGGCGATCAGGAGTTGCTGGCCATCAAGCTCGCTCTGGAGGAGTGGAGATACCTGTTGGAGGGAGCTTCCCACTCAATCACCATACTTACCGACCACAAAAATCTTTTATATCTCAAAGGCGCACAATGTCTGAATCCTCGTCAGGCCAGATGGGCACTTTTCTTCTCTAGGTTTGACTTTAAACTCCAGTTCTGTCCGGGTTCTCAGAATCGTAAGGCCGATGCCCTTTCCCGCTCATGGGAGCAAGAAAATGAGTCCGAGTCTGCAGACAAGCATCCTATTATTAATCCGTTGGCATTCTCCACGGTAGGGATGAACTCTACGCCTCCACCAGGGAAAAGTTTTGTTAAGCCAGTTCTAAGGAAGAAGCTCATGCATTGGGCCCATGCTTCCCGTTTTGCTGGACATACAGGCATTCAGAAAACCCTTGAATTTATTTCTAGGTCCTACTGGTGGCCAACTCTGAAGAAGGACGTTATGGAATTTATTGCCTCCTGCCCAAAGTGTGCCCAACACAAAGTCTCCCGCCAGTCGCCTGCGGGGCAACTGGTTCCATTATCTGTTCCCCGTCGACCATGGACCCATTTGTCGATGGACTTTGTTTCCGATCTACCTATCTGCAACAAGTTTAATACCATCTGGGTGGTAGTTGACCGGTTCACCAAGATGGCACATTTCATCCCTCTCACCGGTCTTCCATCAGCTTCCAAGTTGGCTCAAGTATTTATACAAGAGATCTTCCGACTTCACGGTCTTCCTGAAGAGATCATCTCGGATCGTGGAGTACAATTTGTAGCCAAATTTTGGCGAAGTTTGTGTCAAGCCCTCCAAGTCAAGTTAAAGTTTTCCACGGCTTACCATCCTCAGACCAATGGTCAAACCGAGAGGGTGAATCAGGACTTGGAGGCCTTCCTCCGTATATATGTGTCTTCCTCTCAAGATGACTGGGTTCAACTCCTTCCTTGGGCCGAGTTCAGCCACAACAATCAATACCATTCCTCATCTTCTTCTACACCATTCTTCATTAATTATGGATTCCACCCTAAAGTCCCAGAATTCCAACCGCTTCCCGCAACTTCTGTTCCAGCAGTGGATGTCACCTTGCGTCAGTTTTCAAATAACTGGAGGAACGTCCGCGCAGCCCTGCTTAAAGCCTCATCCAGGTATAAGAAGTTTGCCGATAGGAAGCGTAGAGTGGTTCCTGCTCTCAAGGTGGGTGATCGTGTGTGGTTGTCCACGAAGAATTTAAGGTTGAGAGTTCCCAGCATGAAATTTGCACCTCGCTACATCGGTCCCTTCAAGATTGAACAAGTCATCAATCCTGTTGCCTACAGATTACAGTTACCACCCTTCTTGAAAATACCCAGGACATTTCATGTTTCCTTGTTGAAACCGCTGATCCTAAATCGGTTTCATTCCGCACTTCCTCCAGCTCCCAAAGTTCAGATTCAACGGGGAGTCGAGTACGAGGTGGCCAAGATTTTGGACTCACGTTTCCGTTACGGTCAGCTACAGTATCTCATTGACTGGAAGGGCTATGGTCCTGAAGAATGCTCTTTGACCAATGCCTCAGACGTCCATGCTCCTGCCTTGGTCCGAAATTTCCACTCAAAGTTTCCTTTAAAGCCTAAGAAGTGTCCTGGGACCACTCCTAAAGGGGGGGGTGCTGTTACGATCCGGGTATCTGGACGCCATTACCTGCCATTTAGGTATCTTCTGAGACTGGCCCAGCGTTCCAAATCCGGATCTCATCTGTGTCAACACTCTGCACATCCCTCCTGTCATTCTGAGACACTACCACAGCGGCGCCATGTTTGAATCCAACATGGCGTCTCCCGTCCTCCGCGGCCTCCGCCGCCGTTACTGTGTTATTGCTGCAGGTTTTCAGAATCATGTATCATGCCTGCCGCGGCCTCTGCTGCCCTCCAGGTGTCTCAGCATGTAACTGTCATCTGGCGTCTCCTGTCCTCCGCGGCCGGCGCCGCCATTATCATTATGTTTGCACATTTCATTTCAAACCAGTTTTCCCTCCAGGTTCCAGCATGGGCGCAGCCATGTTGGATTTGATCACATGCTCTAATTCCTCCAATCCACCGTTGCTGGAATCTGCATAATTGCCCAGCCAATGCCTGCATAGCAGCAGGTATAAGTATCCTGTGTCTGGGCCAGATAGATGTCAGTGCTTTGAATGTCATACCTTGTTCCAGTCTCTCTCTCCTGTGGCTGGTTTCTCCAGGTTCCAGCTCCTGTCTCCAGCATCCACAAAGAGACCCGCACCTGCTTTCCATCCTGCGGTG